>NC_134087.1:137599424-138216666 GCF_000715075.1 Nicotiana tabacum
AGGAGAGGCACCACCGACAGTGAGAAGGTTCCTAGAAGAATGGCTAACAAGTACTCTGAACAATATACTTGATAAACCCGCTCAAAGGGATAACAAGAATATGGCACATGCAGATATCACGACAAATGCTGATGAGCAAGGTGCCCCCATACAGGTAACACTCATGTTGCTGATGGCACATGTAACGATACGCTTGCAGCCGTTTTAAAGAAAATGGAGGAGAAGGAAAACGAGAATAAGGCACTCCGTGACCAAAGAAAGGAACACAAAGAGAGGGTTGACAAATACCAGGCGCCCCAAAGTTGTTGCCAAAAGGGCACGTTGGCCGATTCATCGAGCAACCATACAATAAAGAAGCGGCCCTCTACGCCATTCCAAAGACCTTCAAAATGCCGCCTTACCTAAATATATATGATGGTACTACCGATCCAGAAGATCATATCATCTACTACGTCACAGCCGTAAAAGGTAACGATCTTTCAAAAGAGCAGGTACCATCGGTGCTATTGAAAAAGTTTGGCGAAACCCTAATAGGGGGAGGCCTGACATGGTACTCTCAACTACCGGCACGTTTGATAGCAACGTTTGAGGAAATGGCAGACAAATTTATCACCACCCATGTAGGAGCCAAAAAGGCAGAAGCCAGGGTAAACGACATATTTGCCGTAAGACAGATGCACGACGAGGGACTCAGGGACTTCTTAGCTCGGTTCAACAGGGTGAGAATGAGCTTGCCGAATGTGTCAGAGGGAATGTCAGAAGTAGCCTTCCAGAACGGATTAAACAGGAACGGGTCGAGAACGACTAGGAAATTGCTAAGCAGGCTCATGAAATACCCTCCAACCACTTGGGAAGAAATCCAAAACGCCTACTGCGCCGAGGTAAGAGCCGACGAGGACGACCTCAACGGTCCGACCCAATGGTTGATGTCAGTTCAAACTGAAGCAAGGAAATATCATCGCAACAATGGTCGAAGAGATCAATCAGGGACCCGTCTCGGCCAAGAAAGGCATCAACCCTACGTCAGGACGTCTGTCCTACCTCCACTACGGCACACAGATGCTCCTTCTCGATATACAACGCCATATCAACATGAGAAAGGTATGCCTCCACTCCTATCTATTCACAACTTTTGTGTTTCTCCTTCAGAAATAGTGTACGCACTAGAGAAACTCGGTACAAAGGTGCAATGACCGCAAAAGATGAGGTCTGACCCCAGTCCTCGGAAGTCAAACGCTTTCTACGAATTTCACCAAGAAAGGGGTCACAAAACCGAAAATTGCATAGGATTGCGACAAGAGGTAGTGTGAATGATAAATCAGGGACACCTGAAAGAATTGCTGAGCGATCGAGGACGGGCTAACTTCGCCCGCGGACGCGAACAACCCCAAGGACCTCCAAAATTGCCCTCTCCCGCTCGCACTATACAGATGATCATCGGCGGGGGCGATGGCGCAACAATCAATCATGTCAAGTTCACCACCACACATAAACTCAAACGGTCGATCTCCCATGAACGGTATAATGACCTTGAAGATAGTATCGTCTTCGATAAGTCAGATGCCGACAGTTTGTCTTCCCCTCATTACAATGCTCTTGTTATCACTTTACGTATTGCAGATACTGATGTAAAAAGAATAATGGTAGATGACGGGAGCGGCGCGTGTATTATCCATCCTCGAGTCCTCGTACAGATGAGACTCAAAGACAAAATAATATTGTGTTGCATAACGCTAACATGTTTTAATAATGAAGTCGAGCGGACTTCTGGAGAGATAGTGCTACCCGTCCTAGCTGGAGGAGTCACCCTGGAAATGATGTTTCACGTCATGAACCAAGAAATAACCTACAACGCCATCATAGGGCATCCGTGGATACATGCCATGCGAGCAGTCCCGTCCAGTCTCTATCAAGTGATCAAGTTTCCTACTCTATGGGGGGTATTCAACATCCGAGGCGAGCAATGTACTGCATAAGAATATTATTGCATCGCCCAGGATTGCGCCCACACCCAACAACTAAAAAGGGCAAATGCGAAGGCATGACAATGAGTGGTGTTAGGTGCCAAACTTGACGTACGAACAGAAGTTATCAAGGACCCTGACATCGTGGAAACATTTGAGTTGACAATAGAGGATCTTGATCTTGCTAGACAGCAATGACAACACAAAAAGGCTTATATCGGGCACAACCTCTCGGAACCAGGTAAGTTTCATAAATTCTTGACTGACAATGCCGATCTGTTTGCCTTCTCCCATGCAGACATGCCAGGTATTCCAAAGGATATCGCCATACACAAGCTAAATGTCGACCCCCTATACCCGCTAGTACGACAAATAAGAAGGAAGTTCAATGCCGCAAACAACGAAGCCGTCAGCGAAGAAGTCGATAAGTTGCTAGCAAATGGCTCCGTCCGAGAGTCAAAATATCCCTAGTGGGTTGCCAATGTGGTCATGGTAAAGAAGAAAAATAGAAAGTGGCGGATGTGTGTAGATTGCACAGACCTAAACAAGGCATGCCCAAAAGACTCTTTTCTATTGCCACACAATGACCAACTCACCAACACAACAGCAGGACACGAGTTGCTAAGATTCTTATATGCCTACTCGAGTTACAACCAGATCCTCATGGAAGAAGAATACCAAGAGAAAACTACTTTCATCACTCACCAAGGAACATACTGCTATAAGGTCATGCCGTTCGGACTAAAGAATGTAGGGGCAACGTACCAGAGTTGGTCACCAAGATGTCCAAAGACCAACTCATAGAACAATGAAAGTCTACATCGATGACATGCTGGTTAAGTCGAAAAGGAAAGAAGATCATATCGATCATCTGAAGGAAGCCTTCGACATATTGAGACGATACAACATGAAACTAAACCCCGAAAAATGTGCCTTCGGCATGACCTCGGGTAAGTTCCTCGGTTTCTTAGTATCATAAAGAGGCATCGAGGTCAACCCAGATCAGATTAAGGCCATCGAAGGAATACCCAAAACATTGACTAGCAAAAAGTAGGTTAAAAAATTGACAGGACAGATAGCCGCCCCTATCGAGGTTCATCTTACGGTCATCGGATATATGTCATAAGTTTTTTAATGTATTAAGGAAGGACAACAGACTTCAATGGAATTCAGAATGTGTTGACGCTCTAAGAAAACTGAAAGCATACTTTTCCTCACCACCCTTACTTGCCAAGGCAGATGCGGGCGAGTGCCTCCTAGTCTACCTAGCTGTATCCAAAGTCGCGGTAAGTGTAGTTCTAGTCCGAGAAAATAAAGTTACGCAATCTCCAATTTACTATATCAGCAAAACCTTAATCGACGTCGAAACAAGGTACCCCCACCTTGAAAAACTAGCTTTACCATTGGTCATAGCTTCACGAAAGCTTAGACCATATTTTCAGTGCCACCCCATAAAGGTGGTGACAACCTTTCCTCTCAGGAGCATCCTGCACGAACCCGAACTATCAGGTAGGTTGGCCAAATGGGCCATAGAAATGAGCGAGCATGATATAACATATCAACTGCGAACTGCAATAAAGTCGCAAGTGCTCGCCGATTTTGTCACCGACTTTAGTGCAGAAATATTGCTCGAAGTCGAGCAAGAAGCACTTCGCACTTCACCTGAACGACCTGACCTTTGTGTCCTCTACACCGACGGCGTGTCCAATGCGTCGGGATCTGGACTGGGGCTCGTACTCAAAGTCCCAATGGGCAAAGTAATTCGCCAATCTATACGATGCCCTAAAATGACTAACAATGAGGCCGAGTATGAGGCCGTAATTGTAGGACTAAAATTGGCCCTCAAGTATGGTGCTCGACGAGTCATCCTCCGCTGAGACTCTCAACTTTTCGTAAACCAAGTTACTGGGACTTTCCAGGTTAAGGAGCAGAGGTTGTAGAAATACTAGATCAAAATCCACAAGCTGCTGCCAGAATTCAACGAATGCCGACTCGACCAAATACCACGAGCACAAAACATCGAAGCAGACGGTCTCGCCAAGCTGACAGCAGCAACCAAAAATATCACCAAGGAGAACGTGGTCACCCTCCTCCACTCATCAATAGACCAAGTTGAGGTACATTCTATAAATTTAACTTGGGACTAGTGAAATCGCGTCATATCATATCTGTAGGAGGAAGCACTCTCACAAGATAAAAAAGAAGACAAAAAGCTCCGAATACAAGCAGCCAGGTACAGCCTCATAAACCACGACCTTTACAAAAGGACGTTCGGCGTTCCTTTGGCCAAATGCCTTGGACCAAATCAGACAAGGCGTGTGCTCGAAGAGGTACACGAAGGCCACTACGGTGCCCATACAGGCAACCAAGCCCTCGTTAGATGTCTTATTCGTGCAGGATACTACTGGCCACTATGAAAAAAGAGGTGGATTACGTCAAGAAATGTGAGCAACGCCAGAAATACGCCCCTATGATACACCATGCGGAGGAACTCCTACATTCCGTCATTTCTCCATGGCCGTTTATAAAATGGGGGATGGATATCGTCGGACCCCTCCCAGCAGAGCGAAGTAAGATACGCTTCCTTTTGGTTTTAAGTGATTACTTTTCTAAATGGGTGGAAGCAAGTGCGTTCGTTCAAATACGCGAAGAAGAAGTCATCGCGTTCATTTGGAAAAACATCATATGCCACTTTAGCTTCCCCAAAGAAATCAGCTGTGACAACGGACCCCAGTTCATCGGGAAAAAGACGATTGAGTTCTTCGAAAAATGGCACATCAAGCGGATACTCTCCACGCCATATCACCCTACCGGTAACGGTCAAGCGAAATCCTCCAATAAAATAATATTGAACATATTAAAGAAAAAGCTCGAGGATGCCAAAGGGCTATGGCCGGAACTGCTACCAGAGGTGTTATCGGCCTACCGCACAACGCCGAAAACTAGCACGGGTGTGACGCTGTATTCACTGGTCTACGGCACTGACACAGTTATACCCATCGAAGTCGGGGAACCTAGACTGAGATACTCCAATGAGAGTGGACCAAACAATGATGAAAGCAGATTACAAGACCTGGATGAGGTCGAAGAACGAAGGGATACGACATACATAAGGATGATAGCCCAAAAGCAACAAGCAGAAAGGTATTATAACAAGAAGGCCAAAGTACGACCACTCAGAGTCGGGGACTACATTCTAAAAGCCAAAACACAAGCAGTGAAAGACCCAAATGGAGGGAAATTGGGAACAAACTGGGATGGGCCATATAAAATCACAGCAGCAGCAAGCAAAGGAGCGTTCCAATGAGAAACAATGGAAGGAAAACTACTACAAAATAACTGGAATGTCGCCCACCTCAAGTACTTCCACTTCTGAAAAAAGATGCCGCCCAAGTCGTACTCTTTTTCCCTCACCCGGATTTTGTCCCAATCGGATTTTCTCGAGGAGGATTTTAATGAGGTGGCGAGGGGGATGTCTTGAGGTTCGAAGTATTGTTCATTGCCCCACCTATTGATTACATCTCTAGGCCGAGCAATGAAGGGACTAGATATAAAGAATCTCCATTGTATGTACGAAATCGACATGTACCGCCATTGTACAGCGAAGTCGACATGTATCTCCGACATATGAATAAAATCACTCCATTTTGTATACGAAATCAACACGCATCTCCAATGTATGAAAAAATTTGGCATATACGACACTCCAGCGAATAAACTCGAACCACGGCGGGATACTACTTCGGCACCAGCTCGAAAGTAACATCCCAATGGCTAAGGCCATCGTCAAAGAAATGAGTTCGACTTCCCTCGAACCACGACGGGATACTACTTCGGCACCAGCTCGAAAGTAAAATCCCAATGGCTAAGGCCATCGTAAAAGAAAAGAGTTCGACTTCACTCGAACCACGACGGGATACTACTTCGGCACCAGCTCAAAAGTAGAATCCCAATGGCTAAGGCTATCGTCAAAGAAAAGAGTTCGACTTCACTCGAACCACAACGGGATACTACTTCGGCACCAGCTCGAAAGTAACATCCCAATTGCTAAGGCCATCGTCAAAGAAAAGAGTTCGACTTCACTCGAACCACGACGGGATACTACTTCAGCACCAGCTCGAAAGTAACATCCTGATAGCTAAGGCCATCGTCGAAAAAAAGAGTTTGACTTCTCTCAAACCACGACGGGATACTACTTTGGCACCAGCTTGAAAGTAATACCCCTACGACCAAGGCCGTTGATAACGAAAAGAGTTCAATTAAACTCAACACAACGGGTTTAAAATTTCAACAAAGATTCGGAATAACATGACTGCGGCAAAAGTCATCATTGAACAAACCGGAGAAAGGAAACAACAACTCAGAGGTACACGACCAAAACAATTTTCATTACAACAAATATATTACAAGTATTTGTTTTTACAAATGGCTCAAAGATGCCCTCACAAAAATGGTGAAGCAAAAGTAAATACAACCAAATACTATGCCTCATCATTCCCTGTGGCATACACCTCCTCGTACCAAGAATCGGAGGCAAGTTTGTCCACATCGCCAGAATCAATATCATCCCCGCTAGGCATGATAGGGTCATACCCGCATGCCTCACAAGCTGCATGGGCCTTGGCATGCACACCCCGAATCTCTGTCTCGGATGCCCTCCCGTCAGCATAAAGAGCCTTATACACATTGAGCTGGGCTTCAGCATGAACCCACAGCTCTTACAAATGGAGAGGCACGATAGGATCATCCGAAGCATGCGATGTAGAGGGTTGTGACTGACGTCGCACGTCCTCCATTTTCAAAGAAGCTACCTACTCATTTAACGCAGACAATTCAGCTTCCAAACCTTGAATACGCCCCTAGTCCTGCTACCTTATGCACAGACGCCTCCAACTCCTAGTCTTGCTCCAATCTACAAACATGGAGGGCATCTTCTAAAGCCGCTGCCTCAGAGACGGCAGTTTCCCTATCCCTTTCGGCGTGGGCCAATCCATCAGCAGTTGTGCTCAATTCACTCTTAAGGCCAACGACCTCCGCTGCCTTCGTGTTCAGTTCGGCAGTTAAATTGGCCGCCTTTGCTTGGAGGTCGGCATTTTCGGCCATCACTCTCTTATTTAGCTCAAGCTCACTACAACGGGCAATGGCCTTCATAAGGTCCTCGTCTCGCTCTTTCAGTTCTTCGACCTTACGCGCCAATTGATCCTCCCTCTGTTTAAGCCCATCGCGGAACAACTGAAAGTTGCGATCCTGAGTGAAGATGTCGGCCATCGCACGATCTTGGTGCAGTATTCTTGATACTTGGAGGACATTTTCCCATAGACGGTCGTCCTTCTCCTTTCCCGAAGCTCACACTCGATCTCCATAATGAGGGTCTAATATGAAAAACAAAGTTAAAACAAAAGAATGTGCCAAGAATAGTAAAATAGATCCAACGACGAAAAGAAAAGAGAGGCATTGACACATAGATCCATGCCGGAAATGCTCTATAACAACTCCGCATCACTCATTGCTCTAAGTGCCTTGTTCTCAGGAGCAGCACACAAAGGGGCAAAAACGAACGCCACCTGATCACAGTTCAACAACAAGTTGTAGTCCCTAGGGACGACTATGTGTCGATCAGAACCCTCCATTTTGACCTCTACATGAGTGTGACGCTAAAAAAATGTGCGAACATCCCCTGGGTCGATGTCCGAACCCGAGCTATTGCCATCGACGCATAAGCCCCCTCTGACATTAGATGATGTGCCACCCTCAGCGGAGCGCACAGACCCCCCTCCTTGGTATACTCCTTCTGTTTGGGGAGACATCCCCACCAAGATGGAATTCAACATAAATGGGGGCACAAGTGCCATCTCCGACGCACCCGTCCTACTCTTACCAGTATCAACGACCATATCTTTCCCGAGCTCTACTCACCTCTTTTTTCTCTACGAAGGTTCGTCTCCATTAGAGGACTCATCCGTAAGGTTATAAACTGGTAAAGAGGATATCTCTTCCCTCACGACCATATCTCGAGAGGGGTCTCTCACCTGTACTGGCTGAGCACGACCCTCTCGGACGGACTCCTCCTAAGTAAACTACATTCCCGCTGAGGCGATGGCCTGGCAAAATACAGGGACTGGGGCCCTCCTCCTAGAAGCTCCACGACCTGTCATTACAAAGAGTCGTATCAATAGACAATGGCAAACAACCGAAGAGTTGTACAGAGGCAAACACTTACCAGATAAGACCATCGGCCTAAAATGTTTCACAAAAGTGGGCCAGTCTCGAGTCTCCACTGCGTGATGCAGTAAATGGGCTATCCAGTCCCTTATACCGGCAATGGGATGGGGTGTACACCCCGCAGCTGCAAAAGAAAGCCGCAGATAAATACTAAGTTGAACAAAAAAAAAGAGTAAACAAGTTATGACACCTACGATTATCATTCCACCGCTCCGGGAATCCAGCGGGGTCCAACACGATGTGTTCAGTTTTGACAAAGAAATACTTGTGCCAAAATTTACGGCTCGCCCGGTCATTAGTTCTGTTAGTTTGTATGAGTCCACCAAATAGTAGAATACCTGGTCCTCTATGAGGTTAAGCTGAGAATGCTAATAAAATTGTAAGTAAATAAGACACGGGATATTTACGTGGAAAAATCCCACACAAGGGGATCAAAAAACCACGACCTACACTTGTAGGCTTTTAACTTCACTAACTTGCAATCTCACTATTACAAGCCACTTTGTAATAACCCTATTACAAAGACTTCAACTAACTTGTGATGCTCTCACCACAAGCCACTTTGTGACTTTTCTAGTTACAAAGACTTTAAACTTATGACTAATCCTAGTCATAACATAAACTCGGAAGTTTACGGATTTTTGGTTTTCCTAAGACAAAGCTTCTAAGAAAGCAAGATAGGAGATACAATGAAGAACAAATAAGAAGATTACAACTCAACTACGGATATACATAAACTCATTATGAAACTGATCCTTAGTGGAGTTGTCTTCTTGTTCTTGACACACCAGTTACTTCAATGCCGGATGAACACTGTTATGCTTGAGAGAATATCACTGAATGCACAAGTAAATTTATTGTGCCTTGCACTAGGTTGTTATACTACAAAAGACATCACAATGGATGGTGATGTCAATTCTTGGTACACGCTTCTTCCTAATGAGAAGTGACTGTTGCACTGTCTGCTGCACAGTCACTATTGTGCAGTTGCATTCCAGCTGTAAAGTTGACTTGTACTTATGTCAGAGAACACTAAGGGACCAGGTCCCAGTTGTGATTCTCTTTGTAGTAGTTGCGGACAGTCACCGACTTGTACTTCTGTTAGAGAACCCTAAGGGACCAGGTGACCAAGTCCCTGTTGTGTCCCTCCCTGTGGTTGTTCATTTATTTGTTGGAGATCTGACTAGACATTATTCATTTGAAATATATACCATGTGGGTCAGGTTCTCTATCTGATTCTTCACAATAAGTTTGTTAGATCATCAAAACATAAGAAGCATAAGGCAAAGATATTGAAAACCCATCAATTTCCCCCTTTTTGATGATGGCAAACTTAGGCATTAATAGTATTTGTTTAGAGCAGAAATAACCAGATAAGATACCAGAAACTACACAAGTTCCCCAAACTACACAAGTTCCCCCTGACCGTTAGCTTTTGATTCCCCCTTAAGTCAACTCATGACCATTGACCATTGATTGATTCCCCCTTAATCTCAGATCCCTTAGACATTGATTGATTCCCCCTTAATCTTAGATCCCTTATGACCTTTTCCCCCTTTTGGCATCATTAAAAAAAGACACAAGCAGGTAATTAGCATAAAGAAGTCTAACACAACTAAGTCATGCCATATATATACACACAACATGACAGAAAAGAGAAGCCAGAGGAACACATCACTTTACAGGCAAAAAGAAGAGTTGTTTTAATAATATTAACAATGGACTGAGCAATACAGGAGCAGTAATGGTGAATTCTAGCATGCCATCACAAAAAAAAAACCAAACAAAAAGAAAACAACAGCCACAAAATATTAGAGCAAAAATAGCTGGCCACTGAGAGGATCCTAGGGGACACTAGAAGAAGGAGGCTTGGAAGAAAAGGTAGCAATGGTTTTGAGAACCAAGTCCAGTCTGGTATTTTCAGATAGTTGCTCTTCAGGAAATTTTGCCCGAAGCTTATCGTTTTCCTTTGTTAGTCGGGCAACTTCTGCAGTAACAGAATCAGGTCCTTCAACTGCTTGACTGAGCTGAGTTTCCAGTATATGGCATTTTGAGCTCTCAACCTTCTGATTTCTTTAGAAGCTATATTTTGAGCGTTGATCAACTGAGAGATGGTCAAGATGCTTCCACCAACTCTTTCTATACATTTACATTCTTCTAAAGTGGTTTTAGAAAAGGTTTACTTGCGTGTTCCCACTCTGGGATTCCCCAAGGGAACCTTGTAGAATCTGAACACCTGAGTGAGGAGAAAGCCATATGGTAGCCCATGATTCCCACCTTTAAAGTTTGCCACCTTTTGCATATGATCTATCATGATTGCTGGCAAATTGATTGGGACAAACTCATCAAGCGCTTCCATTAAGACCATATTCGATTTTGTGGCAATGGACCGTCTCTCAGAATGAGGTAAGAGCACCTTATTGACCAGTTCAAAAAGAAGCTGATACTCAGGAAGTACTACCTTCTTATGAACATGTTCCCCCTCCTAAATAGCTTGCTCTTTCATGATAGCTCTCCTAAAGTTGACACCAAAGACACCTTTGACTGAGGACATTCCTTCACATGGAATTCTGAGAACCTTTCCCAATGCTGAAGCGTCGAGTACAATATCTACTCTATTTACTAGCGCACAAATGTGATCCCCCTCAATAGTGAAGAGAGATGCGTAGAAAGTTTGTACCGCATATTCGTACATCAGAGGCATGCTCCCTTCAAACAAGTGCTCCCATTGCTGAAATTCCACTATCTCCAGAATTTGTCTCATACCGGCCATCTCTAAAATTACTGGGTCAAATGTACGACCCCACAAGACGTTTTGAGTTCTTAATCTCTGGTGCCAAAGACCACTATCACTGGGCATGGTCCTCAGAGCACCAGGTTCTCTAACAGTTTCTCATTTTCATATGCTAGATCCTTTAACAGACTTTCCTTTCCAACTTACTAGCCCCACAGTATCATCTTCAGACATGGCTTGCTCAACTGGACTTTTTTTAGACTTGTTGCTGCCTTTCATGGATGCACCATTTTGTTTCTCAATAGTTTCATTGGAAGCTTTATCCACAGACTTTTGAGCTTTCATAGATTATTGCACTAAGGAACCAGGTTCCTTTGGAGCATTTTTGTCAATCCCACTTACTGGAACACTCTTGTCAGTAACAAATTCCCCTTGATTCATCAACCTCTTTTTCCTTGTCTTGACACTCCTCCTACTTTTTTGCAATGTAGACTCAAAACCCTCTTTCTGCTATGGCCTGATAGGGAGTGACTTGGAGGAGGATTCTAAGAGCTTAGGATGATTAGGAGGTGCAAAATTGGGTTTGCCTGGAAGAAGATCAGGTTCTTCAGTAGGTTTTTCTAGGAACGTCTCATGAGCCAAAGACTTGAGGAGTACTAAGGTTCTTACATCGCCTAGGAATGGAGTTTCTTCCCCCTAATACTTAGACGAGAGATATGCTCCTTCATTCATTAAACTCTCAGCAGCGATAACCATGATATTATGCGTTGTTTCCTTTTCTGGTGACTCTGTGAGAGTCACTAAGTCTAAAATGGAGGAGTTTAGATACTGATCAAGATCATTCTCGGTGACCTCTAACACTTGAGAGGTGAAACCCCCTGAGTGTTCTTTGATGAGATCATAGGAGTGACGAGACATAGAGTTCTCAATATATGGGAGAAAAATAGGGTTTGTCAGAAAAGGAAAGACTATAGGAAAAGAGGAGGAGCCAGGTGTGGGTATAGTAGTATTGGAAGGAGTGAAATAGTGAATCTTTGGGGATGATTTTAACGATAATAGGGAAGTAGGAATGGTGTTAATGGTGGGGGAAGGAGGCGATCGTTCAATTGCCATTATAGGAGTATTTGGAAGATAAGTAGAGTGAGAGAGAGAGATAAAGAGAGGATCACAACTATACAGAACAGATGAAGGTTCATGACTTGCTGTGAGGGAGAAAAAAAGTTTTATTGGAAGAAGGACTAATAATGAAAGGAGAGAGAAACGGGTTCTAAATAGTTCTGAAAATGGCGGTAGGTTTGTGGGAAAACATTATCGTGCAAAGAGGATGAACGGATTTGAAATACAAGACATGACATGCAAATTTTGAAAAGTCGGATGATGTGGCAGTTGAGTTGATTTTGTTAAACAATTTTGAGAAGGCATGCAGAATAAGCACCTTACTACTAGCTTGTGGTAAAAGAACCTGATGCCCGAACAATTTTTTGAAAAAGATTTTAGCAGCTCTTCTTTCGCAGTTCATAACTATACCTTTAGCTTCTATGATCGTCATGCGTGTTTACCTGCAACAGTATTGATGTGAGTTAGGCTTGGCCAGAAAACACTTTAGCTAATTTTACCTGAAGGTGTTTTTCATAGCCAACTGATAGGGAATCAGGTTCTCCATTAGATCTTAATACCCCCGCTTCACCTTGTTTCTTCCAAAATGTTCCCTACTCAAAGCTTTGGTGAAGGTATCTGGAATTTGGTCTTCTGTACTACAGGATTTTCCACATATCAACCCTTTCTCCATATTAACCCTCAGAAGATAATGCTACCCCTCAATGTGCTTGGTCGTCTTGTTTTGAACTGGATAGAGAAGATATACCATCAGAAGATACCCTAAGATCTTCCAGTTGCTGCTCAATTCATAGGGTTTGAGCACAGTAGGATGCTCCTGCTACACATTCTTTCTCAGTTGTTTACGAGGCCATTGAGTTTTTCTTCCTTGTGCCCCAAGGGATGAGACATGAACATGGCAAGTGAACCATTCCAGAAATGCTTTTCCTGTCCACAAGAAAACCTGCATAGTTAACATCATCATATCCAACAGGATTAAAACTTTCACCCGAGAGGTAATACAGGACCAGGCCCTGAGTTCCCTTAAGGTATCTCAAACTTCTTTTGGCAATTTTCAAGTAGGATTCCTAAGGACTTGACTTTGGATTCTATTCTGGAGTGGAGATACATAAAGGACTAAGAAAAATGTTTTTTTTAAGTTTTTAATACTTATCTAACTCTAGAATAAAAGGGAGTGATTAAGTTGTCACATAGATGGGAGCTTTTGTGTTTCTAGTTTGGGACTGAGGTTTGATTGGTAGGGGAACTTGGGAGGTTAATTTGATTTCTCTACACTTTTTGTTCTGTTGCTTGTGGAGTGCCATGAGCTGCATCTCCACTCTTTCTTTAGCTTCAGTTGTAGTAAGTGAAGAACCAGGTTCCTTGTGAGAAGTGGAAGATGATATTGCATTGTCTTTCACCTGTCTCCTTCGTCTTTCTCATCATATCTGCCTCCCTATTTGAAACCTCAGATATTTCCCTGGGACCAGAAATGGTTCATTATATTGATCATCACTATTTCTTCCTTGGTTTGAGGAAGGTGTCTTGTTGAATACCCTATGAGAACTTCCTTCCACTTAGTGTGCCCTTTGTTGTAGACTTTGTGGCCTTTGCTTTGTGGAGAGTATCCCAGAAGGATTCCTTCATCACCTTTTGCATTGAATTTCCCAAGCTAGTCCTTCCCGCTGTTGAGAACATGGCATTTTCAGTCAAGAATGTTCTTAGATGAGTTGTTTTTGGTTTTCTTCCATTTGACAGCTCATAGTGGGTTTTGATTCAGGAGGGACCTGATCATTCACCTGTTCACCAAGTAGAAAGCAATATTTACTACTTTTTCCTAGAAATTCTTGTCGTTTCCATTGTCGATGAGCATTGTCCATGCCATGTCTTCCAGAGTTCTGTTCTTTCTTTCAGTAATACCATTTTGCTGTGGAGTCCTTGGTGCTGAGAAATTGTGTGTGATTCCATTTTTGTTACAAGCTCATCAAATTTGGCGTTGTCACATTCTGTCTCGTGGTCAGATCTGATGCATACTACCTTTAATTTTATCTTCACTTGGATCTTCTTGACAAAGGTCCTAAACACTTCAAAAGTCTCATTCTTTGTTCTGAGAACCAGTGTCCAGGTGAATCTTGAATTTGACATACCATGAACCAGGTCCTTCTCAAGCATCTCATATCACCAGCTTGTAAAGATTCAAAGTCAGCAACGTAGATGTTCTTGTTTCTTTTGGCTACTAAGACCACTTTGCCAGTCATCAAATTGGTAACTGTGCACTCTTTTGACAAGAACTCTACTTTGTTCCCTTTATCGCAGATTTGAGAGACACTTAGGAGACTGTACTTCAGGTCATCCACATAGTACATGTTCTCAATTGAGTGATAGAGAGATTTTCCAACTTTTCAGCATTGAGAATGTACCCTTTCCTTTTTCAATGGATACATTCCTTTCCTGTAGGGCTTTCAGTGAGAATAAATCTATGGTGCTTCTAGTCACGTGCTTTGAGCATCCACTGTCCTTGGTTCATTGCAGTCCGCTTCCTCTCACTGTTCCCTGCACATGCAAATTATGGGTTAGATTTAGGAACCTAAACTAGTTTGGGTCCCTTGTTATGATAAAAGAGATGGATAAGTGCTTTTCTAGTCCATGCAGGCAATATTCATTTCTTACGACCGGTACCTGGTCCTTTAATAGTAGTCACTTTGTCAGTAAACACTTTATTTTTCTAAATATATTGAACCCTGGCCTGGCAAGTTTCTTTGAAGTGCCCATTGTTCCCACAATGGGTACACAACCAGTTATCAGGAACAATGACGTACTTGCTGTGAGGTTTGTAAGGAGTTTTCTCCCTTTGGAACCCGATTCCCTGCCTGTTTCCACCGTTATTGAAATACATGGCAGTCATAGCATCTGAGGACCAGGTCCGTTTTAGAGATTTCTCAAGATCAATTTTGACTTTCTCCAATTCAGCTTGAAGTTACCGATTTTTCTCAAGTTCACCACATAGACTAGTTTTCGCATTATTTAATTCATGTTCAAGCTTGATGTGTGTCTCACTAGCTACTTCCTTCCTTTCCCAAGACTCATAGTCATATGTTCTTTATTGAGTCCCTCAATGGTTTCCTCTAGGTTAGTGATTATCACTAAAAAATCATTCATTTCTTGCTCAGTAGCAGCAAATTTTTCTTCTAGAGTGTGTTTCTCATTGCTAAGACCTTCTATTATTCCTTCAAGTCAACAACTACTACCATCAGGTCATCTCTCTCATTTTCTACACTAGTTATTATTCCATTTAGAGCTTCCTTTTCTTCTTCAAGGTTAGCTATGGTCTCATTTAGGTCCACTATATAGACCACCAGATCATCTCTAGATTGCTCAGCTTCTCCTTGTTCTATGGTCAGGGTCTCCTTATTATTGTTAAGGCTATAATAAGCATCAATTAGAGCATTTGCTAATGCCCTTAACTTCTTAGAAGAGTAGGATTTCAGATTTCTCTGAACATCCTTGAAATTTACCTCATCGTCTTCATCTTCATCATCATCATCATCAGACTGAGCCATTAGCGCGAACAATGAATCATACTTCGTTGCTTCAGTTTCCACTGCCATCATGGAACTGTTTTCTGCATCTGGTTCCCTTTCTGATTCACTGAAGGAGTCTTCCCAAGCAGCAAGAGCCTGTTTCACAATATTGTCAGTTGCACTTTTTCGACTGAATTATTTGTCCAGAACTAGGTTCCTTTTTCCTGCTTTGTCAGGGTTTTGTTTGTATTGCACCTGTTTCGCAAGTGGATAGTCTTTGATGAAATGCGCTGGCTTTCCACACCTCTGACAAAGATCATTGCTCCTTGCTTTACTTGAACTGCCCCTCTTTGGTATACTACTATTCCTTCGAATCATCTTTTGAAATCTTTTAGTAAGATAGGCCATATCACTATTTTCTTCACTCGAGTCACTGCTTTTAGCCTTGAGTACCAGGTTATTTTCCTTCTTTGGCTCTCTTCTTTCACTGTCTTTCTTTCTTTTCATCTCGTATGTCTTCAGATTGCTAATCAGCTCATCCATGGTTAAAGTTTGTAGATCTTTAGCTTTAGTGATGGCATTTACCTTACTTTCCCAAGAACTAGGTAGAACACTGAGGATTTTTCTTACAAGCTTATTTCTGGGAATAACATCTCCAAGTGAATGAAGCTCATTTATGATGGATGTGAATCTGGTATACATATCCTGTATAGACTCATCATCCTTCATCCTGAAGAGCTCATCCTTTGTGGTGAGCATGCCAATCTTGGATTTTTTAACCTGAGTAGTTCCTTCGTGTGCGGTTTATAACTCTTCCTATATTTCTTTGGCAGTATCACAAGCTGAGACTTTGTTGTACTTATCGGGTCCTATACCACTTACCAAGATTTTCTTAGCATGATAGTTCTTTTCTACAGTTTTTTTGTCAATATCACTGTACTCCTTTCTGTCTTTTGGCACCATTTGTCCAGTTTCTTCAAGCTTCTTCATAGGAACATGGGGACCATCACAAATGATGTCCCACAGTTCTGAATCTTCAGCCATTATAAAATCATGCATGCGAGTCTTCCATCAGCCGTAGTACTGACCATTGAATCTAGGAGGTCTCTAGGTTGATTGTCCTTCCTCAAAGTTGGGTGGAGCAGCCATTGAGATCCTTTCTAGGTGCTAACCTTTTAGAAAGAACCCGCTCTAATACCAATTACTAGTTTGTATGAGTCCACCAAATAGTAGAATACCTGGTCCTCTATGAGGTTAAGCTGAGAATGCTAATAAAACTGTAAGTAAAGAAGACAAGGGATTTTTACGTAGAAAAATCCCACACAAGGGGATCAAAAAACCACGACCTACACTTGTAGGCTTTTAACTTCACTAACTTGCAATCTCACTATTACAAGCCACTTTGTAATAACCCTATTACAAAGACTTCAACTAACTTGTGATACTCTCACCACAAGCCACTTTGTGACTCTTCTAGTTACAAAGACTTTAAACTTATGACTAATACTAGTCACAACATAAACTCGGAAGCTAACGGATTTTTGGTTTTCCTAAGACAAAGCTTCTAAGAAAGCAAGATAGGAGATACAATAAAGAACAAATAACAAGATTACAACTCAACTACGGATATATATAAACTCATTATGAAACTGATCCTTAGTGGAGTTGTCTTCTTGTTCTTGACATACCAGTGACTTCAATGCCGGATGAACACTGTTATGCTTGAGAGAATAATACTAAATGCACAAGTAAATTTCTTGTGCCTTGCACTAGGTTTTTATGCTACGAAAGACATCACAATGGATGGTGATGTCAATTCTTGGTACACGCTTCTTCCCAATGAGAAGTGACTGCTGCACAGTCACTTTTGTGCAGTTGTGTTCCAGCTGTAAAGTTGACTTGTACTTCTATCAGAGAACACTAAGGGACCAGGTCCCAGTTGTGTTCCTCTTTGTAGTAGTTGCGGACAATCACTGATTTGTACTTTTGTCGGAGAACCCTAAGGGACCAGGTGACCAGGTCCATGTTGTGTCCCTCCATGTGGTTGTTCATTCATTTTCTAGAGATCAGACTAGACATTATTCATTTGAAATGTATACCATGTGGGTCAGGTTCTCTATCTGGTTCTTCACAATAAGTTTGTTAGATCATCAAAACATAAAAAACATAAGGAAAAGATATTGAAAACCCATCAAGTTCCAACCACCATCCCTTTGGTCCTACGGTGCCTCAAATGCACCATAGTACCCCTATGAAAACTAAGGGAAAACAAGTGAAAAAGGCGGTGAATGTCAACTTCGCACCCCACCAACTCCGTGTATGTTGTCAACACCAAAAATATTTTGTACGTGTACGGTGAAAGCTGCGCTGGACAAACCTGATAAAATCGACAGAATTATTCTACTAATGGGAGAAGGGGGATGGAATGACCAATCACAAAGGGGTATTCATAAAAAGCACAATACCTCGGTATTTGGACCTCCACGAAGTCCCTCCCCTCCGGAACCATCTCAACATGAGGGGGAATGTTGTACTTAGTACGGAGGGCATCTATATGGGCCTACTCAGTTTCAGATACTACCAGAGCAGGAGTAGGAGCAGATTCTTTAAGAAAGTCACTTAGAGACATGGGGTGTCTCGGCAGTAGCTCATCCACGGTAGGAAAACTGTCCCCTTCCTCCACTGTCATGTCCTCTCCACCAAAAGGTAACGCCATGGATACCGAGGATGCATCAGAAATCTCCTCATGTGACCAATGTGTTCTAGGCATATCTATGGTAGAAGGTGTGTTAATACAACAGAAAAAAAAAGCAAGAACGGTGAACGAAAGAGAGGAAGCAAAGAAATCGCAAGAACAAAAGCTGAAGATATGAGAAGGAATAACCAAAGAAGAAATGGCCAAATTTTTTTGAAAAAACAAACCTTTCACCTATTTATAAGGCTGGGTAGCGCCAAAATCGAAGCGGAAGGCTGCCAATGGCACCAATATCGAAGCGACAAACCATCAGTCTCTATCTCGGAAAGACGCGTAATGATGACGCACGTGGAAGTGACGTCATTTCCCAGTAGGACACACCACCCAGGGTATCGTGAAGCGCACTACTCTTCCGTTGTTGGCCAAACCGTTACGATTCACAAGCCAAATTTCTCCGCAGGTATAGGCGATGTATACTTATCAAGGATGCACCGGGACGCAACCTCGACAAGAGGAGGGACTAACTGTATAGGTCCAAATTTGGATGACCACGATCACTACCGAGTATGGCGAGGAACGAGAGCCTTACGATGTCGCGTCTTTTGGTCGTTATAAAGGGTGACGACCGACAGTGGTTAGCGAACATACGACGTGTGCAGTAGTGTAAGCGTAGTAGGAGACATTAGGAATATGCTTTTCGAATATTCTTCATTTTATACCTTTTAGGGTTTAAAAGGGGATTGTCCCTTATAAATTGGGGAAGACATTTTGTAGAAGGGGTCGGAAAGTGAATACAAAAAAGACAACTTTGCTTACTACAGTTTTGAGATCCATACATCATCTTTTATCTTAGCTAATCGCATTCATTGCAATATTTTTCTACATTTGAAGTTATCACATTTACGCTTAATCATTTGGTTCTGACATACTAGGAAGCATTATTCACCTTGTTCATCTCTTGCATTATTTAATCTAGATTTTATTATACTTGGCTGAGCTTTACCTCTTCATCTTTATTAATTGATTTAATCAAAAAGGTTTCAATATCTTTTGGTCAAACAATCATCAATTAATATAATTAATGCATTAATTAGGCCTCTATTAAAAACTTTAGAAAGACACTTTTGGATATAAACATATATATATATATATATATATATATATATATATATATATATATATATATATATATATATGCATGAATATAATGTTGGTTTACCAAAATATCCTTAAAATATTAATTGACAAATAATACCAAGTAGGGTAAAACTGATATTTTAAACTTTGCTTAATACTATGATTTTCATGGACTTCTAATATTAATCAAATTCAGTTTCTCGGCTATTTAAGATACTTTATGTATACCGACTTTTGCACCCTTTAACCAAACATATTAGGGTTCTTTCAAATATCTACAAGAACAAAATATAACTAACATTATGATGTAGTATTTTACAAGACGAGGGAAACAGAAGAGAATCTTTTCTTCTAAAGATTAAAACATGACACGCATTATGATGCTCTTGGAATTTTTATATTTAGCTTAAATTTTTTCTCTAAAATTAAGTTGATTCTTTAATTAGCTTAATTATATTCTTATGCAAAATATTATTATGAATATTGAAATAAAAAATTTTAGTTTTACTTTGAATTTTTGCCAATGCCAAGAATATTGTTTGTTGTTTATTACACAGTAAATTTCCTCAAGAAGAGTGCCAAAAACTTTAAGTTTGTACCATATAATATGTCTGTGTCTATCGGTTTTACATGCAAAAATATTTTTTATTTTTAAGTTGGAGATTTGAAGCGTGAAAGTCGATAATATGGTAGCGAATTCTAAATCTATCAAAATTCTCACTACAGAAGGATACGAAAACCCGATTATAAAATAGCACGAAGGCTAAATGTTACTTACACTATTCTTAACATAAATCTATACGATATTTTGGTAAACAGAAAAAATAGATTTCTAGATAAATTCTACTTTCGAATTTAAAGAAATAAATCGATCAAATTTAAATAAATTTAATGCAGTTTAAATTTGAATTCAATTTAGTCCCGCTTTCTCTAAATCTGATGGAGTATCTTCTCCTGTTGAATAATAAAATGCTTACAGGTTATATTATAGAATATTTTGTTTCTTTCTTTTTTCTGTTGATATCGATTTGGATTATATCTTTGGACAACTGATTTGGGCGGTACTTATATCATTGATATAAATTAAATTGTGTGATATTTATGTGTTACTTCAACTTCTTCCACCATCATATGAAAAAATTTCTGTGTCTATAAGGTAGAATATTTTCCAACATTTATAATTATAATTTTTTGCACCATGAATGGTCTCATGTTTTGGTTTAAATTACTTTCAGGTGTACATAGTTACTTGGTATAATTTTTATTAGCACATTTATACATACCCCAAGATTCAAGTAGGATAATAACATATAGATATATGAGAATTCATATTATTTTCTTTCCCTTTAAATATTTAACTATTTTTCTAAACATATTGGATAAAAATTATAATATTTATAACTTTTCAAACATTTAGGAATTTGAATTCAATTAGAATTTTATATTCATGGAAACTACTATCATTTAGCTACTCAAACAAATTTCATAAGGATTAAAAAAGCAAAGAACGTGACTTTAATTCGTTGGGGGGAAAAACTTTAATTTTATTAATTTTAAGAGACTTTTTTTTTATTGAGACTAACGTCATGTACTAATACACAAAATAGAAAAATAAGTATTAAAAAACTTTTTAGTTCTATATATAGTTTATGAAAACATGATTTCCTTAACGCAAGCAAGTTCTAATTACAATTGTAGTCAAGTCTAGAAAAATAAATGGCCTAAAAAGGCAAAGTCATGGGACTTATTAATAGCCTTTGGCCAAAAATATTTTTTTATCTAAAGATAAGATGTTAAAAGACAGTTTTTAAGAAACACAAAAAGTAACTTCTCCCTAAAAGTATTTTTTTGAAAAATACTTTTGAGAAAAAAATACATTTGGAATCACTTTTTAAATAACTGAGTCAAACATCAATTGCTGCTCAAAATTGTTATTCAAATTAATTAGCTAAACACAAACTGTTTCTCACCAAAATTAATTTTTTTTAGAACTTTTCAAAATAAATTGATTTTAGAAGCTTGGTCAAACAGACTATTGTTAATGATTTTTTACCTTAAGGATTTTGAATAGGATTTAAGTCATATATATTGGTAGTGTATTTTTTAAATCTATTCTGAATAACCAGCTAATACCATATAAATTTTAAATTAAAAAATAAACAAAGTCATGAGATTCCAAATGCTTAAAGTTGCTGGACTTACGGAACATCAAGTGCTATGACCATAAGAATAACATCTATATAATTTCTCAAAGTAAAATAAATTTTTAAGGTGAATTTATTAATCGAGGCAAACCATTGAGCACCGATTTCATTGAGAACATAATATAGTAATATAACATGCCAAAATTCAAATCTTAAGTATCACATAATTAAAGGAGAAAAAGTACAAAAAAAAGAGTGACGATCAATTAATAAGAAGAATATTAAAAGTAACACATGTAGATAATCCAAAAAAACTTCTTTCTCCTTTGTGTAGTAAGAAGTCACAACATGAAGCAAGTATGAGAACAAATTTAAATAAAAATCGTCACATTTCAGGATCTTTCAGCAAGTTCTTATTATGGTTTGATATCAAGTCTTCTCATATGCTTCTAGAAATCGTGTCCATTTTGTTATTACCTAAATATTTGTCTATGATAATTGACGGGTAATAACGTGCGAAGCACGCTCACATATATATATGTATATATATATATATATATATATATATATATATATATATATATATATAGCAGAGATCCCAAAAAAATACTAGTTCTCACACTATTACTCGGATTATCAAGTGTCTTTAATCATCAATCAATTATCATCAATTAAAGCATTAGGTCCCTGCGAAAACAGTAGAAAGACACTTCTTTTGGCTTCATATAGCAGAGGTGGCTATAGTGCCACTTTGAATAGCTACTCTCTAATATTTTTTATTTCTTCCAGCGTCAATAATAATCAGCAGTAACAATGTGAATATGTGATATGCACTCTAGTTGATTATGGTATTCAAGTCAACAAAGAAGGAAGTAATCTAGCTAGGAAATTTCAGATCCAAAGTTCCAGCAACCTATATGACAAATGATTCCCCAACGTCTACCATCTAAATAATAGTAATGTAGTCTAATCTTTACGTACTCTAGCTAGTAGTAGAAACGATGAAGAGGTGGAGCATACATACAAAACAATCCTGTTTTTATGCATTATACTTTAGGGGTGAGCTGGTCAAAGATTGCATGCGGCGAAATCAGAGGGTCCAATTTCTTGCTACTAACTCATTTCAGAAGAACACCTCGAGGCCTCGAGGACACAGAGCTATGACCGAGTTCCCTCTCTCGAAGCTCGTCGGGGCCCGACCTAAAGGGAATGTCGCTCGAAGCTAGAGCAAAAATGGGGAGTTCCTAGGGCACACGGCTAAGTCTAACAAAGCCGGCCTGCCCAGTATCTGTATCAGGATGTCGCGTCTGGCCGTCTCATCTCCATATCTTTGTAATTAATGCTTTTTGTACTGTCTTGGAACTCCCCTCCTATATAAAGGAGATCCTTACCATTTTGTGTGTGAGGGGGGGGGGCTGTTGCTCCAACTATTCTACACGAAATATACAAGAACTCTTTCTTTTCTCTCTAACATATTCTCCCGGCACTATTGCTATTGCTTATCACTTTCATACTTGTTCTTCATTTATTGCTTGTTATTGGCCATAAAGAGCCTCCTTTAATTATATTCTAACTGTTAACCCTCTCCCGATTATCCCCGATAGCTCGAGCTCGAGTCCAGGCATCGATCTCGAGGCCCCTCATCGGTCAGTCCGAGGCCAGAATAGCTAACCCCTTGGTTTGATTATAATTCCATTTTAGCTCGCATTTCATCTTTTATCTTCACATAGCTAGCATCAACTGCTTTAACAACTAGCATAAAAATAGATCACGTATTTTTAGAGTCCTATCAACAAATTTAATTGTTATTACCATTTTTACGGTAAACAGTTTGGCGCCCACTGTGGGGCTAAAAATAATAGTGATTATTTTCTTGCTAGTTTCGTTACACAACGCAAGTTATCTTTCAAACTTTTTCTTGTCCAAGATCTTCGATTTCAGGTCAAAATGTCTGGCTCAGTAAACAGAGTTGGGAATGACAACCTCGAGAACCATGGAGAAAACAGTGTGGTTGTTCCAATTGTTGGGGCGCCACCACAGAACCCCGATAACGCACCTGGACCGATTTCAGCGGACGCGGGTTTGCAAGATGCATAGTAGGTCGACGAAACCTCACACTCCGGCTGGAGCATACAATATGGTGACCAACAGGAAGCCCAAAAACCCCTAGCTCGGGTAGAACGGGAAGTTAGCCTTCATGTTATTTTTGAAATGTTACAGGCACAACAGCTGGCTATCGCTTAACTGCAAAGCCACCCAAAGACTCCTAGCACAGTAGCACCGGAAACTACTCCCCGGCTGAACAGGTACCGGAGAGATCGAGCAACAACGGATCGGTAGCCGATCCTGCCATCATAAAAATGCTCGAGGACCTCACCAAAAGGATCGAGTTGGGTGAGAAAATGATAGCAGCCAACGACAAGAAGGTCGAAACCTATAACTTCAGAGTCGACCAAATCCCGGGCGCACCCCCGGTCCTGAAGGGTGTAAATTCGAAGAAGTTCGTACAACGGCCATTCCCAGAGGAAGCGGCTCCAAAACCCATTCCAAATAAGTTCAGAATGCCAGAACTCCCAAAATACAACAGGACCTCAGATCCCAACGAACATGTAACTGCCTATACGTGTGCAGTAAAGGGCAACGACATAAAAGAAGACGAGATCGAGTTCGTCTTACTGAAGAAGTTCGGAGAAACACTCTCGAAGGGGGCCATGATTTGGTATCAGCACCTAGCTCCCAACTCCATAGATTCATTTCCATGCTAGCAGACTCCTTCATAAAGGCACACGCCGATGCCATCAAAGTAGCAACAAGGAAGTCCGATGTATTCAAGATTAAGCAGAGGGAGAATGAAATGTTGCGAGAATTCGTATCTCGCTTCCAAACGGAACGAATGGAACTACCCCTGGTCTCCGACGACTGGGTAGTGTAGGCCTTCACTCAAGGCCTGAATGAACGAAGCTCAGTGGTCTCAAGGCAGCTGAAAGAGAATCTGATCGAGTATCCCGCCGTAACCTGGTCGGATGTCCACAACCGGTACCGTCAAAGATCAGGGTCGAGGATGACCAGTTGGGAGCCCCCTCAGGCTTAGTATATCCGAGCAGACTCCCGGTAAAGGAGTCGAAACTGAACAAAGAGAGGTATCAGCCGTACCCCGAAGATAGGAGGAATGCCCCGAGACGCAATCCGCCTCACAACGATCGATTGGTGAACCGAGGATAGAACCATGGGACACTCATCAACAGAGGCAGATTCGACGGGGACACGGGGCCAACGGGGCCACCTCGCCTATCAGAATACAACGCCAAATGGCCCAGGCCTACTCAGTCGGATCCTTCCCCGAGGAATCACAACTTAGTATGTAAACTTCATAATGCACACGGCCATAGGATCGAAGATTGCCACCAGCTCCGAGAGGAAATAGCTAGCTACTCAATAAAAGTCACCTCCAAGAATTTTTGAGC
Source organism: Nicotiana tabacum (assembly GCF_000715075.1). Lineage (NCBI taxonomy): Eukaryota > Viridiplantae > Streptophyta > Magnoliopsida > Solanales > Solanaceae > Nicotiana > Nicotiana tabacum. Next base: position 137,624,401 of record NC_134087.1, read on the forward strand.
GATCGGGCTAAAATTCAGTTTCGAGAAAGAAAGGCAGCCAAAAAGAACGAAGTAAATGAACCACGACATGTTATCCACATGATATTGGGGGGCGTCGACACTCCCCAAGAACCCGTGATAAGGAAGACAAAAATATCCATCACCAGAGAAAAGCGAACCCGGAGATATGTACCCGAAGATGCCCTCACATTCAGCGAGGAGGACTCCGGAACCTCGTCCCAACCTCATAACGACGCACTGGTAACCTCTTTCCTCGTTTATTCGTTTCGAATAAAACATGTGCTCGAGGATCCAGGTAGCTCGACCAACATTATCAGGTCGAGGGTAGTAGAGCAACTCGTATTGCTAGACCAAATCGAGCCCGCCTCTCGAGTCCTTAACGGATTCAACACGGCGATCGAAATAACGAAAGGAAAGATTACTCTCCCAGTCAACGTGGCCGGCACGACCCAAAATGTCAAATTCCATGAAGGAGACATGAGATACAACGCTTTATTGGGGATACCAAGGATACACTGCATGAGAACGGCACCATCCACCCTCCACCAAATGATGAAATTTCCGACAGAGGATGGGGTTAAAACCATCTACGAGGAACAACACACGGCAAGGGATGTTCGCGGTACGTAATGTAGCGCCGACACCAATATCTCCACTCTCAAAAAAGCCAAAGGATAACCAAACTACGCCTTCGGCTAAGCTCGATTAAACACTGCAGAGGACCATACCGAGTCCTCGTTCCAAACAATAGGGTCACATCAGACCTCAAAACATCGCCGACGTCCCACGATAAGGTAATACCACCCCCTTTTTTCATTATTTTACACTAACCCATATGCAGGCACTCGGTCAGGGCAGTCGAAAGTGCTAACCCAACCCAAAGATCTCAAGGCCTTAAAGGCATCCATTGCACTCTTTTCCTTCGGCCGAGCTTTTGTCCCGAAGAGGGTTTCACCGGCAAGGTTTTTAACGAGGCAACGTCCACACGCCACCTAAGGAGGATCTAACAAGTGTACAAGTCTTTTCCAATCAACCCCGAACACTGGAGGGCACCCCTTAGAGAGGTCATCCACTCGGAAGAACCAGGGAACGACGAACAAGGTTCTAATAGGAAAAGATGTACCGGGTCAAACGGTCAAATGAACCGTGTCCACACAAGTCAGACTCAACATATTCATAGCAAGGATCCCTCCACCAAGAACGCCCCGAAATACTCGGAGACTAGCGTCAATAACTCGGCACCTGCATGTCCTCAAGGTCGGAATCTCCAAACTCATAAGCCCTCAACGAGGCAGCACGAAAATCACGAAACATCTTCAAAAGGAAAAATGTCCCGAACACTCGGAGACTGGCACCACAAACTCAGAAAGTGCATGACCCCAGGGTCAAAATCTCCAAAATCATAAGCTCTCAATGAGGCAATTTCGATCTCACGAGCAACGGCCCCCCAGCCTAAGCAAACTCAATGACTCAGAAACTGTCTCCAATTACCATTCATTTAAAACCCAAGGCCATAAGACCCCGAGCGGGAAGACTCGGTCTAGTAAGACCTACTGAAGGCATGAATCATACTTGTACCAAGTATCAACAAAAACTATAAGACCCCATCGGCATGAAAAAACTGTAATACCTCAACGACATAAAAAAAGCTGTAAGACCTCAACGGCATGAAAACACTGTAAGACCTCAATGGCATGAAAAAACTGTAAGACCTCAACGACATGAAAAAACTATAAGACCTCGACGGCATGAAAACTTTGTAAGACCTTACTACAAGCATAAACTCGATCCCGAAGTTTAGGCTATATATTGAATTTGTAAGACCTCTAAAAAGGCATATCCTCGATATAGACGCCCAAACAACTACACTCAGGACCAAAATGGCTCCGTCCAAACACAAATGACTACGGTCATATGGCTGTACCAGCCGAATTAACGCGATTCGGGGATGCCCGACCGTCGCTAGAAAATCATAGGTCATTACTTCGAATCTACTTCGAAAAGAATCGGTTAAATAAGATACCCTCAACAGGCAAAAGAGCTTCGACCATGTCAGCTCCAAATCACAAGGCTTCGAGCTACTCAGCCTACGAGCTAAACCTTTCGAGGTGCTCGAACATCACCGCAAACGACTTGAAATCGAGGTTCTTCCCGAACCGACGACAGTTCAGGCAAAATTATTTCGAAAAGTCCTTAACAAGAGGAATATAAAGCCTACATATGCCTAAGGGCAAAGCGTAAGAGCCATTGTCGCCAGCCTAATAATCCCCAGGGCCACACACACTAAAAACCGATTCAGAGACCGGACCCAAAATAGTTAACTATACATGCCTAAGGGCAAAGCGTAAGAGCCATTGTCGCTAGCTAAATGAGCCTCAAGGTCGTACATATAAAAGGTCACTTCAACCCAAGGCGTAAGAGCCGTTATCGCCAACCCACAAAAATACCGAACTTGAGGGTCAATTGTGCTCGAGTCGAAACCCGACTCGGAGAATGAACCCAAAATAGTTAAAATACAAATGCCCAAGGGCAAAGCGTAAGAGCCACTGTCACCTGCCCATGCAAACATAAATCTTGAGGGTCGAATGAGCTCGAGTCGAAGCCCGACTCGAAGACTAAACCCAAAACAGTTGAGCAAAAGCATAAGATCTCTAACGCCAACTTACACTAAAGGTCACACCAACCAAGCGTGTAAGAGCCCTCGGGCTAGCCTAATGAGCCCCAGGTCCATATCACGAATCTAAGGATTCTCACCAACTCTGAAACCAGTCCGCCTGGTCAGAAGCAAAGCAGAAAGGGGTAGAGAAGAAATAAAACCTCAAGTTTTCTTTTATTTACAAATGTGAAAAAATGCATTCTCCGTCTACAAGTGCGCTCTAAAGATATCGCATACAAGATGGCAAAGTCTACGCCCTGCCCCTTAGGGCTATAGCCTATCAGCCTCATCTTCACTCTCCTCGGCGCCAGACATGAGTGACCGAGCACCACACTCGTCCGCTCTTGCTCGTGCCAACTCTTCAGGGAAAACAAAACCCCTGGCACTGATCTCCTCGAGAACCCTTCTTCAGGATCTGCAACGAGCATATTCTTTGATCCGCTCTTCATGATCGAGGACCCTCTTCAACTCGGCTTGGGCATCGGTAGCATCCTTCAAATAAATTGACATCTCTTGATCAGCCTTAGTCCAACTCAGTACTGCTTCAGTCCAAGCATCAACGATCTCAGCCCTGATCTTCGAAAGTTTGGATTCGAGCCTCGTGATCATATCCGCTTGAACTGAAGCGTTGTCACGAGCTAAGCGGAGTTGGACCTCGAAGGCAGGAACTTTAGCCAAGGAACCTTTCTCATTTGAAGCTTGAGCCTACACTTGAGCTCTTAGCTCACCACAGTCATTCCTGACTCGGTAGGCTTCACTCCTAAGGTGCTCCAGGGCCTCCATATTTTTCTGTAGCAGGGATAGATGAAGAGTTAACCTGAGAAGTTAAAAAGCGAAACGCATACCCGCCGGGGACGGGAAGTTACCTGCTCCATCAAATAGCTCTCGTAATTCGAGCTCCGGTACATCTCATATCGCCAATGTGCCAACTCAACTTCCTTCTCCTCGCAAAGGAACCCAAGGGACCTACCCTCATCCAGAGCTTTCCATATCCTAGCCCCATGAAGGAGCAACTCAGACCTAAGCTTGTCAAAGGCCTGCAAAAGAAAAACTCGATAAGGAAGGGAAGACGCGAGATTTGGAAGGCCTATGCCAAATCCACCGAAAAGTGAAATCGGCGGACTTCCTCGAAGGCTGAGAACACCTTTATTAATCTAGTCCCCTCAGCCCTGGAAGAATCAACCCCGATCGAAGCACGATTGCTCGGAGGAACCACCTCTCTAGAACCAAAAACTTCAGGTGCAGCAGACTCGGGCGATGTTTCCTCCTCAAATACTTGGCCCCGTTTCACCCTGTTGTGAGCGCCATCGCACTGCAAATGCATATCCCGTTTATCATTATCGTCCTTTAGCTCGGAAGCTGGCAACCCCTCCTCCTCCCCTTCTCCGGAGGAGCATAACCTCGCCCTTAAAAACCCTCCGATACTTACGACGGCAAAATTAATACATGAAAAGGGGAAAATGTCTTCCCAAATGTACGGAGGACTGGGAAAAAGCAGTACACACATATACCATGATGTTTTGCATCCCATCTGCCCCGGGATACAGCTCGCCACCTGCGCTCCTCACAAGTCGAATGGGTCGCCAGCTTTCGGACCCAACTAGGCAGATCAGGAACTTATCCCGGCGCCCATGAAATTGCTGCAGAGAAGGGAGAAACACGATTAATAAACTAGTTTCCACTAAGAGCAATTCTGAGAAAGCACGAGATGCTCCACTCACGCGTATAATTCCATTCCCCGGGGAATGGTATAAGTTCCACGGGGATAACGTCAGCCGTCCGGACTCGGACGAACCAACTAATCCACTATCGATCTCCATTTTCCTCATCATCAACAACAAAGGGCGTGGACGAAGGCACCGCAAGGTTAACAGACCTCGATGATAAAAGGGCCGGTACAACCTGACAAGATGACTGAGCGTGAATTCAAGCCCTACCTTCTCTGCAAAGAACCTCATCATCAACACTATTCACCAAAACGACGGATGTATCTACGCCAAAGTAACCCGATACTTTAAACAGAAATTGAGCACGACCCTGTCAAGGGGGCCTAGTACAAAAAGGTACAAGTACACGTTCATGAATCCATCGGCAAAGTCCGTGATACCCTCATCTGGGGGAAGCACGTGCAACGCTACCCCCTTGCCCATCCGCAATCTCTCCTCACTAGCTCAATATGCTTCTCTCTTATCGAAGACATAGTCTTAAAAGTGATCTCCCATGGATCCTGAACACTAGGAGTGGAACTCTCCCCTCTCTGTCAGGCAGACCCTGAAGTAGCAGTCATGGCTATGGCGGAACTAGCAAACTGAAGCGGGAACCTACACAAACGCTTTGGTGCTAAGGTAACGAAGGACTCGATGCCAAAACGAAAGGATAGATATCTAAAATAATGGGATCTCCCAAGAAGCGGGAGCAACCCCATATATATGTTGGGAAACAGCAACGGTCCACCTACCCAAGTTAGGCCCGGGGAGGCCAATGACTTCAATACGAGTTTCGAGGTGGTATCCGACCTCGAGGATCTCACATAAAAAAGAAATTAGGCTTCAAAAGGCTAGCAACATCATCTCCAGTCCCGAGGTGGTACCCGACCTCGAGGGCCTCCATCGAAAGAAAGTTTGGCTTTAAAAGGCCAACAACATCATCTCCAGTTCCGAGGTGGTATCCGACCCCGAGGGTTCCTCTCAAGAAGAAAAATAAGCACTTCGAGCCCCGTCCATGAGGGCTCGACCTCAGGACATCGCCAAAATATGGGTAACCCCTCCTCAGGGACCTACCTACAACACCTTAAAAGGTTATCTACATCAAGTTCAAAGTAAATCTCCAGGTGCCTGAAGCTGACCTTCACTCAGAGACCACTCTCAAAAATTTCAAGTTTTGATGCGCTGTCTTCATGTGACTCGAGTGTCCCGATGACCCGAGTCTATCGAACCATTTCAAGCTTGGTCCGAGGAACAACGGTGGGCTCGTAAAGGAGCTATTTTTATCAACCAAAGACCGGCAGGTACAATTAATGCGTTCTTGAAGAATTGAATCGACGACGATACTATCACTTTGAAGAACGGGAATCGACAACGCATTGAATGACGTCGAAAAGACAAGTCCATGGGATGTTCCGGTTATCGTGCAAACTCACGCCATAAGTTGCGTCATCGGCATGACGTCGTCACGGGAAGCCCAAGGAGCCGGGTTTCAGAATCGCTTCCCATCGCTTCGTTCTAGGAAACGCGGAGACTATTTGTATGCGGCGAAATCAGAGGGTCCAATTTCTTGCTACTAACTCATTTCAGAAAAACACCTCGAGGCTTCGAGGACGCAAAGCTGTGACCGAGTTCCCTCCCTCGAAGCTTGTCGGGGCCCGACCTAAAGGGAATGTCGCTCGAAGCTAGAGCAAAAATGGGGAGTTCCTAGGGCATGCGGCTAAGTCTGACAAAGCCGGCCTGTCTAATATCTGTATCATGGTGTCGCGTCTAGTCGTCCCATCTCCATATCTTTGTAATTAATGCTTTTTATACTGTCTTGGAACTCCCCTCCTATATAAAGGGATTCTTACCATTTTGTAGGGGGTGGCTGTTACTCCAACTATTCTATACGAAATATACAAGAACTCTTTCTTTTCTCTCTAACATATTCTCCTGACACTATTGCCATTGCTTATTACTTTTATACTTGTTCTTCATTTATTGCTTGTTATTGGCCATAAAGAGCCTCCTTTAATTATATTCTAACTGTTAGCCCTCTCCCGATTATCCTCGATAGCTCGAACCCGAGTCCAGGCATTGATCTCGAGGCCCCTCATCGGTCAGTCTGAGGCCAAAATAGCTAACCCATCGGTTTGATTATAATTCCATTTTAGCTCGCATTTCATCTTTTATCTTCATGTAGCTAGCGTCAACTGTTTTAATATCTAGCATAAAAATAGATCACGTATTTTTAGAGTCCCATCAACAAATTTAATTGTTATTATTATTTTTACGGTAAACAAAGATATTCTTTGGAGGCTAAATCAAATCTGAACATCATTTTTTTTTTAAAAAAAGAATTCTTCGACTGGATAAGTCGAACAAAAACAAAAACATGAACTACCTAGTAATTGTTGCGTCGAAAGCAAGTGATAGAATTTTGTCGACTTGCCCCCTTACATTTACTTTAATGTACTCTGTTTAACTAGCCTCGTATGTCGAAATACAACAAAAGCTAAGACATAATACTCCTGAGGTATGTTCGTGTTATGTCCTTGCCCTTGCATTTATAACGGGAAAACAACGTCATCGTAGTAGGTATTGTTAGTTATTTATATTAGGTTATGTACTTGTTGCTTCCTGATCACGCCCAACTCTAGTTCTAAAAAGGATAAGCGGTCGCTGCAAATGTAATCCGGTCTAAAAGTCCGGAGTCGAATCCCACAGAGAACTAAGACTTAGCTATATCTGTTTAATATCACTAAGAAGACAAGTTTGAACAATTTTCTAAATTATAACGATTGAGATTTATATTTCTAACTAATTAACTAGCAAATACTAGAAAGCGGTAAAATTATCAACTAACGAGACAAAGGGTTGGAGACTAAATTAAGGAGGTCTAGAGTTATGATTTCCCCAATTGTCGGAATCCTTCTAGCTATGTTCCCTACAATTTTTCCAATGTATTCTCTACTGATCGTGAGCACTTTAGGTGCCTTAATTCTCTCTCGAGCAACTACAATAATTTACTAGACATATTCTCTCGAATTATGCTAGTTGGCTTTATCTAACCGCTCATTATGACCACGCCAAGGCTTTGTTATTTCTAAATCTACCTTTAAACCCGCTGTATTGATTTCTCACATACGTTAGGAGTGACGTTGTTCAACAACCACCTAAATATGTATCCTTTCTCAAGCAACACATAATAAATAGGCACAATCAATCGATGGCCAGTCATCAACAACAATAAACACGTAGTTGAACAAGTAGAGAAATCCAATGGCTCAATTATATAAAAACATAACAAGAATTTATCCTACAAAAGGTTCTATCAAAACCCTAGATAACAATTTAGCTATTCATAATAGTATGTAAAACTACAATACTAAAAATCATAACCAACAATGAAAAATAGGAAGAGGAAGGAAAAACTTGGTGAAGAATTCTCCGCCTTGCTCCTATTGTGTTCTTGACTCCTTAGCCTCCTTAGGTCTAATTTTATGTCAAAAGTGTGTCCAACCCTTAAAAATACCGTTTTTCCATGTATATATACCAAGTAGGGTTGGGCCCAAACAATTATACCTTCTCCTACGCAAAAAAGGACAATATTTCACGTCTGGACTGCCGTGGCCGCGGTCAACCGCGGTATAAGGCAGGTATACTGCCTCAGCCCGCCTCAACTCCGCGGTCGCGGATTCGACCGTACTTTTCACCCTGTTCCATTTGGAATTTTAAAACCCATAAAACATGAAAGTTGTAGCTCTTTGAGTTAGATTTCCAACCATATATTTTGGAGTCCAAATAGAGTTCTGAGTAAAAAGTTATGTGTATTTTACTAGACAGTATGTAATATGCCTACTCGAGTCTTCGTTTTGTTGCTTTATCATCCGTTGATCCCCGAATACGATCCCGGCTTAATTCCTCATGCTTTTACTTAGACTTCAAAGCTCCAAATCACTTGAATTCATTCCATATCATCTATATAACTCGAAATCACTCCTACAAAGCATAAAATACACCGTTAATGCAAAACACAAGCGATTAAAGCGCAAACTCAACTAAAGTGCAGTAAATTAGAGTGTAATAATTGACTAAAATACGCAATTATAGCCTATCATAAACACCCCACACTTAAACCATTGCTCGTCCTCGAGCAATCAAACTACACTTTATATAGACACGACCTTTTTAAACAATTTCCCTAACTCATCACACCAAGAATATTTAAAATAGACTAAGCACAAAAGCGTAATATCTTCACCTCAAGATTTGACTCACAAGTACCACGCATTATTCACAACTCACCTACTTACTCTAACATAGAGGTCACTGACATTACCTTTCCTTCATGAATCAAGTGCCCTCACACAACAAAAGAGAGTAGTTCCACACAATAAAATTTAAGAACACTTAGGAACTCAAGATAGAAAGAATTCACTCACTCTCAGAAATAATATTCATATGCCACAAAAGATGCACCATAAGCTTGCCCGTAGTGTATTACTCCACTAATAAAGCTCATTCAATCTAAGATCAATTAGGACTTTATTTGGTTATAATGTAGGCTACGGGACGGGTAGGATACATTTATATATAAGAGTGACTACACCTCCCTAAGCACTTTAATACATATACTTTAACATTCAAACACAATACTTATGTCAAACCAAAACTCCACCTTCACATCAATGTATATTACCCCATTCTTTTTTAAGCGCACTTACATCAAGAGCCACCACTTATTAAGGAATTTTTTTTTCACAACAATCCAACTATTTTTTTTAATTCAAGTGGCTCTTACTTTTTCAAAACAGTGCACCTTTCTCCTTATTTAATTTGTTCCACTCAAAAGCCAAACCAACCACCCCACACTTTAACCTTTACAAAGTTCATTAACAATTCAAGTGCTCATGAGAGGTTACAATGGTTCAAATAGATGGTTAATTCGAACAAATGAGTAAGGCTTGTAATGTGGTTGCCAAAGAAACAAGATTACAGGCTCAAAGGGGTTAACTACGATACATAACAATTAGGCGGATAAAATATACATATCTGGCTCAACAAAGAAACGCCTATATCACTTCCAAGACTGAACAAAACTACTATTTCACTTTGCAAACACACAGGGCAAGTTCTAGGCATCAAATGCAATGCACAGAATGACACAAAACCTTGCACACACATGGCACATAACTCACTCAGGATTGGATTCATAGACACTCTAGTCAAAGCAGTTAAGCAAAGTTAAGATCATACGATTTAAGGTACTTATACAAGAGTCAAAAACTGAGCCTAAGCATCACAACCAAAATACTCACTATTCTCAAGGCATAACAAAGTCAAGAGATATTGCTTCAATTCAAAACACAACACAATGGCTCCTACTCAAAAAAATAAATAACTACACCCGGTTCAAATAAAACCCTTGGAAAAGAACTGTGGTTTAAAGAAAAACCAAGGGGTAATTGCTACACTACCTAACAAAAGAAAATCTTTTTGTTTTTTTTTCTTTAGACTTAAATCCCTCAAGAAAATTGTCTAATAGATCCATCGTCAGGAAAAGTCCAATCTTTTCTATTTAAAAAAGAATTATTCAATTAAACTAACACAACTAAAATAACATAGAAAGTCACCCAGACAATCTCCTCACCCCATACTTAAAATTGTGCATTGTCCCCAATGCACACCATAACTAATAAAAGGATAAAAGAGACTCCTTGGTAAGCCAAAGGCCGAAACACTAACAACTCATGGGGTACTCAGTCTTCTCCTAAGCTTGGTCCTTCGTGCGGGTATCTCACACTTAGTTCCAACCATTTGGTTTGTTGTTGCATCTTTCCAATACCTTTGCTTTCCATGCTCCTAGAAAATAAAAAATTGACACTACAAAAATAATTCAATTAAAAAAAATAAAAGAAAGCAATAAAGTTGGATTGCCTCCCAATAAGCGCTTGATTTAATGTTGCGGCACGACGCGAATCACTTTTTGCCTCCACCTTGAGCTTATAAATTGAACCCCCAATTTGGCATCAAGTTTTCGGCTATGATCTAGGGGTGGAGGAACAAATCTAATTGGCCCAAGCAACCATTGTACTATTCTACACTTCTTGGCTTTTAGATGAGGTATATAGTCCTGTCTTTCTGGCAAGAAAAATTCCAAACTTTAGCACCTTGTTCCTTATTCCTTGACTCCTCAATCGGCTCGGATGACTCTATTTCCATATCATCATCCAAGCCCAATGTGGAAAAATGTTTGGAGTGAGGACCAATGCGCTCAAACACATGAACTTCAGGACTTTCAGCATCCTCAACATCAATGATACTAGAGTCAACAAAATTTGTATCCTCAATGTCCTTGGCTGACTCTAGTCCCACTTCTTCAACATTGACATCCTCAAATTGTAGTTGGCTAGGTTGTTGATGTTCTACTCTGGCCTCCCCAATTAACACCTCTAATTCATGCTCTTCTTGGCTACTATCCCCAATATTGGCTTGTTGAGCATTAACAGCTCCAACCACTTGACTCAATTGAGCCTCCAAGTTGCGAATAGTTGCCTCTTGCCTCTCTATCTGCAGTTGTTTCTCATTATTTTGTTCCAGAAGGCACTTTAACATATCCTTGATCTCCTTCAGGTCTGCATCCCCAGGCTCTTTGTTCCTACTAACTTCACAAGAAAAGGTAGAACCATCATAATAAGGGGTTGGGGGAAGATAAGAAATATAAGCACAACCATAAAAGTGATCATTTTTACCACCATACACATCACACACATTCCACAAATAAGATTGAGTTGGTGCATATAACTCGCTCTTAGGAACGCTTTGAAAATTTTGCCATGGGTGGTTTCCTTCACAATATGTATGGAGATTAATAGTAGAATTATCTACACCTAAATTCCCATAATTCCAAGATGTCATGTTTCTCATATCAATATCTATAAAAAATAAAAAATACAAAAAAATACAAAAGAAAATAAAATAAAAGTTCAAACTCGAAACCTAGCAATATATACAGTTACAACTATACCGTTAGTTCCCCGGCAACGGCGCCAAAATTTGATCACGCCCAACACTAGTCCTAAAAAGGATAAGCGGTCGCTGCAAATATAATCCGGTCTAAAAGTCCGGAGTCGAATCCCACAGAGAACTAAGGCTTAGCTATATCTATTTAATATCACTAAGAAGACAAGTGTGAACAATTTTATAAATTATAAAGATTGAGATTTATATTTCTAACTAATTAACTAGCAAATACTAGAAAGCGGTAAAATTATCAACTAACAAGACAAAGGGTTGGAGACTAAATTAAGGAGTCTAGAGTTATGATTTTCCCAATTGTCGGAATCCTTTTAGCTATGTTCCCTACAATTTTTTCAATGTATTCTCTACTGATCGTGAGCACTTTAGGTGCCTTAATTCTCTCTCGAGCAACTACAATAATTTACTAGACATATTCTCTCGAATTATGCTAGTTGGCTTTATCTAACCGCTCATTATGACCACGCCAAGGCTTTGTTATTTCTAAATCTACCTTTAAACCCGCTGTATTGATTTCTCACATACGTTAGGAGTGACGTTGTTCAACAACCACCTAAATATGTATCCTTTCTCAAGCAACACATAATAAATAGGCACAATCAATCGATGGCCAGTCATCAACAACAATAAACACGTAGTTGAACAAGTAGAGAAATCCAATGGCTCAATTATATAAAAACATAACAAGAATTTATCCTACAAAAGGTTCTATCAAAACCCTAGATAACAATTTAGCTATTCATAATAGTATGTAAAACTACAATACTAAAAATCATAACCAACAATGAAAAATAGGAAGAGGAAGGAAAAACTTATTGAAGAATTCTCCGCCTTGCTCCTATTGTGTTCTTGACTCCTTAGGTCGAATCCTCCGTCTCTTTAGCCTCCTTAGGTCTAATTTTATGTCAAATGTGTGTCCAACCCTTAAAAATACCGTTTTTCCATGTATATGTACCAAGTAGGGTCGGACCCAAATAATTATACCTTCTCCTGCGCGAAAAAGGGCAATATTTCACGTCTGGACTGCCGCGGCCGCGGTCAACCGCGGTATATGGCAGGTATACTGCCTCAGCCCGCCTTAGCTCCGCGGTTGCGGTTTCGACCGCACTTTTCACCCTGTTACGTTTGGAATTTTAAAAACCATAAACATGAAAGTTGTAGCCCTTTGAATTAGCTTTCCAACCATATATTGTGGAGCCCAAATGGAGTCTTGAGCAAAGAGTTATGTGTATTTTACTAGACAGTATACAATATGCCTACTCGAGTCTTCATTTTGTTGCTTTATCATCCGTTGATCCCCGAATACGATCCCGACTTAATTCCTTGGGCTTTTACTCAGACTTCAAAGCTCCAAATCACTTGAATTCATTCCATAATATCTATATAGCTCGAAATCATTCCTACAATGCATAAAACACACATTTAGTGCAAAACACAAGCGATTAAAGCGCAAACTCAACTAAAGTGCAGTAAATTAGAGTGTAATAATCGACTAAAATACGCACTTATAGCCTATCATCACTTCCAAACGCACCCACAAATATACGTGATCGTCAAATAATATAGGATAGTAAGTTTTCAGATATTGTATCTACAGGGACTTGTGAATCCAAACAATTAATCTATTCAAGTGAATCTTAACGTATAAATATTTAACTAAAATTAATCTAGAGTAACAAATTAAGAGATTAAAGAAAATAAGTTGGCAAATTATAGAGACGAATTCAATGTGAGTGAATATTCTAGAGCTGCGAGTAGTTAACAATCACGTTGAGTTTTTCACTTGAATTGTCTAATTAATTTACCTGGTTTATTGGTTAACATGGTTAATATTGCTTGTAGCCTTCTCCCGAAGTACAATTCGCCTATTCAAGCTAATCTAACGCATATATTCCTATGGAATTAAAATTAACAAGAACGCATTAATAATTTTTGTATAGCAACCAAGCAAGGCGATTAGGTATATTCCTATCCTAACCGCAAATCCGCTCCCCCCCCCCCAGAGTTAAGATCTTGTTCTACTCAATCTTATATGCAATCTAGAATTCTCTCTCCCGAGTTCAATCCTAGATTCGTAGATAGTATTCAATTGGTGATCAATCAATTAAATAATTAAGCGCAAGATTGAATAAATAAACCAATATGATAAAATAATAAGAACAATTCAAGCTTCAAACTACCACGTTCATGTAGCACCCCAAACTCTAGAACTAATAAAATATAAAATTAAAAGAAAAGAAGAGAAGAAAAACTAGTTAGAAACCTCCTTCAAGCATGGGTTGTGTTCCCCCACGTGAATTCTCCTTCAAAGAATAGTAGCTCTCCTCCAAATTAGATTTAGAACTCCTTATATAAGATTTGGGGGAAGGAGAGTCTTGGGCCGAAATAACCTCGGGCGAAATAGGGAAACACTCATAGCGTTCAGACCAACAGAATGTTTTCACGTTGAAATCACGTTTTGCTCTTTCTTTTTGAACGATAAAATTCAATTTGGTTGTCTCCACTTGGGGGACAAAGACCCGTTTTATATTCATTAATTTTTTTCTTTTTCTTTGGCGTGTTATTCAATTTTGCTCTAAATCTCTTGATCTTCGTACTGCTTTATTCCTACATAATTAAAATATAATATTAAGTATAAAATAATATAACTAATACTCAAATGACGATTAAAAATACTAGAATATGAGATAACAATGAGTAAATATATGCATTTTTTGCCGAACATCAGTACTATTAATCATGTGTTTGGCTATAGTCAGTAGTTGATGTTGTATATAATCTACGAGTTCATCTGAATCCATAACTTTTCATATATATATATATATATATATATATATATATATATAAGCCTATTATTTTAATAAGTATAAGATTTGAACCCATAATATTAACAATATAATGAGTTACAGTGCAAGTTTGAACCCATTAAATTTATATGTTGGATCCGCTTCTGACTATAATAGTATTTATTATAGAATAATTATTTACTCAATTTTAATAAAGATTTGAATAGACCATGTATTTGTCTATATCCTTTACTTATATAGTAGATGATTTGGTGTATAGAGCTTAGCTTATACATGAAAGATTAAAATATCGGCTCTTCTAAGTATAAAAATTATGTTCACAATCTAAGATGAAATTGGACAAACTATCAAAATAATTAGGGAAAAAGGTCAGATTTATCCCTCTATTTTAGAAAATTATCCACACTTGTCCCTAATTCTACTATCCGTCCAAATTTGTCCCCACCGTTAATAAAGTAAACAAATTCGTCCCTAACCCTAACAGAAATCCAACGTGGCACTAAGTCTCTTCTCTTTCACTGCCAACTAGGCAAATTTTCAACCCAAACTAATAAGATCCGCTCCTATTATCTGATCCGACTAGCCTAAAAACAAGATTATTCTCCCCACCAATTCTTCTCTTGTTCGTCTCTGCCACAGTATATTTTCGCCCTTATACTGGTCCAAAAGAACCCATATTTTTGCATTACAACAGCCTCTACCTATTCAAAAAGTTTAGTGCTTTGTTTCTCCATTCTTGTCTATTCGAAGAAATTGATTCTTGATCCAAAAGGGTAGGTGAATTTAGTGGGAATTTGTCGTTGGATGCTATATTCTTGACTAATAGCCGGATCTTTAGGAAGAAAAAAATGGTGTGTTCATTGAAAACTGGATTTTCTATTTCTTGTTCCTGCAAGGGCTTTTTCAATAACAGAGAAAGGCTCTTTTGTTCCCTCTTCAGTTAGGGCTCTAAAAATTACAGCTTTGACACCCAAAAAATTTCTTGGCAAATCTTTGGATGTATTGAATCAGATTGGTTTGAGCCATTGAAATGTTAAAGCTCCAAAACCCATCTCCATTATGTATGTAAAACTTTTTTTTCTGTAGATAAAACTTTATTTAACTTTCTCTTTTGTGTTTTTCTTAGGCCTTTTTTAATTTGGATTTTTAGTATTTTTGGGTTCAAAAACTGAATCTCTTTTTGTTATTGATTTTCGATAGAAACAAGGATTTAGGCTAGCTAGTCTTTAATTACCAAAAAAAAAAAAAGGATTTAGGCTAGTCAGATCAGATAATAGGAGTTGATCTTATTAGTTTTGGTTGAAAATTTGCCTAGTTGGCAGTCAAAAAAAAAAGGGAACCAGTGCCACGTGGAATTCTGTTAGGGTTAGGAACAAATTTGTTTACTTTCTTAATGGCGGGGACAAATTTGGACGGATAATAGAACTAAGGACAAACGTGGATAATTTTCTAAAGTAGAGGGACAAATTTGACCTTTTTCCCAAATGATTACACACAAGAATATATATATATATATATATATATATATATATATATATATATATATATATATATCTTAAGATGTATATATAGTATATAAATTCTTGTGCTAGTATATTTTGTATCTATTGAACAAATCAAGTAGAGATAAGTATTTTATACTGACTTTGTCACAACCCAAAAATTCATTAAAGGTCGTGATGACACCTAACACCGCTATCAAGCAAGCCAACAATAATTGATTAACTTGATTACTCATTTTAATATTTTGGAATCATAATTTTCCTTCAATTAAATAATAAGAAATAAAATTTACAGAGTAAATGGTAATATTTTCCCAACTATACTACTGAACAACTCATAAATACCCCCAAAACTCGGTGTTACAAGTGTATGAGCATCAACTAGGAAGATAAAATAAAATACAGTATCTGTGCGGGATACAAACGAGACAGGAAGAATATAAATAACTCTGAAAGAGACTCTGCGTGTTGCAGACTCGTAATATAGGATGCAACTCACATAAGTCTCCACAATCATCATACCTCTGTGTCCACAAGAACACTAGACATATATGTACCTGCACAAAAATGTGCAGCAAGTGTAGTATGAATACGTAAATCAATACGTACCCAATACGTATCCAGTCTAAACTCGAAGTAGTGACGAGGGGTCGACTCCAACACCTACTATGGGCTAACAATAAAATTCCGATAATATATTTAGGCATGGAATACGTAATATAGCTAAAAATTCGATAACTAGAAATAATCAACAATCCTTTTACTAATAGAAATTCCCAAGTTCATTTTCATCATTTAACAATTTATATCTCAAGCCAATGATTCAATGTCAATTATTATTAGTTCCAAAGAGTTATCATGCGCAAGTCATGCCGAGATCGTACGGCCCGATCCAACATATAAATATAAATTGTGCACTGGTGAGGGTCGAACGACACGAATCATGGATACATATACTAACCTGCCGGGGCGAACGACCCGCTCCCATGAGAGTAGTGAAAATTTATCCCGCTCGCGAAATATATTTGCGATGTGGTTGAACATAGATTTCTCAAGTTAATATAATATTCCTCAATTCTTTTCAAAAATATGAAATTCAAATGAAAACTTTCAAATCTCGAAATCCTCAATTTTCAACTCTTTTCAAGACAATTACTTAGCATACTCACTCTCAACTCTTTCCAAAGCAAATAATAAACATAATCAAGTATCAACAAGGCATGGTGTAAACCTAAAACTACCTGGACATAGGCATAATTAGTAGCTACGCACGAACTCTCGTCACCTCGTGCGTACGTAGCCCTCGCAAATAAGAGCACACATGAATTCAGTTCACCTATGGGGTTAATTTTCCTCTTACAAGGTTAGAAAAGAGACTTACCTCGCTCCGAAGTTCCATAGCCGATTCCCAAGCCTTTCCAACAACTCAAACCGATGCCCAATACTCCAAAACTAGTCAATAAATGTGTAAATCCATAAATATATACTCTAATACTCATTATAATCCAATTTACAATAATTTCCAATTCCGCTCGAAAAGTCGATAAAAATTACCCTCGGAACAACGTGGCCGGATTCCAAAAAATTTCGAAGATAAACATTGCCTCTAGTCTTGCAAACTCGAATATATAGTTTACTCTTGATTCCATGCCCAAATTCGTGGTCAAAATCCAAAAAAAAAATAATTTTTAGGTTTTTCTACCAAAAATCCAAATTCCCACTAATTTTTCATGAATTTCCATGTAGAATCTATATATAATCTAAGTATTTAACTTGCAATAGGTGGGAATCACTTACCTTGACATAGATGATAAAAATCTCCCCTTGAAGCCTCTCCAAAATTGCCCAAGCCGTGTGAAAAATAGGTGAAATGAACTCAAACCCCTACATGTGGAAAATGGGTGAAATTAACTCAAACCTCGCTTTTAAAATATTTTGCCTAGCACAACATCCTTCTTCTTCGCGTTCGCGATCAAAGCCTCGCGTTCGCGAAGGCTTTACACTCGCGGTTGGAGCTCCACGTTCGCGAAGGCCAAACTGCTTCAGGACGCCGTTCCCTCTTTCTTCTTCGCGTTCATGACCACTGTGTTGCGTTCGTGAAGGCTTGCCCAACTCCTGCCTCGCATTCTCGTCCATTACCTCGCGTTCGCGAAGGACAAAACCCAGCAGCGTCAAAATTCCTCTTCGCGAATGCGGGACTCCCTTCGCCTTCGCAAAGAAGGAAACCAGAGAGCAACAACAACAGTCCCAAAACAGCTCAAATTGATTCGAAACCATACCGAAACACACTTGAGGCCCCCGGGACCCCTTCCATCACGCAAACCAGTCACATAACATAACACAGACCTGCTTGAGGCCTCAAATCACCTCAAACAACGTCAAAACTATGAATCACACCCCAATTTAAGCTTAATGAACTTTAGAACTTTAAACTTCTACATTCGATGCCGAAACCTATCAAATCTCGTCCGACTGACCTCAAAATTTGTACATAAGTCACATTCGACATTACAGACCTACTCAAACTTCCGGAATCGAAATATGACCTCGATATCAAAAGGTCCACTCCCGGTTGAACTTCCCAAAAACCTTCAAATTTTCAACTTTTGCCAAATGACCCCGAAACGACCTACGGACTCCAAATCCATATTCGGACGCGCTCCTAATACCGGAATCATCATACGAAGCTATTACCAGACTCGAATCCCAAACAGATATCTATAACATTAAAATGCACTTCAACCTAAATTTATGAAATTCTTTCAAAATGCCAACTTTCTACAATAGGCGCTGAAACGCTCCCTGGTCATCCAAAACCCTATCCGGACATACGTCCAAGTCCAAAATCATCATACGAACCTGTTGGAATCTTCATATCCCGATTCCGAGGTCGTTTACTCAAAAATCAAACCTAGTCAACTCCTCAAACTTAAAGCTTCTGAAATTAGAAATTTCTTTCTAAATCAACTCCGAATATCCCGAAATTCAATTCCGACCACACGTACAAGTCATAATACCCGAAATGAAGCTACTCATGGCCTCAAACCGCTGAACGACACGCTAGAGATCAAAACCCGGTCCGGTCATTACATTCTCTCCCACTTAAGCATACGTTTGTCCTCAAACGTGCTAAGAACTGCTTTGGAGTTATCTGAAATTACTATTTAACATCTTATGCACCTACCCGTGCAACCACAACTCAGTTGAGCATTTTAGCTCGAGCAAATCTGAACATTTCCCCCTTTTATTTAGTCAAATTAGCCTTAGATCCAAATTCCAACATCAGAGATTCTCTCCCAGGTCTGCTTTCAACATACAGACATTGTATCAGTCACTACACAGTATACCAAACCATAATTGTACGCCTGTTCTAAATTTGCACCATGCTCCGCATAGTTCACATGACCATAATAACATCCTTTGATCACAATAGCCGAAATCCCACGAATCCGATGCTCACAACGCACCTCATGACACATATAAGTCATGTTCCAACTCTCGCAATTCTGCCATGACAAAAAGATGTGTAGAAATTCATAGCAACTACCGAGTCAACAAATCATTGAGTTTCTCCTCTTGACAAGAACCATTACCTTATTATGAACCAAATAACAATATTTTCTCTTTAATGTACCTTATATAAATCTGATTGCACTGATCCCAGGTCCAATAATCTCGTCTCACCCGGTACAAGCTGCTCAGGCAATAAGCCACCTCAGACACTCAAAAAGTCTCATATGATGCCATAAAGTGCTAACAAGCCACAAATTTGAATGCAATACATAAGGAAAAATTAGCTCTACAAAGAAATTCTCAACCCACTTAACTAATTAAACAACCGAAAGATGTTACGAACCTTCATCGGAAAATGAGAAACAAAATACACATGAATAGATATAGGGAGTTGTACTTAACATCACGCTGTTGCGGTGTGCAATCCGATCCACACATGATACCATTGCGGCATGCAATTCAATCCAACCATGATACCCGTGGTGGGGTTCCACCCGATCCAAACAACATATCCGTGGCGGCGTGCCACCCGATCCACACATAATAATCTATAAGGAAATACTTACCGAGCTAGAATGCTTATACCTGCGAAATACTCGAATGTTGACCACAAGCCCGCCAAGTGCATAATACCATCCATGGGGAGACAGATAGCGCCATACGCTACAAAATTCAAGCACGACTAAGGTGCAATAAATGACCTGCATCTCGATAGCCATCCTGCTCATATAACACCGCAAGCTACACGGGACCACAACAAATGTGCGAATAATCAAGCCGGCTCACAACACACATGGCACAATAAAGTATTACATGGAATAGTTTACGACAGAAATAATATCCAAGGCCCGAAGACTCCTCCATAACAACACTATGCTGAAATGAACACTTCCGACCTGGTATAGAGCCCATATTCACATTTAGATCTATCCACGGACCTCAAGCCGATTCTGATCGCACCGTACTTAGGTTAATAACCTTCAGGATCCACATAACCCTTTTTCCCATGACACATAAGAACATCCATCAAATTTGGAACAAACATCCACAGTTCACAACCAAATGAATAGAGCGTTTTCTAGGCCTAAACCTCACATTAGCGATAGTACTATAATCTCCACACTTGGTTTAAATCTTTAATCAATCAAGTGACTACATGCCACACCTATGCAATCTTCCATGGGGTACGCTCATACGACCTCTCGCACCAGGTAACAAGTCTGCACATCCATACCATCGACCATACTAACGCTGTAAAGCAAATCAGGAATTTGCAAATCAGTACACCAAGCCTCTTACACATGACACCAATCTCAGGTGATGCTAAAGACAACACCAACTTACTCTAAACATATGAATCCTTCCCTGCTCATCCGAGCCTATGACATTCTTGTTGATACCGAACTGCAACCTTGATCCTCAACTTCCAATTACCATGCCGCTCGCTGCACCTAACATACCAATACGCGAGAGCCCAAGAATTTCATCATAACTCCCAAACCACTAATAGGATGCACACTTCATCATATAGAAACCTTTCATTTTACTCACTTCAGGAGAACCATTGTAACATGTGATTGAATTCCCATAACTGTAGAAAACATCATCCTCAAGCAGTGGTATAAACCACCATAACTCTTCTGGGATCCATCTACACATAACAGGCCATAATACTCGAATGCCTCCAACTAAATCAAATTACGGCGACCGTCAAGCCTTACATGTACTGCCACAATCACCTGCATAACTTAACACACTGAATGAACTGATCATTGCCACCCTCTTGCCAATTCAACCATTGCTAACCGATCCGACTTCTTCTAATTTACTCTAGACTTGCCTTAGGAATAATAATAGCTCATTCAAAAACGAACCCAAATCTGCACTCATCCTGAGTGACCTTATTTCACGAGACCACGTTATCTCAAAACCCACGAACCATCTCGTACCCTCTTTGTGCACATATTAGCATTTTTACTGGTACACCCATTCTGATTGTTCCTCTATGAATCTGAAGTTATTTTCTCCCATTCCTCCAATACTACACCGTAGACAGAAGATAACCTAGAACACTCCAAGTTCCCTTTTCATAATCCGCTGCAAAAGCTCGATACTTAACCATACTACGGACTCGAAGTCCTTAGGCACCACACTTTAACTTTTGAATCCACTAGGACCGTTGTTAAGAGTCACCCCCTCTGACTTGGTCCCGAATATAATCAAACTCCAAGGCCCTACTAGAACATGAACATCCCCTCTAAGAAGCACCCGGCTGAATCACTTTCCTTGTGCACCACATCTACACGAAGCATAAACTCTTAGTCTTCCCAAGGCCTGAACATGAATTGATAAGGCCAATTATAGCACACATTCCTCAAATTCTCTCCTTAAATTACCACTGTTGTTCTCTTTCCTTAGCCGTAATAACCTACCAACATGCCGATAACTAGAAACCTCACAAGTAGACAACCATACAATCCAATCGTAGGCGGTGGGGCTCTCCCACTTAGCTTGAAACTATCATTTCATAACCCTGGAACCCACCAAGATTCCTTTTTCCTCATTGACAAGATCTTGCACAATTAACCCGCCAAATTTCTCAAAATATTTCTGTTAAACATCTAATAAGCACTTTGAATCACTAGCCACATTTACATATCTGACCTCTTACTAGATAGCCAGTAGAATTCTTCGTAGAAGCTTCATCAATACCACGCAATCGCTAACCTGCTCATCGGAGATAACTCACCTGTGGAAATTCTGTGCCGACACCTTCCAATGACGCTACACCGAGTATAATTACTATGAAACCAATAAACCACCCTGAGCCTGTGCACATTCCCCAGCTGTACAAGTCCATTCACTCCCCATTTACATCAACTATAGGTGTGACAATACATTCTAATCCGAAGTCATGTTGCATTCCTCTTCAT
Organism: Nicotiana tabacum; assembly: GCF_000715075.1. Taxonomy (NCBI): domain Eukaryota; kingdom Viridiplantae; phylum Streptophyta; class Magnoliopsida; order Solanales; family Solanaceae; genus Nicotiana; species Nicotiana tabacum. The sequence continues at coordinate 137,646,538 of NC_134087.1, forward strand.
ATCAAGCAATTCCTTTCTGACGTATCCAATATTTCTCAGTGTCGTAGCCAATATTCCAAATTAAGTTCGTAGACCTAGTCACTGTCCTCCATGAATCCCAAATAACTCTAAACTTTCCTCAAGGCGTGTAGCTATCCTACCACAAAACCCAAATGCTGCTCTGCCACTCTCCCACTTTGGTCAAACCCTCTATCTTTAAGAAACTACTTGACTTCTACTTCACACACTTGGCCATCTAGAAATTTAACCGCCGCAAGACACCTCTTGCACGTTCTTCCTCATAAATGCCCTGTTGTTGCCCTAAATCAGAATCCATATCTGTAACACTTGAACCAACGGATCACTACCACTTCTAAACTTCTCCGAAGATCATCTTCCCTGAGGCATCAACATTAGGAACACCGATTCGATTTTGAAGCACATCACACTACGACCTCTGATGGCCGCTTCCTGGGCATCATTTCACAATACTCTGCCCCAAAGGTGAATTGAAGAAGACCATAACACCGGCAAACTTAACGCATTCAATCAAAGACGACGACATCACATCACAGATGAAAATTCCACCACGCTCGAAAATGCCCAGTCTCATTACTTCATCAACCCAAAACATGATCATTCATAGTCAGATTGCCTTTCTTCCGCCGGAAATAAAATACTAAATCTCTGAATCATGTACTGAGTAAAACTTCTTTTCAAGTCATTCGTTGCCTCGACGCATAGACAAGCATCCTACCTTTACAAAAACACTGTGCGATAACAATGCACGAATTGTTATAACAATCAATGCCAAATTACAAAACCTTAGGTAATACTGATACTGAGCTATAACAAGCGTTTCACGTCGCATAGATTGAATAGGAAGGAAATGAAGGCATAAGCCTCAAGGAATCCAATCGCACGATGAGGAATCAAGAAGGGAAGTGCTCCTAACAACCCTGTAATCTCTCGAAGATAAGTATAGACGTCTCTGTACCGATGCGCAAGACTCTACTAGACTTGCTCATAACTCGTGAGACCTAAGTCAACCTAGTGCTCGGATACCATATTGTCACGACCCAAAAATCCATTAAAGGTCATGATGGCGCCTAATACCGATGTCAGGCAAGCCAACAATAGTTGATTAACTTGATTACTCATTTTAGTATTTTAAAATCATAATTTTCATTTAATTAAATAATAAGAAATAAAATTTACAGAGTAAATGGTAATATTTTCCCAACTATACTTCTGAACAACTCATAATTATTCCCAAAATCCGATATCACAAGTGCATGAGCATCAACTAGGAATATAAAATAAAATACAGTATCTGACCGAAATACAAATGAGACAGGAAGAATATAAATAACTGTGAAGGAGATTCCGCGTATTGAAGACTCGTAACATAGGATGCAGTTCATCTAGGTCTCCGCAATAACCACACCTCTGCGCCCACAAGGCCACTAGACATATATGTATCTGCACAAAAATGTACAGTAAGTGTAGTATTAGTACGTAAATCAATGCGTACCTAGCAAGTATCCAGTCTAACCTCGAAGAAGTAGTAACGAGGGGTCGAATTTGACACTTACTATGGGCTAACAATAAAATTCCTATATTATATTTAAGCATGGAATACGTAATATGGCTGAAAATTCAATAACCAGAAATAATCAACAATTCTTTTACTAATAGAATTTCCCAAGTTCATTTTCATCATTTAAAAATTTATATCTCAAGCCAATGATTCAATGTCAATTATTATTAGTTCCAAAGAGTTATCATGCGCAAGTCATGTCGAGGTCATACGGCCAAATCCAACATATAAATATAAATTATGCACTGCCGAGGGTTGGACAACACGAACCATAGATGCATCTATCAACCTGCCGGGACGGACAACTCGCTCCCATGAGAGTGGTGAAAATTTACCCCGCTCGCGGAATATATTTACGGCGCGGTTGGACATAGATTTCTCAAGTTATTATAATATTCCTCAATTCTTTTCAAAAATAAAAAATTCAAATAAAAACTTTCAAATCTCGAAATCCTCAATTTTCAACTCTTTTCAAGGCAATTACTTAGCATACTCAATCTCAAGGAAAATAATAAACATAATCAAATAACAGTATCAACAAGGCATGATGTAAACCTAAAACTACCCGGACATAGGAATAATTAATAGCTACGCACGGACTCTCGTCACCTCGTGCGTAGATAGCCCCCACAAATAAGAGCGCACATGAATTCAATTCACCTATGGGGTAAATTTCCCTCTTACAAGGTTAGAAAAGAGACTTACCTCGCTCTGAAGTTCCATAGCCGACTCCCAAGCCTTTCCAACAACTCAAACCGATGCCCAACGTTCCAAAACTAGTCAAAAAATGTGCAAATCCATAAATATATACTCTAATACTCATTATAATCCAATTTACAATAATTTCCAACTCCGCTCGAAAAGTTGATAAAATTCACCATCGGGCCCACGTACCCGAATTTCGAATATTTTTAAAGATAAGCATTACCCATAGCCTCATGAACTCAGATATATAGTTTATTCTTAATTCCATTCCCACGTTCGTGATCAAAATACAAAAATACCAATTTCCAGGTTTTTCTACAAAAACCCAAATTGCCACTAATTTTCCATGAATTTCTATGTTGAAATCTATATATAATCCAAGTATTTAACTTGAAATAGGTAGGAATCACTTGCCTTGACATAGATGACAAAAATATCCCCTTGAAGCCTCTCGAAAATCGCCAGCCGTGTGGAAAATGGGTGAAATGAACTCAAACCCCGCTTTTAAAACATTCTGCCCAACACAACAACCTTCTTCTTCGCATTCGCGATCAAAGCCTCACATTCGCAAAGGCTGCAAACTCTACTGCTTCACTTTCACGGTTAGAGCTCCGCGCTCGCAAAGGCCAAACTACTCTAGGCCCCCGCTCCTTCTTTCTTCTTTGCATTCGCGACCCCTGTTTCGCATTCGCGAAGGCTTGCCCAGCTCCTGCTTTGGTTTCGAGAAGGCCAAAACCCAACTGCCTCAAAATTCCTCTTCGCGAACGCGAAACTCCCTTCACGTTGGCGAAGAAGGAAACCAAATACCAACAAAAATCCCAAAATAGCTCAAATTGATCTGAAACCACCTCGAAACACGCCCGAGGCCTCGGGACCTCGTCCAGTCACAAAAATCAGTCCCATAACATAACACAGACATGCTCGAGGCCTCAAATCACCTCAAACAATGTCAAAACCATGAATCACACCCCAATCAAGCTTAATAAACTTTAGAAATTCAAACGTCTACATTCGATGCCGAAATTTTGCACAAGGTCCACTCTAACCATAACCTCAAATTTTGCACACAAGTCACATTTGACATTACGGACCTACTCCAACTTCCGGAATCAAAATCCGACCCCGATATCAAAAGGTCCACTCCAGGTTAAATTTCCCAAAAACTTTCAAATTTCCAACTTTCGCCAAATGACCCCGAAACGACCTCCAAATCCTTATACGGATGCGCTCCCAATACTGGAATCACCATACGGAGTTATTCCCAAACTCGAAATCCCAAACGGACATTTATAACATTGAAATGAACTTCAACCCAAATTTATGAAATTCTTTCAAGATGCCAACTTTCCACAATATGTGCTGAAACGTTCTCGAGTCATCCAAAACCCGATCCGGACATACGCCCAAGTCCAGCATCATCATACAAACCTGTTGGAACCTTCAATCCCAATTCCAAGGTTGTTTTCTCAAAAATCAAACCTTAGTCAACTCCTCCCAGTTAAAGCTTCTGAAATTAGAAATTTCTTTCCAAATCAACTCCGAATTTTCCGAAATTCAATTCCGACCACACGTACAAGTCATACTACCCGAAAGTAAGCTACTCATGGCCTCAAACGCCGAACGACGTGCTAGAGATCAAAACGACCGATCGGGTCGTTACAAACTTAATGAAATAAGTCCATTAAATGCGCTTATACTTTTAATCTTGATATCATTATTATTAGCTGTATATATTTTTTTATTATTTTAATTTATTAAAAGTCGAAAATCTTTTGTGGGTCAATACACCTGGTAAATTGGACAGTGATGATATACATTGATGAAGTAATAGTTAGTTGATAGAATCCATGTCTAGTTCTAGAGATTGATGATATACCTTTAGGAAAGCTCATAAGTTTTCATGTGTAAACCCTGAATGCGGATTTTGTATCATTAACATGAAAAAGTTAAGCGAAAGTCTAAATGAAATAACTAATGAATTAAATTATCAATTTAATTTATTTGTTTATTATTTGAATCTTAGCATGAGAAGTTAAATAAGGTTTAGTGAAAAAATTTCGAAATTAAATTGAGGAGTGCAATTATGAATATTATGGAATAATTCATAATTTATTATGGTTGTATTAATTCAAATATTTCAAATTAAGTCCATAATAACAAGCCTTGTTAATTGAATCATGTGGTCCCTATTGTGCCTGGATAATTAGGAATTAAATGAAATCATATTTCTTGCTGGAAAAGAAAGACCAAGGTTCAGGAAAGAGTTTTAGACCCCAAAACTAGTGGCTAGATGTGTACATGGACCGGGTTGGTTGGGTTTTTATTAAAACCAAACCAAACTAGCTATATCGGCTTGGATTGGTTCGATTTTGTCAAAATTTTTGGGGTTTTCGGGTTTTTTGTTACATGAATAATATGTCAATCTTACTTTGTTAAAATTCTTATAAATAAATATATGTTTAATAAAAATTAAAAAAATTAACAAACATATGATCTATTAAAATATTCTTATGGGAGATTTTTCTTAGTAACACATGCTAGTTATTTTTTTTAGTTGTCTGATAATAAATTTCCGTTGATGTAGACTTTCAAAGTTAACCGAATTTAATAATTAAACATAAAAAACAATATGATATCTAAATAATGATGTATGTTTTATTTAATTTTCAATTATTGAAATACCACTTCAAATTCTAAAAAGATATAAGAATCTAATAGACCTTGACATATGAATATGAAACAATAAAGAGATAGAAGCATTTCAATAACACTTGATAAGAAAATAATCATACAACACATTATTTATTTAAAGTTAATAAAAATGTAGCACTTCATATTCTATTAAATATTACATCCCATAAGAGAATCCCAAATATTTCTAGATATTTTTCCAAGAAAATTCTACATAAAGTATTAAAAATATATATAAAAATTATATATTTATATGTCGGTTTGGTTCAAATGTTTTATTTAATACCAAACCAAATCAAATCAGACCTCATCGAGTTTTTTAATCCATTTAGTTTGACATTTTGGGTTGGTGCAATTTACTGGTTCGATTTGTACACCCATACCTATGGCTACATAAAGGGTCTTATTCCGTTAAGGAGGCTATAGGGTTTTCTCGTATTTTTTCATGGAGAAAATTCGCCCACGCGAATTTTGTAGATTCCTAATATTAGTTAGGAAACACATAAAAGATCGTGAAACTGGAGGATGATCTTGTGGACGGTGTTTGCTCATGCTTGGATGCTTTTTTCAGTCGTGGTCACGCTTCAAGTGATAAATATTAATTTTATATTTGATTAAAATTTATTATTGTGTGCTATTTATATTACATGCAAGTAATCCCCGACTATTTGCTTCCGCTGTTATATCTGTATTCCATAAATTTAAATGAAGAGGAAAAGGACCCACCATAGGGGAAGATTTAACACGGGTAACCACTACTTCACAGTCGAAATTGGAAATTACGTATTAATAAAATCAAGGTCAATTGCTTCGTAGGCGGCCAACTAATTTTTTTTGGGTGCAAAAGATGCGATATTATATAATATTAAGGTATAGCGTTACAAGGAGTCGGAGGCATCAAACACAACATCCTAGGGGAACGACCTCTGGATGAGTCGTAACAAAAAGGGGGTTCTGGGGGTAAACTATTAGTTGGGGCCGTTCCTAAAGGATAAAAAACCTCGTCGACGGTGCTAGTCTGGCAGTGCGGGTGTAGGTTTCTAATAAAAAGAGTTCTCAAACGGTCGTCTTCAAGCGTCTTCTGTACAAAGGTTGGAAGTTGAGCAAAAACGGTGATGTTTGGTGAAGCCTCCATCTGCAAACCATGTTTAGCTAAGGAGTCAGCTACCTGATTTGCTCCCTATACGTGTGGAGGATATCTGGATCATGCAGCTGGGCGATCAGACACCTGCAATCAAAGACGACCAACTAATTTGATTCAAGCTTTAGTTGTTTGCAAAATTCAGGAGTCAATTACTCAAATGGTCACTCAACTATCTTGAATTATCTCCTAAAGTCAGTTTTCTTTCGTTTGTAACAACAAAGTCACTGAACTATGCCTATTGCACTCAGAAGGTCACTCAACTAGATTTTTCAAATTTTGGATTGCAAAATACCTATTTTATCCTCTAAATTATAAATATTTATCTTCTTTTTATTTTTTTAAAACGTTTTAGTATTAACAATAAAATTTTAAAAATTTATTTACACAATTCAGAATGAACGAAAATAAAGGTTGTAAAATATATATTCTACGCACGTAATATAACAATAATTATTTAAATAAATATATTTTTATTAAATACATTATATATTCTTGAAAATTATGCTTAATTATATTATTATGTTTCTACCAACTTTCCGACGACGCAAAGTTATGTCACCGAAAAGCAGGGAGACTATCTGTATAGGGTAAAATATGCTATGTTAAGTCGTGCATGGAATATATATAATATAATTGAGAATAATTTTCAAGAATATATAATGTATATTACAAAAAACCCTTATTTAAGATTTTATATTACGTGCATGGAATAAATATTTTACAACCTTTATTTTCTTTCATTCTGAATTGTGTTAATAAATTTTTGAATTTTGGTTGTTAATACTAAAATTATTATTACTAACAACTTATTCTAATTAATTTTTTTACCGTACTCATTATTTTGTTATTCCAGCATTATATATGCTTAAATACTTTTTATTTTCTTAATTTATAAATAATATTTATTTGTGCTATAGGTAAGTCCATAATGTAAATTAAAAAGGGAAAACGCATAGTATTAAAAAGCTTAAAAAAATAAAAAGAAGATAAATATTTATAATTTAGAGGGTAAAATATGTATTTGACAATTCAAAATTTGAAAAATCTAGTTGAGTGACCTTTTGAGTGTAATATGCATAGTTCAGTAACTTTGTTGTTACAAACGAAAAAAAAACTTTAAAAGATAATTTGGGATAGTTGAGTGACCATTTGAATAATGGACTTCAAAGTTTAGCGTTTGTTGTTATAGCAGTTAAGGAAATCTAGCACCATCTCCAAGATTGTCAACTCCATTAATTAATCTTAAAATAATGATTACTTGCCTTAGATAATTCACATGGCCCTATATAAATGGTTTGTAAATTTAGTTAAAACTTGGGCACATTTTTTCCCCCAAAAGTCCACCATTGGTGGGTATAGGCCCCAATTCGTATACCATAAAAAAGAATAAGTACAAAACTTGGGCACATTGAATGGTAAAGATATAATTCAGCTTGCTTGACAAGACAATCTGTGACATTCCAATTCTTTTACTTTTTTCTTTTTCTTTTCGATCTTGTGATTAACTAATTGTAATTTCGATCATTAGAAAAGATAGAGTTAACCAAACATACACGAAATCAGGAGGAGCGTAAAGAAGGTGTCCAATTTTTATGGAATTGAATGTGACAGAAAAAAAAAAAAACATTAGTGATTGTTCTTACATTCACATTATGCGCTTAAGTTAACTCAAAAGTAAATTCACAATACTCGTGAAGCGGCGAACCCTAAGCTACAATATAAACGACTCAACACCCTGATTATGTTAGGGTCTTAGGGATTCAATTTTTCAAGAATAACTAAATAGTTCGTGACTTTAATTGAGTGATCAAATATTAGAACGATAGAGACGTACAGAATCCTCTAGCCCAGTTCCTGAAAATTCATAAATATTTGCATAAACACCTAAAATTACAATAGAGCAATGCAAATAGTAGGAGCATGTTCTCTTCCTTTCACTTGCACCTAAAAAGAAATATAAAGTCATAATAAAAGTACGTATTATAAGGTATAAGTAAAGAAGAAGAAGTGGACCTCAACACCCTATGGAAGGCTTGGGAATGCAGGAACCTAGGGGTGCATGAAAAAAATCAATAAATCGCACCAAACCGATAATCTGAATCAAACCGGAAAAAAATCCGATGTGGTTTGGTATTGGAAGAAAAACTCGATCATAATTGGCTTGGTTTGGTTTTAACTAAAAAAAATCAAACCGAAACCAAACCAGCCCGATAATACATTTATACAATTTTTAAAAATATTTTATACATATAAATATTTATTGTAATATAATTTATAAATATTTCTTAAACTTTTTCACAGTTTTATCTTTTAACGTATTATTTCAAGTTTGGACTTAACATTCTTGAATAGTATATAAATTTTATAGCCCATAAATATAGTAACTTAAACAACGTTCAAATCAATACTAATGCTAACAAAAAAAATATCAATTCAACACTAGAAATGGCGATAGTATTGGATATGTATTTTTCATTTTATATTGGTTTATAATAAAAATGCATAACTACATAGACCCCATACAAATAATGACGCCAAATCTTCAACGCAAAAACCACTACTGCGAGCTCTAAGTCATTCGTTGGATAGTTCTTCTCATGATTCTCGAGTTGCCTAGAAGTATAAGCGATCACCTTGCCATGTTGCATCAATACACACCCTAGTCCGATTCTCGAAGCATCTCAATATACTACAAACCCATCCGTACCCTTCGGTAAGGCCAACACCGGTGCCATAGTCAATCTTGATTTCAACTCTTGGAAGTTCTTTTCACAAATATCTGACCATTAGAACTTAACTGTCTTCTGCGTCAATTTAGTCAACAGGGAGGGAAGAGTAGAGAACCCCTCCACAAACTTTCTGTAATACCTAGCTAAGCCCAAGAAACTGCGAATCTCTATTGGTGTAGTAGGCTCGGCCAATTCTTCAAAGCTGTGAACTTCTGCGGATCAACCTTAATCCCTTCTTTGGAGACGACATGACCCAAGAATGTGACAGATTCAAGCCAAAATTCACACTTTGAAAACTTCGCATACAATTTGTGCTGATACAGAGTCTGCAAAACTGCCCTGAGATGATCAGCATAGTCCTCTCAACTTTGTGAATATACCAGAATATAGTCAGTGAACATGATCACAAATGAGTCAAGGAAAGGCTTGAAAACTATGTTCATAAGATCCATGAAAGCTGCCGGGGCATTTCTTAGTCCAAAAGACATTACTAGAAATTCAAAGTGCCCATACCGGGTTCTGAAAGTTGTTTTCAAAATATCTTGCTCCCTAATCGTCAATTGGTGGTAACCGGATCTTAAATCAATTTTGGAGAAGTACTTAGCACCCTGCAACTGATTGAACAATTCATCTATCCTCGGTAGTGGGTACTTATTCTTTATTTTGACTTTGTTGAGCTGCCGATAGTCAATATACATTCTCAGTGACCCATCCTTCTTCCTTACAAAGAGGACAAGTGCGTCCCAAGGCGACACACTCGGCCAGTTGAAACCCTTCTCTAACAAATCCTTCAACTGTTCCTTTAGCTCTTTCAATTCTGTCGGTGCCATGCTCTACGGTGGAATAGATATAGACTGCGTGTCTGGCATCACATCAATCCAAAAAATCAATCTCCCTGTCTGGTGGGGTTCCAAGGAGCTTATCTGGAAAGACCTCCGAAAATTCATTCACAACTGGTACAAACTTAAGTGTAGGTGCCTCAGCATCCCTGTCCGTAACCCGGTACAAATGGTAAATACATCCCTTGCTGATCATCTTTATGGCCTTAAGATAAGAAATAAACCTACCCTTCAGCACTACATCATCCCCCTTCCACTCAATGACTGCCTCATTTGGAAATTCGAACCTAACGGTTCTCGTTCGGCAATCAAGCTTGGCAAAATATGAATAAAGCCAATCCATCCCCATTATTATATGAAAATCAACCATCCCCAACTCATTGAGATCGGCCGTGGTATCCCGACCACGCACCATGACAACACAATCCCTATAAACCCGCGTGGCCATAATAGACTCACCAACCAGAGTAGATACAGAGAACGGCTCATGAAGTTATTCCGGTTCTATCCCAAATTCCATAGCAACATAAGGGGTGACATATGACAAAGAGGAACCGAGATCAATAAGGGCATATACATCATGAGATTGGACAATCAATATACCTGTGACAATATATGGAGAAGTCACTGAACTCTGGCGACCCCTTATAACATAGAAAAGATTGGGTCATCCCAAACTCTATGCACCACCCCTAGTTACACCACGCCCTGCGGGTGCTAGAGTGCCTCTATTTGGAGGAGGTGCTGAGGATGTAGCGGCTGCAGAATTATCTGGCTATGCCGTACCCCTACCCACACTCTAGCGGGACGAACGACAATCCCTCTGAATGTGACCCCTTATATCGAACTTGTAGCATATGGGCTTGTCCATGAAGCAGGCCCCAAAATGCATCTCCCCACACGTAGGGCATGAGGGCCTCCGCTGCTGCTGGAATCTCTCTCCAGGCTGACTTTGCTGGTAGGGTCCTCTATTGCCCTGATTGGGTATGAAACGACTCCACTAGTACTGACTGGGCCCTGATAGCTGTGCACTAACCAAAGACTGAGCAAAGGACTGGGATGGACCTGATGATCCTCCCCTGAATGCTGACCTACCACCACCACCACCACCGAAAGAACTACCTAGGTTGCCCGCTGATCGGGCCTTGTTGCTACATTCCTACTCCATTCTATTCTTCAATTTGCGGGTCTCCGTGGCTTGGTCAAATGCACCATCTTCCCATAATTCATATTATAATTCAAGGCAGTTGTAGCGGCCTCATTAATAACCAAGGAACTGAGGTCCTACACAAATCAGCACAATCTAGCCTCCATAGTGGGCAACATGTAGGTGGCATACTTTGATAGGCATGCAAAACTCATATGATACTCCTACACACTCATTCTAACTTGTTTCAGGCTCTCAAACTCAGCAGTATAGGCTGCCTTAATCTTGGCTGGAAAGAAATTATAAATAAAGGCATCGCCAAACTCACTCCACCTCACCGAAGGGCTCCCCTCCTCACGGGACTCCTTCTACATCTCAAACCAAGAATGTCACCTCTTTTAGGCGGTAGGAGGCCAACTCCACTCCCTCTGTCTCATTAGCACGCATAACTCGAAGAGTCTTGTGCATCTCATCAATGAAGTCTTGGGGGTCCTCCTTAGGATCAATACATATGAACACTGGAGGATTTAATTGAACAAACTTGATCACCCTGGGACTAGTAGAATCACATGGCTGACTAGAGGAAGTAGGTGCAACACTTGATCTCTGGATCTGGGAAGCCACTATTTGAGCCAACATCTGTATGGCTCCCCTATGGGCCCCATCAGAAACGTCGAGACCGGAAGCTGGGGCTGGAGGTGGAATAGCTGCACTTTCAGTAGGAGTAGGGATTGGTGTCGTCTGAGTAGGAGTAGTAGTATCAGGTGGTGTAGTAGTATCAGGTGGTGTAGTAGTTGGGGGAATATCCCTATCCCTCGAGTGCTCACCCGCATCATCAGGTATAGAATCAACTACCACTCCCCGGGTGGCATTGGCTCCTTGGCTAGTTCTTGCTTTCTTCCTAGGCACCATATACTGAAAATTAGAGCAATGCAAGAGTTAGAGGAGGAACAGTCTTACAATCAGCTCTATCGCACGATCTAGAACATTAAAGAAGGGTATTATTCCTAAATGCCCAAATAGCCTTCTTAATTATAGATATGTTAAACAACACAACGATAAGAAAGACTCTACTAGACATGGCTTTGAGACATTCTAGGACACTTTAAAACCTGGCTCTGATACCAAGCTTTTCTCCCCGACCTTGGGAAGCACGACCGGGGCTCAACCGAGATACCCCGGTCGAGCAAGCCTGCACAATATCGTCTACCCAACTCACCCATGAATAAAGAGAAGATACATTTCATTAATTAGACAGTAAGAGGTCATGTGAACAATACCAGTTCATTTTCATAAGTTGCATCATTAACAAGTCTCCAAAATAGTACACTATACAATCATAGTTGAAGTGGAATAGGTGATACAATTACAACATTTTTAGTTTAACTTTCCCAAAACAAGATACAACCCACACTATGTCTACGGAGCCTCTAATAGAAACAAAAGAGTGCTACGATAGCACCGGCAACAAGGTCCCGACTATACCTCAAAATGCTATATACAAGGGACAAGAGATACAAGACCCCAGAATGAAGTGAGCCTCACCAAGTCAACTGAGGAGAGGGTGTACTGCTATCACTGCTCAATGCCGCCCGCTGTGAAACCATCTGCATCCATTAAATATACAGCGCCCCTGGCAAAAGGGACGTTAGTACATATGGAATAGTACTAGTATGAAAAACTAAACACCCCCTCAATAGAATGAGTAACAATACAATAAGAGAGAAACATGGAGTCAATGACGGCCTCAATCAATATTAAAGTACCATGTTAGGAGAAGTATAGGTTTCTAGTAAATTTCAATACTTTTATGTTGGGAGATCTTTTAGTACGGATACACCACCATGCTTTTAGCATATAGTTCGATTTTAGCCCGATCAGTTAAGCCGTCTCACCCCGAGACGTCCACGTACAATACCACCATGTTTGCAGCATAGCATCTGATCTTAGCCCGATCGGCTAAGCCATCTCACCACAATGCCATGGAGTCGACATCACATCATATCTCGCTAGAAATAATCTCATCCCATTTAAGGGGAAATATCTCAACACATCAATCTCATCCTATAAAGGGGAAACAATCTCATCACATCAACAAGCGAATTTACCCCTTAATCACTCCTACACCAGCACGTGTAGTTTCGGGGTTAGGTTATTTCGACCTACTCTTCCTCGGTGACTAAACAATACTCCCAAATAATTTATTATATGAAGAACTTACCGCTCATTTCATAATCTTTTACATATCATTCATTTCATTGGCACCGATGGCCATAATGTAATATCATTCTTGGCACGTTGGACGTACTTCATATTTCATACTCCCTTCTTTCACTTTCAAATATCATCATGGATCATCAACAACAAGGCTTTTCAAATTAAGACTTTAAATATACATGTGAGCAAATAAGAGTGTTAGGAACATAGGGATTTCTTACACAATTTGGCATAATAACTTTCATTTGAGCTCGACTTGAAGTCACAACATTTTAATACATAACTCATACTTTGAACACGCTCCCGAAGAATACACACACACACACACACACACACACACACACACACACACACACACACACACACACACACACACACACACACACATATATATATATATATATATATATATATATATATATATATATATATATATATATATATATATATATATATATATATATATATATATATATACATATGTAGTGAATGTATAAAAATTGATTCATAAGTTGTGCTAACTTATGACTTTTTTGGAATAGATAATTTATAATAAACAACTCTGGACTTACAAGAACATCGTGGGATTCAATTCTAAGAGAGAAGTTTAGCCAGCATACCTTGCTTGAGCTTCCTTAAATCGCTACAATGATCCGGAATCCTAGAAACCCCAATCTATTTAGAAATATAACAACATTTAACACAAATTAGGAAGACATTCATGATTTTAGCTCATTCGAGAATTTTGTCAAACTCGAGGTAGGCATTATGATTCCAAGGTCTTCCTATAGTGGATTCCTTCATACCACAACTCAATATCAACCCTTTTAGCTCAACTACCTTCCCACAACTTTGTAAGTACATGCATACATAGGTAGCACTCTCACACCCAAGAATCTCACTCCCTATTAACCATCTTCTACCCTAAATTCGAATTAAAGCTAGGGTATGGAACCTTACCTCTTAGATGAAGACCTTGTGAGTTTTCCTTGTGGATTCTCTAACTTTTGTGACATGATTGATGAGAAATTAGCTTAGCGACTTCTCCTCTCACTCCATGGACTTTCTCTATCTAGAACTATCAGATTTTTACTTTACAAATTGTCCTTAATGTCTATATATCAAAATAGGGCCGGGTTATAAAAACTAAAAAATAGACCCTCTGAATACAGCTTTGTGATCGTAGATTGGACCACAGAATAGATATGCGGTCCACAAAATGGGCCGCAGAAGTGATACCAAGAACTGGATTGCTCGGGTCAGGTCTGCGACAGGTCTGCGATTGCGTAATGCACCGTAAAATTCCCCTCCAAAAATCTTCGTGCTGGATCTGCGATGAATTGTGCGGCCCGTGAAAATATTATACGGTCACATATTGGACCGCAAAACAACCCTCCAAATTTGGCCATTTTTCTGTTGCATTCTACGTTGATCTGCGGCCCGCAGAGTGATTCTGTGGCCTCATAGTGGACCGCAAAAATGCCCTGTTCTGCAAAACTTTCTTCAACTCCACAACGCACTGTTCAACCTCAAAAGCCCGCACCTCTACAATCATCAAACACATAAGCTTACCTCGGCACCACGAAACCCCAAATTTTTGGTAAAATTTTATAGGGCCTATCAACAACCATAGCATTCATTTTATTACAATATTTTTGGCTCATGAACAAACTCCATAATGTAGGTTTGGTTCTAAAGTTCCATCATAGTTTGCAAAATAATGCTTTTGAGACATAATGTAATGACCTAAACCCTACTCATCCTTCATCATATGGTAAGCATAAATTTTCCCAGGAAGCCCAATGTATGCCCTTACCTCCAACTGAATTGCTCCAAAAGAATCGATTAAATAATTTATGAATCTTGTTAATAACAATGGGAGGAGGATTCACAACTAATAATAGGAGCATTGACATACTGTGAAGAACATGTTTTATCAAGACTGCCCGACCACCAATAGAGAGTAGTTTACCTTACCATTGATTGCAATTTATCCACCACCTTATTGATAAGTCCATGATAGTAGTCCAGCCTTCTTCTTGCATAGAAAATGGGGCTGCCTTGATAAGTAAAAGAAAATTCCTGCCTGCCTGTTCCAGTAATTCTTTGCACCTTATTTACAACTTCCAGACTTGTAGAATGATGTATATATACTGCTAATTTTGCCTTATTGATTAACTAGCTAGAAGCCACCTCATAAGCACTCAACATCTCCATAATCAACTACAATGAAGTTGCATCTTATGATGAAAATATTATGGTATCATCAGCATAAGCTAGATAATTGATCTTTGGGCTCCATTTGGGTAAACCAAACCCACAAAAGTATAAATTCAGATGTAGAGAATTCAATCCCCTTGAATAGCTTCAGCAGCAAGAATGAATAATGTAGGTGACAATGGATCACCTTGCTTGACTCCTCTAGTAGATTTAAAAAAAACCATATGGCTGGCCATTGATCAACATAGAGTACCAATTGTTTGATACTATACCGTGCACAACACCAATAAATCTCTCACAAAAGCCCAGTTTCATCAACACCTTAGTCATGAAAAGCCATGAAAGCATATCATATGCTTTAGTCATGTCTAATTTGATAACAACATTAGGTCCAACCCTAGTTCTTAACTTAATTTGAGTGATAATTTTCCGTGTTAGTAGTATATTCTCAACAATACTCCTTCCTCTAACAAAATCAGCGTGTTCATCAGAGATGAGAAAATGAAACAAAGTGAAAAGTCTTTCATGAAGACTCTTGATAACACTTTATTAATAAAATTGCTAAGGCTTATAGGTCTCATATCTGAAAATGTATCCACTATCTTTTTCTTAGGCAAAAGTACTAAGTTTGTGTGAGTCACAAATTTAGGTAACTCTTGGCCATTGAAAAATTCTCTTACCATAACATAAACATCATCGCCTATGATCTCCCAACAACAATGAAAGAACTTACTAGTGAAGCCATCTGGTCTTCCAGTGCTATCTCCATTTAAGCCAAACACAACAAGTTTGAATTCCTCTTTTGTATGTTGCTTATTAGATCTTGATTTTGCGCTATAGTAACCATGTTAGGAACATGATTTATGATTCCAAATGCATTAGGGACAATATTTTCTTTAAACTGTGCTTGAAAGAACTTAACTGCCTCTTCTGCTAGTGGCTTATTGCCTTCAATCCAGCTGTCTTCACTATTTTGAATCCTCCTTATTTATAATCTCCTTCTCCTCCCCTTTACTTGAGCATGGAAGAGTCTGGTATTTCGATCCCCATCCTTAAACCATGCCATGCCTGATTTTTGCTTCCAGAACTCCTCCTCAAGTGACAAGTATCTGATTAGTTCTGCTTGGACTTTATGAAGCCTTTCTCTATTGAGTTGTGCTGGATATAATTCAAACTAAGCCTCATACACCAACACTACCTCTTCTAAACTAGAAATTTTGCAGAAAATATCTCCATATGTATCTTTACTCCACGCTGAAAGATCTTTCTTCAATTTGTGATTAAAATAATAAAAGGATTAACATAGAAATCTACTTGCCAATTTTCTCGCACAACATCTTGGAATGAAGCGTGATTTGTCCAGATATTAAGGAATCTAAACTGCTTCTTGATAGGCGTAAACTATGGATCACAAGTGATTAATAAAGGGCTATGATCAGAGCCAACTTTGGACAGATGGGTGATTTCAACCCTTGGGAACAATTGCTGAAACTCGAAGTTGACTAGAACCCTATAAAGCCTTTTAAAGATGCACTCTTCTTCAGCTTTACCATTCCACCAAGTAAATATACTGCCTTTAAAGCCAAGATCATGCAAATTGGCACATAGTGATGCAATGTTTAAAATCGTCTACTCCATTCAGTGACACAGGAAGACCTCCATATTTCTCCTCCTTATCCCATATAGCATTGAAATCTCTTCCAACAATCCATAAGATAGTCATATCCGAAGCCAAATCATATAATGTCCCCCACAGTTCTATTCTTTCAATTGCATCACATTTGGCATAAACTACTGTGAGAATTAGTTCCTTGTGAGAACTGGAATCAACAAGCTTTAGAGTAAGTTGTTGTTCCATATCAAATAGGATAGTAACATCATATCCATCAGTTTTATAATTTTATTTTAATTAAATTAAGGTGTTTTAAAGCTGGCGCATAATTAGGCCAATTTTCCAGACTATTTTAACGACACAAAAGCCCAAAACCTCTAGCCCAGTCCCCTTAGCCCAAACCAAACGATCCCATTGACTTAAAGACCCGACCTTAACCCGCCCCGCTTTCCTTTTGATCTCAAATGATCAACGACCCATAATAAGCCGACCCCTTTACTTATATCCCTCCCCACTAACCCTAGAGACTATTTTTCCTGCCCAGTCACCTCTGTATTCTCTCTATTCCACTCCTCTCTTCACAAAAACCCTAGCCGACTCACCCCTAATCCCTCCAATTCTGGCTAGACAATGGAATCGTCTAGTGATTCATCTTACTTATTCGTGTTACCGCATCATTATATACACGACCATGACATTACTTAGTACTTGCCTAAATTTGGCAAGTACCATCTCTCAGAATTGGGCCCATTCAACTTCAATCTTCAAGATCTGGACAATATCTCGTTCATATGCACAGAAAAAGGGTTGATTTCTCACACCAGCAAGCAATTTTTCGAACATTGAACCCTAATAAGGGTTTGGAATGGACTTTTCTCCCTTTACCGGCCACTTTACTGATTTGCATGCGATACTTCCTTTCCTTGTTTATGTTTGCGTGATTTCTTTCCTTATTTGTGCGCCTGATTGAACAATATATAACCCCTCCCTAATTTTCCCTTTAGGAAGACCTTAACTACTGCTATTAATCTTTCACTCTCACTCGTTATACTATTCTAAATTTGAGACCTTGGCCGGCTGAAAGCCAAGGCCTACGAAATTGGATTGTTGCTCTTTTCTCAGTGCGAGCATTGCACGTGGTTCACTTAAAACCTTTGGAAACTCTAACACACTGGGATTTTGGGAGTCCTACTGTTATTTCTCTACTACTGCTAACTGAACTACTATTGGCACTTGATTTGTCCCTTACCTACTTGTTAATCTGCAACTAGTTAGTGTTCTTGACTCCTACAATTTTAATTATTTCCCTTTTACTTGTTTATGTCATGTGTGTTATGTGTACCAATATTGGCTGAACTTTTATGGGTAAGCATGACTCAGTTTCCCTGCTAATTGTGAACTTTAGTATTGTACTGTTATGGAATGCTTCACTGCAATTTCTCTATATAAATATTGTTTTGCAAATCTATGCCTACTAGTATTAAAGTCTGCTCAAGTCTAAAATCTTTAAGTCAAACTTTGACGCACATAATTGTCTCGCCCCAACCTCGGAAGGCGCGATTGGTGCTCAATCGAGTGAACCCAACTGAGCAAGCCTTATCAAACACTTCCTATCCAACTTAATATGAGTAAGGAAACCATGCCTTCATTTGTCTAGACAAGGAAAGTTAGTTTATTCAACATCTTTAGTTCATTTCATGTCGCAACATTAAACCTTAGATAAGCTAGCTTCAAATATCCTAATAGAGTTAAAATTTATAGGTAGCACGAGTTTAAATTTACAACATAACTAATAGACTCCCCAAATTCCCGTACATAACCCACACATATGTCTACGGAGCCTCTAAGTGTACACTCGATTGGCGCCAATCAGTTGGGTTCACTCGATTGGCGCTCAATCGAGTGAACCCAACTGAGCAAGCCTTATCAAACACTTCCTATCCAACTTAATATGAGTAAGGAAACCATGCCTTCATTTGTCTAGACAAGGAAAGTTAGTATATTCAACATCTTTAGTTCATTTCATGTCGCAACATTAAACCTTAGATAAGCTAGATTCAAATATCCTAATAGAGTTAAAATTTATAGGTAGCACGAGTTTAAATTTACAACATAACTAATAGACTCCCCAAATTCCCGTACATAACCCACACATATGTCTACGGAGCCTCTAAGGGTACACTCGATTGGCGCCAATCAGTTGGGTTCACTATACCTCAAAAGTGGAAGTCCACAATAACAAAAGATACACAATATAATCCCTCGAAGGAGAAGAGGCTCACCAAGACTTTGAGAAGAAGGATGCTCCGCTACACACGATCGGCATTATCCGCTATGGAGCCACCTACATTCATTAAAAATGTAGCCAGCGCCCCCGGCAAAAGGGACGCTAGTACCATGGAATAATACTAGTATGTATAACTAAACACCATTTTACTAGAAAGAACTATCAAGCAAGTACAAGTAAATTCCATGAGTAAATCAAATATGCAAATCATATAATCTTTCACATAATTTCCATAACTTAGTTTGGGGCATTTCTTTCATACATTCATCACTGTCCTCAATACCACCGCTATCTTGAGCGGAGTTCGATCATGACCCGACCGGCTAGGTTGCCTCATTGAGGCATATAACCCAATCACCACTTCATTTCTCTTATCCGGAATTCAATATCAGCACATTACCACCATATGTGCGGCATGGTGTCCGATCACGACCCGATCGGCTAAGTTGCCTTACCTAGGCGTTGTTCCTTTCTCATTAATCATCACATCTAAAGCTTTATTTCACATATATCATAACAATTCCTTGGCACTTAGGGCCACAATTATCACAACATTTCTATTTTCAATCTCGATCTTGCAATTTGTGATCATAGGCACATACCAAAGCAGTTCAAGTTGCAAGTACAGGTAAGTGTTCACATCACTAGCATGAAAAAAGGGGGGTTTAGCTATACATACCTCTATATAGATTTCCTTACTCTTTACAAAATTCTGGAACTCTAAGCACTTCGATCTATTGTATAAGAATTACAAATTGAATCGAGAATTAGAGACGAGATTGAGATTCTAGCTTGTTTCGAGCATATTATCAAACACTAGAGGTGCATTGTGATTCTAGGTCCTTTTTGAGAGAAATTTCCATCATTATATACCCCATTTGCTTTCTTTTTAGTTTATTAGCTACCAATACCCTAAGTTTTGATATGCATGCAAGGAATCAATTCTTATACCCATGAATTACCTCACTAATGACCCCTTATAGCTGAGTGTAGAAATAAGAACTGAGGTGATGAAGCCTTACGTCTTGGGATGAAGATTTAGGTGCCTTTACTTGATTATCTTCAAGGATTTAGCATTGTTTCATGGAGCAATTTGATGGGGAGAACTTTCCCTCTCTAAGACCCCTCTCTCTCTCTCACTCTAAAAATGCCCAGAAAAATGCTCAAAATGAGCTATAATACCGAATATAACGATAGGGGGGTCGGGTTAAAAATTAGAAAATTTGAGCCCCGAGTCGGATCTGTGATCGCATTTACGATCGCAAAGTGGAAATGCGGCCCGCAGATTGGACCGCAAAAAGGCTCCCAAAATCTGAATATTCTGCTTGGGTATGCGACAGAAATGTGGTCCACACACACGTTATGTGGTCGCAAATTGCACCGCAGAACTGACCTTCACAAAATCCCATGGAAGTTATGCGAAGACTATGC
The DNA here is from genome assembly GCF_000715075.1 of Nicotiana tabacum. Lineage (NCBI taxonomy): Eukaryota > Viridiplantae > Streptophyta > Magnoliopsida > Solanales > Solanaceae > Nicotiana > Nicotiana tabacum. The sequence goes on from NC_134087.1 coordinate 137,667,139, forward strand.
GGTCCGCATTTTGATTATGCGATTCTTGACCTTAATTTTGACCAAAACACTGACTCACTTTGCGGCAGATATGCGGTCCGCATACCTGGTACGTGACCACATTCTAGATCTCATTTTTGCACTTTTCTGAAAAACTTTGATTCTTGATTTTTAAATACATAGATCAGTTCAAAGGGTCCAAACTTGGCACTACGATATTCAGGTTTTGAGTAGAAATTTTTCACAGGGCCTCACAATAATTATTCTTATGTGATTGGCTCGAATGATTTCCGACCTTCTCAGAATTAGGTGTTTACCTGCTTTGTTGTGCTTAAGATCCTATTGGCCTTGAGTTTTGCGATAGGTCTTTTCTATGGGTATTAATGCTTGTCATGTCCCCGATATTGAGTTCATAGCTATGTTTTGACTTGGATATCTATGTTGAAACCTTTATGTGGACTCATGTGTGAATTGCTACTTGCTAGTTTATCTGAACTAGCCCTTAACCCTGCCTATCATAGAATTTCATGCTAATCTTCCTTGTAGGGATTCCTGTTTAGTTATAGGATCAATTTTGACCATGTCTTGCCTAAGATATTCATTTTAAGCCTTTCATGTATGAACCTCACCTTAGTTATCTCTTAAGAATCAGTTCTGGACCATTTTTGCCCTAAACCCCCCATTTGTTATATTCTTTGTGAATAAGTCTTGACTATTTTTTGAGTGTCTACCTATGTGATATTGTCACTTTGAATCAATTTGATAAATTTGGAAAGCCATCATGTGTAGTTAACTTGGCTTGCGTAGGCTGTCACCATTTTTCTTTGTGTTTCAATGTTTGTTAATAATAATGTGTACATAAGATAGTTATTCCAATTTTTTGGGCCTAGTCTGTTGGGCCTGCTTTTGGTATTAAGGGTCTGAAGTAAACTGTCCATACCTGGAGTTTGGGCCTGTCGACTGCGTGAAGTTCTAAGCCTATTTGAAGGCCCAAATATGTTACTAGGTTATTCTATATTTGTATTTGAGCCTTTAATTATTCAATGTGGTCTGTAATAACTTGTAAAAGTGAATAATGGGAAAATTAGTAAAAAGGGGCCAGGGTACTCTAATTCTCGCATGGATGTGTAGAAAACATGTCTATAGGGTCTAAATTCTTTATTTGCTATCTTGTTTGACATGCTCTATTACTATACACCGATAAAAAGCATGCCTATAGGAACCTAAGTACTTCACTTGCTCAACATGTCATATTTCTGTACACTGTTAGAAAGTATGCCTATAAGAATCTAAGTTTTTCACTTGTTCACATGCTCTACTTCTATACACTATTAGATAGCATGCCTATAGGATTTAAACATTATTGGTCATTTGTTCAACCTGCTCTATTGCTATGTGTTATTAGATATCATGCCTATACGATCGTGTCAAGTAGTTAATTTTTCTTCCATTGATATTTCCTCTAGCCACATGACTCATTTAGATACCATGTCTATCGGATCTTCATTGATTAATTAATTTGCTGTTGTTGCGATTCCTATCACATTATTCGCCTTGAAAATATGACTATAGGTGAGTTACCGTCGGAGATGGTGAACATGGTGGAGCAGGTATTGGAGTGTCATAAGATTATTTTCCACGAAGATGAGTTGTCGTCGGAGGGGTTAAGTCATAAAAAAGCATTGCACATCACTTTGCAATATGAAGACAAGTTCATTTCCAGGGTTCTGATCGATGGGTGTTCAAGTTTGAACATATGCCGGCTGAATACATTGAAAAGATTAGGTATAGGTCTGCATGAGATACGGATGGAAAGTATGAACGTGAAAGCTTTTGACGGGTCTCAGAGATCCACTATTGGAGAGATCAACCTGGATCTAAAGATGGGCCCAACCCGATTTGACGTTGAATTCTAGGTACTAGATATATCTGCTAGCTATAACCTGTTATTGGGACGACCATGGATACATGCGCCTGAAGCAGTTACTTCTACTCTGCACCAGGTTGTGAAGTTCGAGTGGAACCATGTGGAGCTGATTAGCCACAAAGATGGAATCAACCCTATCTACACCAACTAGATTGTGCCAGCTACCAAGAATAGAAGTAAATTGGGAGGAGAGACATTCCACAATATTGAACGGATAAATGCAATTTAGAAAGGGCTATGGTGGATCAACAAGATAGAGAGTATATTGTTGTGGTTAGGGTATGAACCATACAAGGGTCTTGGTCCTAAGCTTCAAGGGATCACAGAACCAATAAGACCAAAATATCATGACACAAACTTTGGTCTTGGATATTAATACACCGTGCAGGAATATAATTATTGGATACCGCCATGGCGTGACTTCTACTATCTGTTAGAACAACCCATATCACTACTGTGCCAGACATTCTGCCAGACTGATGCGATTTAGGGTTTCGAGGAAGATGAGGTTTTGGCCGGCATGGGGAATCTATTTCTAGATTAGGAAAATATGGACTACAGTGCGATCTTAGAGGAGGATGAAGAGCTCACCATTCATATGGTGGGAGATGGAGCTATTCTCAGGAACTGGACTGCTGCAACATCCCGGGCTCATCGATCACCTACTTAGCCTTGGCAGAACTAGTGATTCCTTTTTAAAGTTATTTTTGGCATTTAAGACATTTTCAATATCTTTTTTTGAATTAATTTCTCGAGAAATCAAGTCGTACTTGTTTGACAAGTTTTAAGTTTTAATTAATGCATCATTGGTTTTCGTTTATTTATATTATTATATTTCTACATTTTTTTCATCATAATTATAACATATCCTGATGAACCTACGATTGTGACATGTAATAAGATAACACAACATAAGGAAAGTGATTCAGAAGATTCGGAAGATGATATAATACCTGAGGAAATTGTTAATGAATTAGAGAATTTTAAGAACAAACCAAAGTCCAATATGGAAGAAAGTAATGCAGTTAACTTAGGGGATTCTGAAACAGTCAAAGAAACTCGTATTAGCATTCATCTATTACCATCAGAGAAGGAAGAGTACATCAGGTTTCTGAGGGAATATGAGAATATTTTTGCATGGTCCTACGATGACATGACCAGTTTTAGCACATCCATAGTGGCACACAAGCTACCTACCAACCTATGTGTCCGCCGGTAATGCAGATGCATAGGAAATTCAAGCCAGATATGAGTTTAAAGATAAAAGAAGAAGTTACCAAGCAGATCAAAGCCAAGGTCTTTCGGGTGGTCAAGTACACAACTTGGCTAGACAATATTATACCGGTTCCAAAGAAGGATGGGAAGGTCAAGGTATGTGTTGGTTATAGAGATCTAAACAGAGCAAGTACTAAGGATGATTTCACATTGCCCAACATACACATACTGATCGACAACTGCGCCAAGCATGAACTCCAATCCTTTGTGGATTGCTTCGCAGGATATCACCAGATTTGGATGGATAAAGAGGATGTAGAAAAGAACATTCATCACGCCATAGGGAATATATTTCTACAAGCTGATGTTGTTCGGTTTGAAGAACGCCGGGGAGACCTACATGAGGGACATGACTACTCTTTCCATGATATAATACACAAAGAAATAGAGGTATATGTGGATGAAGTCATCATCAAGTCTAAGAGGAGTTCAGATCAAATAACAGACATGAGAAAGTTTTTCGACCAATTATGAAAGTATAATCTGAAGTTGAATCCTACAAAATGTGCTTTTGGAGTCCCTGCCAAAACGTTATTGGGTTTCATCATCAGTCACCACAACATTGAGTTTGACCCATAAAAAATCAAAGTTATTCAGGACCTGTCACCGCCAAAGAGCAAGAAGGATGTGATGAGTTTTCTGGGCCGCCTCAATTATATCACCCATTTTATAGCACAGCCAACGATAATATGTGAGCCAATATTTAAAATGCTGAGGAAAGATGCTAGGACGAGTTGGACTAAAGAGTGCCAAAAGGATTTCGATAAAATCAAGGAGTACCTGTCCAAGTTGCCCGTGTTAGTCCCACCGGATCCCGGGAGACCTCTATTGCTATACCTATCCATGTTGAATGGAGCCTTTGGTTGCGTCCTGGGGCAATATGATGAAACCTGAAGAAAGGAGCAGGCGATATACTATCTGAGTAAGAAATTCACACTGTATGAAGCCCAATACTCTTTGTTGGAACGTACCTGTTGTGCCCTAACATGGATAGCCCAAAAAATTGAGACATTACTTCTTCGCATACACCACATACCTCATATCAAGGATGGATCCACTAAAATACATCTTTCATAAACCCATGCCTACCGGTAAACTAGCAAAATGGCACATATTACTAAGTGAGTTCGACATCATTTGTGTGACTCAGAAGGTGGTCAAGGGGCAAGAATTAGCTGATCCCCTGGCAGAGAACCCCGTAGATGGAGAGTACGAACCATTGAAGATGTATTTTCCTGACGAGTAAGTGTCTTTTATAGGGGAAGATATTGCCGAATCATATGATGGTTGGAGGATATTTTTTGATGGAGCCACAAACTTCAAAGGAGTGGGCATCAAAGTTGTCCTATTATCAGAAACCGATCAACATTACCCGGTATCCACCAAGATCAGGTTCTCGTGTGCCAACAATATGGTAGAATATGAGGCTTGCATCTTGGGACTCAGGTTGGCCATCGACATGAATACTCAAGAATTGCGGGTAATCAGAGATTCAGATATGCTAGTATATCAAGTACTGAGAGAATGGGCCACAAAGAACACTAAGATATTTCCATACCTGCACTGTGTGCAAGATTTGATCAAGAGATTCATAAATATAGAATTCAAACATGTTCCAAGAGTTCAGAATGAGTTCGCTGATGCTGACTACCTTGTCTTCCATGATCCAACATCCACACAAGAATTTTATTGACCTTATCCCGATAGAGATTCGTAGGAAGCCAACTTATTATGCTCATGTTGAAGAAAAGTTTGATGGAAATCCATGGTTTCACGATATCAAGGATTATTCGGAGAAAGAAGAATACCCAGGAAATGCTACGCACACTCAGAAGTGTACGCTTCGAAGATTGGCCAACCATTTCTTTTAGAGCGGAGGAATTCTATATAGAAGGACTCCTGACTTGGGGATGTTGCGATGTGTCAATGTCAAGGAGGCATCTTGATTGCTCAAAGAGATACATGCCGAAACCTGCGGACCTCATATGAACGGGTTTATTCTAGCCAAGAAGATATCAAGGGCAGGGAATTTCTGGATGAATATAGAGAAAGACTACATCAAATATGTGCAAAAGTGCCACCAATGATAAGTACATGCTAATATGATACAGGTGCCACCCAACGAACTCAACGAAACGAGTTCACCTTGGCCTTTCGCTGCCTGGGGCATAGATTTCATCAGACCAATTGAACCCACCGCTTCCAACGGATATCGATTCATCTTGGTAGCTATAGATTACTTCACAAAATGGGTCGAAGACACTTCCTATAAAGTTGTGGACAAGAAGGTCGTAGCGAACTTCATCTGGGATCGTATTATTTGCCAATTCGGAGTACCCGAGTCAATTATTACCGACAATTCTACAAATCTCAATAGTTGTCTAATGAAAGCCATGTGTGAAACATTCAAAATCAAGCACCAGAACTCTTCAACATATAGGCCATAAATGAACAGAGCCGTGGAAGCCGCCAACAAAAACATCAAGAAGATATTAAGGGAGATCATGGATAACTACAAGCAATGGCACAAGAAGCTACTGTTTTCCCTACTCGAGTATCGCACTACGGTCTGCACGCCAACTGGGGAGACACCCTATCTACTGGTCTATGGTACCTGAAGACATGTGATTTTTGACTCTCCCCAAGATTTTACATATTTTAGCATGTAAATATTTAGTTTAGGCCTAATATTGCTATTTCAACTAATTTTGATTCTTTTACTTTATTTCGTCATAAAAATAAAAATTACAAAAATATTTTAGTTTATGTATCTTTCATAAATTAAATAAAAATATACAAAATAGTACATTATTTTTTTTTATAATCTTGAAAATAAAAAAAATATAGTTTCATGTTTTAATATAGTTTAGTTCAATTAATTAGAATTAGTTTTTGCATTATGTAGTATTTTTATCTTATATTAAAAGGAGTTAACTAAGGTGTTGGACTACAATTTTAAGAGTCTTAGAGCCCAATTGTAGGACCCAATTTTCGGATTATCTCATTAAGCCCAATACCCAATACCCACTAAGCTAACCCTAATAACATAAAAACCTAAAATCTCTATAAAAAGGAAGGGGATCAGCCACAAAAAAGGACCCCTAGACCTAGACCCTGAAGCAGCAGCCGTTTTATCATCTTCTACACACCCCTGACTTTCTTCTTCCAAACACCAAAAGAAAAAACCTTAGGAACACCCTCTCCAGCCACCTCACACCCTTCTGCCGCCACCCCCACAAACAACCTCATTGCCTCACCGGCGATTAGCTGGAAATCCGGCAACCACTAACAACCACGACACACACGTGTACCAAAACAAAAAAAATAGAAGCTTTGGATAGAAATTTTGGAGAGAAAAGACTAAAAAAATCACGCAAAGATTTAGTTCATTTTTATTCTCTGAATTTCGATTTTGATCTGAAACATGGAGTTTGATTGAGTTACAGTGGTGTTCGGTTTCAAGGTTTTGATTGCCATTCGTCATTCGAATTCACGGTTCTAATTTCAATTGTTGCTGTCTCGTTTGCTCTCTATTGCACATTCAAATAGCTTCCGAACAAGGGCTAAATAAAAGTTCAACTAAGGTAACCTCAGGAATGAGCCATTCATTCAATCGATATGGATGTACTTTAACTGTTCTTGCTGAATGGAAACAAGAGTCTATGACAATGAAAAGTGCCCTCTTGTTTTATTTTGAAAAAAAAAATCATTTCCTTTATATCTATATTGCTAAATCAATTTCCATTTATCTAATTTTTTATACAATTGACTAGAGCACTTTTGTGGCAAGTTGTGATTTTGTTGATAACAACGTTTCTCCTTCCATGCTTAATTAGTTGGTTCTTAAGTAAAGTAGCTGGTTCTTAAGTAATAAAAAAAAGCAGATTTCTACTCGGTAGCATCTTTAAGTGCAAATCAGGGCTCCATTTTCGTTGAGACAATTTTTGGCCATCACTTGCTTATTTCCTTATAATTTAGAATAGCTTATTTTTGTGCTTCCTGTTTTTTCTAATGGAGTTAGTAGATTATCCGTTGATCAATGGTATATCTCGGTTTAATGGTACTGTGATTTGTTAACAATGATCATGCCTTAAAATGGCAAGTCACAGTATGAGTTTTGTCTGCTACCGTCGAGATAACCATCATAAAGCATGATCATGTTAAGGAACTGTTCTGTCAAAACCTGAGCCAATTTTTTTTAAAATCATGTTGTATACACTTTATCAATACCACGTTCTATAGTACCTTCAAAACAAACTTGATACTAAGTTGAAGGATAAATTCCATAACTTTAGACATGTCGAACATCGTAGAAATGCTTTTAGGCACGCATTAATTAATTTATCGTGATTATGTACATGTTCACATGACACGATTACGATTTCAGAAATTGAATATTGTAGAATGCTTCAGGCGTGTTTTATAATCTATTATTATGATTGTGTACACGTTCGCGTGACATAATTATAATTTTCAAAATAAATCAAGGTATGCGTTCGCACAACTTCGGCCAATTTCTTAATAAAATAAGGTGTTATTAGTTGTGTACACGTACGTGTGACATGATTCTTGATGCACCTAACAAAATGAGTACACGTACGCATGACTCCTTTCAGGTTAATTTCTTAAATAAAAGCGGTAAAGAGGGTAGATGCACGTAGGTTAAAAAAAGTAATTAGACAATTTAATAAGCTAGGTATATGATTAAAGCGACCGTGCTAAAACTACAGAACTCGGGAATGCCTAACACCTTCTCCTAGGTTAACAGAATTCCTTACCCAGATTTTTGTGTTTTGCGGACTGTAAAACAGAGTCAAATATCCTTGATTTGGGATTTTAAATCGGTGACTTGGGACACCATAAATTATCCCAAGTGATGACTCTGAATTTGAATAAATAATCTCGTTTCGATTATTGTCACTTTAATTGGAAAAAACTCCCTTATACCCCTCTCGGGGTAGAAAAAAGGAGGTGTGACAGCTCTGGCGACTCTGCTGGGGATAAGAACCCAGAACTTCTGGTTCAGGGTTCAAGAATTCGAGCTTGTTTAGTGATTTTTATTTGGCTTTATTTATTATTCATATTACTATATTTGTGGACCTAATGTGCTAACTGCTGCTTATTTACCAGTTTGATATTATTTGATTTGTGTTAAACTGTCTTCTTACGCTTCCCATCTGAGTCTTCTAAAAAATGGTGCACACGTTCGCGTGGCCCACTTTTCTGTTATAAGTCATACCAAATAGAACAATGCTGGTTCAGCAACAAGGGCGGGTAGACTTTCGTGCTTCCGGTACGTTGCCCCACCTCGACTCGAGTTGTCAGCTCAGGTAAGCCAATTCTAGAACACAACCGCAGGTTTAAACCTAGAATAACATAACCTTATGCCAGATCCCTAGTAGGAACATTTGTTTGCATCACGTGCATTTGACCTTGGGGACTCAACACAGGGGTTGGGTCCGTCTAGGACAGATATACGCCAAAAAATAAAAGATTATCCTGATGCATCCTATGTGCTACATGTTGCATTTCTTCAAGGATAAAAGGGTCATTTGGTAGACCAATGATGATTGAGGGTAAATGAGAAATAAAAGAGGGTGAAGTGTACAAATAAAGCAAGTAGGGCCCAGTTACGTTTTTCTTTCACATTTTCTTTAAGAAAAAGACAAAAACAAATTTGAAAATTTGAAAAATCCAAAAAGATTTTGCACTTCCCCTTTATTTTTCAAAAAAAAGACAAAAAATATATTTACTTCAAATTAGTGTTCTTTTTTTAAATTCTCTCCCGTATCCAATCTGCCCGAACTATGCATACCCGATTCTCGTCTTTCGGGGCGGGATACATAGGCAGCCCACATAGGGTCCAGTCTTTCTAGTAAGTCTTAGGTTCTTGGCTTCGTGGGGTCGTAGCCAAATCTTTCATGTCTAGCCAATTTTAGTCACATCGGTCATTTTGCAAAATATGGCTATTTTCGCAAAATGGTTTGTTTAATTGTGTCTGGAGAGTCTTCAATCCACAATTAGGTGTCTCTTTACTTTAAGGTCCGTCCTTATCGAATTTGCATGTCTAGACGCTTTTTAGCCACATAGGCCGTTTTGCAAAATAGGATTACTTTCGCAAAAGTAGTTCAATTAACCCATGTTTTAGAGTCCTAAGTCCACAACAAAGTGTCCTCTTTGTTTAGGGTTCCATTCTGTTGAATTTGCAATGCTTAGCCGTTTTCTGGCCACATAGGCCATTCCTACAAAATGGGTCATTTCGGTTAAGTCATTTTTCCATGTCTTTGAGGTAACCTTTGTCAAGTTTGCACTAATAGCAACTTTTGGCCACATAGGCCATTTTGCAAAAATAGCTTCAATCATGTCCTGCATGTGTCCGATAGGAAGTTTTATTGTCTCACGTAGTGTTCTAAATCCTTAACTCTATTTGTTTTTAGTTTTCTTATACATGTGTGGATCTACTTACTAGAGTTTGAGCATGACAAACACCCCAAGACCATCTGGTCAGGACCATTGTATCTAGGAGTTGCTTAAGGAGATTTGTTTTATGTTTTGAGTCTGTTTCTTTTTATGTTGTCTTTTACTTTATAGTAATGTCCAGTAGTAATGATTCTTTTAGTTGGTGTCGGAGTTTGTCGTAGTATAGTTGAGTTGAGTCTCTCGCTATCATATTTTCTGTTTTGTATTTGAAAAATAAAAAAGTTGTAATGAATAATCCAAAAAGTTTTTTTAGTTTAATTTATCCATTACTTTTTAGAATTACGCTTGATCTGATTCATGAGGGACATGATACGTAGGCAACCTACATAGAGTTTGATTGAATCATTATTAAAAAAACAAAAAAAAAGAGAATGAAGTTGTGGGATGTGAGAAAATAAAGGAAAGAAAAGAGCGATAATGAAAAAGAAAAGAGGGGGAATGAAATGAAAACCAAGCGGTGCTAGAAAGGAAAAGGAAGAGGAAACGGGGCAAGAAGAGTGAAATTGGGATGATGCCATCTGACCTTCGTACCCTCGAAGTCATTTTAGAACTGATAATATTGACTAGGTGCATTGCATATAAAGTGAGATTATCTTGTGTTAAATGCCCTAACACTGACATGATGACTTCATTTGGTTCTTCTTTGTTATCTTCATTATAGCAGAAGGGTGGTTGGTTTGTGGTTCTTAAAGTGGTAATTCTTCTCTACAACATAAAGTCGAAAGGCAATGGCAGATGACGACAGAATTGAGTTGGTTGAAACTGGTGACCAAAAGTAATTGATTGAACAGGACAATGGGTTGGTTGAAGAGGTAAGGATGTTAAGATAACACATAACGGACATGTATTAGTCTTGGATGACTGGGAAGGCACCACCCCCGCCACCACCTAGCTTCCTAGATGCTACCCTTACCCAAACTCCGGTCATAGTGCCAGATGATTCCTCATACTCTCCAGATTCTCCCGCTTATCATAGCTTTCCCAACCATCCTAGTAGCTCCATCACTTGTCCTCCAACTATCTTTCCCAAAGATTGGCCTCCTGTCATATCCACTATCCCCACAATCACAACTTCTCAACAATCTTCCCTTCATAGATCCAACAATGAACACCCACTCAAAACTCAGGATGCCCAATATTACCCCCCCCAGAGGTTGCCCACAAGGTTCTTGACTCATACAATTAGAGCCCTCGGAATAAGCCTCATGTTGAAAATGAAAAGTTCACAGGAAAAGAAGGGCGAGATGAGATATCCAGGAAGCTGAAAGGTATAGAACAGTCCTTAAGGAGCATGCAAGGGATGGGATATCAGATTAACATGTATTACAATGACTTGTGTATGTTCCCTGATGTTCATCTGCCCGCAGGATCTAAAATGCCAAAGTATAACTTGTATGATGGGCGTGGAGATCCAGTAGCCCATCTGAGGGTTTATTGCAATGAAATGAAAAGTGTTGGCGGGAAAGATGATTTGTTGATGGCGTATTTCAGTGAGAGCTTGATTGGCACAGCCTTAGAATGGTATACTCATCAAGATGTCAATAAGTGGCATGCATGGGATGGCATGGCTCAAGGTTTTGTTCGACACTTTCAGTATAGTCTAGACATTATCCCAGACTGCTCCTCCTCATCTAAGATGGAAAAGAAACCCGAGGAAACTTTTAGGGAGTTTGGGATCAAATGAAGGGAACAAGATGCTCGGGTCAGTCCCCCGATTGGTGAAGAAGAAATGTTGAGTTTTTCCTACAAGCCTAGGGGCCCACCAACTTCAGTCATTTGATCTCGACCTTGGGTAAACCTTTCAATGATGTGGTAAAAATAGGGGAAGTGGTAGAAGAGGGAATTAAGTCAGGCAAAATCATGAGTTATTCTGCATTGAAAGATACTATGAAAGACATTCAGAACATCTCAGTAAGTTTGGGTGGAAGAAAGAGAAATAGAAAAGATGTTGTTGAGCCCTGCCAACGACAGGATCCAGTGGGCATTCCTACTCAACGCTTTCAGCCTCAATATCGACCCCATGGATATCCCTGTGCTCCAGATAATCCTCCCCAATGCTACTTCTCTCCACAAAATCCCCAAAGTCATACCTTACCTTCCCAGTACACCATATACAATGCACCACCATATGCTCCACATCTACGGGACCCGCGATGGCTTGCACCATTTCCGCAAATATCCTATCCGCCTCCTTAAGCATATCAACCGCCTACCCCAAAAGGTTTCAATTGAGGCCAGAGTACAAAATGAAAAGGCAACAGGAAAAAGAAAAGGCTTTCACTCCTATTGGAGAATCATATGCCAGTTTTCTCCAAAAGTTGAGGCAATTGGACATGTTGAAGCTGATTCAGATAAAAATGTCGAACCCTCTTCCAACGAATTTTGATTATTCTCAAAGGTGTGCATATTGCTCTAATGCCGCGGGTCATAACACAAAAAAATGTTGGCATAAAAAAAGAGCAGTTCAGAACTTTATTGATGCAGGTGACATTATCGTGCAAAATTCAGATGCAGTAGACACTAGCCAAAGTCCACCGCCTGTTCATAATGAGACGCATATGGTGGGTATGATTTGTGTTGAAAAGGAATATGAGAATTCTTCTGAGATCCTCAGAGGGCCACTTGCCGCAACTCTTTTAGCGCTCTTTCTCTCGGTTCCGAAAGTTGATCTTAAGAACGAGCCGGCAAAAGGGACCCAAAAGCAATTTGCTAAGGTCGATGTGATGGAGACTTGTGAAGGTCCTAGTACTGTTGATGCGGAACTCAGTGGATAAGATGTTGATCTTGGTTATTGGAAAGCTGCTCCTTCCTTGGCTAGCCAGAGAGGAGTCTTGGTGGTTTATTTTGTTGTCATTTCTGTTGTCTGGGTTATTTCAGGGTTGTAATTCGGATATTGTCTTGTGATTCAAACCCTTCTATCCTTTTATTTTTCCTAGTTCCTTTAGTCGTAGTAACTCATTTAGTGTTATCTAGGTTTGTTCCAGGGTTGTAACCCCAGTTTATTTTCCTTGTTTTGTTGTTCAAACCCTTTCACCGTCTGTCTAGTGCAATTTTCTATTTTCTATTATTTCTAATCATTTTTTTTGTTTAGTTCTATTTTCTTTGTATAGTTATTTTCATGCTGGCTCTAGTGACATGATATGCACGCATAATTCTAGGCTTGGTCTTAAAAGTTAGTTTAATCATGAAGGAATGAAATAATTTTGAGGATAATAGGGACATTTGAGGGAATAAATACAGATTTGGACATTTTAAGATCATTTGAAGCTCGAATTGTGTGAAACTGGGGCAGATAATTTGGGAAGTTAATAGGATGACAAGAAGTTTTTACAAGAGAGTGCATCCCAGACAATTTGAAGCGAGCATTTTTGAATTCAAGTGCACCTCAAGTAACAAGATAAAGCCAAGGGAGTTTGCTCCGAATTGACGGAGGGTATCTATTGCGAAGAAGAAATAACTCAACGAGAGTTTTGTACTTGACAAGGCACTAAAAAAAAGAAAAAAAAGGTGGAAGGCGTGTCAGTGATATCAATGTCGGAGCTGCAAAAGAAATGTTGTACTTGGCATTTTCAGGGATTGGGAGGCCCTCTTTCAGCTACCCAAACACTTTATACCATTCGGTACCCTTTTAAGCCTATGTTAATTTTCTTGACCTCCCCTCTTTTGGAATCAAGTTAGAGTCATTGCATTAAAAAAAAATAATCATGCCCTATAAGGTTTGTTTTAGAAACTTCATTAAAAAAAAACAAAAAAAAAGAGAATATAAAAACAAAAGAGGAAAAAGAAAAAGAAAAAATAGCAACAAAAAGAAAGCATCCTTGTGAACTACGTTCGACCTGATTCTTGTCACCACAAGATACGTAGGTAGCCTTACGGTTCGGTCGCACCAAATAAAATATTTCATAATCCCACGAAGTCGAGAGTGGGACGTTTTTTCTAAGAATCAAATTCTCTTGTTTTAGAAATTGGGCAAAGTTTTGAAATGGATTCCAAAATTTATAATTAAATTAACCTTGTTATCTTAGTTATTTTGAGCCTTTACGATATCCTTCCTTTCTAACCCTATCCAAAATCCACATTACAGTCCAAAAAGGACCTCCAGATAATCTTTGAGAGTGTTGAGTTTAGACATGCCAAGAGCATATGATATTTTTACCATGGTTAATGCCTTGTCATCTGCGGAATCAGAGAAAATAAGAAGAAAAGAACAAAATGAGAGAGTTTTATTGGTGAAAACCTTCACAGGCACCATAAGACGATGGTAAGAAGAGAGAAAAAACAAAATGAGAGAGAATTGATGGTGAAAACCCTTTGGGCACTACAAGTCGTGTAAGGATCGTGAATCAGATAGGATAATCAGAGCATTGAAGCCAGTTTCATGGCGAAGATGTGCAACAAGAGTTGAATATTAGACTTGCTTGACAGTTTAGGCCACTTAATCGAAAGGTGCATGTCATGGTCATTAGAGTTGGTATCCACATCTGATAAGTTTCTACTTTGTAATTTTCTTGTTAGGTATCATCTCTTTCCATTGTCCCTTACTTTGTTCCTTTTGTTTTGTTTACTTTCTCTCCTTGAGTCTGTTTGGTTAGAACAAGTGAGAGATGACTTCAAAATTTGCCACTAGCTTTCCAATTGCACGAAATGGAATCTGTCTAGCACATCAAAGTGGCATAAGTCAGGAAAGAACAGTATGCGCACTGAGTTGGTAACGATCAATGTTCTTTGGGATTCATGTGAAATGCAAAGGTTCGGTAAATGTCAATTGATGAGCACAATGCAACAGATAAAGGGTATTGGGTTTGAACGAATCGAAGGTGTTTTCATTGATAAGGGATGACAGAGAAAGTGGTTAGTCAATAAACAAGCAAGGTATTTCAAGTTGATATCAAAGTTATCGTGGCAAGTGAAGGAGCAATCGCCCTCAAAGTCAAGGCCACAAACCAACCACCATGTTCAAACTCACAAGTTTTATTTGTTTGAAACAGGGACGGAGACTATGTCCAAATCAAAGCTTGGAAGCTTGCATTTTTCAGGTACAGTGCCCAAATATGGTTAGCATAAAGGTTATTTGAGAAGGTTTTACTTGCTAGGCATTCCCCTAGTTGAGATGACCATTACCTCCTAGGCATTCTCCCTAGTTATAAAAGTTCTTAGTTTTCCTTAAGTTCAGGGGTCCCGCCTGGAGAATAGGGTTAGTCATTTTTAATTTTCTTAAGTGGTTAGTCTTTAGTTTTCCTTGAGTTCAGAGGTCCCTCCTGGAGAATAGGGTTAGTTGTTAGTTTCCTTACGATTTCAATATTTAGATTCTCTTAAAGTACAGGGATCCCCTGGAGAATTGGATCAATTGTTAGTTTCCTTAAGTTTTCAATCTCTAGTTTTCTTGAGTTCAGGGTCCTGCCTGAAGAATATGGGCAATTTTTAGTATAGTTAAGCTTTGCTTATAGTTTTCCTTAAGCTCTATCTCACAGGAGACACACATCCTAGTCGAGTTTTTAGTTTTACCCTTATCATTGCATCATTCATCAATAGCATAGGTGATTTACAGTTTCAATAACAACTCACAAATCTTCCTAGTGCAAACAGGGGCAAAATTTTTTATTTGTTTTGTTATTTTTGATTGCAGGCACCCACCTAGAGAACGAGGGGCAGCATTTCAGAAATCAATTTTAGGTCCATGTCAAGGAAGCACCAGGAGCCTACCTGAAGAACAGGGTCAGTGTTTGGGTTTCAATTTCAAATTCAAGAGGCATCAGGAGAATCCCGCCTGAAGAACATGGTCAAATTTCAGTTTTCAAGATTCAAGTCAAAGACATCAGGAGTCCGCCTGAAGAATAGGGTCAACTTTCAGTTTTCAAGATTCAAGTCAAAGACAGCAGGAGTCCGCTTGAAGAATAGGGTCAACTTTTAGGGAATTCAGTTCAAGTATTGGCAGCAGGCGCCCACCTGGAGAAACAAGGGAATTCAGTTCACTTGGAGAAACAAGGGAATTCGGTTCAAGTATTGGCAACATGTGCCCACCTGGAGAAAAAAGGGAATTCAGTTCAAGTATTGGCAGCAGGCACCCACCTAGAGAAACAAGAAAATTCGGTTCAAGTATTGGTAGCAGACGCCCACCTGGAGAAACAAGGGAATTCCGTTCAAGTATTAGCAGCAGGCGCCCACCTGGAGAAATAAGGGAAATCGATTCAAGTATTGGCAGCATGCGCCCACTTGGAAAAACAAGGGAATTCAGTTCAAGTATTGGCAGCAGGCGCCCATATGGAGAAACAAGAGAATTCAGTTCAAATATCGGCAGCAGGTGCCCATCTAGAGAAACAAGGGAATTCAGTTCAAGTATTGGTAGTAGGCGCCCCACCTGGAGAAACAAGGGAATTCAGTTCAAGTATTGGCAGCAGGCTCCCACCTGGAGAAACAAGGGAAATCAATTCAAGTGCTGGAAGCAAGCGCCTACCTGGAAAAACAAGGGAATTTAGTTCAAGTATTGGAAACAGGAGCCCACCTAGAGAAACAAGGGAATTCAGTTCAAGTATCGGCAGTAGGCGCCAACCTGGAGAAACAAGTAAATTCAGTTCAAGTATTGGCAATAGGTGCCCACCTAGAGAAACAAGAGAATTCAGTTCAAGTATTGGCAGCAGGCTCCCACCTGGAGAACAAGTGAATTTGTTTCAAGTCAGTAGCAGGCACCCACCTGGAGAACAAGGGAAGTCATTTCAGCATTTAATTCAAATTAGAAGTAGCCTAAGTTCGCGGCAAGAATGCGAGTCAACAATTCGAGATGATCAACAGAAGTTAGTCACAATCAAGAATAAAAAAAAGATAAAGAAGTGAATCCAAAATGCAGAAGTAGAGAAAGATGTGAACTGCTCAAGACGTGGTTGAAGTCACGAGCACTGCATATCTGGTCTTGATCCGAAAAGCTGAAGAATAATGAGCTAGCACCTGGAGCTAGCAAGCGTCAAGGTTCAAATCTAAAGTCTGCATGAAGAACCATTCAAGACTCAAGATCAAGCTTCAGAAGATTTATAGATAGGAATCTTGTAATTCGTAGTTGACAGGTTTAGTTAGTCTTTTTCATTTTTGATTTTTGATGTAATAACAGGAACCGTAGACCGGAACCTCGACGACACCTCAATCAGCTCTCCACCTCGGTCACATTCTCCTTTCTCTTAGTTTTTGGTCACTCTAAATAAGGGTCGAGTCAAAAAACCAGCCTTGTCATTCTTTGTCTGAAAACTCTTCGCGTTTCCAGTCAAAGAGGGGCAACTGTAGACAGGTGATTTTTGACCCTCTCCAAGATTTAATATATTTTAGCATGTAAATATTTAGTTTAGGCCTAATATCGCTATTTCAGCTAATTTTAATTTTTTACTTTATTTCGTCACAAAAAATAAAAATTACAAAAATATTTTAGTTTATGTATCTTTCATAAAATTAAATAAAACAATATACACAAATAGTATCTTATTTTTATCTTTATATAATCTTGAAAATACAAAAAATATATATTTTCATGTTTTAATATAGTTTAGTTTAATTAATTAGAATTAGTTTTTGCATTGTGTAGTATTTTTATCTTATATTAAAGGGAGTTAACTAAGGTGTTGGACCACAATTTTAAGAGTCTTAGAGCCCAATTTTAGGACCTAATTTTCGGATTAGCCCATTAAGCCCAATACCCAATACCCACTAAGCTAACCCCAATAACCTAAAAACCTAGAATCCCTACAAAAAGGAAGGGGATTAGCAACCAAAAAAGGGCCCCTAGACCTAGACCCTAAAGCACAAGTCGTTTCATCATCTTCTATACACTCCTGACTTTCTTCTTCCAGACATCAAAAGAAAAAACCCTAGGAATACCCTCTCCAGCCACCTCACACCCTTCTGCCGCCACCCCCACAAATGACATCACTGCCTCATCGGCGATTAGCCGGAAATCCGGCAACCACCAACAACCACGACACACACACGTACCAAAACAAAAAAAACAGAAGCTTTGGATAGAAATTTTGGAGAGAAAAGACTAAAAAAAGCACGCAATTCATTTTTCTTCTCTGAATTTTGATTTTGATCTGAAACATGGAGTTTGATTGAGTTTCAATGGTATTCAATTTTGAGGTTTTTATTGCCGTTCGTGATTCGAATTCGCGGTTCCAATTTCAATTGTTGCTATCTCGTTTGCTCTCTATTGCACATTCGAATAGCTTCTGAACAAGGATTAAATAAAAGTTCAACTCAGGTTACCTCAGGAATGAGCCATTCATTCAATCGATATGGATGTACTTTAATTGTTCTTGCTGAATGGAAACCGGAGTCTATGAAAATGAAAAGGGCCCTATTGTTTTATTTTGAAGAAAAATTCATTTCCTTTATATCTATATTGTTAAATCAATTTTCATTTATCTAAAAAAAATTTATACAATTGACTAGAGCACTTTTGAGGCAAGTTGTGATTTTTTTGATAACTACGTTTTTCCTTCCATGCTTAATTAGTTGGTTTTTAAGTAAAGTAGTTGGTGCTTAAGTAATAACCAAAGCAGATTTCTACTCGATAGCATCTTTAAGTGCAAATCAGGGATCCATTTCCATTGAGACAATTTTTTGCCATCACTTTTTTATTTCCTTATAATTTAGAATAGCCTATTTTTGTGCTTCCTGTTTTCTCTAATGGAGTTAGTAGATTATCCGTTGATCAATGGTATATATCGGTTTAATGGTACTGTGATTTGTTAACAATGTTCATGTCTTAAAATGGCAACTGACAGTACGAGTTTTGTCTGCTACCGTCGAGATAACCATCATAAAGCATGATCATGTTAAGGAACTGTTCTTTTAAAACCTGAGCAAATTTTTTTAAAATCATGTTGTATAAACTTTATCAATACCACGTTCTGTAGTACCTTCAGAAAAAACTTGATACTGAGTCGAAGGATAAATTCCATAACTTTAGACCTGTCGAACATCGTAGAAATGCTTTTAGGCGCGGATTAATTAATTTATCGTGATTATGTACACGTTCGCGTGACACGATTGCGATTTTAGAAATTGAATATTATAGAATACTTTAGGCGTGTTTTATAATATATTATCATGATTGTGTACATGTTCGCGTGACATAATTAAAATTTTCAAAATAAATCGAGGTATGCGTTCACACAACTTCGGCCAAAAGTTTTTAATAAAATAAGGTATTATTAGTTGTGTACACGTATGCGTGACATAATTCTTGATGCGCTAACAAAATGAGTACACGTACGCGTGACTCATTTCAGGTTAATTTCTTAAATAAAAACAGTAAAGGGGGTAGATGCACGTAGGTTTAAAAATAAGTAATTAGACAATTCAATAAGCCAAGTATATGATTAAAGTGACCATGATAAAACCACGAAACTCGGGAATGCCTAACACCTTCTCCCGGGTTAACAAAACTCCTTACCCGAATTTTTGTGTTTCACGGACTGTAAAAAAGAGTCAAATTTCCTCAATTTGGGATTTTAAATTGATGACTTGGGACACCATAAATTATCCCAAGTGGCGACTCTGAATTTGAATAAATAATTCCATTTCGATTATTGTCAGTTTAATTGGAAAAAACTTTCCTATACCCCTCCCGGGGTAGAAAAAGGAGGTGTGATAGTACCGAAGCTGTCATACTCGCCGAGGTAGACATTCCTTCCTTAAGAATCATACAAGAGGCTGAGCTTAGTGATGCAGATTGGATACAGTGCCTGTATGAGCAATTGGCTCTCATTGACGATAAAAAGAATGAATGTGATGTGTCATGGTCAACTCTACCAGAGTAGAATGTGAAGGGCTTACAACATGAAGGTTAGACCGAGGAAATTCATACCGGGGCAATTGGTGTTGAAGCGAGTCTTCCCACATCAAGACAAACCTAAAGGAAAATTCTCACCTAACTGGCAAGGCCCTTACACGATTCACCGAATACTAACAGGAGGAGCACTGATACTTGCAGAGATGGACAGAGAAATATGGCCAAAACCTATCAATTCGGATGTCATCAAGAGATATTATGTTCGAGATAATATTTGCACTTTCTTTTGAGTAATATGAACTACACTTGACCTGATTCTCATTTAGTTTAAGAGGGGATACGTAGGATGTCCTATGGGTTCAGTCACATCATACTAAAATCTTCATTTCCCTCTACGGTCAGGAACTGGGCCAGATTTTGAGTTTTCATCAATCTTGTTACATCAAGGATCAGTGAGAAGTGCATCTCTAGGAGTATACATTAAACTAGGCTAGAATTTTGTGGGGGTCCTCAAAATTCCATGTTTAAGAAGGCCGCAATGTCTCAAAGCATGTCACGATCAATGATTTGACCAAACTATTGTATATTATTTTAAAGCAATACTTACAAATGATTTACAATAAATGCATATTTTCAAAAATCGTATTTTTATAATAGCCAAGCGTTACCTAGGGTAACTCAAACAAAGTGTCAAGACAGGAGCAAAGGCAAAGCGAGGAGTCGAGAGCATGAACCGACCTTTCTCCCCACAACTCACGATTCTTCTTTGGATGCAGGCATAATGGACATAACAAGCACGTCCATATACATACACACACGTATGTGTGTGATATATATATATATATATATATGTATGTATGTATGTGTGTATGATATGTTTGTGTGTGTATATATATATATATATATGTATATATGTATATATGTATATGGGTATGACATGGCTCAGTCCCGTCTTTGTACAGTTATATATATATATTGATACATACATACACACAACAAGACCACTATCTTCACACCGATAGAGGTCGCCAAGCACAAACGCGTCAAGCTAAGGACCACTTTTATTTCTCATATTTAATCATCACTTTTCCTGCATAGGACTAAGCACTTTACTCATAACATTGCATGAGACTAAGCACTATCTCATTACATTGCGTCTCAGGCTAAACGTTTCCTTCCTTTGCATGAGGCTAAGCACTGCCTCCATTATTGCATAAGGCTAAACGTTGCCTTCCTTTGCATGAGGCTAAGTACTGCCTCCATTATTGCATAAGGCTAAACGCTGCCTTCCTTTGCATGAGCCTAAACACTGTCTCTATTATATTGCATGAGGCTAAGCACTGCCTCCATTATTGCATAAGGCTAAGCACTGCCTTCCTTTGCATGAGACTAAGCACTGTCTCCATTACACTGCATGAGGCTAAGCACTGCCTCCATTATTGCATAAGGCTAAATTCTGCCATCCTATCTCCATTACATTGCATGAGGCTAAGAACTGCCTCCATTATTGTGTAAGGCTAAATGGTGCCTTCCTTTGCATGAGACTAAGCACTGTCTCCCTTACATTGCATGAGGCTAAGCACTGCCTCTATTATTGCATAAGGCTAAGTATTCCTTTGCATGAGACTAAGCACTGTCTCCCTTACTTTGCATGAGGCTAAGCATTGCCTCCATCATTGCATAAGGCTAAGCGTTGTCTTCCTTTTCCTAAGACTAAGCACTGTCTCTATTACATTGTATGAGGCTAAGAACTGCCTCCGTTATTGCAAAAGGCTAAATGTTGCCTTCCCTTGCATGAGAATAAGAAATGTCTCCATTACATATCATAAGGCTAAGCATAGTCTCCATTATTACATAAGGCTAACGCTGCCTTCCTATGCATAGGGCTAAGCAGTACCCTCATTACTTGCATAGGGCTAAGAATTGCCCTCATCATTTGCATCGAGTTAAACACTACCCTCATTACCTTGTATGAGGCTAAGCACTGCCTCCAACATCATTAAGGGCTAAGCACTGCCCTCATCACATACAAGGCTAAGTGCTTCCTTGTCTCGTTCTCACATAAGATTAAGCATCACCTATTCTCTCTATCAAGAAATCAATATCAATGCATCTGTGCGTTTCATGGGGTGAAACATTTACACATTGTCCAAAGGTGTCATAGTATGAAGGCATCATCCTCATTGCCTAAAGACACCATGCCATGACCGGAGGATCTCTCGAAACTGCATATCATTATTCAAAGGCGTCATAGTCCAGAGGCACTATCCTCATGGTCCGAGGACACCATTTAATGGCCTGCGAATCCCTTATCATATGCTTCATGGCACAGGACGTCATGGTTTAAGGACATCATCCTCATTGTTCGTAAGATAACTCTCATAGTCCGAAGGAATTTGCATCATGTTTAAATTTTCACAATAACTACATATATTTGTGTGCACCATGTTTTAAGTTTTGCAGATAACTCAGGAGGTAAACTCCTTACAAAAAAGAGCAACTCTCGCTCCAATTTCCATTCACAATGTTCACATCCTTTGATTACCTCAAATGTAACCGATCACCAGCAATTGGTCGTTTCTATTACCTAACCACTCAAAAATTTGTCTTGAATATCCATAACTTTCAAATTCGAATTTATAGCCCCACCTAAAATCGTTTGTTACTTATGACACTATCCTATCTAGAAAATATCCTTCTTCTAAACGCGCGCCTTTCTTATAATCACTCCACCGGCTTTGTTCGCCGATGGATCTAGAACTACACACGGCTCGATTCCTGTAATACCAGGGATATGTAGGCAACTCAAAACCAGGGTTCGACCCCCATTTTTCTCAAAATACCTCATCCTCGTTCATTTGAACAAAATTGGTCATCATTTTCTTTATCTGACAACTCTTTCATCATTCTCGGGTAAAGAGAGGCAGTTGTTGATACTCAATTTTGCCCTCTTATTTATAAAAGTTTTCTATATACTTTTAAAATATTATTTTGCACTATTACCAAGTTTATAGGGGTTATATAAGTGTTTTTAATAATTTTTAAAGTTTTAAAATTTATTTTCTTTCATTTAATTCGTTTAATATTTACCAACTAACTCCTCAAATTATTTTTAGGGTGATTTAATCATCCAAATTTATCATTTTATACCCACATGTATTTTATAATATTTTATCTTATTTTTACATAATTACATTTGTAGTTTTTCTATTTTATCCACACTATTTACAATAATAGCCTATATTCTATAAATAATTATGTTTATTATATTATTTATTCCAAAGTAGTAATTTATATTTTTATAATATTGAGTTATTATTTTCAAGCATTTTACTGCATAAATAATATTTGTTACTATTTATTAGACATTTTAATAATTTTATTTTAATTAAATTTGGGTGTTTTAAAGCTGGACCAAAATTAGGCCAATTTTTCGAACTATTTTAACGGCCCATATGCCTAAAACCTCTGGCCCAGTCCCCTTAGCCCAAACCAAATGACCCAATTGACTCAACCCATTCGCGACCCGACCTTTACCCGCCCTGCTTCCCTTTTTATCTTGGTTGTTGATCGCAATTGATCAACGACCCATAATAAGTCGACCCCTTTCTTTATATCCCTTCCCACTAACACTAGAGACTATTTTCACTACCCAGCCGTATCTGTATTCTCTCTATTCCACTCCTCTCTTCACAAAAACCCTAGTTGTCTCACCCCTAATCCCTCCAATTCCGGCTAGACAATGGAATCATCTGGTGATTCACCTTCCTTATTCGTGTTACCGCGTCATTATCTACATGCATGGCGTTACTTACTATCACACCTCCTTTTTCCGCCCCCGAGAGGGTACAAGGGAGTTTTTTTCCAATTAAAGGACAATCGAAACGGGATTTGTTTATTTATTTCAGAGTCGCCACTTGGGAGATTTAGGGTGTCCCAAATCACCAATTTTAATCCCGAATCGAGGAAAAGAATGACTCCATATTACAGTCTGCGTACCAGAAATTCGGATAAGGAATTCTGTTAACCCGGGAGAAGGTGTTAGACATTCCCGAGTTCCGTGGTTCTAGCACGGCCGCTCAACTATTATATTCGGCTTGATTATCTGATTTTTATACAAATATGAACTTATGTGCAAATTTTAACTTTTTACCGCTTTCATAATTATTATTTTTTTTACAAGGAATTGCAACGTTGTGAAAATATATCTCGAATCCGCGTTACAATCAATGTACCCGTGGTCGTCGACACATTTTGACTCCGTTGAGATTTGGATTTGGGTCACATAAATATGCACCCGAGTTTAAGAAAATTAAATTATTAAAGGCGCGCCTAAAGCGACTAGCGTATCGTTTACTTTGGGTAGGGCCGTGGAATTTTGCTAAACGGTCCATCCTGAAGTCTAAGCAATTTTAAAGCAAATATTTACTGAGGGCCCCGCAATTTTGTATTTCTATTCGGCGAGGCTCATCTCATTCTTATTTTTAAAAGGAATTTGCAACGTCATGGACACGCATCTCGAACCACATCACAATCAATGTACCCGTGATTAGAAACACATTTCGACTCCGTTGAGATTTGGATTTGGGTCACATAAATGCGCACCCGAGTTTAAGAAGGTAAGATTTATTAAGGCGCGTCCTAAAGAGACTAACGTATTGTTATTTTAGGAAGAGGCCGTGAAGGTTCATTAAACGGTCAAATCCAAAGTCTAGTCAATGGTTATGTATTTAGTGAGGGCCCCGCAATTTTATGTTTTTATTTGGCGAGGCTCGTCTCACTCTTATTTTTAAGGATAAACCTACAGTGACTACATTTCTTCTATTAAGTTTGTCTCTAAAAATAAAAGAAAATTTCTCAATTAATTACATGCTGAAAAATGTAACTTATTAGTTATTAGGTTACGGCTAATGCGAATGGAAAATTGCGATTAAGTTTGTACAAAGAAAAACTGCTTTCATTCTACATTCTATTATTCAATTATAGTAAAACATGAGATTGGCACACCATAATATCAAAACAGATTAACTATTAATGTAAACTAACATTATTAGATGAAGAAGTTATACATATGCGACATCATTACTCATTTAATCAATCAACTACATTTTTATACAACGAAAGGAAAATTATATTCAAACACAAATCTAAACAAAAAGAATTCAACAGGAACAGGAGCCTGATTAATATTTCATTTCGTTTCAAGCCGAGAGTGTACAAATGTGTACCTGGAAATGGCAATACAAGAAGAAACGAAGTAGGAGTCAGCAAAAATAATACCACAGCAACAACAGATTCAGCAACACCGCAAACCAGTAACAACCAGTAGAATAACCCAGTAACAGATTGAAAACTCAGCAATAGCAAAGTGCAGTCGCAGTCAAAGCAGAAGAGAGACGGATACAAGATGCAGTAGTTTACTAATTTTGAATGACACTCGAGAAAAGACAAACGGAATTTATTCAAGTAGAAGTTCGAGTTGTCTTTCTCTTTTACTTTCTAACACTCTTGAAATTTTCCAGAATGTATTACTCTCAAAAATATTCTCCCAATAATAGTCTCTAAGTCTTCCCAATAATTCTAATTCAAGTCCCTCTTAATGTGTCAAATGACCCTATATATATAGCAAAGTCTTGAATTCCCAACCCCAAATTCTTCCCCCAAGGCATGCTTTGTCCCCACTATAAAGGTCTTCTTTATTTTAAAGCTTTTCTCCCATGCCTACATTAAATAAATACCTCATTCCCAACCCATTATAATTTGTCTCTCATGCCTATATTAAATAAGTACAATATTCCTCCCCATTATGTTTTGTCTTGTCCCCCATTATGTTAAACAAGTACATCAAAAACCACCCCATTATATTTTGTCCCCCATGCTTAATATAAAGAATCAAAATAATGTTCAATTACCAAACTACCCCTCCGACCTTATTGCAATTACCATTCTACCCCCCGAATGCAATGCAATTTACCAAACTACCCTCATCAGCTCTAAACACTCAATTAATCATAACTTAACCAAAATATAGCCAAGATGACCAATTTCTCAACAATCTTCAACAACAAATTATACAAACACGGTGAACAACACAACTCCAAATTAATGGGAATAAATCAACCATATCGGGAACCAATCCTGGTTAATTTAGACCATCAATGGATGAACAAAGAGACAACAATACAAACAACAATATGCATGATTCAAATTAAATCAACAAATCACAAACAAACATAAACTCACATTAAATCACTGGATTTAAACATGAACTTCAAACCAAGAAGAACATGAATTAAATCTATTTTTAAGCAACAAACATGATGGATTCACATGACTTAAACAACACTAATAATTTCTGGAAAATACATAACAACATGAAACAAATTGAAGAAATAATTAATTAAATTTCAATTTGAATCTAACAAACATTAAACTAACAAATATTCACTTAAACAATAATACAAACATGAAATAAGCATAAAACAACTAATTAAACTTCCATTTTAAAATTTGAAAATTAATTTAACAAAACATATGAACATGAACAAAACCAAAAATCAAATATCTATCGATTTTAGATTCGAGAAATATCAAAACGAAATACGGACAAAAATAAAACTCAAAAAACTACTAACCGGACTGAAACGAATAGTGTATGGACTGACTCGATAAACCTCGACCAAAGCTCGACCACACGACGACGTACGAACTTAAGAAGCAAACTGAAGTCGTGCCGAAGCAGCAGCAGCAGTTGTTGCGGCAGAAGTGCTGCTCGAGCAGCAACAGCCTTCATGGATGACGAAGAAGATGAAGGTGAGGCAGTAGCTCGGAGACGGAAGCAGCTGTTCGTGCGTTCGGTTGTTCGAGCTTGAAGCTGTTCGGTGCAACAGACGGAGAGGAAGTCGACGCAGCAACTCGGCAGCAGCAGCTCGGAAGCAGTGGTCGACGAGGGCAATGGCAGCAGTAGCAGCTGCGTGAGCAGCAGGTGGGCTGTTTGGAAGGTCGGAGAAGAAGGCAGCGCAGTAGCAGCTGCGTGAGCAACAACGGCGACTGGCCATGGCGAGGGTGAGCAGCTTGGAAATAAGACGACGATGGTCGTTTGGACGAAGAAAATGAAGAGCTTGAGGTGAGCAGGAGTTGGTCGTCGATGGGGTTTGTTTGGAGACGAAGCAACAACAGAAGGGTCAGCCATGGTTGTGTGCTTGGAGCTTTGGAGGAGAAGAAGCAAAAGGGTGTGGGGGCGGGTAAGTTAGTGTTAGGGTTTTTGTTTTCTTATTTTTATTTTGTTTTTGTGTTTGGACAAAAAATGAAGAAGGGGGTTGGGTATTGGGTTAATGGGGCGGACCGGGTCGACCCGGTTTGAAGTGGACCAGGTCGTGGGGAAGGTTGGGCAATTATTTGGGCCTTTGGCTTACAATTGAAGAAGTGGCCCAATCCGACTTTTCTTTATTTTTTGCTCTCTTTTCTTCTTTTATTTTTCTAAAACTAAATTATAAAATACTTAAACTATTATTAAGAACTAAATTAAGTTATAAAAGCGTAAATTAACTCCCAATAACAATTAACGCACAATTAAGTAATAATTAAGCATAAAATTGTTCATTTGGACATTAAATGCTAAAAATGCAAAAGATGCCTATTTTTGTAATTTTTAATTTTTGTAAAACTAATTTAATTACTAACAATTGTAGAATTAAATCCTACATGCAAAATGCAACATATTTTTGTATTTTTTATTAATTTAACAAATAAGCAAATACAGACAAATACAAATAGTTATCCAAAAATATCACAAAATCTCACAAAATTGCACACCAAGGAAAATCATTTGATTTTGCATTTTTTGGGAGTATTTCTCATATAGGGCAAAAATCACGTGCTTACAGCTGCCCCTCTTTGCCCGGAGACACGAAGGGTTTTCGTGCAAAGATAAAGCAATCGATTTTTGCCCATCCGAGTACTCCGTGTGAAGCATTTTTTTGAAAAAGATTTAACCGAACCTTTGCTTCAAAGGTGTCCTACATATCCCTGGCTAAAGGGGAATCAGGTTAATGTAGTTCGGGAAGTTTTGGTAGCTGGGACTACCGTGGGACTGCGATGTTACTGCTGTTGCATGCTGTTATCACTGCTTACCGATCTCCTTGTTACACCGTGTTTAAAAGAAAACAAGAAGCTAGGCTAGACTGTAACTTGTTCTTGTTGCCTTGCTTTCTTGTCTGCTTGAGTTTCTTCCGGTGCTTTTCTTCCATGGATTTTGGAATGATACTGGCCCTTTGCTTTTCTGAATACCAGTTTTCATCATTTTGCTCGGTCCGCTGGGGACATGGCTTTCTTCATTAAGCTTTTCGGTGGTTCCTCTGGGGATACAACTCTCTTCATCAGATTTGTTACGCTGGGCATAATTTAATGTTCACATGCCACTTCTTTCAAAACGCGTCCTTTCTTCCTTTTGACTAAGGCGCTTGAATTTGTGCTGGGACCTCTTGTTGCACCCTTTTGCTTCCCGATGCTGAGGATTTTTATTGTTTCCTGTTGGGGATTCCTGTTGTAACCTTCTACCTTCCGGTGGGGTTACTGCTTTCCAAAATCTTCGTTCTATAGGCGGGCTCCTGACTTCAACAACTTTTCAAAAATTTATCACCTCCATTCTCCAGGCGGGCTCCTGACAACCAAAACAAATGAAATTTCCTAGCCCAGTTTGCACTGGGAAGATTTGTGAGTCGTTAGCAAAATTGTAACTCACTTATACTATAGATGAAATGATGAGAGTAAACTAAAGACTAGAGTAGGATATGCATCTCCTACGAGTGAAAACTTCGGTGACTAAAACTAGGAAGTGCGTCTCCTATGGTTGAATCGGAATGAGCTAAACTAGGAAGTGCGTCTCCTAAGGGTGAAAACTTCAGTGACTAGAACTAGGAAGTGCGTCTCCTATGAATAAAATCTCGATTTAGGAAGTGCGTCTCCCTAAAAAAACTTGAAAGACCTTGATTAGGAAGTGCGTCTTCTACGGGTAAACTTCAAAGAACTGGACTAGGAATTGTGTCTCCTATGGTCGAACTTAAAATGAATCAAACTAGGAAGTGCATCTCCTAAGGGTGAAATCTCAATTCCGGAAGTGCGTCTCCTGCAATAAAATATAACCTGAAAAAGCCAAACTAGGAAGTGCGTCTCCTATAAATGAACTATCAATTTCAGGAAGTGTGCCTCCTATGGGTAAAATCTCAATGACTCAAACTAGGAAATGCGTCTCCTACGAATGAACCAGACTAGGAAGTGCGTCTCCTATGGGTGGAATTTTAATGATTTCGAACTAGGAAGTGCGTCTCCTAATAATGAAAACTTAATTCAGGAAGTGCGTTTCCTATGCATGAAATTAAACTTAGGAAGTGCGTCTCCTAGGGGTAAAATAAACTTAGGAAGTGCGTCTCCTATGGGTGAAACCTTAATGATTTTGAACAACTGAGAAGTGCGTATCCTGTGAGTGAAAATAATTTAGGAAGTGTGTCTCCTATGCGCGAAATCTTAATTTAGGAAGTGCGTCTCCTATGGGGTAAAAGTAAACTTAGGAAGTACGTCTCCTATGGGGTAAAAGTAAACTTAGGAATTGCGTCTCCTATTGGTAAAACTAAACTTAGGAAGTGCGTCTCCTATTGGGTAAAATGAACTTAGGAGGAAATGCCTCTCCTATGGTTAAAAACTAAACTTAGGAGGAAATGCGTCTTCTATGGGTAAAAGTAAACTTAGGAGGAAATGCATCTCCTATGGGTAAAATAAACTTTGTGAAGTGCGTCTCCTATTGGTGAAACTTAACTTAGGAAGTGCGTCTCCTATTGGTAAAATAAACTTAGGAAGTGCGTCTCCTACTGGTGAAACTTAACTTAGGACGTGCGTCTCCTGTTGGTGAAACTATTCTTAGGAAGTACGTCTCCTCTTGGTGAAACTTAACTGAGGAAGTGCGTCTCCTATTGGTGAAACTATTCTTAGGAAGTGCGTCTCCTATTGGTGAAACTATTCTTAGGAAGTGCGTCTCCTATTGGTGAAACTATTCTTAGGAAGTGCGTCTCCTGTTGGTGAAACTTATCTTAGGATGTGCGTCTCCTCTTGGTGAAACTTAACTTAGGATGTGCGTCTCCTGTTGGTGAAACTAACTTAGGATGTGCGTCTCCTGTTGGTGAAACTAACTTAGGAAGTGCGTCTCCTCTTGGTGAAACATAACTTAGGATGTGCGTCTCCTATTGGTGAAACTAACTTAGGAAGTGCGTCTCCTACTGGTGAAACTTATCTTAGGAAGTGCGTCTCCTGTTGGTGAAACTTACTTAGGAAGTGCGTCTCCTCTTGGTGAAACTTAACTTAGGATGTGCGTCTCCTGTTGGTGAAACTAACTTAGGAAGTGCGTCTCCTCTTGGTGAAACTTAACTTAGGATGTGCGTCTCCTGTTGGTGAAACTTAACTTAGGATGTGCGTCTCCTATTGGGTGAAATAAACTTAGGAAGTGCGTCTCCTATTGGTAAAACTAAACTCAGGAGGAAATGCATCTCCTATGGGTAAAATAAACTTTAGGAGGAAATACATCTCCTATGGGTAAAACTAAACTTTAGGAAGAAATGCATCTCCTATGGATAAAAATAAACTTAGGAAGTGCGTCTCCTATGGGTAAAATAAACTTTAGGAGGAAATACATCTCCTATGGGTAAAACTAAACTTTAGAAGGGAATGCATCTCCTATGGGTAAAAATAAATTTTAGGAGGGAATGCATCTCCTATGGGTAAAAATAAACTTAGGAAGTGCGTCTCCTATTGGTAAAGACGTGGAATGTATTCCCTTGTTATACAGGTGGGCGCCTAATGGTAAAGACGTGAAATTATTCCTCTCATTATACAGGTGGGCGCCTGTTGGTAAAGACATGAAATGTATTCCCTTGTTATACAGGTGGGCGCCTAAAATATGAAATGAACAGACAAAAAAGTATTCCTCTCGTTATTCAGGTGGGCGCCTGTCTCAAACAAACAAAAATAAAATCCTATTCGAGGGCGGATGAACCCAAAGTATCCTATTCGAGGGTGGATGAACCCAACATATCCTATTCGAGGGCGGATGAACCCAACATATCCTATTCGAGGGCGGATGAACCCGACATATCCTATTCAAGGGCGGATGAACCCGACATATCCTATTCGAGGGCGGATGAACCCAAAATATCCTATTCGAGGGCGGATGAACCCAAAATATCCTTAAGACTTGAAAATGTCTTACCTCGAATACTTGCTGGGGATTATTTTGCTTGGGATGAATTTTCCTTTTCTACCTTCCCCATTATGGGTTGTCCGACCCTCTTGAAATTTGGTCGAAAAATCCGTCGAAGATGCTTCTACATCTCGATGATCCGCTGGGGATAACTCTGTTGAAGATAACTCTGCTGAGTAAATATGTTATCTTACTCCTTCCAGAACTACTTCTTTTTGAGTAGGATGTTTCATTCCCCTGTTGGGGGTAAAATGTTATCAGCTGGGGATAATGCTGTCGTGGATAACACTGCTGGGGGATTCTGATTCCTTTGCTGGGGAACAACTTCCTCCATTGAAACTTATTATGTTGGGGGCACACTGGTTTAAAGACCACTTCCCTTGAGACTGGTGTTATCTTTATTTTTCCCCAAATGGGTACCTGACTTCCAGAAAATTTTCTAAATGAAAGGAAAATTTTCTGCCCCAGTTTGATAATATCCCTTGCGGCATGCATTTTGGCATCAATGCCATTTCCTTTACTTGTTTCAAATCAAACAAAATTGTTAGTTTAAAACATGGTGGTTGGTTGTGATACTCCTACTGGGATGGCTTTTCCCTTTTTCCTTCCTTGCTCTACGCTCCACAACTTGTTGGGGATGATATTATTTGCTGGGGATAATCCTTTTCTGCTGAGGATATCCCTCTTCTTTTGTGGCATAGCTCGGAAACTGGCATTTCCCCGACCTTTTAGTCTAGTATGAATTTCCCAAATCATGCTCACTGCTCTCCTTGCTTTGTCCACAGGCCTTGGTCTTGAGGTTTAACAACCTTTGATTTCGGCTGGGATATCCCTCTTGACACTCGTCAATCCTTTTGTCAACTCCCTTTTGCTGGGGATATTTTTTTTGACACTGGCCTCGCGCTTGTTCCTTGCTGACTATACCACTTGGATGTACTAGTCAGATCTCATCTTGCATGATTGGAGAGTTGATGGCCCATTTTGAAGTCATTTCCCACTGGTTTTGACCAAACAGGCTCTACTGGGGAATTTTTCTATGAAAGGAAAAAGATAAAAGGAACAGAATAAAAGACAAAGGAAAACGATGACTCTTTAACAAAAGAAACTATAAATAAAAGCCTATCAAACGCAGATACCGACTCTAATGGTCATGACATGCACATGTGGCCTATCCTCCGCTGTCAATCGTCTTTCAAGACCTTCAATTGGCAATTCCTCATCTGGTTCTCAATCTTATTCGACTTGTAGTGCCCGAAGGGTTTTCACTATCAAGCCTCTCTCATTTTGGTTTTTCTCTCAGCTTTCATCGCCTTATGGTGCCTGTGAAGGTTTTCACCGATAAGACTCTCTCATTTGTATCACTTTCCAGCTGGGGATTTGGAGTGTTGCCGGTATGACTCTCTCTGCTGGAGATTAGAGTCCTTTCTGCTGTGGAACAGAATGTTATGTTCGCCGGTAAGACTCTCATTTGTCTGACTTGGCATCTTTTGCAGACTGGTCAGAAGGTCTTTCTTTGGACCGTAATGTGGGTTTTTGGATAGGGCAAGAAAGAAAGGGTATTAAAGGCTCAATAATACAAAATAAATTTAGGGTTCAAAATTACAACCTTCGTAATCAAATTTGTTTACAACAAGCGCAACCCTTGCCCCAGTTTCTTGCTTGGGGACTATTAAATTTTTTTTTTTAATTTTTATTACACCATGCACACTGTGACCATTGTGGCCATATGCACCCTATGACCGAGCCGTGAGGCGCCTACGTATCCTCTTTGAGGAATCAGGTCAAACGTAGTTCCCAATTCCTCTATTTCATTCGACTTTCTTTTTTCTTTGTTATCATTTTTTTTCTTTTCTCTTTTTTTTTTATGTTGTTTTCTTTTCTTTCTCTTTTTTTTTATCTTCCATGTTTTGTGTTTCTAACCTGTTGTTACCGATTCCGAATGAGGGGTATGAAAGAAAAATAAATAAGGCTCAAAAAGGGTTAACGAATGATAAAGTGTTTAGGTAGCAGAACAAAATGCCTTCGTCATTCCAGTCCTCAAAACATGCCAAGCGCAAATACCACAATTAAACAAAGATTTGCGGTCTCTTCTGATGGTGTTGGACTTGACAATCATATTCACATTTGCTTTTTCATTTGCCAATTCTAAAGCACCATTGGGCGACACTCTCACTCTCATTATCTTGAACGACCCTCGTGCCAATTCGGCGAATCTTTCTTTTAACGGTTTTCTTTGTGTTTTACTTGCCCTAGTTCCACATGACTCGGGCTCCAAATAATCTCAAACCGTTCTTATTTCCTTTAAATGCTTTGATCGCCTTCCTAGGGTTTTATGATTAACTTTTAAGATGAGGCCCAAACTGTGTGCGCATGTCATGTCACTAGAATCGGTGTTTGAACAAAAGACACAACAAATGATAGAAGAACTAAACAAAGAAAATTACTGGAAATAAATAAAAGACCGAAATTTGCATTAGACTAACGGTGGAATGGTTCGAATAACAAAGCAAGCAAAACAAACCAAAGTACACCATGAAACAAACCTGGACCAAATTAAATAAACCATTGTGGCAAAAATTGAGGGACAAGAGGGTTTGACACAAGACAATATCCGGATTACAACCCTAAGAGTAATCCAGACAACAGAAATGACAACAAAATAGACCATCAAAGATCCTCTCCGGCTGACCCAAAATGGAGTGTCTTTCCAACTATCCAAGCACAGCATCTCCGGCTGACCCAAAATGGAGTATCTTTCCAACTGCAAAGCATGGCATTTTATCCATTGAGCTCTATATCAACATTTCCAAGACCATCCCCAACTTTAGTATTATCAACATCAGCCAACAAGTTTTCAAGAGGATTCACATGCTCCCTGTCACTGTCATCGATCACAATTGCCCCTTCCTGAATCATTCTTTCTATTTCCTTTTTCAAAGAACGACAGTCTTCAATGCTATGTCCTTGGACATTAGAGTGGTACATGCATCGTACAGTGGGATCGAATCCTTTTGCATATGGGTCTGGAGTATCGCCAAGGAGCAGCTCAATCAGGCCTGAAAGCTTGAGCTTTTCAAACAAACTTGTGTAGGACTCCCCAATTGGCGTGAAATTGTTTCTTTGCCTTTGTTTCCCCCCATGCCCCTGTTTTCTAGGGTCGTTGGGTGCTTGAAAACGTTGTGAAGGCAAGAATGCATTATGTGGTGCTGGCTCTCGCCATCGGGGGTGACCTGATGGTTGACCCTGCGATCGGGCCTTGTTCGGAGGATAATACTGAGGCGGATTATATGGAGCTCGGGGGCAGGTTTGGGCATAATAGGCTGAAAGAGTGGCTTTGATGGTGGGTAGTAGGGTTGTGGAAGGTTGTATGGAGTGTGCGGATAATTTAGATGACTGGGTCTGGGCTGGTAGTGGGGGGAAGGACCTCTAAATTTGGACCCAGTACCTGCTTCGACTGATGCGACCTCGAGTGCACCTCCCGCGCCGCTCTGAATAGCCTGGGTCGTTGCCTTGAGCGCTGAGTAATTTAGGATTTTGTCAGATCTTAAACCCTCCTCTATCATGACCCCTATCTTTGCCACTTCATTGAAGGATTTCCCAACCGTCGTCACCAAGTGACCAAAGTAAGTTGGATCCAGTGTTTGCAAGAAGTAGTCCACCATTTCTCCCTCTCTCATGGGAGGATCAACTCTGGCTGCTTGTTCTCTCCAGCGGAACCCGAACTCGCGAAAACTTTCCCCGGGCTTCTTCCCGGTCCTCAACAACGTGAGACGGTCAGGGACTATCTCGAGATTGTATTGGAAATAACCTGCGAAAGCCTGTGCCAGATCATCCCAGGTGTACCATCTGCTGGAATCCTGCCTGGTATACCATTCTAGTGCCGATCCGCTCAGACTTTGGCCGAAATAAGCTATCAGCAACTCGTCTTTGCCGCCTGCCCCTCTCATTTTGCTGCAGAAACCCCGCAAATGTGCCATGGGGTCACCGTGCCCTTCA
Source organism: Nicotiana tabacum (assembly GCF_000715075.1). Taxonomy (NCBI): domain Eukaryota; kingdom Viridiplantae; phylum Streptophyta; class Magnoliopsida; order Solanales; family Solanaceae; genus Nicotiana; species Nicotiana tabacum. The sequence continues at coordinate 137,701,819 of NC_134087.1, forward strand.
TATAAATCAAACTTAGGCATCTTGAAACCAGCTGGGAGTTGGACGTCCGGGAAAGGGCATAGATCTTTGTAGGCCACGCTGACCTGGTTACCTAATCCGTGCAAGTTCCTGAAGGACTGCTCCAGGATTTTGAACTTCCTTAATACCTCATCTTGTTCAGGGGCTTTAACCGGCTTTTCAATCTCTGCCGGTACCTCCAAGTGCGGATTGTAGGTATGGGGTTCTGGTGCATTGAATGCGAGCTCAGGGGGATAGTATTGCGTATCATGAGCCTGAAACAATGGCTCGCTGGTTGATCTTTGCAGGGTGGCTGATATGGGTCCCACAAAAGTGGGAACATTTGGTGCCGGGAGAGGTTGATGGGATGGTGGAGCTTGGGAATCATGGGGGCTTCTCTCCTGAAGACAACAGTGATTTGGGAGGCTTGTTGAAGGGCCGGAGTGGGGGTATTCGGGCATGTGCCCCAATGGCTCAGGGCTCTTTTGCGCTTTGGCTAGTGCTAACTTCATTGCATTCATTTCTAGTCCCATCCTTTCTATCTTCTCCATCGCTTTTTTCAACAACTGGCTCAACGGCCTTTCTTCCTCGGTACTATTTTCTGAAGTAGTCATGCTCGTTGCTACCGGTCCTTGGGAGCTGGTCTGGTAAGGGTGTGTTGCCAGAATGCTTTAACAACTAACTGTTTGTATTTTTGTGGAAAACAACAAACTTGTTAGCGTTAGAGTTTAATAGATTTGATAACAACACATTGGGGATGCAATGCTCCTAGGCAGTTAACCGTTTCTAACATGCTTTGCTTCAAACAACATGCGTCATCCCGGCTTGCTTATTTGTCCCTTTAAAGTACTTTGGGAACCCCTGTATTTTTCTTTTCCCTCTTTTTTTTTCCTTTTTATTAATGGCGGTCGAATCTTATGGAGATTGCCTTACGTATCATGACCCCGCATGAATCAGACCTTGCGTAGTTCGGACAATCAAGAATAAGTAGATAAACTAACTTCTTTTTTTTTGAATTTGTGAAAGAACCACTTTAAAGGAAGTATATTTTTTTTGGATTTTTGATTGATTTTCTTTTTTAAAAGAAAGACTTCTAAGATATTTTTTTTTCTGAATTTTCATTTGTTTTTTTTATTCTAAAGAAAAAGAAGAAAATATTTTTCGAAATTTTACATTTAATAAAAGAAATGCTTCTAAAAAAATATTTTTTGAATTTTGAATTTTCTTTTAAAGTTTGAAAGAAGAATCAAAATATTTTCGGATTTTTTTTTTAAAAGAAAATATTTTTATTGTTATATTTTTTATTTTATTATTTTTTTATTTTTTTTAAAAACAATTAAAAAGACTTTCTAAAGAAATCAATAATGGAAAATAAAGATATATATATATATTTTTTGCAAGACATATATTTTTTTGCAACAAATAAAGATATATATATATATTTTGGAAATAAAGAAAAACTTTTTGGATTTATATATATATATATATATATATATATATATATATATATATATATATATATATATATATATATATATATATATATATATATATATATATATTTGCAACAAATAATAAAACCACTTTCAACGCCCGACTCGTTTTATTTTTATTTTTGGCATTTTCATAGACAAACAAATAAAAAAAATATTTTTAAAAACAAGACTCTTTTTCATTTTCATTTTCATGGAAAACACACTATTTTCTTTTCTATATTTTTTTTTTGAAAAAAAACAAGACAGAACAATGATGATTTTTTTTCTATTTTTCCTTTGCTTTTAATAAAACAAACTAATAAGACATTTTTTTTTATTTTCTCAAAATTTCGGCAGAGTTTTGACAGTATTTGGGTATTGGGTTTTTCAAAAATAAACAATCAATTCCCTAACCGCTATTTCTTTTTTTTTTTCAATTTACAAAATATTATTCCTGATATTCACAAGTCAGTCAGCACACAAGTCCGAATCAAATAAATGCGCAAGTAGTAGCAAGTAAGATGCATCAGGATGGTCATTTTCATTTTTGGTACACCTGTCCTAGACAGACCCAACCCCTGTGTTGAGCCTCCAAAGTCAAATGCACGTGATGCAAACAAACGTTCCTACTAGGGATCCGGCATGAAGCTGAGTTATTCTAGGTTCATAACCTGGGTATTTGTTCTAGACTGTGTACCCGAGCGGACAACTCGAGTCGAGGAGGGGGCTACGTACCGGGGACCCGCGGGATCGTCCGGCTTTGTAACTTGTCCGGCCTCTTTCTTATTTCAGGTATTGACACTAACAGAATAGGGAGTCTCGACCAGCGAGCTTCTCCCCGGAGGTAAGAAGAGAAGGGTTTCGGCACAGTTTATATGTACAGTCCAAATAATATTAAAGCGGTAAAAGCAGCATTAAGCACATTAGGCTCAAACATGTAAAAATCAGATAAAACCAAATATAACAATTTATCTAAGCTCGAATTTCTAACCCTGAACCAGTGGTTCTGGGTCTAAATCCCCAGCAGAGTTGCCAGAGCTGTCACACCTCCTTTTTCCGCCCCCGAGAGGGTACAAGGGAGTTTTTTTCCAATTAAAGGGCAATCGAAACGGGATTTGTTTATTTATTTCAGAGTCGCCACTTGGGAGATTTAGGGTGTCCTAAGTCACCAATTTTAATCCCGAATCGAGGAAAAGAATGACTCCATATTACAGTCTGCGTACCAGAAATCCGGATAAGGAATTCTGTTAACCCGGGAGAAGGTGTTAGGCATTCCCGAGTTCTGTGGTTCTAGCACGGTCGCTCAACTGTTATATTTGGCTTGATTATTTGATTTTTATACAAATATGAACTTATGTGCAAATTTTAACTTTTTACCGCTTTCATAATTATTATTATTATTATTTTTTTACATGGAATTGCAACGTTGTGAAAATATATCTCGAATTCGCGTTACAACCAATGTACCCGTGGTCGTCGACACATTTTGACTCCGTTGAGATTTGGATTTGGGTCACATAAATGTGCACCCGAGTTTAAGAAAATTAAATTATTAAAGGCGCGCCTAAAGCGACTAGCGTATCGTTTACTTTGGGTAGGGCCGTGGAATTTTGCTAAACGGTCCATCCCGAAGTCTAAGCAATTTTAAAGCAAATATTTACTGAGGGCCCCGCAATTTTGTATTTCTATTCGGCGAGGCTCATCTCATTCTTATTTTTAAAAGGAATTTGCAACGTCATGGACACGCATCTCGAACCACGTCACAATCAATGTACCCGTGATTAGAAACACATTTCGACTCCGTTGAGATTTGGATTTGGGTCACATAAATGCGCACCCGAGTTTAAGAAGGTAAGATTTATTAAGGCGCGTCCTAAAGAGACTAACGTATTGTTATTTTAGGAAGAGGCCGTGAAGGTTCATTAAACGGTCAAATCCAAAGTCTAGTCAATGGTTATGTATTTAGTGAGGGCCCCGCAATTTTATGTTTTTATTTGGCGAGGCTCGTCTCACTCTTATTTTTAAGGATAAACCTACAGTGACTACAATTCTTCTATTAAGTTTGTCTCTAAAAATAAAAGAAAATTTCTCAATTAATTACATGCTGAAAAATGTAACTTATTAGTTATTAGGTTACGGCTAATGCGAATGGAAAATTGCGATTAAGTTTGTACAAAGAAAAACTGCTTTCATTCTACATTCTATTATTCAATTATAGTAAAACATGAGATTGGCACACCATAATATCAAAACAGATTAACTATTAATGTAAACTAACATTATTAGATGAAGAATTTATACATATGCGACATCATTACTCATTTAATCAATCAACTACATTTTTATACAACGAAAGGAAAATTATATTCAAACACAAATCTAAACAAAAAGAATTCAACAGGAACAGGAGCCTGATTAATATTTCATTTCGCTTCAAGCTGAGAGTGTACAAATGTGTACCTGGAAATGGCAATACAAGAAGAAACGAAGTAGGAGTCAGCAACAATAATACCACAGCAACAGCAGATTCAGCAACACCGCAAACCAGTAACAACCAGTAGAATAACCCAGTAACAGATTGAAAACTCAGCAATACCAAAGTGCAGTCGCAGTAAAAGCAGAAGAGAGGCGGATACAAGATGCAGTAGTTTACTGATTTTGAATGACACTCGAGAAAAGACAAACGGAATTTATTCAAGTAGAAGTTCGAGTTGTCTTTCTCTTTTACTTTCTAACACTCTTGAAATTTTCCAGAATGTATTACTCTCAAAAATATTCTCCCAATAATAGTCTCTAAGTCTTCCCAATAATTCTAATTCAAGTCCCTCTTAATGTGTCAAATGACCCTATATATATAGCAAAGTCTTGAATTCCCAACCCCAAATTCTTCCCCCAAGGCATGCTTTGTCCCCACTATAAAGGTCTTCTTTATTTTAAACCTTGTCCCCCATGCCTACATTAAATAAATACCACATTCCCAACCCATTATAATTTGTCTCCCTTGCCTACATTAAATAAGTACAATATTTCTCCCCATTATGTTTTGTCTTGTCCCCCATTATGTTAAACAAGTACATCAAAAACCACCCCATTATATTTTGTCCCCCATGCTTAACATAAAGAATCAAAATAATGTTCAATTACCAAACTACCCCTCCGACCTTATTGCAATTACCATTATACCCCCGAATGCAATGCAATTTACCAAACTACCCTCATCAGCTCTAAACACTCAATTAATCATAACTTAACCAAAATATAGCCAAGATGACCAATTTCTCAACAATCTTCAACAACAAATTATACAAACACGATGAACAACACAACTTCAAATTAATGGGAATAAATCAACCATATCGGGAACCAATCCTGGTTAATTTAGACCATCAATGGATGAACAAAGAGACAATAATACAAACAACAATATGCATGATTCAAATTAAATCAACAAATCACAAACAAACATAAACTCACATTAAATCACTGGATTTAAACATGAACTTCAAACCAAGACGAACATGAATTAAATCTATTTTTAAGCAACAAACATGACGGATTCACATGACTCAAACAACACTAATAATTTCTGGAAAATACATAACAACATGAAACAAATTGAAGAAATAATTAATTAAATTTCAATTTGAATCTAACAAACATTAAACTAACAAATATTCACTTAAACAATAATACAAACATGAAATAAGCATAAAATAACTAATTAAACTTCCATTTTGAAATCTGAAAATTAATTTAACAAAACATATGAACATGAACAAAACCAAAAATCAAATATCTATCGATTTTAGATTCGAGATATATCAAAACGAAATACGGACAAAAATAAAACTCAAAAACTACTAACCGGACTAAAACGAAGAGTGTATGGACTGACTCGACAAACCTCGACCAAAGCTCGACCACACGACGACGAACAAACTTAAGAAGCAAACTGAAGCCGCGCCGAAGCAGCAGCAGCAGCAGTTGTCACGGCAGAAGTGCCGCTCGAGCAGCAACAGCCTTCATGGACGACGAAGAAGATGAAGGTGAGGCAGCAGCTCGGAGACGGAAGCAGCTGTTCGTGCGTTCGGTTGTTCGAGCTTGAAGCTGTTCGGTGCAACAGACGGAGAGGAAGTCGACGCAGCAACTCGGCAGCAGCAGCTCGGAAGCAGTGGTCGACGAGGGCAATGGCAGCAGTAGCAGCTGCGTGAGCAGCAGGTGGGCTGTTTGGAAGGTCGGAGAAGAAGGCAGCGCAGTAGCAGCTGCGTGAGCAACAACGGCGACTGGCCATGGCGAGGGTGAGCAGCTTGGAAATAAGACGACGATGGTCGTTTGGACAAAGAAGATGAAGAGCTTGAGGTGAGCAGGAGTTGGTCGTTGATGGGGTTTGTTTGGAGACGAAGCAACAGCAGAAGGGTCAGCCATGGTTGTGTGCTTGGAGCTTTGGAAGAGAAGAAGCAAAAGGGTGTGGGGGCGGGTGAGTTAGTGTTAGGGTTTTTGTTTTCTTATTTTTGTTTTGTTTTTATGTTTGGACAAAAAATGAAGAAGGGGGTTGGGTATTGGGTTAATGGGGCGGACCGGGTCGACCCGGTTTGAAGTGGACCGGGTCGTGGGGAAGGTTGGGCAATTATTTGGGCCTTTGGCTTACAATTGAAGAAGTGGCCCAATCCGACTTTTCTTTATTTTTTGCTCTCTTTTCTTCTTTTATTTTTCTAAAACTAAATTATAAAATACTTAAACTATTATTAAGAACTAAATTAAGTTATAAAAGCGCAAATTAACTCCCAATAACAATTAACGCACAATTAAGTAATAATTAAGCATAAAATTGTTCATTTGGACATTAAATGCTAAAAATGCAAAAGATGCCTATTTTTGTAATTTTTAATTTTTGTAAAACTAATTTAATTACTAACAATTGTAGAATTAAATCCTACATGCAAAATGCGACATATTTTTGTATTTTTTATTAATTTAACAAATAAGCAAACACAGAAAAATACAAATAGTTATCCAAAAATATCACAAAATCTCACACCAAGGAAAATCATTTGATTTTGCATTTTTTGGGAGTATTTCTCATATAGGGCAAAAATCACGTGCTTACACTTACTACTTTCCTAAATTTGGCAAGTACCATCTCTCAGTATCAGGCCCGTTCAACTTCAATCTCCAAGATCTGGACAATATCCCATCCATATACACGAAAAGGGTTGATTACTCACATCAGCATGCAAATTTTCAAATGTTGAACCCTAATTAGGGTTTGAAATTCGCTTTCTCCCTTTTTCGGCCACTTCACTAATTTGCATGAGATATTTTCTTTCCTTGTTTTTGTTTGTGTTATTTATTTCCTTTTTGTTCGCCTGATTGAACATTATATAACCCCTCCCCAGTTTCCCTTTTACGTAGACCTTAACTACTGCTATTACTCTTTCACTCTCACTTGTTCTATTATTTTAAATTTGAGACCTTGGCTGACTGAAAGCCAAGGCTACCAGAATTTAATTGTTTCTCTTTTTCAGTGTGAGCACTACCTGGGGTTTACTTTAAACCTTTGGGAACTCTGTTGCACTGTGATTTTGGGAGTCCTGATGTTCTTTCTTTACTACGTCTAACTGAACAACTATTGGTATTTGATTTTTTCTTTACCTGCTCGTTAGTCTGCAACTGGTTAGTGTTCTTGACTCTTACAATTTTAATTATTTCCCTTCTTCTTGTCTATGTCATGTGTGTTCTGTGTACCAATATTGTCTGAACTTTTATGGGTAATCATGACTCAGTTTCCCTGCTATTTGATAATTTTAGTATTGTACTATCGTGGTGTACTTCACTGCAATTTCACTGTCTAAATGTTGTTTTGCAAATCTATGCCTACTAGAATTAAAGTCTGCTTAATTCTAAAATCTTTAAGGCAAAGTTTGATACATAAAGCTATTCTTATGTGACTGTCTCGAATAATTTTTGACCTTCTCAGAATTTGGAGTTTTCCCATTTTGTTGTGCTTACGATCATGTTGGCGCTGAGTTTTTTGATAAGTCTAATATGTGGGTATTTATGTTTGTCATGTCTGCAGTATTGAGTTCATAGCTATGTCTTTCCTTTGATATTTATGTTGAAACTTTTATGTGAACTCATGTGTGAATTGCTACTTGCTAGTTTATCTGAACTAGCCCTTAACCCTGCCTACCCTAGAATTTCATGCTAATCTTCCTTGTAAGGATTCCTGTTTAGTTATAGGATCAATTTTGACCATGTCTTGCCTTTGATCTTCATGTTATGTCTTCCATGTATGAACTTCACCTTAGTTATCAATCAGTTCTGGACCATGTTTACACTAAACTCCTGTTTGGTATATTCTTTGTGATTAAGTCTTGACTATTTTTAGAGTGTCTACCTCTGTTATGTCATCACTTGAATCAATTTGATAAACCTGGAAAGCGATCGTATGTGTTTATTCTATTGGACCAATGTATTCTGCATACCCTTCATGTTATATATGACCGTGGGAATCTCTATGTGGATCTCAAATGTGTTCTTGTTCCTGTTCATATGTCTTTAGGATATTATTTAGAAATTCTTGCTAGTTATAACGTTAACGACAATATGTGCCTATTTTTGTCTAAAAGTTGAAGTTTCCTTGATAATGTGGCTTGCGTAGGCTGTCACCAATTTTCTTTATGTTTCAATATTTGTTAATAATAACCGGCAGACATGATAGTAACTCCAATTATTTGCGCCTGGTCTGTTGGGCTTGCTTTTGGTATTAAGGGTATGAAGTACATTGTCCACACCTAGAGTTTTGGCATGCCATCCGCGTGAAGTTCTAAGCCTATTTGAAGGCTCATATATGTTACTGGGTTATTCTATATTTGTAATTAAGCCTGTAATTATTCAATATGGTCTGTAGTAATTTGTAAAAGTGAATAATGGGAAAATTAGTAAAAAAGAGGTTAGGGTACTCTAATTCTCACATGAATGTGTAGAAAACATGTCTATAAGGTCTAAATGCTTTATCGGCTATCTTTTTTGACACGCTCTATTTCTATATACTAATAGAAAGCATGCCTATAGGAACCTAAGTACTTCACTTGCTCAACATGTCATATTTCTGTACACTGTTAGAAAGCATGCCTATAAGAATCTAAGTGTTTCACTTGTTCACATGCTCTACTTCTATACGCTATTAGATAGTGCAAACATTATTGGCCATTTGTTCAACCTACTCTATTATTATGTGTTGTTAGATATCTTGTTTATAGGATCGCGTCAATAGTTAAGATTTGCTTCCATTGATATTTCCTCTAGCCACGTGACTCAACTAGATACCATGTTTATTGGATCTTAATTGATTAATTAAACTACAGTTGTTGCCCTTCTTATCATATTGTCCGCCTAGAAAATATGCCTATAGGGATAAATAATTATTTAGACAACATGTTTATAGGATATTGCTACTCGCCCAGAAAGCATTCCTATAGGGTCAGAGATGCAGAATTCTACACCTAGGCGCAAGTCACCTAAAGATTATGCCTATAGGCTCTTAGTAATGATTATAATCAACAACTTGGATAATCTGTGTCACGACCCTAAACCTGAATCCGATCGTGATGACACCTCTCGTGAAGACAAGGCCAGCCGGCACATTTCCAATTCATTTTAAAGCAGTTAAGATAATGCAAGTAAGTCTTAAACATAATAAATATCCCAAATAGATAATATGAAATAGTACAGTTGTGGAAAATAAAACCAACGCAGCCTGACATCTGGGTGTCACTAGTCATGAGCATCTATCAATATACTACAAGTCTGAAGCGTCTACAAAGCTATTACAGAATCACTAACAAGAGAAAGGAAATGAGATAGAGGGGGAGAAATATGGGGTTGCGAACGCCGAGCAGCTACCTCGTGGACTCCGAAATCTGCCGGGAGCTCTCAACCCTCGCAAGCAGGATCAACAGCGCCTGAATCTACAAACGAGGTGCAGGGAGTAAAGTGAGTACTCCAACTCAGTGAGTAATAATCATAAATAAAGACTGAGAAATATGAAATCACATAAGTCACATTACAGGCTATAATGAAGCAGTAAAAGCCAGTAAAAACAGTGAATCGATGAAGATATGTAAAGTCATTTTAGTTCATTTTAAACTTCATGAAATGCCTTTTTAACAGTTAAGCAGGTAAATGACAGGTAACTAGGAAAGATAAACACATAAAGGATCGCCCCTGGGACTATATCTCACATCACAATGGGTACCCGCACTCACTGGGGGTGTGCAGACTCCTGGAGGGGCCCTTTACAGCCCAAGCGCAATATCAAGCCATCTCGTGGCATCATCACTAGGCTCTCGGCCTCATATCAACAAGTCACCTCGTGGAATACAAATCTCAGGCCCTCGGACTCATAATCATAATCAGTGTTTCCTCACAACATAGGCCCTTGGCCTTACACAGTCTGAATCTCACAAGCCACTCGGGCAACAGTAAAACATGATACTCCACCCAGAATATCATTTAAGTGTTAAAATAGAGTAAACATGGGTGAGTTATCAAAATAGTAGAATGTAGCATGACTGAGTTCAAGTATAAAGTCAAAATAGTGAGGAAATATTAGTAACGATCCCCTAAGTGTTTAAATAGTTGGTATAAGGCCCAAATATGGCATTCAGCCCAAAACATGATGATAGCAAATAGTTTTCAGTCAAATACGCGGTAAAATAGTCATTCGGGATGGACTAAGTCACAATCCCCAATAGTGCACGACCCCACGCTCGTCATCTAGCGTGTGCGTCACCTCAATATAGCACAACGATGTGCAAATCTGGGGTTTCATACCCTCAGGACAACATTTACAATCATTACTCACTTCAAACCGGAGCAAAATCTGGCCCGCGATGCCTTTTCCCCTCGAATCGGTATCAACTCATGTCAAATCTTACCAAAATCAGAATCACGACGTCAACATATGCTAATGGAATGAAGCCCATGCGAAGATAGTCAATTTACAACATAAATCTCGAAATTACCAAAACCTGACCCTGGGCCCACATCTCGAAATTTGATAAATTTTACATCAATAGATTCCTTATCTCCTCACGAGTTCATACATATCAAAAGTACCAAAACCCGACCACAAATGGTCCCTCAAATCCTCAAGTCTAGGTCTCCAATACCAAGCCCTAGTTTCCCCAGTTTTAACCCTTAAATTTCATTAATTACAGCTCTAATCCGTGAAATAATACCATAGTAACGGATTTTAGGTCCAAAATCCTTACCTCAATGAAGTTCCCTTGAATTCCCTCTTCAAAATCGCCCAAAATGCTCCAAAACCGACTTAGAAATGGTGGAATAACTCAAATATCGTGAAGGAAACAATTTATACCTTCTGGCGCAGGGATTTCGCATCTGCGGCCGAATTCCCGCTTCTGCGATACCGCATTTACGGTCCTCACTTAAGTCGCCCAGATCCGCATCTGCGATGCCTAGCCCGCACTTGCGCTATCACAGATGCGGTTCTTTCACCACTTCTGCGGTTCCTGCCAGCTTCCGCTTCTGTGACTCTTTTCTATATCTGGGGGGGTCACACCTGCGGCCTCCCAACCGTAGATGCGATTATGATAGTAGATTTCCAACTTCAGCTGCCATTCAACTTTCCATTCCTTCTGTCAACCATCCAAAATTACCCCGAGGCCCCCGGGACCTCAACAAAAAATACAAACATATCTCATAACCTCATTCAAACTTATACCAATCTTCAAAATTCCTCAAACAACATCGAATCAACCAAAACACATCGGATTCAAGCCTAAGTTTCCAAAATCTTCTGAATTCCACTTTTGATAAAAAATCCAACCAAACCAAGTCCGAATGACCTGAAATTTTGCACACATCCCAAATGACACAATGAAACTACTGCAACTCTCGGAATTCCATTCCGATGCCTATATCGAAATCTCACTTATCAACCGGAAAATGCCAAAAAATCCACTTTCGCCAATTCAAGCCTAAATCTACTCCGGACCTCCAAAATACATTCTAATCACGCTCCTAAGTCCCAAATCACCTCCCGAAGCTATCCAAATCATCGGAACTCACATCCGAGCCCTCTAACATATAAGTCAACATCCGATTGACTTTTCCAACTTAAGCTTTCTCAAAAATGACTAAGTGTCTCAAACTGCACCAAAACCTTTCCGAACCCGAGCCAACAACCCAATCACACCTAGAACCGATAGAAAAAGCAATAAGAAGCAGAAATGGGGGAAATAGAGCGGTAACTCATGAGACGATTGGCTGGGTCGTCATATACTCCCTCTCTTAAACAAACGTTTGTCCTCAAACGAGTCAAGAAACATACCTGAAGCCTCAAACAGGTGAAGATATCTGCTTCGTATCTCCCGCTCGGTCTCCCAGGTAGCCTCCTCCATGGGCCGACCTCTCCACTGCACTTTCACTGAAGCTATATCCTTTGATCTCAACTTTCGAGCCAGGTGACCCACAATAGCTACTGGCTCCACATCATAAGTCAAATCACCATCCAACTGAACCGTGCTGAAATCCAGAACATGAGACGGATCCCCAATATACTTTCGGAGCATAGAAACATGAAATACCGGATGCACACTCGACAAGTTGGGTGGCAAACCAAGCGCATAAGCCACCTCCCCAGTCCTCCGAAGCACCTCAAAAGGCGCAATGAACCAAGGACTCAATTTACCCTTCTTCCCAAACCTTATAACACCCTTCGTGGGTGAAACCTTCAACAGAACCTTCTCACCAACCATGTAGGATACATGTCGAACCTTCATGTCAGCATAACTCTTTTGCCTCGACTACGTTGTACGAAGCCTCTCCTGGATTACCTTCACCTTTTCTAAACCACCTCTCACAAAGCTCCGCTACCTTAAATCCTGATATATCTTCGCGGCATCCGAATGAATGGAATACCGCAAGCTATTGGCCTCCTCCAGAATCAACTCCCGAAGCCCATCTACATTGGGCACACATATCCAGCCCTACATCCTCAACACCCCATCTTTACCAATGGTCACATCTCTGACATCATCGTGCTAAACTCTGTCCTTGAGGACAAGCAAATGCGGATCATCATACTGGTGCTCTCTATGCGATCATATAAGGAAGACCGAGAAATCACACAAGCCAATACCCGACTGGACCCCGAAATATCTAACCTCACAAACCGATTGGCCAAGGCCTGAACATCAACTGCAAGAGGTTTCTCCCCAACTAGAATATATGCTAAACTCCCCATACTCACCACCTTTCGGCTAAAGCATCGGCCATCATATTGGCCTTTCCCGGATGATACAATATAGTAATATCATAATCCTTTAGCAACTCCAACCACCTCCACTGCCTCAAATTGAGATCCTTCTACTTGAACAAGTAGTGGAGGCTACGATGATCAGTAAACACCTCACAAGACACACCATACAGATAATGCCTCCAAATCTTCAACTCGTGAACAATGGCAGCCAACTCCAAATCATGAACGGGGTAGTTCTTCTCATGGGGCGTCAACTGACGAGAAGCATAAGCAATAAGTCTACCCTCCTGCATCAATACACAACCAATACCAACTCTCGAAGCATCATAATACACGGTATATAAACCTGAAGCTGATGGCAAAACTAACACTAGAGTTGTGGTCCAGGCTGTCTTGAGCTTCTGAAAGCTCTCCTCACACTCATCCGACCATACAAATGAAGCACTTTTCTGAGTCAACTTGGTCAAGGGCGATGCGATAGATGAGAACCCCTGAACAAACTAGCGATAATAACCCGCCAAACCAAGAAAGTTGTGAATCTCTGTGGCTGAGGATGGCCTGGGCCAACTTTGAACCGCCTCTACCTTCTTCGGATCAACCTGAATACCCTTGCTGGACACCACGTGCCCCAAGAAAGCCACTGAACTGAGCCAAAACTTACACTTGGAAAATTTTGCATAAAGTTTCTCCTCCCTCAATCTCTGCAACACTACTCTCAAATGCTTCGCGTGCTCCTCCTAACTACGCGAATACACCAGAATATCATCAATGAAGACTATGACAAATGAGTCGAGATAAGGACGGAACACGCTATTCATCAAATGCATGAACGCTGTTGGGGCATTGGTCAGCCCAAAAGACATCATCAAGAACTAATAATGACCATATCGGGTCCTGAAAGTTGTCTTAAAAATATCCGAGTCCCTGATCTTCAACTGGTGATAACCTGAACGGAGATCAATTTTGGAGAACACTCTCGCTCCCTGAAGCTGGTCGAATAAGTCATCAATACGAGGCAAAGGATACTTGTTCTTAACTATTACTTTGTTCAATTGCCTATAACCAATGCACATCCTCATAGTGCCATACTTCTTCTTCTTCATAAATAGAACCGGCGTACCCTAAGGTGACACACTAGGCTGAATGAACCCCTTATCAAGGAGTTCCTCAAGTTGTTCCTTTAACTCTTTTAACTCCGCTGGTGCCATACGATACAACGGAATAGAAATGGGCTGAGTGCCCGACACCAGATCAATACTAAAATCAATATCCCTATCCGGCGGCATGCCCGGCAGGTCTACAGGAAACACATCGGTAAAATCCTTTGCAACTGGAACAGAATCAATACCGGGAGTCTCTGCACCGACATCCCTCACAAAGGCTAGATATGAAATACAACCCTTCCCAACTATACGTTAGGCCTTTAAGAACGATATTACCCTATTGGGAACATAATCAGTCAAACCTTGCCACTCAATCCGTGGCACACTCGGTATAGCTAATGTCATTATCTTGGCATGACAGTCCAGAATAACATGACACGAAGATAGCCAATCCATGCCCAAAATAACATCAAAATCCACCATACACAATAATAAAAGATCCACTTGGGTCTCCAGACCCCCAATAGCCATCACACATGACCGGTACACACGGTCTTCAACAACAGTATCACCCACCGGTATAGATACATGAACAGGTGAAACAAAAAACTCACGGGGCATACCCAAATAACGAGCAAATTATGATGACACATAAGAAAAGGTGGAACCGGGATCTAATAATATAGAGGCATCTATATGGCAGACTGAAACAGTACCTGTGATAACAACATCAAAAGCAATAACATCAGGTCTAGCTGGAAGTGCATAGAAACGGGCCTGACCGCCACCTGATCGACCTCCCTCTTTGGAAAGGCCTCTAACTATCTGACCTCCACCCCTAGCTAGTTGGGTGGGTGATGATGAAGTAACTGGCGCTGAAGCCGATGGCTGACCCCTCTGCTAAGATAGACCCGCAAGACGACGAGGACACTGCCTCCACATATGACCCATCTCTTTACACTCATAGCAACTCCTAGGTGCTGGAGAAGGGGACTGAAAGGAACCCCTCATACCGGAATGACTAGCAGATGCACCTGGCATAGAAGAGCCCTGAACTGATGGAGCACAGGATGAACTCTGAGCTGGAAGGGTACTAAGTGATGACTGGCCCTGATGAGAACTGTGAGAACCATAACCCGATGATGCCCCACGATAACCTGGGTGAGCTGGCTGAGCATGCCTGAATGGACGGCCTCTACTGTGCTAAAACTAACCTCTCAAAGGAGCACCACTATAACTACCGGATCCTCGAGGCCTCTTGGCCTCCCTCTCCTCTCGCTCCTAGCGACGAACAGACTCAATCTCACGAGCAATGTCTACCACCTCCTCAAAAGTAGCACTAGTCACCCTCTCCCTAGTCATGAGAATACGAAGCTGATAAGTGAGGCCATCAACAAACCTCTTAATTCTCTCTCTATCTGTCGAAACCAACCAAATAGCATGACGAGCTAACTCGGAGAACCTCATCTCATACTATATCACAGTCATCTCTCCCTGACGCAACCACTCAAACTACCTGTGTAGCTCCTCTATGAGAGACTACAGCACATACTTCTCCTAAAAGAGAACGGAGAACTGCTGCCAGGTAATGGGTGTTGTACCAACAGGTCTACGCCTCTCAAAAGTCTTCTACCAAGTGAAGGCAGCTCTAGAAAACTATTAAGTAGTGAAAGTGACCCTTCTGGTCTCAAAATATCCGTTGTACGAAGCAACATCTGACACTTATCTAAGAAACCTTGGGCATCCTCGCCCTCTGCACCACTGAAAGTCGGAGGCTGAAGTTTACTAAACCTCTCCAACCTATACTGCTCGTCCTCTGGCATGGCAGGAACTACATAGTCCTGAGCAGCTGCGACCGGCTGGGCTAGATGTACCCCCGGTGTCTGAAGTCCCTGCACGACCTGCTCAGGTGTACGAGCGGCAGGAGTCTGAGTGCCTCCCCCGGCCTGAGAAGTAGCTACGGCTGTAGTAACTGAGACCACCTGAGCTAGGCCAGTGCATACTGATAGGATCTGAGCCAAGGCCTCCTAAAGTCCCAGAATCACAATAGGCACAGCTGGTGCTGCTGGAGCATCTACAACTGGGACCTGATCCTGAACTAGGGCGGCTGGTGGATCTGTAGGTGCTGCCCTAGGTGCTGTGCAGGCCACACCTATGGCCCTACCGCGACCACGACCGCATCCTAGGCCTCTAGTGGTCATAGCTAGTGGTACTGGCGGTCATCAATCCTGACCAGTAGCGCATGTCCTCACCATCTGTGAGAGAATATAATAACAAAAGTTTAGTACTCGAATCAACAGATTCGCACGACAAGAATTTCAAGAATATGAGGTTTTCCTAAAGGTTCTGCAGCCTCTCGAGAATAAATACAGACGTCTCCATACGGATCCGCGAGACTCTACTAAACCTGCTCATGACTCGTGAGACCTATGTAACCTAGGCTCTGATACCAATTTGTCATAACCCTAAACCTGAACCCGGTCGTGATGGCGCCTCTCTTGAAGACAAGGCCAACCGACAGATTCCCAATTCATTTTAAAGCAGTTAAGATAATGCAAGTAAGTCTTAAACATAATAAATATCCCAAATAGATAAGGTGAAACAGTATAATTGCAAAAAATATAAGCAACATAGCCCGACATCGAGGTGTCACTAGTCATGAGCATCTATCAATATACTACAAGTCTGAAGTGTCTACAATGCTATTACAGAATCACTAACAAGAGAAAGGAAATGAGATAAATGGGGACAAACACGGGGCTGCGGATGCCGAGCAGCTACCTCGTGGACTCAAATCTGCCAGGAGCTCTCAACCCCTGCAAGCAGGATCAGCAATGCCTGAATCTGCACACAGGGTGCAGAGAGTAAAGTGAGTACTCCAACTCAGTGAGTAATAATCATAAATAAAGACTGAGAAAAATGAAATCATGTAAGGCACATTACAGGCTATAATGAAGCAGTAAAAGCCAGTAAAAATAGTGAATCAGTGAAGATATGTAAAGTCATTTTAGTTTAGTTTAAACTTCATGAAATGCCTTTTTAACGGTTAAGCAGGTAAATGATAGGCAACTAGGAAAGATAAACATATAAAGGATCGCCCCTCGAGCTATATCTCACATCACAATGGGTACCCGTGCTCATTGGGGGTGTGCTGACTCCTGAAGGGGCCCCTTATTACCCAAGCGCAATATCATGCCATCTCGTGGCATCATCACTAGGCTCTCGGCTTCATATCAACAAGCCACCTTGTGGCGTAAAAATCTCAAGCCCTCAGCCTCATAATCATAATAAGTGTTTCCTCACAACATAGACCCCTGGCCTTACTCAGTCCGAATCTCACAAGCCACTCGGGCAACAGTAAAACATGATGCTCAGCCCAGAATATCATTTAAAATATCATTTAAGTGTTAAAACATAGTAAACATGGTTGAATTATGAAAAATAGTAGAATGTAGCATGACTGAGTTCAAGTATAAAGTCAAAACAGTGAGGAAATATCAGTAAAGATCCCCTAAGGGTTCAAATAGTTGGCACAAGGCCCAAAACATGATGATAGCAAATAGTTTTCAGTCAAATACGCGGTAAAATAGTCATTCGAGATGGACTACGTCACAATCCCCAATAGTGCACGACTCCATGCTCATCATCTAGCATGTGCGTTGCCTCAATATAGCACAACGATGTGCAAATCCGGGGTTTCATACCCTTAGGACAATATTTACAATCATTACTCACCTCAAACCGGTGCAAAATCTAGCCCGCAACACCTTTTCCCCTCGAATCAGCCTCAACTCACGTCAAATATAACTAAAATCAGAATCACGATGTCAAAATATGCTAGGGGAACGAAGCCCATGCAAAAATAGTCAATTTATAACATAAATCCCGAAATGACCAAAACCCGACCCCCGGGCCCATGTCTTAGAATTCGATAAATTTTACATTAATAGATTTCTTATCTCCACACGAGTTCATACATATCAAAAGTACCAAAATCCGACAACAAATGGTCCCTCAAATCCTCAAGTCTAGGTCTTCAATACCAAGGCCTAGTTTCCCCAATTTTAACCCTTCAATTCCATTAATTACAGCTCTAATCCGTGAAATAATACCATAGGAACGGGTTCCAAAATCCTTACCTCACTAAAGTTCCCTTGAATTCCATCTTCAAAATCGCCTAAAATGCTCCAAAACCAACTTAGAAATGGTGGAATAACTCAAAAATCGCGAAGAAAATAATTTATACCATCTAGCCTAGGGATTTTGCATCTGCGGCCAAATTCCCGCTTCTCGGTACCGCATTTGCGGTCCTTGAACCGCATTTGCGATCCTCACTTAAGTCGCCCAGCTCCGTATCTCCAATGCCTAGCCCGCACCTGTGCCATCGCAGGTACGGTTCTTCCACCACTTCTGCGGTTCCTGCCAACTTCACCAGCTTCCGCTTCTGCGACTCTTTTTCGCATTTGTGGGGGTCGCACCTGCGGCATCCCAACCGTAAATGCGGTTATGACAGTAGATTTCCAACTTCAGCTACCATTCAAACTTCCATTCCTTCCATCAACCATCCGAAATCACCCCGAGGCCTCCGGGACCTCAACCAAAAACACAAACATATCCCATAACCTCATTCAAACTTATACCAATCTTCAAAACACCTCAAACATCATCGAATCAACTAAAAGACATCGGATTCAAGCCTAAGTTTCCAAAATCTTCTAAATTCCATTTTTGATCAAAAACCCAACCAAACCACATCCGAATGACCTGTAATTTTGCACACAATCTCAATTCACACAACAGAACTATTGCAACTCTCGGAATTCCATTCTGACCCCTATATCAAAATCTCACCTATCAATCGGAAAACGCCAAAAAATCCACTTTCGCCAATTCAAGCTTAAATCTACTCCAGACCTTTAAAACACATTCCGATCACGCTCCTAAGTCCCAAATTACCTCCCAAAGCTATCCAGTTCATCATAACTCACATCCGAGCCCTCTAAAACATAAGTCAACATCAACATCCGGTTGACTTTTCCAACTTAAGTTTTCTCAAAAGAGACTAAGTGTCTCAAACAGCACCAAAACCTTTCCGAACCCGAGCCAACCAACCCAATCACACCTAGAACCGATAGACAAAGCAATAAGAAGTAGAAATGGGGGAATCGGTGGGGTAACTTATGAGATGACTGGCTGGGTCGTCACAATCTGATTAGAAGTACTGTCAACGAGATTTTATTAAGTCCGTCAATCACATAGAAACCATGTCTATAGGTCTTGAACAACTTTATGCGTTTCAAATCCAAAATTGCCTATGACCGCTTACTGCATAATCTGGAACCTTGTTACTATGAAACTCATGATTGTTTTGCGTGTATTTGTGTCTATGTGTGGAGGCTAAGTTGAGCCCTTGATCGCTATTATGTGCAGTCCTACATGTTTTGAATGTGCACCTAGTTTTATCATTTTGAACATCCTAGTAAAGTCTAGAACAACCCAAGTAGTAGGTCCAAAGCCTCCTAGACCATAGGCATGAGACGGGTAATGCACGCATAGGACGCGGTTTAGAATTGAACTAGAGCGTTGTAGGTAAATAACTTTAAGATAGTAATTGGGTAGCAGGAGATGATAGTCTGTGCTTGCTGAATAATATGAGCAACCCCTACCTTAAGGGAGTTGCTAAGTATTATTTATATTGCACAGGTTGATCCTTTAGGCTAAAAAATATAGGATCCCCTATATGTTTACTACTTGCACCTCTGTTTTGACTTGGAACAAATTAGGTTGTACTTTGTAATCTCCAAGGTATTGTACCAATAACTTATTAAAGTATAGTCTACGTCCTCTATATGTGCAATGTTCTTTATACTTGTTTCACATTGTAGTTGGATATTTAGATACCCTATCTTCCTTTAATGTACATGATAGACAATTATAAATCAATAATCCCACATAACGTAAAATTTGGTCGGGAACCACAATTGTGGATCTCGAAGAGTGCCTAACCCCTTCTCTTCGAGGTAATTTGAGCCCTTATCCGATCTTTGGTGGAACAGACTAGTTTTAATTAGAGTTACTTGCAAATAGGTGCCCTAACGCACCTTAAAATCATTGGGTGGTGACTCTTCTCGTTAATGCCCATTTAAAAGATTTGTCACACGTCGAAACCCGCTTTCGTAAGAAAACGGGGAGCGACAGTGGGCCCGGGGTTGACTTTTGTTGACTTTTTAAAAATTAGGTAAAGTTTGTAACTTTATCGATTGGAATTGATTCCCATAATGTTATTTGATGTTATTGAGTTATTTTAGCAAAATTTGGGAAGGACAGAGGTAATTTTTAAGGAAAGGCTATCTATAGAGGTTTGATTTTGGGCTCAATGAGGTAAGTGTCTTGCCTAGCATTGGTTGAATTTTTTTTCTTCTAATTGATATTATTTGCTACATGCAAGGGCGATATATATATGAGGTGACGAGCGTATATACATGTGCCATGAGTATCCCTGCTCGAGGTAGATTCTAGCTTACTTTATATTTTATTTGATTGAGTGTTCTACTTGATTCCATGTACTATTCTATTAATTGATTACGTGACCACAATAAACCATGGTACAGAAAAGTTGAGGCTATTGGTACCTTATGTTGAACACGATAAAAAAATTTTGAGAGTTATGCTAAGCTTGCCTCAAAGGTTGATACTTGTATGTTATGAACACACATTCGTACTTGTTCTTCGGACAATAATTTTTTTTTCCAATCATAAATTCTCTTTTTTATTTTCTTTTGTGTTGAGCCCTGATTAGAACATGTGCACTCTGTGACACATATGTGATTTCTTGTATGACTATTTGAACTTGGTTGCTATACCTGATTTTGCCGTGGTCATGCCTTATAAATTTAACCATATCCGCTCTTTTATTGATCATATCCTTGTGCACTTGATTGATGAGTTATGAGGGTATGCTTCTTGATGATGATGTGATATTCGTGCTATTATTATTATTGATATTGCACATATGGCGAGATATGACAGGCTATATCGGGTTTACATATTTGGTGAGACAAAGGTGGGATAATTTGTTAATATGCATGTGGCGAGACAAGGCGGGCAGTTATTTTATTTTAGCACACGCAGTGAAATAAGGGTGGCATTATGGGGATAATATGTGATAGCCCGGGGTATTTTGATTGATTATGTTTGTGTAGTGGTGCAAGAGGGGCCTTCATGTTTGTGCTTATGACTTTTTTATGTGTGTCATGCACTTTTACATAATTTGTTGCGTTGTTTTTAATATGTTAATCTGTACCTCTATTATTACTTGATGAATTGGTTGCTAAGAAGATTTACCTACGTGGAGTTATCATCTCATATTCTGTTGAGTTATTGGTATC
The DNA here is from genome assembly GCF_000715075.1 of Nicotiana tabacum. Lineage (NCBI taxonomy): Eukaryota > Viridiplantae > Streptophyta > Magnoliopsida > Solanales > Solanaceae > Nicotiana > Nicotiana tabacum. The sequence continues at coordinate 137,723,069 of NC_134087.1, forward strand.
ATAGCGAATTGAAGTAAAAAGAAAGTTGTTATCATGCATTACTATATTTGATTCTTGAAAAGTTCTATTGAACGTGTTATTTGGCAATTGACAAAAAATCATATTATATTGTGGTACGAGGTCTTTGTCATGCAAGTGTGATTTATATTATGGCACGAGGTCCTTTCCATGCGGGTGTGACATATGCTGTGGCACGGGGTCTTTACCGTACAGGGGTGATTGATAATGTGGGTGTCGAGGTGCTATATGTGTGCTATTCTAGTTAATGACTTATTGTTGAAGCTGAATCTTTACTTGTATTAAATTGTTATCACTTGTTATGATGAGATTTTAGTTATTGTTTTTTGCTTTTCTTGTTGCCAGACTTTGATATATTGCACAGGTTATTTGACTAGAGAGTATCTTTTAACTTAAAAACCTCGTCACTACTTCTTTGAGGTTAGTTAAGATACTTTTTGAGTACATGGAATCGGTTGTACTCATACTACATTTATGTACCTTACGTGCAGATTTCGAGCTAGGTAGCTGCGAAGACGGGGCTTTGCATTGGAGATGTACCAGCGTACCAGACATTCTACCCTTTTATTCTCGGTAACCTAGGATTTTATTTCTGTTTATGTAACTTTCAAACATATATTGTATTTATTTCCCACATCAGTTTTATAAATCTAAATCTTAGTGGCTCATGATTTGTATTACCAGTCCTTGGGATAGTTGTATTAACTTATTTCGTAGTCTTATTATAATATTTATGATTTCTTACAGTTTGGCTTACCTAAGTGAAATTTTGTGTCGTGAAAAACTTGTTATGGTGACTTACACATGCAACACAATAAATATACTAATTCATACATTTAGAAAGTTACGACAGAATAACGCAATAAAGCAACAATAAATCTTACACCAAAGATATATCTGCGTTATCTCACTGGATAGTGCAACAAGGATCTTTGCAAGTACATTCTCTGGCAATGATAAAAGACTATTGATGCAGATTCTTTTGTATGGATCCATATTAATGTTAATTTGTATAACGCTAATTATAGGTATTTATATAGTACTGTTGATTGCTTAATTAAATGAATGCTACATGCTTTATGTAAATAAGCTGGTGCTATGCCACATTAATTTCAACGAACACGATAATAAGTATGGAATTTTCTAAATATTTAATGCATCTACTACGTAAATGCACCTTCTATCTCCGTTTTCTTAATCGATATTTTTTTTATATGGGATACAATGATCCTTAGTATCCTTTTTTAGTATATCAGTATACATGCATCTTATCACAAAAGGAAGTTAGAGAAGTTTGTTTCTCTATATTTCTACTAAAGTTCATATGTCTGTTTGGTATAATAGACTAGGTCATGCATCTTTTGCTGTAATCAGGAAGATAGAATCTATAAAATAATCTAGACTAGATAATAATCATCACTACATAGTATATCCACTCGCAAAGCAGTCAATTTCTATTTTCTGTTAGTATTACTAGTACAAACAAACCTTTTCAGCTAGTTTATGGTGACGTTTGGAGTCATTATAAGTGTCTACACATGATGAAATGAGATACTTTCTAACTCTAGTAGATGATTTTTCCAGGTATACATGGTATTCTTGTTGAATATAATCTGAAACTATTGTTATGAAATAATTCTTAGCTATCACTACTAAAAAAACAGAAATTGGCTATAAAGTTCGTTACTAATCTGTCGCAACATCAAAAAAATTTGTCGCTAGTTCGTCACTGAATAGGATTAGCGAAGGATTTTTTTAGCTATAAAATTTTTCCATCGCTAATTCCTATTTTTTTTAGTAGTGTATTATAAAGAACTTATTTTTGGTGAATATTCAAGTCATGAATAGATAATAGTTGTGAGATTTCAGTTCTCATTTTGATGAGTTTATTAAAGAAAATAGTATTGTACATCAAACCTCTTGTGTCTACTGCACACACTATCAGAATACTATGGTAGACAAGAAGCATAGATCAATCTTAAATGTGGCAACCGTGAGGTTCCAAGAAACTGTGCTTTTGATGTTTTGGGGAGAGTGTCTATACAACTCTGTATCTTCTAAACAGAGTACCGTTAGTTATTTTGCAGAACAAATCCACTTTTGAGATGCTCTATTTGCAGCCTCCAGGTTTGGATCATTTGAGGACTTTTAGATGTCTTGGCTATGCATCTACCACAAGTGTTACTAACAAGATGTCACCAAGGTCTATTCCAGCCGTTTTAATGGGATATTCTTTCATTTAAAAGGGCTATAAGCCTTATGATTTACATTTTAAGGTACTCTTTGCTAGTAGGAATATGGTATCCAGGGAAGATTTGTTTCCTTTTAAACATTTACTCTTCTATTGTGGAACCTTCTACTTTCAAGGAGGAAACTGTAGATCTTAAGTGGATTGAAGCAATGAAATTGGAGATTGATGAACTTGAGGAAAATAACACATGGAGTATAGTAGACCTACCTAAAGGAAAGGTTCCTATTACATGTAAATAATTGTTCAAGGTCAAGTACAAATCCTTAGGAGAGGTAGAAAGGTATAAGACATGATTAGTGGAAAACAATTATAGTCAATAAGAAGATGTACACTATAAAGAAGCATTCTCAACAAATGGCCAAGAGGGTCACTGTCAGATCAGTTATTGTTTTAGCTACTTCAGGATATTAGTTCATCTATCAAATGGATGTTCACAATACTTTCTTACGAGGGTATTTGCAAGAGAATGTCTATATGATAATTCCTGATGGGTTCATAAGACGGGGGAGGGGGGGTCAAGAAGGTTTGTAAACTAAATAAGTCATTATATAGCCTCAAGCAAGCACCACAATAGTGAAACTTGAAACTAGCTGAAGCATTGCATCAGTTGGAATTTCTGCATAACCACTTTGACTACTCTCTATTTACTCAGAAGTTGAAAACTGATCTAGTAGCGATTTTGATCTATGTTGATGATGTTGCGGAAGCCAAATGTATATAGTGTGAATGAGTCACAAATACTATACCAAAAATTATGGCATCTACTAAATAATAAATAAGACAATAAAGCAACAATAAAAGGAACACCAGAATTTACGAGGTTCGGCCAATTTTGCCTACTTCCTCGGATACAACCAATATTTTATTCCACTCCAAAAATACAAGTAAAATAATACTAAAGAGAGAAGATACAAATGTCTTAAGACGATAGAAGGCAAATGAGAGGTGTATTTAAATCCTAAACATTATGCCTCCTTTTTTAGGGAAAAAATCCCAAACAAAAGTGTCAACCACCGATGTGGGATATTTGACAACTTCAATAAATTTTCACCTTGGAAAAATTCCACATCTTCAATTTTCTCTCAATAACAAATTTTGGTTGTCTTCATCTTCAATATTCAGTGTTCAACAATGTTGATCAAATCCAAACAATGTTGAAACTTGACCGCAGTCACCACCTTTGTCAGCATACCAGCAGGATTCTCCGTAGTATGAATTTTCTTTACCGTGACTCCACCTTCTTCTATGATTTCTCGTACAAAATGATACCGAACATCAATGTGCTTTGTCCTTGCATGATAAATTTGGTTCTTCGCTAATTGAATAGCACTTTGACTATCACAAAAAATTATGATACTTTTGTGCCCAATACCAAGCTCTTTTAGCAACCCCTGAAGCCAAATTGCCTCTTTCACAACCTCTGTAATAGCCATGTACTCTGCCTCTGTTGTAGACAAAGCAACTGTTGACTGCAAAGTAGACTTCCAACTAACTGGTGCCTTTGCAAAAGTAAACACATAATCAGTAGTTGATCTTCGTTTGTCCAGATCACCCGCAAAATCTGAGTCACAATATCCAACTACAGACTGATTGTCTTCCTGCTTAAAAAACTAACCCAACATCTACAGTATTATGAATATACCGTAGAATCCACTTCACAAGCTTGCCAATGCTCCTTTCCTGGATTATGCATATATCTGCTAATAACTCCAACAGCTTGTGAAATGTCAGGTCTCGTACAGACCATTGCATACATCAAGCTACCAACAACATTTGTGTATGGTACCTTTGACATATACTCTCGTTCAGCTTCATCCTTTGGCGACATAGTAGTACTTAGCTTAAAATGGGGAGCAAGTGGAGTACTAACTGGCTTAGTCTTCTCATCTATGCCAAAACGTTGTAGTACTCTTTTCAAATATTCTTTCTGAGATAAACAGAGTTTCTTTGATCGTCTATCTCTTATTATCTCCATGCCAAGAATTTTCTTTGCCTCACCCAAATCCTTCATCTTGAACTCCTTCTTCAGTTGAATCTTCAACTTATCAATTTCTTCTGAATTCTTGGAAGCTATCAACATATCATCAACATATAGGAGAAGATATCAAAGGAACCATCTTCAAGCTTTCGCAAATACACACAATGATCGTATTTGCTTCTCTTGTACCCTTGCCGCAACATAAACTTGTCAAATCGCTTGTACCATTGTCTAGAAGATTGTTTCAATCCGTACAATGATTTTTCAAGTTTGCACACCATATTTTCTTTTCCAGCAACTTTAAATCCTTCTGGCTGAGTCATGTAGATTTTCTCTTCCAAGTTTCCATGTAAAAACGCAGTTTTTACATCCATCTGAACTACTTCCAAATCCAACTGTGCTACCAAAGCCAACATAATTCTAATGGACGAATGTTTTATAACTGGAGAAAATACTTCATTGTAATCAATTCCCTCCTTTTGAGCATATCCTTTGGCCACCAATCTTGCTTTGTAACGAACATCTTCTTGGTTAGGAAATCCTTCTTTCTTTGCAAATACCCATTTGCACCCAATTGCTTTCTTTCCCTTCGGGAGATTGGCCAATCTCCATGTATGATTCTGATGAAGGGACTGTATTTCATCATTCATGGCAATCCTCCACTTATCTTCTTCTGAACTTTGGACTGCATCTTTATAAGTGGTAGGAACATCACTAGCTACAATTGAGGTGACACAAGCAACTGTCTCTATGAGACGAACAGGTTTTGTTATTGTCCTTTTTGGCCTGCTGGTTGCTATTGATTCAAGTTGTTGTTGAGGTTCCTGAGTTGGAATCTCCCTCTCTACTGGCTCTTCTTCCAGAGGATAATCTTCATTTGTTTCCTCCTCTGCTTCTTGTGTAGGAAAAATAAATTTTCCCTCAAACTCCACCTGCTTAGAAGCACCCTCATTTTGTTTGGTATCTTTTGTTACCTTATTTACCATAATAGATTCATCAAAGGTAACATCCCTGCTGAATATTACTTTCTTTGTCATAGGACACCATAAGCGATATCCTTTGACTTCAGAAGTAATCCCCATAAAAATAGCCTTCTTTGCTCTTGGATCCAATTTTGACTCTGTCATATGATAATATGCAGTTGAGCCAAACACGTGCAAAGAGTCATAATCTACAACAGGCTTTCCATACCATTTTTCAAATGGTGTCTTGCCATCAATAGCAGCAGATGGTAGATGATTAATGAGGTGGCATGCATATGTAATTGCCTCAGCCTAAAATTCTTTGCCCAAGCCAGCATTGGACAACATACACCGTACCTTCTCTAGTAAGGTCCGATTCATACGTTCTGCCACTCCATTCTGTTGTGGTGTATGTCTGACAGTGAAGTGTTGGACGATGCCATCATTTTTACAGACCTTATTGAAATGATCATTTTTGTGTTCACCTCTATTATCTGTGCGAATACACTTGATCCTCCTGCCTGTTTGATTCTCCACCATCGTCTTCCATTTGAGAAAAATTCTCAGCACTTCATCTTTGCTCTTCATTGTATGCACCCACACTCTTCGGGAAAAATCATCAACAAAGGTTACAAAATAGTGCTTCCCACCCAATGAAGGTGTTTTGGAAGGACCCCAAACATCAGAGTGTACATAATCCAAAATACCTTTAGTATTATGGATCGTTGTACCAAATTTAACCCTTGTCTATTTTCCTTTGACACAATGCTCACAAAACTCCAAGTTGCAAGTTTTTACTCCTTTTAACAATCCTTGATCTGATAGAGTTTTCAAGGATTTTCCTCCAATATGTCCCAAGCGCATGTGCCATAGCTTGGTTGCTTCTGCCTCTTTGTCATCACTGGAAGCCACTGTCGATGTCCCAATAACTGTACTGCCACGATAGCGGTACATATTATTGTTATTCTGATTAGCCTTCATTACCACTAGTGCACTGGAGCATACTCTCATCACTCTATTTTCTGCAATGATTTTGAACACTTTTGATTCTAGGGCTCCCACAGAGATGAAATTCTTCTTCAAATCCGGTACATATCGAACATCTGTTAATGTTCTAATCATCCAATCATGATTCCTTAATCGTATTGAACCAATGCCATATGAGGTAAGAGGGCTGTTATTTGCTGTGTAGATGACTCCATATTCTCCTTCTTGAAAATCCACGAACCAGTCCCTGTTGGGACACATATGATAGCTACAAGCAGAGTCCATTAACCATATGTCTGGTGATGTTGATGGCTTTGTTGTAACTAATGAGAAGTCTGAATCATCACAATCAACTACATTTGAATCCATAATGGCCTTTCCATTGTTATGTTTGGCCTTATTCTTCAACTTCGGACAGTCTTTCTTCCAGTGTCCCTTTTCTCGACAAAAGGCACATTCATCTTTGCTGGGTCTAGATTTTTCTTTGTCCTCATTTGATTTTGAGGACGAACCCTCACAGCCAGTGCTTCTCCTTCTCCGCCCTTTTGTTTTTTTCCCTTTCTTTGTTCATAGCTGTACAAAGCCGAATAAACTTCTCTGAGAGAAATTTCGTCATTCCCATGGAGTAGAGTAGTTTCAAGGTGCTCGTACTCATCAGGAAGTGACCCCAACAACATCAAGGCCAAGTCACCATCATCAAAAGTTGCATCCATATTTTGTAAATCTGTGACCAACTTATTGAAACTGGTGATATGTTCGTTCATTGTGGTACCAGGAACATAGGTGAAGCGAAACAGTCTCTTCTTCATGTACAATTTATTTTGACTATTTTTCTTCAAAAGTTTATCCTCTAGTGCTTTCCATAATTTACTTGCAGAAGTTTCCTTTGTGTATGGATATTTCTGCTCTCTAGCAAGGTAGGATCGAATGGTACCGCAAGCAACACGGTTGATAATTATCCAATCTTCTTCTCCAATATCATATGGTCTTTTTTTTCAATGGCAAGATCTAGCCCTTATCAAAAAAGGACATCTAGAACCTCGCCTTGCCACATCCCAAAATGTCCTGACCCGTCAAAAATTTCTACCGCAAATTTCGCATTTGACACAATTTTTGTCATAAGCGAAGATGCCAATGATGACTTATTATTGATACTTGATGTAGATTCTTCTTGTTTATTGTCTCCCAGCTTTGACACAAATATTATTTAATAGTTGACGATACAAATCAAGATTATTTCCTTTCTGGTGTGGAAGATCAGACTAAGCTACAACCACAGAGCATACTCAGACAGAACCTTGACTCAGTTACCAAGATAAATCTTTTCTGATGTGGAAGATCAGACTATGCTGCAACCACAGAGCATACTTAGATAGTACCTTGGCTCTGATACCAATTGTTGCGGAAGCCAAATGTATATAGTGTGAATGAGTCACAACTACTATACCAAAAATTATGGCAACCACTAAATAATAAATAAGACAATAAAGCAACAATAAAAGGAACACCAGAATTTACGAGGTTCGGCCAATTTTGCCTACTTCCTCGGACACAACCAATATTTTATTCCACTCCAAAAATGCAAGTGAAATAATACTAAAGAGAGAAGATACAAATGCCTTAAGAAGATAGAAGGCAAATGAGAGGTGTATTTAAATCCTAAATATTATGCCTCCTTTTATAGGAAAAAAATCCCAAACAAAAGTGTCAACCACCAATGTGGGATATTTGAAAATTTCAACAGATGATCTTATCGATCATTATTGGGAGTAATCATGAGTTGTTGGTCAAGATCGGGAAGGATCTTCAGATGAAGTTTAAGATGAAAGATCTAGGGAAATTAAGGTTCTCTCTGGGAATTGAATTTGCTAGGTCAAAATGGGAATGCACGTGTCAAAGAAAGTATCCTTAGAATTGATCTCAGGACTTGGCTTAGGGGAGCAAAGACGACTGACACCTCCCCAAAATGCAATTGAAAACTTACTTCAGTTGAGTATGACAAAGCATTTAGAAAGGATTCTAGAAATGAAGACTCCTTATTGAGTGATCTTGATAAATATCAGAGACTGATGGGAAGGATATTGTATATGACCAAGCCAGATATATTATTTGGTGTGCAAGAATCCTGCTTTTTTTACTTTTAGGATATTAAAGCTTCACCAAACTTCACAAGATAACTTGTAATAGATTTTCTGGTCTACAGACATGAACCCCAATCAAAGTCAAAGTATGCTTTGAGCTACTTAGTCTCTTCTGCTGGCATTAAAATCCCTAGGCCTGGTGATCTCTTCAAGTATGTCACAATCCTTAGAGCAACTTCCATGTGTGACTATTTTGGATAATATATGTATTGAGTCACCAGATGCTTAGCTGAAGCTGAGTTCAAGAGTATGCATCGTGTGTAGTTGAAGTAACATGTCTATTAGATCTGTTTAAGAAACTTGGAGTTGAATTACATCAGCCTATTGATCTATTATGTGACAACAAAGATGCAATCCAAATAGCAGCTCATCCTATATTTCATGAAAAGACTAAACACATACATATAGACTATTATTTTGTGAGGAAAAACTTAGCTAAGGGATGATTACAGCACACCATAAATCAACAAGGGACCAATTGTCATATCTGTTAATAATTGTGAGGAAAAACTTAGCTAAGGGATGATTACAGCACATCATCAATCAACAAGGGACCCATTGGCATATCTGTTAACAAAGGGCATCGGTAAAGCACAACATGAGTTCTTGTTGAACCAGCTTAGAGTTGAAAATATATTTAGGCCATCAACTTGAGGGAAGTGTATGAAGTGCAGCTTGCTGATGTGGCAAGAGTTATTATGTCACGATTCATGTCCATGACACGTATTGTCCGTTTTAGGTCTAGGCCCGAATAGATTTATCCTTTTTGGGCTACACCATCTCATGCCCCAAAAGCGCGCGTACCATATGAACTTGTGTCATGCATTATAAAGCTCTTCACATTTCTCTCCTATTCCGATGTGGGATTTTCCTGAGGTGGCATGTGCACTGCTTCTTCAGAAATTTATCAGCCTAGAAGCCTATCAATCCTGATTGGCCCGCCCTCCATCATGGGCACCACATTCACCCCTATTGGGGATCAGTGTCCTCATTGAGGTTTGCCCTACCATCATACTGAGGGAGAATTAATTTTGATACCATATTTTTTATGACCCAAGCCTATAATACGTATTGTCTGCTTTTGGGCCTAGGCCCGTACATATTTGTCCTTTTTGGATTACGCCACCTCGATCCCCAAAAGCGCGAGTACCATATGAACTTGCGTCATGCCTTATAAAGCTCTTTATTTTCCTCTTCCATTCTAATATGGGATTCGCTTAAGATGACATGTGCACCCCTCATTCAGAAGTTTATCAGCCTAGAAGCATGTCCGTCTTGCTTGACCCGCCCTCACAACCCGCCCTCCGTCATGGGCATCACATGTTAAAGAGTTGTTAGTTTGTTAGCTTAACTTATGTTAGTTGCAACTGGTTAGCTAGTTGTTTTGCTTTCTTATTTGTGTTAGCTGCTTTGTATAAATAGGGGGCTTGTACACTTAATTTCATACACCTGAAGGAATGAGAGTTAAGTTAGCTCTCTCTTCAAGTTTCTCTGTTGTTCTTTTCTTTTCTAGTCAGTCTTCTTCTCCTTTTACATTCAGTTAAATTTGAACAGATAATATAAAGAATTATTACAAGTTTCTAGAATACAACTTTTCTTGTACAATGTATCTTATATATTCATGCGAGGAAAAAGTAAGATACTCTGTTTATATATACATTAAAGCAAGAAAGTTTGCAGTGTGGTTAAGCCAAGTGGCAAGTTATTATAAAGCCACTTGGCAATTTTAAAGAGTTTGTGGGAAATTGTCAAATAAGAAAATATCACTTAAAAACTATATATGGAATTTCATTTATTGAAATTAAATTGAAATAAGAATTCTTTTAAAAAAAATAAAGTTCAATCACTGTACTAATATTTTCTAACTGAAATTTTATATTTGGAAAGTAAAGAATTTTGATATCAATAAAATTTGGATTCCTTTTCTAATATCGAGTGAGAAGAATAAATCCTACCGTAATCTAATGTGCAATTTTAATTTATTTTAAAAATTCAATACTTTTTAATGAGTTGAAGAATATATTTTATGGTTTTAACCTAAAGTTCAGAATGTAAATATATTTAATAATTTATTTATTTCATAATGGATAATCTAAAGTATCTGTTTTAGACTAAATTTTCTGAATTTTAAACAAGTATACAATAAAAATAATTGTTTTAAAGGCTAAAAGCTTCAACAAAAATAATAATTACTAGAAGTTTAATAATAAAAATACCATAATATTTTGGTGAAGTACTATATAGTTTGATCATATGCACTTTCATTTTTGTCTATTATTGAATAAAACACTAAATGAAAAAATTAAACAAAATATTGTCACGACCCGGATTTCCCACCCTCGGGGTCGTGATGGCGTCTACTAATAGGAGCTAGGCAAGCCAACTTAAATTACCTTCCGTTTAACACACATTCTTTTTCATAATTATCTACATGTAATAAAGACAACATAATTAAAAATTTCAAGCGGAAGTCTTAACTTATATAAAAACTGAATAGAAATGCGGAAAGTTTAACATAATCCTCTACCCAAGATTGGTGTCACAATGCTCACGGACTTCTAAGATTTACTAAATACAATCGTCTGAAAGAAAATTATAAACTGTTTGTTTCGGTACAAAAGATAACAAACTGAAAAAAGAGAGAGAGACTCCGGACCTGCGGACGTCAGCAAGGCTACCTCGGTGTCTCTGGACTGAAGTCAGCTCCCGATCAAATCCTACTGCTGAGGTCCCAAAGTTGCTTCTGGAGCTGTGCAAAAAGATGCACAGAGTGTAGCATCAGCACAACCGACCCCATATGCTGGTAAGTGCCTGGCCTAACCCCGGCGAAGTAGTGACGAGGCTAGACAGGACCTACCAAAAACAACCTGTGCAGATATATGCAATAAAAGGAAATATACAGAATTTAAACAGCTAAGAGAGGGGAGCATGCTATGGGGAGCTAACAGTTTCAAATAGAAATTCTCAATAACAGAAAGAAGTAACAAAGCCAGAATGTCAACAAGAATCAAAAGTCAACAATTTGCACGGCATCACCCTTCGTGTTTTTACTCTCGTCCTCACCAAAACAATACACGGTATCACCCTTCGTGCTTTACGCTCTTCCTCACCCAAACAACAATCACAAGGCAAACAGGGTAAGGAAATCTATAACATTGAAGTAAATAAAATAAGAACAAGTAATGAAAGAAACAACATAACTCGGATATCAACAAAGAATCAGAAAGCAACAAATACATGGCATCACCCTTTGTGCTTTACGCTCTCGTCCTCACCAAAGCAATCATATAAATGAAATATGCACGGCATCACCCTTCGTGCTTTTACTCTCTTTCCTTACCATATAATCAATAAAATCGGCACGGAATGGTACATCATGCGGCACGGCATCACCATTCATGCTTTACACTCTTTCCTCACAATAGCAAACCATGCACGGCATCACCCTTCGTGTTTTATCACTCTTCCTCACCCAAGCAACAATCACAAACAAGGGGCAAGGGAGTAGACAAATAATGATAGAAATCCCGGCAAGGGAATACAAATAAACAGCTAACTCCCGGCAAGGGATCACAATTAAGCAGTTAAAAACCCGGCAAGGGAACAATATCAATAATCTCAGCATCCCGACAAGGGAGCAATTCAATAATTCTTTCACTTTCTTTCACTTTTACCTCTTATCTCACTTTACCACCTGAGCCAACGCTCCAAAGGGGTTCCATCATTTCATATACTTTCATGCTTTATGATATACTCGAGCCAATGCTCCAAGAATGTACAAATCATAACTCTTCCTCAAACTCTTCACATTATATGAAATTCATCATTAACAAGGAAGGGGTATCACAAAATCCGAATAAACACAAATAAGACTCACGGTCATGCTAGACTCCGGTGTATAGATACTCGTCACCATGCCTATACACCGTACTCAACAATTAGCAAATAGAAAACAACACTCTAATCCTATTCCCTCAAGCCAAAGTTAGAACAAACACTTACCTCGGTCCAAATAATAGCAATCAACCCTCAAATACAGCCTTTCCTTTATAATCCGACTCCGAAACAACGATATCTAGGCATAATTAATTCAATAATATCAATAAAGACTCGATAACAAAATCTCATAGCTTAGATATGAAGTTCCTAGCATTCTTCCAAAAATACCAAAATTCGACCCCTGGCCCACATGGTCCAAACATGAGGTTCAGACCAAATTCATATCACCCATTCATCCACGAGCCCGAATATATAATTTGTTTTCAAATTTGACCCCAAAACGAGGTCCAAATCAAGAAAAAGTAAAAAGCCCTAACTCTACCCCACTCCCCCAGTTTCTACCCTAAATTACATGATTTATGTTTAGAATTATAGTAATTAATGAAGAAGAGTGAAGGAAATAGGTGGGAAATTACTTACCCAAAAGACTTTGATGAAGAAGAGCTTCAAAAATCGCCCCTAGAGCTTGGAGAAGACAAGCTTTATGAAAAATGGTAGAACTCCCGTAATGGGTCTGTTTTGGACTTTTAAAATAACTGGGCGGAATTACCCTAAGCGATCGCGGGAAAGGGAATGCGATCGCATAGGGGAAGGTAGGTTGGTCACTACGATCGCGGGATGACGAATGCGATCGCATAGAGGGTCAAAGCGGGGCTGGGCCATTTGTGAATTGCGATCGCAGAAGGGAGTGTGTGATCGCATAGAATGAGTTTGCAGAGGTACGCGATCGCATAGAACAAAACTGGGCGACTCCAAAATAACTCTACGCGATCGCAGACATACCTATGCGATCACATAGAAGAAAATGACTGGGCACTGACTGCAGAAATTCTGCAACACTTCCTAAGGCCAAAAACACCCCGAACCGCCTCCGAATCACTCCCGAGCCCTCGGGGCTCCTAACGAAACACACACACTAACTCAATAACATCCTACGAACTTACTCAAGCGATCAAATCGCCAAAATAACATCAAAATCAATGAATCAAGCCTCAAAATCATCATTTTTTTTATCAAACTTCATAAACTTTCAAACTTAGAGTTTTAGGTCCGAAAAACGTCAAATGACGTCCGATTTCAACCAAATTTCACAGGAAGCGCTTAAACTACATATAAGACCTATACCGGGCGCCGAAACAAAAATATGGGCCCGATACCAACGCTTTCTAATCCATTTTCATTTCAAATTTCCAAATAAATTTTAGAAAAACAATTTCTTTTAAAAATTCATTTCTCGGGCTCGGGACCTCGGATTCGATTCCGGGCATACGCTCGAGTCCCATATTTTTCTACGGACCCTCTGGGACCGTCAAATCACGGGTCTGGGTCCGTTTTCCCAAAATGTTGACCAAAGTCAACTTTAACCATTTTAAAGCCACAATTTATCAAACTTCACATAATTTAACACATAAGCTTTTCCGACAACGCGCCTGGACTGTGCACGCAAATCGAGGAAACTAAAGGTGAGGTTTTTAAGGCCTCAGAAGTACGGAAAAGGGGAGAAAACCGGTGATGACCCTTTGGGTCGTCATATTCTCCACCTCTAAAACAACCGTTCGTCCTCGAACGGACATAAGAAGGAAGTACCTGAGTCGGGGAAAAGGTGAGGATAACGGTCCCGCATATCGGACTCGGACTCCCGGGTCTATGCCTCAGGAGGCTGACCTCTCCACTGAACACGAACCGAAGGAAAACTCTTCGACCTCAACTGGCGAACCTGCCGGTCTAGAATAGCTACTGGCTCCTCCTCATAAGCTAAGTCCTTGTCCAACTGGACAGTGCTGAAATCTAACACGTGGGATGGATCGCCGTGATATTTCCGAAGCATGGACATATGAAACACTGGATGTACGGCTGATAAGCTCGATGGCAATGCAAGTCTATAAGCCACCTCTCCCACTCGATCAAGAATCTCAAATGGACCAATGAACCTAGGGCTAAGCTTGCCCTTCTTCCCAAATCTCATCACGCCCTTCATAGGCGACACTCGGAGCAATACCCGCTCACCAACCATGAAATCCACATCTCAAACCTTTCGATCTGCATAGTTCTTTTTCCTGGACTGAGCTGTACGAAGTCTATCCTGAATGATCCTGACCTTGTCCAAAGCCTCCTGAACCAAATCTGTACCCAACAACCGACTCTTCCGGCTCAAACCATCCAACTGGAGATCGACATCGCCTACCATACAAAGCCTCATAAGGAGCCATCTGAATACTCGACTGGTAGTTGTTGTTGTAGGCAAACTCTGCTAAAGGCAAGAACTGATCCCACGAACCTCCAAAGTCAATGACACAAGCTCAGAGAATATCCTCTAATATCTGAATAGTCCGCTCGGACTGCTAGTCCGTCTGAGGATGAAATGTTGTACTCAACTCAACCTGGGTGCCTAACTCTCGCTAGACAGCTTTCCAGAAACGCGAGGTAAACTGCGTACCTCAGTCCGAGATGATAGATACCGGCACACCATGAAGGCGAACAATCTCCCGGATATAGATCTCATCTAACCTCTCGGATGAATAGGAGACTGCCATAGGAATGAAATGCGCTGACTTGGTCAGCTTATCAACAATGACCCAAACTGCGTCGAACTTCCTCCGAGTCTGCGGGAGCCCAACAACGAAGTCCATAGTGATCCGCTCCCACTTCCACTCGAGAAGATCAATCCTCTGAAATAAATCACCAGGTCTCTGATGCTCATACTTAACCTGCTGACAATTCAAACACCGAGCCACATAGGCAACGATATCCTTCTTCATTCTACGCCACTAATAATGCTATCGCAAGTCCTGATACATCTTCGCGGCGCCCGGATGAATAGAGTACCGGGATCTGTGGGCCTCCTCTAAAATCAACTCTCGAAGCCCATCCACATTAGACACACGAACTCGACCCTGCAATCTCAAAACTCCATCATTACCTAAGGTAACCTGCTTGGCACCTCCACGTTGCACCGTGTCTCTAAGGACACACAAATGGGGATCATCAATCTGCCGATCACGGATGCGCTCCCATAACGAAGAACGAGCGACCGTGCAAGCTAATACTCTACTAGGTTCAGAAATATCCAACCTCACTAACTGATTGGCCAAAGCCTGAACGTCCAAAGCAAGCGGTCTCTCACCGACCGGAATATAAGCAAGACTGCCCATACTGGCTGACTTCCTACTCAAGGCATCGGCCACCACATTGGCCTTTCCCGGGTGATATAGGATAGTGATGTCATAATCTTTCAACAACTCCAACCACCTCCTTTGCCTCAAATTCAATTCCTTTTGCTTGAACAAATACTGAAGACTCTTATGATCCGTGAACACCTCACACGCCATGCCATACAAATAGTGCCTCCAAATCATCAATGCGTGAACAATGGCTGCCAACTCCAAATCATGCACTGGATAGTTCTTCTCATGAACCTTCAACTGCCTCGAAGCATAGGCAATGACCTTGCCATCCTGCATCAGCACTGCACCAAGTCCAATATGAGATGCATCACAATAGACTGTATAAGGCCCTAAACCTGTGGGCAAAACCAATACTGGTGCCATAGTCAGAGCTATCTTGAGCTTCTGAAAGCTCACCTCACACTCGTCCGACCATATGAACTGGGCTCCCTTCTGGGTCAACCTGGTCATCGGGGCTGCAATAGATGAGAACCCCTCCATGAACCGACAATAGTAACCTGCTAACCCCAAGAAACTCCGAATCTTTGTGGCTGATGCTAGTCTAGGCCAGTTCTTGACTACCTCAATCTTCTTTGGATCAACCTGAATACCATCTGCTGATACAACATGACCCAGAAATGCAACTGAGCTCAACCAGAACTAGCACTTCGAGAACTTAGCATACAACTGACTATCCCTCAAGGTCTGAAGAACCACTCTAAGATGTTGCTCGTGCTCCTCCCGGCTACGGGAATATATCAAAATATCATCAATGAAGACTATCACGAACGAGTCCAAATAAGGCCTGAACACTCGGTTCATCAAATCCATAAAGGCTGTTGGGGCATTGGAAAAAAATGACATAACCAAGAACTCATAATTCCCGTACCGAGTGCGGAATGCTGTCTTAGGGACATCGGATACCCTAATCCTCAACTGATGGTAGCCAGATCTCAAGTCAATCTATTACCTTGGCACCCTGAAGCTAATCGAACAAACCATCAATCCTCGGCAGTGGATACTTATTCTTAATTGTAACCTTGTTCAATTGCTGGTAATCAATGCACATTCTCATCGAGCCATCCTTTTTCTTTACAAACAGAACCAGCGCACCCCAAGGCGATACGCTGGGTCTAACAAAACCCTTCTCAAGCAAGTCTTGCAACTGCTCTTTCAACTCTTTAAACTCTGGCGGGGCCATGCAATATGGCGGAATAGAAATGGGCTGAGTGCCCGGAGCCAAATCGATGCAAAAATCAATATCTCTATCGGGTGGCATCCCTGGCAAGTCTGATGGGAAAACCTCAGGAAACTCACGAACCACGGGTACAAAATCAATAGAGGGAATCTCAGCACTAGAATCACGAACATAAGCCAAGTAGGCCAAACACCCCTTCTCGACCATACGTCGAGCCTTCACATACGAAATAACACTGCGGGTAAAATGACCAGGAGTCCTTCTCCACTTTAAACGGGGCAAATCCGGTAAGGCTAAAGTCACAGTCTTGGCATGACAATCCAAGATCGCATGATACAGGGACAATCAATCCATCCCTAATATAACGTCAAAATCCACCATATCTAAGAGCAACAAATCAACACGGGTCTCAAGTCCCCTAAACACCACAACACAGGAACAATGAACCCGATCAACCACTATAGAATCACCCATTGGTGTAGATACATACACAGGAATACTCAAGGCCTCACTAGGCATAACCAGGTAGGGTGCAAAATAGGAAGACACATATGAATACGTAGATCCAGAGTCAAATAGCACTGAAGCATCTCTATCACAGACCAAAATAGTACCCATAATAACAGCATCGGATGACTCAGCCTCTGGCCTGGCTGGCAAAGCATAACATCGGGGCTGGGCCCCACCTCCCTGAATCATATCCCTTGGACGATCGGCTGCTGGCTGACCCCTACCTCTGGCAGTCTGAGCTCCACCTTTATGACCTCTACCTCCACCTCTATGTCCTCTACCCCTACCTCTAGCTGGTTGGGCAGGCTGTGGAGCAACTGGTGTCTAAATCATAGGACGAGGACCCTGCTGCTGAAAACTACCCGAAGCTCGAGGGCAAAACCTGGCAATGTGACCCATATCACCACAAGTATAACAAGCCCTTGGCTGCTGAGACTGCAGACCCTGTCGCCCTAAATGACCACCTCAGAAACTCTGAAGCGGCGGTGCACTGATGGGAGCTGGTGGTGCACTGAAGGACTGCTGATCCAAATAATGCATCTAAGAACCATGACCACCTAAGATACCATGTGATACCTGGAGAGCTGACTAAAAGGGCCTAGGAGGATGGCCTCTACCATACGAATCTCTACCTCCAGACGAGGTACCACTAAATCTGCCTGAATGACGGGGCCTCTTATCCGACCCATGACCACCTCCCTGTAATAGAACCATCTCAACTCTATGGGCCACATTGACCGCCTCCTGAAATGTGATCTCGCTCCCGGCCTCCTTCGCCATCTGAAGACGAATCGGCAGAATAAGACCATCAATAAACCTTCTCACCCTCTCTGTCTCTCTCGGTGGGAAGTATGATGAGAGCATGGCGAGCTAAATCGATGAACCTGGTCTCATACTGGGTAACAGTCATGGAACCCTGCTGGAGGCGCTCAAACTGCCTCCGATAGGCCTCTCTCTGAGTAACAGGGAGAAACTTCTCTAGAAACAACACTGTAAACTGCTCCCAAGTCAAATATGGCGATCGGCTGGTCTCGCTAAGCAATAATCCCTCCACCAAGTCTTGGCGGATCCAGACAAACGAAATGCAGCAAAATCAACCCCATTGGTCTCAACAATACCTATGTTTTTTAGAACCTCGTGGCAGCTGTCTAGGTAATCCTGGGGATCCTCAACAGATGCACCGGAAAAAGTAGAAGTGAAGAGCTTGGTGAACCTATCCAGTCTCCACAAAGCATCGGCGGACATAGTCGCTCCATCGCCGGTCTGAGCTATGGCACCCGGCTAAACTACCCCAACTGGCTGAACTGCTGGAGTCTCTATCTGGGGAGCTACCTACTCCAGAGTGCGTGTAGCAGGAGTCTGAGCCCCTCCTCCAGCCTGAGAAGTGGCTGGTGCTACAAAAAGCAAACCCGTTTGGGTGACTCTATCCATAAGGCCCACTAATCGAACCAGGGCGTCCTGAAGAACTGGGTGGCAATGAAACCCTCTGAGACCTGAGCTGGGCCTACCAGAGCTGCTGGAGCTGGAACCTCCTTATCATAATCAACATGAGGCTCCACCTCTGGAACTGCTTCTCGGGGCTGAGCTTTGCCCCTACCTCGGCCTCTGGCATGGCCTCGCCCTCTGCCCCTAATAGGAGCTACTACTGGGGGCTCGGGCTGCTGCGCGGTCGAAGAAGAAGCGCGTGTCCTCGCCATCTGCGAAAGAACGAAGTAGAAATTCAATCAGTATTGGGGAAACAGAACCGCACGACAAGAAAGAACAGATGTGAAGTTTTCCTAACTCAGTAGCCTCTGCGGGATAAATACAGACGTCCCTGTACCGATCCCTCAGACTCTATCGAGCTTGTCCGTGAGTTGTGAGACCTAAGTAACCTAGTGCTCTGATACCAACTTGTCACGACCCGGATTTCCCACCCTCGGGGTCGTGATGGCGCCTACTAATAGGAGCTAGGCAAGCCAACTTAAATCACCTTCCGTTTAACACACATTCTTTTCCATAATTATCAACATGTAATAAAGGCAACATAATTAAAAATTTCAAGCGGAAGTCTTAACTTATATAAAAACTGAATAGAAATGCGGAAAGTTTAACATAATCCTCTACCCAAGATTGGTGTCACAATGCTCACGAACTTCTAAGATTTACTAAATACAATCGTCTGAAAGAAAATTATAAATTGTTTGTTTCGGTACAAAAGATAACAAACTGAATAAAGAGAGAGAGAGACTCCGGGCCTGCGGACGTCAGCAAGGCTACCTCGGTGTCTCTGGACTAAAGTCAGCTCCCGACCAAATCCTACTGTTGAGGTGCAAAAGCTGCTCCTGGA
The DNA here is from genome assembly GCF_000715075.1 of Nicotiana tabacum. Taxonomy (NCBI): domain Eukaryota; kingdom Viridiplantae; phylum Streptophyta; class Magnoliopsida; order Solanales; family Solanaceae; genus Nicotiana; species Nicotiana tabacum. Next base: position 137,742,606 of record NC_134087.1, read on the forward strand.
GCTGTGCAAAAAGATGCACAGAGTATAGCATCAGCACAACCGACCCCATGTGCTGGTAAGTGTCTGGCCTAACCACGGAAAAGTAGTGACGAGGCTAGACAGGACCTACCAAAAACAACCTGTGCAGATATATGCAATAAAAGGAAATATACAGAATTTAAAAAGCTAAGAGGGGGGAGCATGCTATGGGGAGCTAACAGTTTCAAATATAAATCCTCAATAACAGAAAGAAGTAACAAAGCTAGAATGTCAACAAGAATCAAAAGTCAACAATTTGCACGACATCACCCTTCGTGCTTTTACTCTCGTCCTCACCAAAACAATACACGGCATCACCCTTCGTGCTTTACGCTCTCCCTCACCCAAACAACAATCACAAGGCAAACAGGGTAAGGAAATCTATAACCTCGAAGTAAATCAAATAAGAACAAGTAATGAAAGAAACAACATAACTCGGATATCAACAAAGAATCAGAAAGCAACAAATACACGGCATCACCCTTCGTGCTTTACGCTCTCATCCTCACCAAAGCAATCATATAAATGAAATATGCACGGCATCACCCTTCGTGCTTTTACTCTCTTTCCTCACCATATAATCAATAAAATCGGCACGGAATGGTACATTGTGCGGCACGGCATCACCATTCGTGCTTTACACTCTTTCCTCACAATAGCAAACCATGCACGGCGTCACCCTTCGTGCTTTATCACTCTTCCTCACCCAAGCAACAATCACAAACAAGGGGCAAGGGAGTAGACAAATAATGATAGAAATCCCGGCAAGGGAATACAAATAAACAGCTAACTCTCGGCAAGGGAGCATAATTAAGCAGTTAAAAACCCGGCAAGGGAACAATATCAATAATTTCAGCATCCCGGCAAGGGAGATAGTCAACAAAGCAACAAGTATCTCGGCAAGGGAGCAATTCAATAATTCTTTCTCTTTCTTTCACTTTTACCTCTTATCTCACTTTACCACCTGAGCCAACGCTCCAAAGGGGTTCCATCATTTCATATACTTTCACGCTTTATGATATACTCGAGCCAATGCTCCAAGAATGTACCAATCATAACTCTTCCTCAAACTCTTCACATTATATGAAATTTATCAATTTAACAAGGAAGAGGTATCACAAAATCCGAATAAACACAAATAAGACTCACGGTCATGCTAGACTCCGGTGTATAGATGCTCGTCACCATGCCTATACACCGTACTCAACAATTAGCAAATAGAAAACATCACTCTAATCCTATTTCCTCAAGCCAAAGTTAGAACAAACACTTACCTCGGTCCAAAGAATAGCAATCAACCCTCAAATACCGCCTTTCCTTTATAATCCGACTCCGAAACAACGATATCTAGGTATAATTAATTCAATAATATCAATAAAGACTCGATAACAAAATCCCATAGCTTAGATATGAAGTTCCTAGCATTCTTCCAAAATACCAAAATTCGACCCCAGGCCCACATGGTCCAAACACGAGGTTCGAACCAAATTCATATCACTCATTCATCCACGAGCCCGAATATATAATTTGTTTACAAATTCGACCCCAAAACGAGGTCCAAATCAAGAAAAAGTAAAAAGCCCTAACTCTACCCCACTCCCCCAATTTCTACCCTAAATTACATGATTTAGGTTTAGAATTTCAGTAATTAATGAAGAAAAGTGAAGAAAATAGGTGGAAAATTACTTACCCAAAAGACTTTGATGAAGAAGAGCTTCAAAAATCGCCCCTAGAGCTTGGAGAAGACAAGCTTTATGAAAAATGGTAGAACTCCCGTAATGGGTCTGTTTTGGACTTTTAAAATAACTGGGCGGAATTGCCCTATGCGATCGCGGTAAAGGGAATGCGATCGCATAGGGGAAGGTAGGCTGGTCACTGCGATCGCGGGATGACGAGTGTGATCGCATAGAGGGTCAAAGCGGGGCTGGGTCTTTTGTGAATTGTGATCGCAGAAGGGAGTGTGTGATCGCATAGAATGAGTTTGCAGAGGTACGTGATCGCATGGCCTATACGCGATCGCATAGAACAAAACTGGGCGACTCCAAAATAACTCTACGCGATCGCAAACATACCTATGCGATCGCATAGAAGAAAATGACTGGGCACTGACTGCAGAAATTCTGCAACATTTCCTAAGGCCAAAAACACCCCGAACCGCCTCCGAATCACTCCCGAGCCCTCGGGGCTCCTAACGAAACACACACTAACTCAATAACATCCTACGAACTTACTCGAGCGATAAAATCGCCTAAATAACATCAAAATCAATGAATCAAGCCTCAAAATCATCATTTTTTTTATCAAACTTCATAAACTTTCAAACTTAGAGTTTTAGGTCCGAAACACGTCAAATGACGTCCGATTTCAACCAAATTTCACAGGAAGCGCTTAAACCACATATAAGACCTGTAGCGGGCGCCGGAATCAAAATACGGGCCCGATACTAACGCTTTCTAATCCATTTTCATTTCAAATTTTCAAATAAATTTCAGAAAAATAATTTCTTTTAAAAATTCATTTCTCGGGCTCGGGACCTCGGATTTCGATTCCGGGCATACGCCCGAGTCCCATATTTTTCTACGGACCCTCCGGGACCGTAAAATCACGGGTCCACGTCCGTTTACCTAAAATGTTGACCAAAGTCAACTTTAACCATTTTAAAGCCACAATTTATCAAACTTCACATAATTTAACACATAAGCTTTTCCGGCTACGCGTCCGGACTGCGCACGCAAATCGAGGCAACTAAAGGTGAGGTTTTCAAGCCTCAGAAGCACGGAAAAAAGGAGAAAACCGGTGATGACCCTTTGGGTCGTCACAAATATCACACTTACTAGGGGAAATAATTTAGAAAAAGGGTTATAAAGATAGTGTGAGAGAATTTCATACTTTGAATTAATTTAAATGATAAAATAAAACAAATAAATATTTAATACTCAAAAATATTATTGATAAATTCAAATATTATATAGTGAAAGATTAAAAATAAATAAAAAGATTATTTTAAGAGAAAGAAAAACCATATTCATTATAGTATATTATAATAGAAGTAGCAGATAGGGATATAAAGTAGGTGCCAAGCTAATAAAAAGTTAAGTAATAATGTAACCATATTAAGTAACGGGTAACACAATAACAATAAACAAAGAACAAAAAATAGAGAATTTATTTTTGTAAACAAATAATATAATTGTAGATATATAGAAGAATTAGACATTTAAGTTTGATATAAGAAAACTTTTAAAATTATTACGAGAAAAAATATATTATATGGATAATATCACGCAATTGAAAACATAATTTATAAACCTAAAATTTAAAGCATTTACGACGAAATAACACCAAGCAACAAATTAACAATATAAAAATGTAATTAAAATTGTCATGTGGTTAAGTTATAAAAAAATTAAAGTCAAAACTCTATATGAAAACAAAAGAAAAAAAATTAATTGCTTATTGCACATAATACTAAATAATAATTACTAAACGTGTAGATTTATGGAAAATAATAAAAGAACTTCTTCGTTTAAACTTTGGCATATTTTCAAAAGAATTAGTAAAATAATACGATAATATTTATATTAGCGATACAATACGAAATGTGAAAAATAATTAAAATATTATATGATAGAAAATAATGTATATAGAGGAGAATAGAAGTAATGTGAAGGGGTTTGCACTTTAAATTTGTTCAATAAAATAATTAAATAGGAAAAATAATATTATTGATAAATTTAAACAAAATAATTAGAGCTACGGAATAAAAGAACAATGTTAAATTAAATTTTAGGGTAATACAAAACTATATTCATTATATTATACTAAAAGTAGAGCAATGAGTAAGGACATTAAGTAGCGCGATAAGCTAATAAAAAGTCACATGGCAATATAGCAAGTGTACATTATGATTAAGCCAAGTGGCAAGCTAATACAAAAAGCCACTTGGCAAATTATGACAATATTTGTTATAGTATTTAATTTTAATTGAAAGACATGATATTTATTTAAATTTAAATAGAAAGATAGTAAATAAGATTCTTTTGAATCTGAATGGAAAGAAAGTTAAATTTGAATTGATTGATTAATTAATTAGGAAAGCTAATCAACACATAAATGCTCCAATTCAAACGGGAGGCTCAACGAGTGAGGCGAATTGTTCTAAATAATGAGAAAAAGTTTTTTTAAATTTGAGTTCACAACAAAAATAACAGAAAAAATAAAAACATGTTTGTTACTAGAAATAAGACTAAAAAATCTAGACTCGAACCCATAATCATAATTATCGAGTTGTTGGATCAAAACTTAACTTTCGTAACTACCTTAGGGATAATGTTTAACTATGAATCGACTCAGACATTGGCTAAACAAATGCCAATTGTGTTGCCATTCGATAAAATTAATTATCCAATATTTTATAATTTATTTTATATCTCAATTGTTTGGAAGCAATACATACATCTTTTTTGTTTTTTTATTTATTTTTCTATTAGTGCTAGTAGTTGCTATGCTAAAATATACAATAAGGGAGGATAGATTCTTCTCTAATGGTTTAGGTATGGACAATGACTTTGTAGCGCGTTGTTGATATTTATGTTCTCTCAAATTGTATAAGTCAATTGATCGAGCAACTGTCGAATATATATATTATGTGTGTGTGTGTGTCAATTAGAACGAAATAGATTTGGATAGGGTAAACACATAGATAAATATAATTGCACTATTTGAGATTGCTATTTGCACAAAATAAAGTGGATCGTAAAATCATAAGGTAAGATTCATTTAATTAAGAATTACATGTAAGAACTCATCTTCTTTTTGTACATGTGCATCGTGGAAGAAAAATATTTAAAGTAGGGTAACATTTATTTAATTATAATATATTAATCTTAACTATATCCCAAAGGTATGATTTAAATTGTTAAAAACAATGTGACTTTAATTGTGTGGTTAAAATTGAGGTAACTAGCAAAATTATTGAGCATATTACGATCCAACAGTTTTATAAGTTAGTAACTCCCAAAAGTTAGAATATATTGGTTGTTAATAAATTATCATGTATATATTAATTTGTCACCCGTGTAATTTTAGGTTGGTAGAAGTTGATGTTGATGTGAGAATTTATTATGTTGAGATAATAAAATAATATATTTTTATAATTTAAATTAAGATATTACTAAATGTATTTTTATTTGTTATTACTCTATATAGTAGGACTTCACTCAGTTTTAATATAGATGAGATAGTTTGACTTGACACGAAATTTAAGAACGAAAAAGAAAACTTTTGAAACTTATGATCCTAATAGTTTTGTGGGACCATGATATTTGCATGCGTATAAGAACTTCTCATTATATGTAAAATGGGTAAAATAAAAAATTTAAAGTTAAATTATTTTCAAATATATAAATGTGTCATTCTTTTGGAACAGACTAATAAGAAAAAATATTTTATGTAAATTGAAAGGGAATGAGTATTTATTTTTGAATCTTATTGTATTTTTATTTGTTTGTATCACCGGCTATATATGAGGTTATAATATTTAAGTTTATGTCAATAGTTATTCATATAATTTGCTCTTTTAATTTATAGAATTTAACAGGATCATAATATTATCCGCACATCGTGCAGGTACTAATACCAGTATAGATAACAAGAGAGACTACCGCAGTATTAGTGTCGTTTATTACTATAATATAAGATGTCTTTATATTTTAGACATTATAACCATGGAAGATAAAGAAATAAGAAATTAAGGCTGAATAACTAAGATAATTAAACTTACAAAACTAATGACATAGAAGTAATCATCTGTGGAAAATAAAGAAATACACAATCAAAGCTGAATAATAAAGATAATTAAACTTACAAAACTGATAGCCCATGTAATAAAAGTAATAGAAATAATTTTTTTTTTTTTTGCTCAAGAATAAAATGGTCACATAGTTTTTAAAGGATATTTCAGTAAAATATATTTGAAGGTAGGATGTTCCTATTTTTAGTATAGTATGATTAAAAAAGTACTTTAGTTATTTGCAATAACATCATAAATGAATACGTCCGTCTAAAGGTGCAAGAAACATAATGAGAGAATGTCACTTCCAGATGATACTGAATGTATTTTAAGAGAAAAATATACCATAAAAAAGAAAGTCTCAAAAGATTTAGAATATCCTAAAATTCATACAGATTTATCAAAATATAGAAAAATCGAAATAGAAAAATAATGTAGATGATACCAACTAAAAGACTAGTACTTTAAAATTGTTATGATAAATATCACATTATGGTGGATGTCTACTCTTCTTCCATGATCTTCATCTCAAATGCTTAATGACATATTCAATGACATATTTTGTATGTTCAATGACATATTCCATGACATATTTTCTTCACTTTTTATGCCTATATAAAGGTCTTGTAACAAATAGGAAAATACACACAATTGAAGAAGAAATAAGAATCCATCTTCCTCTCTTTCTCTCTATATCTCTTAGTTTGTTTTTGCTTGTTCTATATTGTTATTTTGGGTTATATTTTATAACACGTTATCAGCACGAGGCTCTACCATCTCAAGAAGATCTTTGAGAAAATTAAGGTATAATTTTTCTCAAATTTGTATTTTTTAAATTATGTCTGATATTATGAAAAGAAAGTTCGTTGCCCTTGAAATTTCGGGCAAGAACTATATGACATGGGTATTGGATGCTGAAATCCATTTAGATGCAATGGGTCTTGGAGACGTCATTAAAGATAAAGATAAAGCATCTACCCAAGACTGTGCTAAGGCCTTGATTTTCTTGCGCCACCACCTTGATGAAGGGTTGAAAATTGAATATCTCATAGTGAAAGATCCACTTGTTTTGTGGAATAGTTTAAAGGAAAGATATGGCAACTTAAAGTTGGTCATTCTTCCACAAGCACGATATGATTGAGCTCATCTTAGGCTCCAAGACCAACTGTTACGCAATGCCTTCCTGATGTTCTTTGGAAGGGCAACGTAAGGCTAAGCAACCGATGTCAGTGCGGTTGCTGTCCGCCAATGAGGTCCTCGCCGCACGCTAGACTAGATTGTCAGTGCCGTGCGGGAAAACCAATGTCGTGAGCAAATTGCGGAAGCTGAGAGAGAATTGGGTTTTGAATGATGATGATGATTTTATTGATGAATGAAAATGCTGATTACAATGATGCGGTGTCGAGGGGGAGAGACACCAGAAAATGCTTGCTTGAAAATGTTTGATTGTTTGGTCCCCCTTAATAATGCTTAGACTTGTAATGTTGGTTTATTTTTTTTAAGCATTATTAAGGGGGACCAAACAATCAAACATTTCAATCAGCATTTTCTGGTGTCTCTCCCCCTCGACACTGCATCATTGTAATCAGCATTTTCATTCATCAATAAAATCATCATCATCATTCAAAACCAAGTCTGTTTCTGAATATAATTCTGCTATGTTTAGAATTACTTCTAAATTGAAACTCTGTGGAGATAATATCAGTGACTATGATATGCTTGAAAAACGTTTACAACGTTTCATGCCTCCAATATGGTCTTGCAACAGCAGTACCGAGAGAAAGGCTTCACAAAGTACTCTCAGTTGATTTCTCTTCTACTTCTGGCTGAACGAAACAATGAATTCTTATGAGAAATCACAAAAATCGACCCACTGGGTCTACACCATTGCCTAAAGAGGATGAGGTGTATTCCCATTATGCTAATCGTGGAAAAGGTCGTGGTCGTATTCGTGGTTGTGGTCGTGGTCATGGCCATATCCAAGGAAGAAAATTTCCTGGTGTTAATCATCCTCCACCAAAAAATAACTTCCAAAAATGGAAAGGTAAAGATGAGAAGCGAAACGCAGAGGGTTCAGAAACTAAATGCTATCGTTGCGGTGGAAAAGGGCATTGGGCAAAAATTTGTCGCATACGAAAACATTTGGTTGAGCTTTATCAAGCATCTCTGAAGAATAAAGGCCCTGAAGCTAATCTTGTCTATGACAATGAATTTGACATCACCCACTTGGACGTGGCAGATTTTTTTAAGCACCCTGATGAAAAAATAAACCATTTGATCGGTGATGGATCTGTGGTTAGAGATGATTGAGCAATTTAATTTTTATGCTTTCCTACTCGTAGTATGTAATGAATAAACATCTTGTAATTTTTATTGCACTTTATAATTCTTCTTATGTAGTTCTTAAGAATATTTTTATTTCCGAAATTTTATAAATTTCACAAACAAGGAGTAATATCCTATTAATTAGTATTCTAATCTCAGTGATCTTTTAAAAAATTTAACTTTCCTTTACATTCCTTTAATTCTCTTTAAAAAAAGGTTTACAAGCACCCTGGAACAACTTTTGTTACTTCACCCTCAATTTTTTTTATGAGTATGTTCTTTTCTTACACGGATCAATTATTTTTCATACAATGTATAGGAAAATGCAAATAATTTATACATGTAAATAAATTTATTGTAGTTGTATTAGTCATATGTGTACTTGTATTATTTTTTTTGTAATTATTTGTATAATAATTAGAATTTGCCAGAAAATGCATTAAAGGCTAATATTCAATTATTGGTTTAACTTTATTTCTTTTCCATTTTTCTCTAAAAATACTAATATTTATTCATAATCTTCTTTTGTATGTCAAACTACGGGAAGCAAATATGGATATCTTTCAAAGCAATCTTGGATCAAAGTTCAATTGTAAAAATATTTGCTTAATTGATTCATGTACGACATATACAATATTCAAAGAGAAGAAACATTTCTCTCATTTAAGTATGTGTAAGGCAGATATTACTACAATTTCTGGTAGTAGTAATCTAATTGATGGCTCTGGAAGAGCTACTATAACTCTGCCTATGGGAACAATAATTATCATAGAGAATGCAATGTTCTCCTCCAAGTCCAAGAGGAACTTGTTGAGTTTTAAAGATATCCGCATAAATGGATTTCATATTGAGACAATAGATGAGAATAATATGGAATATCTCATCATTATCAAGAATGTCTCTGGCCAGAAAAGAATTATTGAGAAGTTCCCATTTTTATCTTGTGGCATGTATTGGACAAAAATTAGTGCAATTGAGGGACATTCTACCTTAAACCAAAAGGTTACTGCTTCCAATACTTTTGTACTTTGGCATGATCGATTGGGCCATCCTGGATCAATTATGATGATACGAATCATAGAAAACTCAAAGAATTTGAAAATTCTTTTAAATAATGAATTTTCTTGCACTTCTTGTTATCAAGGCAAGTTAATTATAAGACCATCACCAACAAAGGTTGGGATTGAGTCCCCTGCGTTTTTAGAACGTATACAAGGGGACATTTGTGGACCTATTCACCCACCTAGTGGGTCGTTTAGATATTTTATGATCTTAATAGATGCATCTTCTAGATGGTCTCATGTATGCCTATTGTCATCTCGCAACCTCGCGTTTGCAAAATTAATGGCACAAATAATCCGATTACGGGCACAATTTCCCGATAATCCAATTAAGTCTATTAGACTTGATAATGCTGCTGAGTTTTCATCCCAAACATTTAATTATTATTGCTTATCAATTGGGATAAAAGTGGAACATCCTGTAGCTCATGTTCACACTCAAAATGGTCTTGCAGAGTCTTTAATTAAACGTCTGCAATTGATAGCAAGACCGTTACTCATGAAAACGAAGTTGCCCACTTTTGTTTGGGGTCACGCCATTTTTCATGCAGCAATGCTAATTCATCTCAGACCGACAAATTATCACAAATATTCCCCGTTGCAATTAGTTTTGGGTCATGAACCTAATATATCTCATCTAAGAATTTTTAGATGCGTTGTATATGTGCCTGTAGCACCCCCATATCGCACCAAGATGGGTCCCCAAAGAAGGTTAGGAATATATGTTGGGTTTGAATTGCCCTCCATTATTCGCTACCTTGAAACATTAACGGGAGATTTGTTCACTGCTCGTTTTGCAGATTGTCGATTCGATGAGGCATTTTTCCCAAAATTAGGGGGAGAAATTAGTGAAACCAAACATGAAATTTTGTGAAAAAATACATCATTGTCTCATCTTGATCCACGTGCCTCTATTTGTGACACAGAGGTGCAAAAGATTATCCATTTGCAGAAAATAGCAAATCAAATGCCAGATGCATTTACGGATCTGAAAAGGATAACAAAATCACATATCCCTGCAGAGAATGTTCCAATCCGTATTGATGTCCCTATTGGACAATCTTCTAGTGTCATAGCTAATGAGTCAAAAGCACGCCTAAAACGTGGTAGACCATTAGGTTCTAAGGATCAAAATCCTAGAAAAAAGAAAACAAATGATCAAGATGACACTACGAAAGAGTCTCATAATGAAATTCACGATTTAAACAATCCTGAGATTCATGAGGAAATCAATGAGCCTGAGACTCAAGAAAATAAGGAACTATCAATAAATCCAATCGATATTGAGACAAATTTGAATCGAATGGATATAGTGGTGGATTACATCTTTGCATATAATGTTGCATCTAGCATTATGCAAGAAAGTGAGGATCTTGAACCTCAATCTATTGGAGAATGTCGACAAAGACTTGATTGGCCAAAATGGCAAGAAGCAATCCAATTAGAGTTAAGTTCACTTGCAAAACGTGAAGTTTTTGGGCCTGTAGTCCAAACACCTAATGGTGTTAAGACTGTTGGCTATAAATGGGTCTTTGTACGCAAAAGGAATGAGAAAAATGAGGTACAAAGATATAAGGCACGCCTTGTTGCACAAGGATTTTCACAAAGGCCTGGTGTCGATTATGAAGAGACATATTCTCCTGTTATGGATGCTATAACATTCCGTTATCTCATTAGTTTTGCTGTCCATGAAAAGCTTGACATGCATTTAATGGATGTAGTTACAGCCTACCTTTACGGCTCACTTGATAATGATATATACATGAAAATTCCCGAGGTATTTAAAATGCCTAACGCACAGAATTCAAAGTCCCGGAAAATATTTTCAATCAAATTGCAAAGATCTTTGTATGCTCTAAAGCAATCAAGAAAAATATGGTATAACCGTCTTAGTGAGTATTTATTAAAGGAGGGTTAAATAAATGATGTCATTTGTCCATGTGTTTTTATAAAGAAAACAACATCGGAATTTGTTATACTTTCCATATATGTCGATGACATAAACCTTATTGGAACTCCTACAGAACTCCAAAAGGCAATTGATTATTTAAAGAAGGAATTCGAGATGAAAGATCTCGGAAAGACAAAATTATGTCTCGGTTTGCAAATTGAACATTTGACAAATGGGATTTTTATTCATCAATTTGCCTACATTAAAAAGGTATTGAAATGGTTTTACATGGATGGAGCACATCCATTAAGGGCTCCGATGATTGTTCGATCACTTGATGTGAATAAGGACCCGTTTCGACCTCAAGAAAAGAATGAAGAGCTTCTTGGTCCTGAAGTACCATATCTTAGTGCAATTGGTGCACTAATGTATCTTGCTAACACTACAAGGGCTGACATAACTTTTTCGGTTAATGTCTTAGCAAGATATAGCTCTGCTCCTACAAGGAGACACTGGAATGGGATCAAACACATATTGCGATATCTAAAAGGGACTACCAATATGGGCTTATTTTATGGCAATGATTGCAATCCCGATATTGTTGGTTATGCCGATGCTGGGTATTTATCTGACCCGCATAAGGCTCGATCTCAAATAGGTTATGTGTTTACATGTGGCGGCACTGTCATATCTTGGCGATCGACTAAGCAATCAATCGTAGCTACTTCTTCTAATCATGCTGAGATAATTGCTATTCATGAAGCAAGTCGAGAATGTATTTGGTTGAGGTCTATAATACATCTTATCCGAGACAAATGTGGTTTGAAGTGTGAAAAACTACCTACAATTTTGTATGAAGACAATGCAGCATGCATAGCCCAATTGAAGGGAGGATTCATAAAAGGAGATAGGACAAAACACATTTCACCAAAGTTATTTTTTACACATGATCTTCAAAAGAATGGTGATATCAATGTGCAACAGATTCGTTCAAGTGATAATATGACTGATTTGTTTACCAAATCTCTATCAACATCAACCTTCAAGAAACTGGTGTACAAAATTGGGATGCGAAGGCTCAAGAATGTGAGTTGATGCTCTCATCAGGAGGAGTTAATACGCGTTGTATTCTTTTTCCCTTACAAGGTTTTGTCCTACTGAGTTTTCCTTGCAAGGTTTTTAACGAGGCAATAAAAGGGCGTATTTCTAATCATGTGTACTCTTTTTCCTTCACTAGGATTTTTTTTCCCATAGGGTTTTTTCCTAGTAAGGTTTTAACGAGGCACATTATCTTTGGACATCCACGGGGGAGCGTTATGATAAATATCACATTATGGTGGATGTCTACTCTTCTTCCATGATCTTCATCTCAAATGCTTAATAACATATTCAATGACATATTTTGTATGTTCAATGACATATTCCATGACATATTTTCTTCACTTTTTATGCCTATATAAAGGCCTTGTAATAGATAGGAAAATACATACAATTGAAGAAGAAATAAGAATCACTCTTCCTCTCTTTCTCTCTATATCTCTTAGTTTGTTTTTGCTTGTTCTATCTTATTATTTTGGGTTATATTTTATAACAAAAACTCTTTTTTTAGTATGTTAAAGATATAATTGTTAGAATATATTGCAGAACCCCTAACGTTAGATAATCTTTAAGTAATGCGTATTAAAATATTATGGATCCAAACAGAATATAGGAAAATGACACTTTATAGCAGGTAAAAATAGCACGGTATAGTCAGTTTTCGGATTGGTCATTTAAAAATAGCCAGCGTTTACGAAGTCAATGAAAAATAGCCACATTTTGCTGCAACAGAGACTGGTCCAGCATAGTATAATGGAGTTCGGTGCACCTGTGTATGAATTCCAGCATATTATGCTGGACCGGTATACTTTGCTGACTCCAGTATATTATATTGGACAATTATACTTGCTGGAACTCCAGTATATTATGCTGGAGTTCTAGTGTACTTATGCTGGAACTCCATCATATTATGCTGGAGTTCCAACATACTTATCTCCAGTATAATATGCTGGAGTTCAAGCATACTTATGCTGGAACTCCAGTATAATATACTGGCATATTTTCCGGATTTTGAACAGTATTTTCGCTCACATTTATCTTTACATGAAAAGTTGCTAAATTTCGATTACTTTTGAAACTGGGCTATTTTTGAATGACCAGTTGTAAATCTAGCTATTTTTGAATTTCTCCCTTTATAGCAGCTCTTAAAATAATAACTGAAAAAAATATTTTTTGTATATATATACATTCTGTATGTTATATACAAATTTATACAAATTTTATACACTTTTTCGACTACCGATATAAATAATTTCTGACGCGGATTAAAAATAATAATAACTCAATATTAATCGCTTTGAGGATTCTTGTTAACCTACCCAATTAGTTTGGAATGAGGCGTAGATGTTATCCTTCAGTTATCGTTATTTGCAAGTTCAACTTTATCGTTGTTGGACTAAAGAAATCTAGCACCTATCACCAACCCATTTGCCATCAAGAATGATTACTTGTAGAATTCTTCACATGGGCCAATATGGTTTGTGGTTTTCACATTCAAATTATGAGATCCACAAAACACTTTTGGATTCCTCAAGGGAAATTTTCATTCCTATAGAATATAGGAAACTATATTACCAAATATGTTCATAGTTTGCATAATACCTTCATACTAATAGTATTTCTATATAATATATATAATGCATTAAATAAGGAATCATTGTAACTGTAGGATTCCTTATATAGGCGCGCTAAAAAAAGGGAATTTAATATTTTCAAGATCTTCCACAACGCAAATCACACACAGTAATAACTATCGTCAACTTCGTTACAAAATTTCCGTACTCTGTTTTAGAGATAGACTCTGTTTCAACTTTTTCTCTAATTTCACAAATCAAAATCGACAAAATCTTCTACAATTCTTCTGCAACAAAAGCAATTATGACGAAAATACCAATTATGTTACAATCGAATGGGAATTGGGATAGCTTTGGTCGATTTAGAGAATTCGAGGTCGATGGTATTGTAGTCGATGACGATGCGAGTTACAATCTATTGGTTTCTACAATATCACATCAATTAATGATTGATACATACGAAAAAATTATAGAAATCAAATACATTGTGAACGAGCATTGTCCTCCAATGGAAATTAGGAATGATATGGGTGTTCGTGTATACATGAAGACGAAAAAGAAAAACAAAAACTTAGGATCATATCCGCTATGTATAACTGTTCGTGATTTCAATATGGAATTGAGTATCACAAATGAGAACACAGCTGCAGGTATGTGATGTTATTTTTTCTATGAAATTCTGGTAATTTGTAAATGAACTACAAATTATCTACATTTTATCTACAAATAAACTACATATATATATATATATATATATATATATATATATATATATATATATATATATATATATATATATATATAAGTATGGATTTCTGAAATATCTACAAAATTTCTACATTTATTCTACATTAAAACTACAAAAAAATTTAAAAAATTAATATGAAATACTGAATTTCAATCTTTCTACAAATTATCTACAAATTTTCTACAAACTAGTGATAACAACATTTATATTTATTCTCATGCAGGTTCGTCTGGAATACTAAAGTTACTGCCAACATCTCCAGTTATAGAGGAATATGAAAGTATAATAATAACAGATAGTACACCAAGTTCTATTGAAGTATGACAAGTATACTAAGACAAGGAAATAATTGCAACTGTAATGAAGTACTATTCTGTCATGCACAAGTTCCAATTCAGGGTTAAAAGATCTAGTGCTAGAAGGTATAACATATGAATAGTCAAAGATTATTATTTTTATAATTTTGTAGTTTATTTGTAATTTTTTAGTTCTTCAGTTTTCCTTGCGATAATGTTTAACAGAATTATAGTTGAATTGTAGTTATGTTGTATTTATATTGTATAATGTGATTTTTTAAGCTACAACAGGTTTTTTTAATCTAAATTTTAACCCATTATTTAAAATGTATTTATTTTGTAGCTAGTGGCTGATATGTGTTGGTGAAAACTGTACATGACACTTCAATGCAACTAGCATAAATGATTCTGCAATGTTCAAGGTCAGAAATTTCGACAACCAGCACGCATGCTCTTTAATGGACAATACTTTCATACAACGCAAACCTACTGCCATGGTAGTTGGCAACATGGTTATTCCAAAATATTCTG
The DNA here is from genome assembly GCF_000715075.1 of Nicotiana tabacum. Taxonomy (NCBI): domain Eukaryota; kingdom Viridiplantae; phylum Streptophyta; class Magnoliopsida; order Solanales; family Solanaceae; genus Nicotiana; species Nicotiana tabacum. Next base: position 137,757,939 of record NC_134087.1, read on the forward strand.
ATCCTAAGATAATTTACACCCCAAAAGACATTCAATTTGACATGTTTTCTGAACACGACGTGAATCTAACCTACATGCAAGCCTGGAGAGCAAAGGAAAAGGTTTTACAGTTTTTGAGAGGTCATCCTGCTGACTCCTACAACAAATTGCCTAGTTATTTGTATATTCTAGAGAAGACTTATCCGGGGTCTATAGTTAAATTGAAGAAGACAGACGATGACTGCTTCTTGTATGTATTTGTTACGATTTGTACGTCAAAAAGTGGTTGGGAATATTGTAGGCCAGTTGTAGTAGTTGATGGGACCTTTTTAAAGTTAGCATACAGGGGAATAATGCTAACAGCCAGTACAATGGATGCAGCAGGTACTGAAGTTTTATTTGTAGAAATATTGTAGCTTGTATGTTTTTTTGTAGTACTTGCAGATTAATTGTAGATATATTGTAGAATAATTGTAGTTTGTATATATATGTCTTCTTCTGCATTTTTACTGCAGCCAATTAATTGCTTCTTGCCACATAATGTAGGTACCATATTATCATTGGCATATGTTGTTGTTGATTCAGAGAATGACGCATCATGGAAGTGGTTTTTTGAGCAATTCAAGCTCTCGTATGGTGAAAGACCAAATATGTGTACTATTTCGGATCGGAATGAGAGTATCTTGAAGGCAACATCTATTGGTTATCCCGGCATGCCACATTATTCTTGCATGTGGCATATTTAGACAAATATACGGGCAAAGTTCAAGAAGGGACATCTTAAGCTAAGTGAATTATACTTTGCCACGATGCGGTCATACAAACTTGATGAATTTAATGAAAGGATGTCAAAAATTGAGGAGATTGACCCTCGTGTTAAAGCATACTTATACGATATTGGATATCATAGATGGTCTCGAGTACATGCTATGGTGAACAAAACTTGGACTATGTCATCAAACATTGCAGTGTCGTTGAATGCTGTAACAAAATATGCAAGAGAGCTGCCGATAGTAGAACTATTAGAGTATATGAGGACCTTTCTTGAACGTTAGACGAAAGAAAATTTTTTGAAAGCAAAGGGTACATTCACATACCTTGGATACAAATTCAACAAAGAGTTAGATGACAATAGAACATTGTCGCATAAGCTTAGATTAGGATCTGATTATTTATTGAATCAAATTCATAAACAGCACAATGTAGATTCTTTGTAGATATTTTGTATATAGCTTGATTTTAACCATATATGAATTGTTTTTTTGTTTGTAATGTACTCGTAGGTGAGGGCTTTAACATAGTACATCCATACATTAATAGATGGTATGAGTTGCTATATTGTTTGTCTTGAAAATAAGAAATGTAGTTGTGGGCAATTTCAGCTTGATGAACTACCTTGTCCACATGTTTTGGCTGTTTTAAGACAAAGGGATGAGTCTTTTGAAGAATATTGTTCTCCTTATTACACAAGGGCGAACCTCTTGCGTACGTATGAAATACCAATAAATCCACTGCCTGATGAAAGCAAATGGAATGTGCCACAACATATAACTGAAGAAGTAGTAAATCCACCTAAAGGAGGGAAAAGGCAGCCAGGAAGACCTCAAAAAGAAAGATACAAAACATATGATGAAATAAATTCAAAGAAGTACAAGGTTTCATGCAGCAACTGCGGAGGAGAAGGGCATAACAAAAGATCTTGCAAGAATGCACCCAAAATGAAATAAAATTTTATGTAGTTAACTAAATATTTCATAAAATTTATTATTTAGTTCTGGATAATAGATTTTGATGTGTAATCGTTGTTTTTTTTAAGATCATAATGTAGCTAGTTAGGATGTTTCTATACTGAGATAATACTTTCATAGATTGATTTGTTTATGATTGTTTTCTATATATATAATCTATAACTTTTTTACTATATATGGAATCCTTTACATAGTTGTTAATGTGTGTTTGCAGTTTATCTACAATAAAAATACAAAAAAATACATTATCTGGAATTTACAGAATATATACATTATAAATCTGTAGGAAAGCAGTTAAAAACTTAAAATATTGTAGATGAAGTATTGTTTACATTAAAAAAATGAATATAAAAGAAACAAAGCACACTGTTAAAATATTCTACAAATTATCTACAAATATAACTACAAAAAAATTACAATATCTGTAGCTGATATAATATATAGATTAAAATTCAGGTAAAAAGAATCTTCATGATGAAAATAATGTAGATCAGAATAACTGTATAAAATTTCAGTTGCAAAGGATTTAAATGCTAAAAATAATGAAGATCAAGTACTGTACATATTCAACAAGTGAATATAAACCCAACAAACTGTTACCATTTGTACTACTATACTGGATAAGAAAAAAGAAACAAAGGCTACTATAAACAAGTTTGTTACAATTAAAACATAATAAATTGTTCAAAAACTTGTCTACCATCTATCTTATAAACTAGCATCAACTACGAAATTGTAATACATGTTCCATTCCAAACATTACAACTACTTCTTCTTCATCTAGACTCTTGTTTTCTCATTCAAAGCTGGTGCACCTTTCCTCCTTGCCAATATGCCTGTCACCTCACTATCACTAATTGCCCCAATCTCCTGCTTCTTTCTAGCATAGTCCTAAAGTAGCGCTCCATAGCGTCTACGGTATTGGTCAATATCAGAAAGGTCTTCTGTCGGAATTGATAATTCTCCAATACTAACATACTCTGCAAAGGCAACAACAAATACACCACAATCGCTGCAAAAGATAAAAAAAATATCAATATTTACCAAACCATCAGAAAAAAGGGTTAAATGTAAAGAAAGAAAGAGGATTTTTATTACAGTGATCCTTATTTTTACTGTGGTATCTCTCCGACGATCCACTGAATGTTAAAAGGATCAGTAATAGGTTTCTCAATGTATGCTTTTGTATTCTTGAAGTTGATGTCTTTACGCTTCCCATAAAATCCGGTGCATTACAAATACAAAGGGATAATAATAGAAAACTTGTTGACACAAGATTCAACAATAGAGTGACTGTGTGAAGAGACCATGGAATCATACATATAAAGATACCTTTCTGCAATGTCAAAAACAACCAACACACAGTGGAATTTTTCTACAATGTTGACAGACATGATGACATAATCAACTTCATCCCATGCAACATTTGCGAGTAGTCTATACCCCAATATATATTCTGCTACAACATCCTGGGGTTTGGCAATAGAAAACTTCTTTTCTTGAGGAGAATTTTTGAACTTTTCATAAATCTGATCAATCCTAGTCTTGAACACACAATCTGGTGTTGTTGTGGGGGTCATACTTGCCTCTTTTTCTCAAGTAATACATTATAATATTAATGTGCTGCAATAAAAACATATTGCAGTTATTCTACATGTTATCTCAAAATATACTACACAAAATTACAAATAACTACAATATTCTACAATCAGAAATACAAAGCATCTATTCATTCAGAATACAAACTATCTATAATTTATCTACAAAATATCTACAAATTAAATACATTGAATCTTACCGAGTCATTAAAGACTTGTCCTGGGTGTGCAGGGAAAAGAACCACTCCTTCTTGTCAACCTTTTCAACTCCAAGATCCAACCATGGCTTAATTTGGTTGTCCTTTATAGAATACGGAGCCTTCTTCCTATATAAACAAATAGAAATTAAAATATAATTGTTGAATGAAGTGGATGTATAAAAGATGAATACTGGAATAAAAATGTCAAATTGTGCAACCTAACCTCTTTGGACCTGTGCCGGTACCGTTGTATAACCACTTGTGGAATTGATCCAACAACTCAGGGTCTACATTTTGACCAATAACACTAGTAAACGGGTGCTTGAGGTGAAATATTTGAGGTCCAACCGAGGTGCTGCCACCAGAACTGTATAAAGGGAGAAATGGTGATCGGGCATGCTTTCCCGACTGCCTTGTTCTACCTTGATGCACGGGTGTTGTTTCATCTTGCATAGGCTCGCCGAACTTAACCAACTGGGAGAAGTTATCAGGCAGCTCGAAATCATCAAGCGTAACCTCCTTCTTCTCACCTTCGGATTCTTCTAAATCACCTACATTCACATACTCTGCCTCTTCACCTACATTGTCATCTTCCAGATTCTGTTGTTCTGTTTGAGCTGCTACTGTCACTCCGTGAATTGGAGATTGTGCATGCATATCTTCCCTGTCTGAAACACCATGTATATATAATTTAATAGAATGGTAAAAATATTGAAACAAAAAAAATATCTCTGAAAACAATTTCAAACCTGCATTCTCTTCATCAACGACCCCTTCAAAATGTGTATATAAATCAATACGTGCCAGATGATTTTCTTCACCATGTGCACATTCAACATGTTCTGTTTTTTCCATTAAAAATGTTAAATAATACTGGATAATATTGGCTTGACAACTTATGAAGATATGAAGGTGTGTCATAATATCTACATAAATATGTATTGTTGTGTAAATAAGCTGGATTTAATTGTATATATTGTGTATATATAATGTAGATAAATTGTAGTTATATTATAGATAATTTGTAGTTATTTTGTAGATATTTTGTATGTAATTGTAGATATACTGGAGATATATTGTAGATACCTGTTTTGCTGGGGCTGACCTGCATGTTTCACCACTATTGAACTGAAATTGCTGATTGTTCTTGTCTTTTGGTTGGTCAGTATTTTTTGTTGAACTCCCAACAAACTGTAAGTTTTATATTAGTTAGGATATATATTTTAGAGGTGACATAAATAGTTTTGTTAATATGATTAAGAATCAAATGTTACCTTTGCATCAACTTGATCATTTGGATTGTTTATCACCTGCAAAACAGTCTTGACTGAATCCTTTATTAGGTCTCGAAGGCTACCTAGTTCTTCAAATACATCTTTCCTAAAATTTTCAAGCTTTTCATCGACCTACATAATAAAAAAAATACATAGTTACCTTCAGAAATATGTATTAAAAAACAGATACACTATTATATAAAAATCAGAATGCTTTTTAGAACTACATGTTACCTTCTCAACACCTCTTTTTAACTTTTTTATTTTACGAAGAATAGACTCATTTTCCTCTTTTCCAATTGATTCTTTGGGTTCCAATGGAGGAGCATAAACTTGTGGATTCTCAAAAACATGTTCAAGCTCTTCAATTATGTACTCAACTTTATCAGGCAAAGACATCACTGAAAGCTCTTCAGGTGATTCATTTATGTTGGTGAACTGAATGATGAAAAAAATAAATTAGCTTGTTTAAGGCAGAATATGTATACAAAATGTAGATTTTTTGTAGATAAATTATATTATCATAAATAAAGACCATTTACCTTCATCCATTCAGGCTTGATCATTTTGTCTTCAACTGCAGCTAACCAAATCTGACCCTTAGTAGTTGACCAGTTTAGTATGCGAGGGATTGAATTCGAAATCTTTGTAGCTATATCAATGTTGACGGAGGAGCAACACTCATACAACTATACTTGCATGGCTAGTAGGAATCCTTGAATGAGATAAGAATGAACGAAAGGATTTAGCCTGTGCCTAACAGATTCAATCAACTGTCTGTAAGACTGAACACCCCATGGAAATGACTCGTACTGACCGGATTCAACCAAATAAAATCTAAAATGATCTACCAATCCAATATGGTCTCTCTATGAAGGACAAATGAAATATTCTATGAGATATAGAATACATAACTTAACTGCATCCTCATCGTTGATCCAGCTTTTGGTGGTTACTATCTGTTTTAGGTATGTCTTCTCCACTTTTACCTTGTTTGGAAAGTAACTGTTCATTATCTTATTGACATAACTAGGAGTGTAACCAAAGTCTATCACCTCAGTATGACATCTAAGACCAGTTATTACTGCAAACTCTCTCAATCCAAAATTTAACCTCTCACCTTTTAACTCAGCTATAAAATAGGAAACATCAGATGATTTCAATTCATACTTCATAAGAAGATGAATAGCTTGATTTTGCATGCATAAATTGGGAAATGACAGTAAATAACCAAAGCATGTCTTCTTGAACAGCTTCAAACCATTTGGAGACAAAAGCGCTATAATTTGGCTAGGAATGCTAGGGTCACATAATGTCTGGAATCTAAGCACCCCATAATCAACATTATGGGATGCAAAAAAATGTCCATTCTGCAAAATTCAACAAATGTAATCTAACATTAATATAGTAATTAAAAAACACTGATACATTTGTATGTTTCTACAAAATAACTTCAAAAATATACAATATAACAACAATGTTAAATAGATCAACAAATCTACAATTAAACTACAAAATTAAGACAATTAATCTCACATAATTTCATTGCTTAAAAACATAGATACATATGCAATTTATATATAATATTTCTATAAAAATCTACAAATAAAAAAACCCACAGATTATGTAGATTTTTAACAACTAAAACAGGCGAAATAAGTAGTGAAGAAATTAAAAATTTCTTACCTTCACCAATGAGTGTTTTCGAACATTTTTAGGAGTTTTAACACTAGGGGCTTTTTTTGAATATTTCTTCTTTTTGGGAGTTTTTGAACCGGGAGCCACCTTAGATTTCTTTTCAGGTTTACTAATAGGCACATCTTCTACAAAATCATCATCTAGAACTATCCCTTTTCGTTTCCTATCCGCTTGTTTGATTGATCTCGAAGATTCTCCAACATCGAAATCATGTTTTTGTTTAGTTCTAGCTTCAGCCCTGATTTGACGCGGAGAAACACTATGCTTCATATCTACAATTGCATGTGCGGATTTTCCTTGCTTTTGGGGTGAATGTGGTGATAATACACCCAAATCGAAAGAAGGTACATTTGATTCTAGATCTTTTTTAGGGCTATGTTTTGAAGCTTTGTTCTTCTTCATTGAGAAATTTTGAAGTTGTAGCTAAATGTGTGTATGAACGAAATTGAAGATTTGACTTCAATTTTGACTGGTTTTGTAGAAGAAAAACCTTGATTTTGGACGTTAATGGTAGATGGTTACCTTTGTTTTTCTGATTTTAGCAGAGGGAATAATGGATAGAATCGTGTGTGTGTCGTGATACGTGGGTGAGGTTGTGGGTTTAAGAGAGAGAAACTTGTGGGGGTGGGGATATGAGGGAATATACAGTACCATTAATTTAGGAGTGATATAAGGTACAATTAATGTACAGTTAAAACACCTTATGGTATAGAATTGATAATTAGGTATACTAAATATAATTAAATCAAACCTTAAACATTGAGAATAATATATTTCCTATATGACATAGGAATGTAAAAATTCCTTCCTCAATAGTACGACATCATTACATCATCATAACCAGCCTTCGACATTAAGCAAAGTAGCAATTATTAGTTGGAAATATTCATACACAAAAAGATACTATATCTCTTCTGAAAATAAGTGAGAAGGAGCTCTCTGTACCCTTCAAGATATTTTATTTTTGAAGGAATTATGCAAATTCCTTTAGAAAATGTGTTTTCATAGTTAAACAAGATAACAGTTGTCCAGTTATAATTATACTTATCTTAAAATTTTAGAACTGGTAATGAATTTCAATTTCCCACTCCACCACTACCGTTATCTCCCACTAAAGGGAATCCAAGAGTATTGGGATGATGGAGCGCCAAAAGCATACATAAAATAATCATCTCTAATCATAAGTGCAGAATTGATTGAAAAAGGCGAAATAAATAAAATGACACTAAATCTGGTAGACAAATCCCTCTTGTACACTCTGTAATCGCGGGAATATTATTAGACATCTAAACATTTTAAAGTGTGTCTATTATACGCCACTTTTGTGTTTGACAACTTCTTTTTGAAAATTGCATCACACGTACTAATTAGAGTGTGACACGTGTCATAACTCAAAAGAAAAAAAAGAACCTAATTTACACCACAAATAATAATATTTTAGAAAAAAAAAAGAAAAACAGAAAAGAAATTCCCCTCCACCCCTATCCTCATCTTCCCCAAGTCCCCTCCCCGATTCTTTAATCTCCCCCACCCAACAGTTGATTTTCTATCGAGTTAAGATTTTCTCTTAGCTTTGAATCCCTTGAAAGATTTTGTAAAACTTTTTGATGTGTTGAACATAACTGAAAACGAATTTGAAGAGTTAAAAAATATGGATAGAACTGGAAGAAAGAGAGAATAAAGAGGAAGAAAAAAAGTGCACTGATTGACAAAAGAATATCACATTTTCCGGCAAGACATCCATATTTTCCGGCGATTGAGCTTCCCTTTTATATTTTTTTGAGCTCAAATTTAGTGAAGTGCACATGGTAATCCATGTTAGACTTCCCAGGTCAGTTTTTAACAATAAATCGCCAATACATTCGGATTTCAAATCTGGATTTTTAAATAGGAGTACAATTGAAGGCTTCTTCAATGGTACCTCTTTTTTTTTTTACTCTTCAAATTCGAAAATTTGAGTGAGTAATAATACTCGATCCAAAGTAGTTAATTAATCAACTTCCAACACCCAATATCGCTTTATTCAACAACTCAAAATTCAAACTCCAATAGAAATGGGGTTACCCACAATGGAGGTTTACTTGAATTTGAAAATGGGGATAATAGTCACCTGAAGACAGGGATAACGATTGGGAAAATGATAAAATTTAAAAAATGAAAAAATGAAACAGTTGGACACACGGCTTCCATAGAGAGCTTCAAACATACAAAATTTTCTATTCACGCGCCTGATTCATGTGTAGGATACGCGGAGTGCTGCCTACCTAAAGTTGTGGGTAATAGACATACTTTAAAAATTTTGGGTGTATAATAATACTCCCGTAGTTACCGAGTGTGTAAGAGAGATTTGACTGCAAGATTTGGTGGCATTTTATGTATTTCGCCATAGAAAAACCAAAAGTATGAGCAAACTGAGGCCTACTTTGAGAATTTTAGGGAGCCAAAAGGGCCAATTTAACGGGTCTACACCCTAATAAAGAAAAGAACAAAGTTGATGACAATTAAGTAGTTGGGACGTCCCCTATACCTTCTCAAAACTCATTTCTGGCTCACCCACCACCTGATGTTATCTGATCAGACTTTCTAACCCTTCTGTTTTTTGCCGTTGAAATAATGATGTCCACCAAACCCTCAATATTTTTAGCGTGCAAGTTTTATGCACTCTAATCCTATAAAGAATATTTATGCAATCAAATAAAACAGAACAAAAGAAACACAGTTGAAGATTTAAGAATTGCAAATTATGTTTCTTCCTACTTCCTACTTCCTAGACCGCACAAATATGAAAAAGAAAAACAACTAGATGCGAATGGAGCTTTGAAGTATTCTATTTAAGATGTATAAATTTATACGTAAATGTCTTTAAAAATTACAACAAATAGTAAGTATGAACTTATTAGGCCATTCATTCTTCTCTCATCTCTCATATTCTTGATACAAAGCAGTCTTGAGAGCACATTAACAATCTATCAAGATTCAAATATATTTTTTTTTAATTGGGGGTAGGGTAAGGGGAAAATGGGGGGGGGGGGATTATAAGGTGGGAAATCGAAAAATTTAGGTAGCCAAGCTACTAAGATTCCTCCAATGTGAACAAAGAAAACGCATTACTACAATATCAGTCAATTTCCGTCATCGTGTTTCAACATAATTTTGATATATGAACATTTTTTTATAGAAGAGAAAACACAAAGGAAAAGGCAAGCACAAATAAAATTTTGAGTAGAAAAGTAGTATCACAAACTAAAATAAGAAAATCACGCTTTGAAGCACCAAGGGTTGTGATTATGGTGATTGTGAGAGGCAGCTTCCTTGTCAATCACCCCTTGAACATGTCGAAATTCCTCAATATGACAAGGAATCTTAATTGGACCTTTATGACCAAATCCATATTCTTCCTCTGCTTCCTTCAATAGCTGCATAAACAGCGGATGATTGATGTACGTGACAGGAATAACAAACCTCTGGTGCTCTTCACCATATCCCACAGTAATTGCCAGACACCCTTTTGGAATATCTTTCAATTCTTTCTTTCCATGGCCATGGTTATGATGAAAGTGAATTTGAGGCACATGAAAATGGAAATTCAGATGATGATGTCCCATCACTATACGATTGAAGAATTAATTGAAAAACAAGAATACCCTATAAACCGCTATATAGAGGGACTTCTTTTCTTGTTTGACAAAAGAGTATACAAGAGGTTATAATAAAACAAGAGAGAAAGGCCAAGGATCAGAAGCCGAGATGGCAAGTTTAAAGAGGGTAAAGGAAGACTCGGTTAAGGATTTTGGGATGTTGCTCATGTTCTACTGCATAAATCTTGCACTGAATAAAATTCTGATGATGAAAGTCGGAGTTTTTCCAAGAGACAGAGAAGTCTAAATAGAGCGGTGAATATGGGCTTGGCCCGTTGGCCAGCCCAGCCCAGCCCAGCCCAACCCGTGATTTAGCAGGGTTGAGCTAGAATTTTTGTAGCCCGTTTAACAACGAGATTTTTAAGCCCGGCCCGAGAGGCTTGGCTGAGGCTGGGCCGGGCCGACCCGTGGGCCTAATAAAATATTTATTTAAAATATATAAAAAATAAAAAGTATAATGCCTTTGAAGATGGAAAGTCAGAATTGGATCTTTACTATGAGGATGTTGTCATGTTACCAAAACTTGATCTTGAGAAGTTTCAAGAGATGGATGTTGTCATGTATTGGAAGGACAATTCTAGAAAATATCTCGATCTTTCAATGATGGTGAGTAATGTACTTAATATTCTTATTATTATTGTAGCATCGGAATCAACAATTAGCATTGGTAGCGTGTTCTTACTAAGTACAGAAGTTGTAATTATTATGAAAATGTTCAAACACTTGTTACTACTCGAAATTGGCTGCACAGGTTTTTCCAAACTCAAACTACTAATATTTTTTTATGTGAATTTAAATATTATTAATTTTTTAAATTTAATTATTTTTAATATTTAATTAATTAATATTGCATACGAATTGTAGATGAAAGTGAAGATGTTACGATAACCTTGTCACAAGCGAATTCAAATGTGTTTGATGAAGATGATGTGTTGGATATCTCATAAGCATCATGAATGTTCTCTTGAATAGTTTGTTTTAAGTTTTGACTTTTAGTGAATGAAATATAGTCTTGTCTTTTACTTTTTTTTAGTGTTTATTATGATATATTGGAACAATATAAAAAGCTATTAAGTTTTGCAAAATTTTTCCAATAAGATATTTTTTAACTTTTAAATAATTATATCTTTTTTAGGTTAGTACTTAAAGAAAAAATATAAAATTATATTTTTAAAAATGATGGGCCGGCCTGTGGGGCCCCGCAGCCCACATAAGGCTGGGGTGGGCTGACCATTATAAGGCCCATCAAAATGGTGGGCTAGCCTAGCCCAGCCCGTCAATTGCTAAAGCCCATGTGGGCCGGGCCTATTGACAACTCTAGCCCATATTAACCGCTCTAAGTCTATATATATGCGTAGGGTTTATAGGGGCATGAGGAATACTTCTATACTTCGAAGGATAAAAATATGAATAGCTAAAATGGTACATATCCGTGTGGTAAATGATCTAGTCCAAAAACGGAGGAAAAAGAAAGTGCTCTACTTTCTCTATTTCATATTTTACATAAAAGGGCTAAATATACCATGTATTTAAAAATATCATTCCTTCTACTATTTGGTTATTTCGACCTACCGTTATACTATCATTCAAATATATACTTCAATTGGACAGACTATCACGTGCAGCTTATTGCTTTTGGTTTGTTTTAAGCAGTTTTTATCTTATTTTAAGCACTTTTTAACATTATTAATCACTGAAAAAAAAACTAAAAAGCTGATTTGACAATCTTAAAAGTTAATCCAAACACTTTCTAAATAACTCATCCTTATCTTTTTTGGATTCACTACCAATTGCGGAGGGTCTGTGGGAGAGCGTGAATATGGAATTGATCACTTGTCTACTCCAAGTCCGACGTTTATGATACTATTGTGATGGTTGTGGATAATTTTTGTAAATATGCTACTTTCATGCCTGCATCACTGGGTTAAACAACCAAGAAAGCTGTCAACTTATTCTTTAAGAACGTGGTAAAGTATTGGGGCTTACTGTAACAATTCGACCAGTCGTTTTGAGCATTTGCTTTCAGTTCAGCGGTTTGAGGTCATAAATAGCTTCATATGGTGTATTAGGACTTGTATGTATCGTTGGTTTTGATTTTCGAGTGGTTCCGGATTTGTTTGGATGAATGATTCTCATTTTAGAAGCTTTAAGTTGGAAGAGTGGACAAGGTTTGATTTTATGTATTTGACCTCAGATTGGAGTTCTGATAATTTCGTTAGGCCTGGATGATGATTTTGGACTTGAGAGTATGCTAGGAATTGAATTCGGAGATTCCTAGGTTGATTTGACTTGTTAGGCAGAAAGGTGGCAATTTAAAGGGTTAGAATTTTCTTAAGTTTGACCATGGTTTGACTTTATGGCTATCGGGTTCGGATTTTTATTTTGGGACTTAGAATAGGTCCATTTTGCTATTTGATTTGTCAGCAAAATTTGGTATCATTTGGAGTTGGTTTGATATGATTCAGATGCTTGGTTGCAATTCTAGATGTTCTTGAAATTCATTGAGATTTTCATGCGTTTTGGTGTCCGATTTGTGGTTCTAGATGTTATTTTGGCGTTTTGATCGTGCAAGCGAGTTTGTACGATATTTATGCACTTGTTTTAATGTTTGATATGGAGCCCCGAGGGCTCGATAAGTTTTGTACGCGTTTGGGAGTGTTTGGAAGAATATAAGTTTTGCTAGTTTTTAGCCTGGTGCTCTAGGTCTCGCAAATGCGAGATTCTGTTCTCATTTGCTAGGAGGGTTCTGCATTTGTGAGGTTGGGGTGGCACAGTGGAGTATGCATTTGCGAATAAATTGATCGCATTTGCGATTCCAACTAGGCTTGGGATTTTCCGCATTTGCGACATTCCTGTTGCTTTTGCGAAGTTCCAAGTTTCACGTTTGCGAGCTTTATGACGCATTTGCGATGTCAACAGAGTTGGTCTGTGATCGCTTTCGCGATTAAGTTTTTGCATTTGCGGGATTCACATTTGCGAACCCCATGTCGCAAATGTGACATCTGTAGCTTCATTATAGCTGAGTATTTCGAGATTTAGCTTTATTTTATTATATTTTGAACCCTAGATTCGGTGGGAGACGATTTTGTGGAGAGATTTTCATACTAAACCATTAGGTAAATGAAATTGATTAATTTTCAATTATATTACATGATTATTTTTGTGGTTTAACATCAAAATCATAGGATTTGAAAGAAAAATTTAGGGATTTTTGTCTATGTTTTGAAAAATAAAAACTTGAGATTTGAGAGTCGAATTTGACTCGAATTTTAAAATAAAATACATATATGAACTCATAGGTCTATAGGCAGTCAAGACCTACCCTTCGACTTGAATTTTGACTAGGCGAGCCCGGGGTTGACTTTTGTTGATTTATGGGGAATTGAATAAAGATCATAACTTTTTTTAATTGAAGTTGGTTTCTCTTACATTGATTGATATTATTAAGACATTTTTGGCTAGATTTGAGCTGAGTAGAGGTGACCTTTAAAGGAAAAGCTATTTTGAGTATTTATTTGGCCTTATTGAGGTAAGTATCTTGCCTAACTTTGTACGAGGGAAACTACCCCTTAGGATTTGGGTTGATTGTACTTTTTAAAAATTGTGGAAGATGTGTACACGAAGTGACGAGTGTGTACACAGGCTTATATTCGGTATTTGACCGGTTTAGACTATTAGACTTCTTTCATGCATTTAATTGAAGTTGCCATTTCATGTTATATCTTCTATTGTTAGGCTTGCTCTTACATGTTTTACTTGAAGTTGTCAGTACATGTTCTATCTTATATTGTCAAGTTCACTCTTACATGCTTTAATTGTTAACTGCAATTACTTGTTGTATTCATGCCTTATTTGTTATGTGCCTTAATTGTTAATTGTGCCTTAATTGTTAATTGAATCTCTGACACCTTGACTTTATTTATGAGTTGTCATTTCTTGCTATTTGATTTTGTGAGTTATCAGGTAACTATTTTATCCGCTTGTGACTTTCTTTGTTTCGTTTCTTTATTGCATTTAATTTTGTGATACGCCGTAGTTGATTGTAGTTTGTTTGTTCAATTTATATTATTTGGGGATCGGGTTGCACGCTACAACAGTAATGAAATGATATGATATGATATGAAGAGATAAGGACAAATGATATGATATATGTGGGATCGGGTTGCATGCCACAACAAATTGATATGTTGTAATTGTTGTGACAATAAAGTTATCATCAGTTGTGATTCTCATGGTACATTCTACGTTGGAACGATTTATCGGGCGAATAATTATTATTTTTTCTTACATTATTTCACTTGTATTTTTTATCATATTTGGTTGGCTTTTGGCATTCTAGTATTTGAACCATAGTGCTTCTTGTGTGGGTCATGTATTCTACGTGATTCATTGTATTACTTTAATGTGCCAATTTGTGCTACCATTGTTACTTGGTGAATTTATTGTCAAGATGAATTTATTGTGGGGATTCATCGTCTCATATTCTGTTGAGTTATTGGTAACATAACAGGTTTAAATTGTCAACATGTTTACTTGTTGTGACTCTTAAGATAAAATCTGTCATCTGACTCGGTACTTTACTATATTTATATCGTTATAATGACTACTTTAAATGGTTCTCAAATTAAAATTATTACCCATTTGATGTTTTACTTTACTCAAATTTGTTACCATGTTTCACTTTAACAAATTCTATATTTAATTTGTTAATTTATTTGATGCTTTGCTTTGTTTACATATATTATTTTCCTTTACTGTGACGACCCGAAGGGTCATCCCCGTAGTTCTTCCTTATTCTGCGCTTTCGAGGCCTTGAAAATCTCGCTTTTAGTTGTCTCGATTGGCGTGCGCAGTTCGGGCGCGTAGCCAGAAAGTTTTTATGTTAAAATATGTGAATTATGTGAAACATTTGATGATTTTTGGTATTAATATGCATAATGTTGACTTCGGTCAATATTTGGGTAAACGGACCCGGACCTGTGATTCGACGGTCCCGGAGGGTCCGTAGAAAAATATAAGACTTGGGCGTGTGCCCGGAATCAAATTCTAAGGTCCCAATCCCGAGAAATGAATTTTTGAAAGAAATTATTTTTCTGAAATTTGATATGAAAATTTGAAATGAAAAGGAGTTAGAAAATATAGGTTCGAGCTCGTATTTTGGTTCCGACGCCCGGTACAGGTCTTAAATATGTGTTAAGCACTATCTGTAAAGTTTGGCTAAAAACGGACGTTATATGACGTGTTTCGGACTAAAAATGGAGAATTTGAGTTATGAAAGTTGAAGAAAGAAAATCATGTGTTTGAGGCTTGATCCTATGTATATGATGTTATTTTGGCGATTTGATCGCACGAGTAAGTCCGTAAGATGTTTTTAAGGTTGTGTGCATGTTTGGTTTGGAGCCCCGAGGGCTCGAGTGAGTTTTGAATGGGGCCCGGGAGGTCTTGGACTTAAGAAAATGCAGGTTCAGGTGTTGCAGACACCAGCCTGGCCGCGGTCATTTCCGCGCGGTCGGCGCTGGAGCCGCACGACCGTGATGCCTTTCTGTGCGGTCCACGTGGCTGAGTCTGAGGGCTAGGGTATTAGGTCAACCAGCGCGGCCGCGCACCAAAACAGTGCGGTCCGCGCTAGAAGGATTCAGAGAAGCCCCAATTTTTCTCCCACTCGGCGCGGCCGCAACACATTTTTGTGCGGTCCGCGCCAGGTCCTCAAAAAGGTATACAAGTTCGGAAAATCTCAGTCATTTTTCACTTTTCAAAAACCCAAAACCTAAGAGGCGATTTTCCAAACAACTTTTCTTCTCCAAAACGATTGGTAAGTGATTTTTAACTTAATTTCTTTATTCCTTAACATCTTTTAACATAATTTCAACTTCAAATCAAAGATTTTCAGGGGTGAAATTGGGTGTTTTGGGTAGAACCTAGGTTTTCTATAAATTGAGAAGTTGGACCTCAATTTGGGGTCCGATTTAAAAACAAATCATATATTTGGATTCATGGGGGAATGGGTAACCGGGTTTTGGTCCGAACCTCGAGTTTCGACCACGTGGGTCAGGGGTATTTTTGACCTTTTTGGGAAAAACCTTGAAAAATCTATTTTCATGCATTGGGGATGATTCATTTAGTAATTATTAATGTGATTAAGTAACTTATGACTAGATTCGAGCGGATTGGTGGTGGAATCAAGAGGTAAAGCTATACTAGAAGCGTGAGTTGAGTTTGGAGCATTCGAGGTAAGTGTTTGTTCTAACTTTGGCTTGAGGGAATAGGATTAGGATGATATTTGCTACTTGCTAATGTGGAGTACGGTGTATAGGCATGGTGACGGTTATCTATGCACCGGAGTCTAGCATGACCGTGAGTCTTGATTGCTTTTAATTCGAATAATGTGACACAAGCTCCTTGTTTATTTGATGAGTTTCATATAATGTGAACGGTTGAGGTAAAATTGTGATTGGTGTACTTTTGGAGCGTTAGCTCGAACATGAATGTGTTAGTTGAGGAAGAATGGATTTAAAAAGGAGAATGTGTTGTGAATACTCCCTTGCCGGGATGTGTAGACTGATATATATATTCTCCCTTGTCGGGATATTTTGGGCTGTTAACTGTACCCTTGCCGGGTTAAAGGTATTGAGTTGTTATTCTCCCCTGAAGGGGTCTACTATATGAAGTCAGATATTATATACTATACTATGGGATCGTGTGGCACGCCGTCCACTTATATATGATATTATGGGATCGTGTGGCACGCCGTCCACTTATATATGATATTATGGGATCGTGTGGCACGCTGTCCACTTATATATGATATTATGGGATCGTGTGGCACGCCGTCCACTTATATATGATATTATGGGATCGTGTGGCACGCCGTCCACTTATATATGATATTATGGGATCGTGTGGCACACCGTCCACTTATATATGATATTATGGGATCGTGTGGCACGCCGTCCACTTATATATGATATTATGGGATCGTGTGGCACGCCGTCCACTTATATATGATATGAATTGGGATCGTGTGGCACGCCGTCCACTTATATACTATATTATGGGATCGTGTGGCACGCCGTCCACTTATATATGATATTATGGGATCGTGTGGCACGCCGTCCACTTATATATGATATTATGGGATCGTGTGGCACGCCGTCCACTATATATATATATATATATATATATATATATCATGGAAACTGGAGTTTCTTCTGTTTATTTTCGATATTTCATTTTTATCTGTTACTCCCCGATAGCATGTCCCCTCCCAGTTTTACTTTGTATTATCTTGTTATTGTTTTCTTGCACTTGTTGTATATATATCTGTACAGGTTAATTGTGGTAGGTACTGTCTAGCCTCGTCACTACTTCGCCGGGGTTAGGCCAGGCACTTACCAGCACATGGGGTCGGTTGTGCTGATGCTACACTCTGTGCATTTTTGTGCACAGATCAGGGAGCAGCTTACGGACCACAGCAGTAGGATTTCTGGGAGCTTTCTTCAGTCCAGGGACTCTCGAGGTAGCCTAGCTGGCGTTCGCAGGCCGAAGTCCCTTTCCATGTTTTTCGTTTGTTCATCTTGTATCAGACAAACATGATGTATTTTCCTTTCAGACATTGATTGTAGTATTCTGTAGTAGTCCGTGAGCTAGTGACACCAGACTCTGGGTAGCATTTTGGTTCAAACTTCCGCACTTTTGGTTCTCAGTTGCTTTAGATTTAAAGTCTTCCGTTTAAATTTTGTCTCGTTTATTATATTGTTTGGAAGAAAGCAGGAAAAATGTTTTATATATTTGGCTTGCCTAGCTCCGATAGTAGGCGCCATCACGACACCCGATGGTGGGAAATCCGAGTCGTGACAAGTTGGTATCACATCACTAGGTTACTTAGGTCTCACAACTCACGGACAAGTTCAGTAGAGTCTGAGGGATCGGTACAGAGACATCTGTATTTATCCCGCAGAGGCTACTGAGTTAGGAAAACTTCACTTTGTTCGTTCGTGTCGTGCGATTCTGATTCTTAAGTATTGATCGTCCTCCTACTCTGTTCTTTCGCAGATGGTGAGAACACGTGCTTCCTCTTCTACCGCGCAGCAGCCTGAGCCCCCAGCTCCTATCAGGGGCAGAGGGAGAGGCCGTGCTAGAGGCCGAGGCCAAGGCAGAGCTCAGCCCCGAGTAGCAATCCCAGAGGTGGAGCCTCGTACTGACTATGACGAGGAGGTTCCAGCTCTAGCAGCTCCAGTGGGCCCAACTCATTTCCCAGAGGGTTTCATAGCCACTCTAGTGCTTCAGGACGCTTTGGTCCGACTGGTAGGCTTTATGGAGGGCATTTCTAGAGCGGGTTTGCTTCCCGTAGCTCCAACCACATCTCAGGCTGGGGGAGGAGTTCAGACTCCCGATACTCGTACTCCAGAGCCGGTAGCTCCTCAGGCTTAGGTTCCAGCAGTTCAGCCAGCCGTGGCAGTTCGGCCAGTTGTGGCAGCCCAGCCAGGTATTGCGGCTCAGTCCAGCGATGGTGCGGCTATGTCAGCGGATGCTTTGTGCAGGCTTGATTGTTTTACCAAGCTCTTCACAACCACATATAGTGGCACCCTCTCAGAGGATACTCAGGATTTCATATTCAGCTGTCATGAGGTTCTACGGACTATGGGCATTGTAGAGACCAATGGGGTCGACTTCGCCACTTTTCGCCTGACAGGATCCGCCAAGACTTGGTAGAGGGATTTCTGTTTAGCCAGGCCAGCAGGGTCGCCATCATTGACCTGGGATCAGTTTTCAGAGTTATTTCTGGGGAAGTTTCTTCCAGTTACTCAGCAAGATGCTCTTCGCTGGCAATTTGAGCATCTCCAGCAGGGTCCTATGACGGTCACCCAGTATGAGACCCGGTTCATTGATCTTGCTCGTCATGACATTATGATACTCCCCACTGATAGAGAGAGGGTGCGGAGGTTTATTGATGGGTTGGCCCAGCCGATCCGTGTTCAGATGGCCATGAGTGCCGGTAGTGAGATTTCATTTCAGGAGGCGGCAGATGGTGCCCGCCGGATAGAGATGGCACTTGCTCAAGGAGGTGGTCATGGGTCTGATAAGAGGCCCCGTCATTCTGGTAGATTCAGTGGTACCTCGTCTGGAGGTAGGGATTCTTATGGTAGAGGCCATCCTTCGAGGCCCTTTCAGTCAGCTCTCCAGGCTTCTCATGGTACACTAGGTGGTCGTGGTTATCAGCCGCAGTATTCTGACCAGTAGCTCTTCAGCTCATCATCAGCACCTATCAGTGCACCACCACTTCGTTATTCTCAGCAGCCAAGGGCTTGTTGTATTGCGGCGATGTGAGTCACATTGCCAGATATTGCCCTCGAGCTTCCAGTAGCTCGTAGCAGCAGGGTCCTTGCCCGATGATCCAGGCACCAGTTGCCCCACAGCCTGCCCAGCCAGCTAGAGTCAGGGGTAGAGGATATAGAGGTGGAGGTAGAGGTCTTAGAGGTGGAGCTCAGACCGCTAGAGGTAGGGGTCAACCAGTAGCAGATCGTCCCAGGGATATGATTCAAGGAGGTGGGGCCCAGCCTCGTTGTTATGCTTTGCCAGCCAGGCCAGAGGCTGAGTCATCAGATACTGTGATTACAGGTACTATTCTGGTCTGTGATAGGGATGCTTCTATGCTATTTGATCCCGGATCTACGTATTCATATGTGTCGTTCTATTGTGCACCCTATTTGGTTATGCCTAGTGAGGCCTTGAGTATTCATGTATATGTGTCTACGCCAGTGGGGAATTCTATAGTGGTGGACCGGGTTCATCGTTCATGTGTTGTGGTATTCAGGGGTTTTGAGAGCCGTGTTGACTTGTTGCTCTTGGATATGGTGGATTTCGACGTCATATTAGGGATGGATTGGTTGTCCCCGTATCATGCGATCTTGGATTGTCATGCCAAGACTGTGACCTTAGCCTTACCGGGTTTACCCCGCTTAGAGTGGAGAGGGACTTCTGGTCATTGTACCCGCAGTGTTATCTCGTATGTGAAAGCTCGGCGTATGGTCGAGTAGGGATGTTTGGCCTACTTGGTGTATGTTTGCGATTCTAATGCGGAGGCCCCTTCTATTGATTCTGTGCCCATTGTTCGAGAGTTTCCTGAGGTTTTCCCTTCAGACTTGCTGGGTATGCCGCCCGACAGGGATATCGACTTTTGTATTGATTTGGCCCCGGGCACTCAGCCCATTTCTGTCCCGCCATATCGTATGGCCCCGTCGAAGTTGAAAGAGTTAAAGGAACAACTGCAGGATTTGCTTAAGAAAGGTTTCATTAGACCCAGTGTTTCGCCTTGGGGTGCGCCAGTGTTGTTTGTTAAGAAAAAGGATGGTTCGATGAGAATGTGCATCGATTACCAGCAATTGAACAAGGTTACAATTAAGAATAAGTATCCACTACCGAGGATCAACAATTTATTCGACCAGCTTCAGGGTGCGAGGGTATTTTCAAAGATAGATTTGAGATCGGGCTACCACCAGCTGAGGATTAGGGCGTCTAATGTCCCTAAGACAACATTTCGCACTCGGTATGGGCACTATGAGTTTTTGGTCATGTCATTTGGATTGACTAATGCCCCAGCAGCGTTCATGGAGTTGATGAACCGAGTGTTCAGACCTTATTTGGACTTGTTCGTGATAGTCTTCATTGACGATATTCTTATATACTCCCGCAGTCAGGAGGAGCATGAGCAGCACCTCAGAGTGGTCCTTCAGACCCTAAAGGATAGTCAGTTGTATGCTAAGTTCTCAAAGTGCGAGTTTTGGTTGAGTTCGGTCGCATTCCTGGGTCATGTCGTATCAGCAGCAGGCATTCAGGTAGACCCGAAGAAGATAGAGGCAGTCAAGAACTGGCCTCGACCAGCTTCAGCTACGAATATTCGGAGTTTCCTGGGGTTAGCAGGTTACTACTGTCGGTTCGTGGAGGGGTTTTCATCCATTGCAGCCCCTATGACCAGATTGACCCAGAAGGGTGTCCAGTTCAGGTGGTCGGACGAGTGTGAGGCGAGCTTTCAGAAGCTCAAGACGGCTCTAACTACGACACCAGTATTGGTTTTGCCCACAGGTTCAGGGCCATATACGGTCTATTGTGATGCGTCTCGTATTGGGCTTGGTGCAGTGTTGATGCAGGAAGGCAAAGTCATTGCTTATGCTTCGAGGCAGTTGAAGATCCACGAGAAGAATTATCCGGTTCATGATCTCGAGTTGGCAGCCATTGTTCATGCCTTGAAAATCTGGAGGCATTACTTATATGGCGTGACGTGTGAGGTTTACACTGATCACAAGAGTCTTCAGTATCTGTTCAAGCAGAAAGAGTTGAATTTGAGGCAGAGGAGGTGGTTAGAGTTGCTAAAGGATTATGATGTTACTATCTTATACCACCCGGGGAAGGCCAATGTGGTGGCCGATGCATTGAGCAGGAAGTCCGCCAGCATGGGTAGTCTTGCTTATATTCCAGTCAGCCAGAGATCGCTTGCTTTGGATGTTCAGGCCTTGGCCAATCGTCTTGTGAGGTTGGATATTTCTGAGCCTAGCAGAGTGTTAGCTTGCACGGTTGCTCGTTCCTCACTATTAGAGCGTATCCGCGAGCGGCAGTTTGAGCATCCCCATTTGTGTGTCTTGAGAGACACGGTGCAGCGTGGAGGTGCCAAGAAAGTAACCTTAGATGATGATGGTGTATTGAGATTGCAGGGGCGAGTTTGTGTGCCCAATGTTGATGGGATTCGAGAGTTGATCTTAGCGGAGGCCCATAGTTCTCGATATTCTATTCACCCGGGCGCCGCGAAGATGTATCAAGATCTGAGGCAGCACTATTGGTGGCGTAAGATGAAGAAAGACATCGTTGCGCACGTGGCTCAGTGTTTGAATTGTCAGCAAGTTAAGTACGAGCATCAAAGACCCGGTGGTCTATTTTAGAGGATTGCACTTCCCGAGTGGAAGTGGGAGAGGATTACGATGGATTTCATTACTGGACTTCCGATGACTCGGAAAAAGTTTGATGCAGTTTGGGTCATTGTTGATAGGCTGACCAAGTCAGCGCATTTTGTTCCTGTTGTAGCCACCTATTCGTCCGAAAGGTTAGCCGAGATTTATATCAGGGAGATTCTTCGCCTTCATGGGGTGCCGCTATCTATCATTTCGGATCGGGGTACGCAGTTTACCTCGCATTTCTGGAGAGCGGTTCAGCGAGAGTTGGGCACCGAGGTCGAGTTGAGTACAACATTTCATCCCCATACGGACGTTCAGTCCGAGAGGACTATTCAGATTCTTGAGGACATGCTCCGAGCCTGTGTCATTGATTTTGGAGTCTCGTGGGACCAGTTTTTGCCTTTAGCAGAGTTCGCCTACAACAACAGCTACCAGTCCAGCATTCAGATGGCTCCGTATGAGGCGTTGTATGGTAGGCGATGTCGGTCTCCAGTTGGATGGTTTGAGCCGAGAGAGGCTTGATTATTGGGTACGGATCTGGTTCAGGAGGCCTTGGACAAGGTCAGGATTATTCAGGATAGACTTCGTATAGCTCAGTCCAGACAGAAGAGTTATGCAGACCGCAAGGTCAGAGATGTTGCTTTCATGGTTGGTGAGCGGGTATTGCTCCGTGTATCGCCTATGAAGGGCGTGATGAGATTTGGGAAGAAGGACAAGCTCAGCCCTAGGTTCATCGGTCCATTTGATATTCTTGATCGTGTAGGAGAGGTGGCTTATAGACTTGCCTTGCCACCTAGCTTGTCAGTTGTGCATCCCGTGTTTCATGTATCTATGCTCCGGGAGTATCGCGGAGATCCATCGCACGTGTTAGATTTCAGCACTGTCCAATTGGACAAGGATCTGTCATATGAGGAGGAGCCGGTGGCTATTCTAGACCGGCAGGTTCGACAGTTGAGGTCGAAGAGTTTTCCTTCGGTGCGTGTTTAGTGGAGAGGTCAGCCTCCAGAGGCATCGACCTGGGAGTCCGAGTCCAATATGCGGAGCCGGTATCCTCATTTATTTCCCGACTCAGGTACTTCTTTCTTTTGTCCGTTCGAGGACAAACGATTGTTTTAGAGGTGGAGAATGTGACGACCCGAAGGGTCATCCCAGTAGTTCTTCCTTGTTCCGCGCTTTTGAGTCCTTGAAAACCTCGCTTTTAGTTGCCTCGATTGGCGTGCATAGTTCGGGCGCGTAGCCGGAAAGTTTTTATGTTAGAATATGTGAATTATGTTAAACATTTGATGAATTTTGGTATTAATATGTATAATGTTGACTTCGGTCAACATTTTGGGTAAACGGACTCGGACTTGTGATTCGACGGTCCCGGAGGGTCCGTAGAAAAATATGGGACTTGGGCATGTGCCCGGAATCAAATTCTGAGGTCCCAAGCCCGAGAAATGAATTTTTGAAAGAAATTGTTTTTCTGAAATTTGATATGAAAATTTGAAATGAAAATGAGTTAGAAAATATAGGTTCGGGCTCGTATTTTGGTTCCGACGCCCGGTACAAGTCTTATATATGTGTTAAGCACTATCTGTAAAGTTTGGCTAAAAACGGACGTCATATGACGTGTTTCGGACTAAAAATGGGGAATTTGAGTTATGAAAGTTGAAGAAAGAAAATCATGTGTTTGAGGCTTGATCCTATGTATATGATGTTATTTTGGCGATTTGATCGCACGAGTAAGTCCGTAAGATGTTTTTAAGGTTGTGTGCATGTTTGGTTTGGAGCCCCGAGGGCTCGGGTGAGTTTTGAATGGGGCCCGGGAGGTCTTGGACTTAAGAAAATGCAGGTTCATGTGTTGCAGACATCAGCGCGGCCGCGGTCATTTCTGCGCGGTCGGCGCTAGAGCCGCGCGGCCGCGATGCCTTTCTGTGCGGTCCGCATTGCTGAGTCTGAGGGCTAGGGTTTCAGGTCAACCAGCGCGGCCGCACACCAAAAAAGTGCGGTCCGCGCTGGAAGGGTTCAGAGAAGCCCCAATTTTTCTCCCACTCGGCGCGGCCGCAACACATTTTTGTGCGGTCCGCGCCAGGTCCTCAGAAAGGTATACAAGTTCGGAAAATCTCAGTCATTTTTCACATTTCAAAAACCTAAAACCTAAGAGGCGATTTTCCAAACAATGTTTCTTCTCCAAAACGATTGGTAAGTGATTTCTAACTTAATTTCTTTAATCCTTAACATCTTTTAACATAATTTCAACTTCAAATTAAAGATTTTCAGGGGTGAAATTGGGTGTTTTGGGTAGAACCTAGATTTTCTATAAATTGAGAAGTTGGACCTCAATTTGGGGTCCGATTTAAAAACAAATCATATATTTGGATTCATGGGGGAATGAGTAACCGGGTTTTGGTCCGAACCTAGAGTTTCGACCACGTGGGTCCGGGGGTATTTTTGACCTTTTTGGGAAAAACCTTGAAAAATCTATTTTCATGCATTGGGGATGATTCTTTTAGTAATTATTAATGTGATTAAGTAACTTATGACTAAATTCGAGCGGATTGGTGGTGGAATCAAGAGGTAAAGCTATACTAGAAGCGTGAGTTTGAGTTTGGAGCATTCGAGGTAAGTGTTTGTTCTAACTTTGGCTTGAGGAAATAGGATTAGGATGATATTTGCTACTTGCTAATGTGGAGTACAGTGTATAGGCATGGTGACAGTTATCTATGCACCAGAGTCTAGCATGACCGTGAGTCTTGATTGCTTTTAATTCGAATAATGTGACACAAGCTCCTTGTTTATTTGATGAGTTTCATATAATGTGAACGGTTGAGGTAAAATTGTGATTGGTGTACTTTTGGAGCGTTAGCTCGAACATGAATGTGTTAGTTGAGGAAGAATGGATTTAAAAAGGAGAATGTGTTGTGAATACTCCCTTGCCAGGATGTGTAGACTGATATATATATTCTACCTTGTCGGGATATTTTGGGCTGTTAACTGTACCCTTGCCGGGTTAAAGGTATTGAGTTGTTATTCTCCCCTGAAGGGGTCCACTATATGAAGTCAGATATTATATACTATACTATGGGATCGTGTGGCACGCCGTCCATTTATATATGATATTATGAGATCGTGTGGCACGCCGTTCACTTATATATGATATTATGGGATCGTGTGGCACGCCGTCCACTTATATATGATATTATAGGATCGTGTGGCACGCCGTCCACTTATATATGATATTATGGGATCGTGTGGCACGCCGTCCACTTATATATGATATTATGGGATCGTGTGGCATGCCGTCCACTTATATATGATATTATGGGATCGTGTGGCACGCCGTCCACTTATATATGATATTATGGGATCGTGTGGCACGCTGTCCACTTATATATGATATGAATTGGGATCGTGTGGCACGCCGTCCACTTATATACTATACTATGGGATCGTGTGGCACGCCGTCCACTTATATATGATATTATGGGATCGTGTGGCACGCCGTCCACTTATATATGATATTATGGGATCGTGTGGCACGCCGTCCACTTATATATGATATTATGGGATCGTGTGGCACGCCGTCCACTTATATATGATATTATGGGATCGTGTGGCACGCCGTCCACTTATATATGATATTATGGGATCGTGTGGCACGCCGTCCACTTATATATGATATTATGGGATCGTGTGGCATGCCGTCCACTTATATATGATATTATGGGATCGTGTGGCACGCCGTCCACTTATATATGATATTATGGGATCGTGTGGCACGCCGTCCACTTATATATGATATTATGGGATCGTGTGGCACGCCGTCTACTTATATATGATATTATGGGATCGTGTGGTACGCCGTCCACTTATATATGATATTATGGGATCGTGTGGCACGCCGTCCACTTATATATGATATGAATTGGGATCTTGTGGCACGCCGTCCACTTATATACTATACTATGGGATCGTGTGGCACGTCGTCCACTTATATATGATATTATGGGATCGTGTGGCACGCCGCCACTTATATATGATATTATGGGATCGTGTGGCACGTCGTCCACTTATATATGATATTATGGGATCGTGTGGCACGCCGCCACTTATATATGATATTATGGGATCATGTGGCACGCCGTCCATTTATATATGATATTATGCGATCGTGTGGCATGCCGTCTACTATATATATATATATATCATGGAAACCGGAGTTTCTTCTATTTATTTCCGATATTTCATTTTTATCTGTTACTCCCCGATAGCATGTCCCCTCCCAGTTTTACTTTGTATTATCTTGTTATTGTTTTCTTGCACTTGTTGTATATATATCTGTACAGGTTAATTGTGGTAGGTACTGTCTAGCCTCGTCACTACTTCGCCGGGGTTAGGCCAGGCACTTACCAGCACATGGGGTCGGTTGTGCTGATGCTACACTCTGTGCATTTTTGTGCACAAATCAGGGAGCAGCTTACAGACCACAACAGTAGGATTTCTGGGAGCTGTCTTCAGTCCAGGGACTCTCGAGGTATCCTAGCTGGCGTTCGCAGGCCGAAGTCCCTTTCCATGTTTTTCGTTTGTTCATCTTGTATCAGATAAACATGATGTATTTCCTTTCAGACAATGTGTGTAGTATTCTGTAGTAGTCCGTGAGCTTGTGACACCAGACCTTGGGTAGTGATGTGTATTAAACTTCCGCACTTTTGGTTCTCAGTTGCTTTAGATTTAAAGTCTTCTGTTTAAATTTTGTCTCGTTTATTATATTGTTTGGAAGAAAGCAGGAAAAATGTTTTATATATTTGGCTTGCCTAGCTCCGATAGTAGGCGTCACACCTCCTTTTTCCGCCCCCGCGAGGGGCGTAAGGGAGTTTTTTCCAATTAAACGACAATCGAAACGGTATTTGTTTATTTATTTCAGAGTCGCCACTTGGGAGATTTAGGGTGTCCCAAGTCACCAATTTTAATCCCGAATCGAGGAAAAGAATGACTCCATATTACAGTCTGCATACCAGAAATCTAGATAAGGAATTCTGTTAACCCGGGAGAAGGTGTTAGGCATTCCCGAGTTCCGTGGTTCTAGCACGGTCGCTCAACTGTCATATTCGGCTTGATTATCTGATTTAATACATATTGAACCTATGTGCAAATTTTAACTTTTAACCGCTTTTATCATTTACTGTTATTTTATCAAGAATTGCAACATCGTGGAAACACATCTCGAACCACGTCACAATCAATGTACCCGTGGTTAGAGCTACATTTCAACTCTGTTGAGATTGGGATTTAGGTCACGTAAATGTGCACCCGAGTTTAGGAAGATAACATTATTAAATACGCGCCTAAAGTGACTAGCGTATCATTTACTTTGGGCAGGGCCGTGGAATTTTACTAAATGGTCCATCCCGAAGTCTAAGCAGTTTTAAAGCAAATATTTACTAAGGGCCCCGCAATTTGTATTTTTTATTTGGCGAGGCTCATCTCATTCTTTTTTTCTTTTTTTTTGAAAGGAATTTGCAACGTCATGGAAATGCATCTCGAACCACGTCACAATCAATGCACCCGTGATTAGAGACACATTTCGACTCCGTTGAGATTTGGATTTGGGTCACATAAATGTGCACCCGAGTTTAAGAAGGTAAGATTTATTAGGGCGCGTCCTAAAGAGACTAACGTATTGTTATTTTAGGAAGAGGACGTGAAGGTTCATTAAACGGCCAAATCCAAAGTCTAGTCGATGGTTATGTATTTTATTGAGGGCCCCGGTGATGTGTGATTTATTTGGCGAGGCTCGTCTCATTTTTATTTTAAAGGATAAACCTATAGTGACTACATTTCTTCTATTAAATTCGTCTCTAAAATAAAAGGAAATCCCTTAATTAATTACATGCTAAAAAGTCGAACTTATTAGTTATTAGTTTACGGCTAATGCAAAAATGGAAAATTGCAATCGAGTTTGTACAAAGAGAGATTGCTTCCGTTCTATATTCTATTATTTAATAACATTGGAACATGAGATTGACGCACAATAATATCGAAGCAGATTAACTATTCTTCGATTAATTTAAACTAGCATTATTAGATGAAGAAGTTATACATATGCAACCTTATTCATTGACGGGCATACATATGAGGTTCAGTTAATTATTCCACCCATGCTTAATATTTAAAGGTGAAAAGACGGAAGCTGACCCTATCTAACTTAAGTGATACCGCTACATGTTTCATGCTTAGCTACGTGATTTTTTTTATCTTTTGCGATAATCCAAACTGCCTAGTATGCCTTTGAAATATACATTATCTACTGATGAACTAGGGTGAAACAAACGTGATTACTGCACTGACATTTTTTTAACCGACCCTACGTGAAACCATTGTTGGCCGAACATCACTGCTACTCCACTAGTTTCTTTCTGATTAACATACAAACGACAAATTACCGGGCCTAACTCTTATGGACTGAAAACTGTTTCACTACACAGTTTGAAAGCCAAACTTTACATGTCAAGCATACAAAGATGTTCTAAACCACAAACAGCAAAGAAAATAAAAATAACTATGCTAAGTTCAAACTGCAATTCTTCTTATACTCTTATTCATGCTCCAAATTCATCATTACACCAATGAAATTAGAATGTGTACCTGGATGTTGGACAATAAGAATGAGAAGAAGAATAATATCAGCAGCAGGCAACCAGACAGCAGTAATACAGCAGTAACACAACAGCAATAAACAGCAACAGCAGTTCCACAACAATGACAAACCCACAGGTGGTCGAGCAATCAATCAACAATCCCAGAACAGAGTAGTAAACCAAACAGAAAAACCCAGGATGTTTGATACAATAGTAACAGCAGTTCACTAATTACAACAACTCGACCAATAACCAACAACAAACTCAATAGCAATGAGACCAGACTCAATCAGCAGCATACAGAAGCCCAGAATATAGTAGTAATCCCACTGAGAAATCAGAATACCCTAATGAAATAGTCACAGCCCAAACCCTTTAGAACTAACAGTTTTATTTCTCTCTGAACACTTAGTAATTTTCCAGTATATTCTCTTAATACTCACTGACTTGTTCCAGTCCCCCCTTCTAATTTAGAACTATTTTTTTTCCTCCCCCTTTTTAGCTTGTGTCCTCCTCTATTTATCCTAGCATCAGCCCATTCAAAACAGCCTGTTAGACCATTCAAACCCCCTCCCATGTTCTCCTGCTGTTTTTCCACTCAATGATAAAATAAAACCCTTCCCATGAGATTCCCCTGACAAAACTATTTTCATTATTAAAATGCCTTATCATTTTATTAAACTAAACCAAACATGGGCAGCAGGAATGTATCCTGTCAGCACATGCTGTCCAATTGACCCTAATTCATTAAAGAACTACAAATTGCCATGCTTTTCTGATTTCCAGCCATTAAAGGCACTCAATATGTCATTAATTCCACTATTGGTCAGTTAATTTCATTAGTTGAATCAAAGTTTTAGTACCTTATTGTCAGCTCATCTTGCCTTTTACAGAATTTTATAACCCCAAACCAAACCTTTAAAACCCCTGACCATTTCTGTTTTATCCCAACTTCAACAAAAGTGAAATTCTGAACTTATGGGAGTTCAAATTCAACAATTATCCTAACTGAATTCCAACTATTGTATTATAGCTAACAAACCATTCACAGATAGTTTTCAAACAACTAGCTAATCGACAATGGTTCAATCAAATCATATGAAGTTATCAGGAATCAGGACATTTGAACATTCAGTCCTATGAAACTAATCGACGACATTTATCTAATCGACTATATTAATTATAACGTAGAACAATCAGTCGATTAAACAGATAATACAAATAGGACATGAACTGTTCTTGACAAATTTGCACGATACAGCGAAAAACCAGGCATTATTGATTCGACGATGTTAATCATATTGAAATATGTATACTACTATACAGATTCATCACAACAGAATAAACAAATCAACCAAATAGAAAGTCTTATGGAGATAAAGAACAACTGACAACAGAAATCCCAAAATAAACAAACAAACTAAATAAAAATGCAGAAAAACTAATCTAGACTAAAATAGATAACAAAAGGGAGAAGTGAACAAACCAGAAAAGTTTTAACATGGATGACCCAGGCATGAGCTTGATTTGCCCATTTGAGGTCGGACAAATCCTAACTGAGGTGTTCTCGAATGAGAACACTTCGATTAGGATCTACTAGACCCCAAACTTCCGTTTATATCCAAACAGACCCCACAAATTCTTGTGTTCTAGGGTTCGATTCTTCAGAGTTGGGGTTTTGGGATTTGTGGGTAGATTCGGACTAAACCAAGCCTGATTTGGTCACGAGGGAGGTCAGGGGAGTGTCTAGTGTGGATTTGGGTTGGTTTGGTGTAGGTCGAGGTCCGGCTCAAATCTTCAAATGAAGATTCGAGATGGTGGGGGAGGATTCGAGACCCACGGTTAGTGGATCTGTGTTCAGGGGGTTGAGGTGGTCCTAGGGTGTTAAGGTGGTGTTCGCCGGCATCCTTGCCGCCGGGTTTATGGTGAGGGGAAAGGGGGCAGTGCTAGGGTTTGAGAGGAGGGGGCTCTGGGACGATGGTGAATAGTGGGTGAAGAGGGGCGGGTCTGTTTTGGGGCGTGGGGTGTTAGGTTAGGTTTATATATGGGATGGGTGGTTTAATCCTGACCGTTGGATCATTCAAAATTGATGGCCAGGATTGGGGGAGCTTAACAATACGGTATCGTTTGGTTGAGTAGGGGGTCGGTTTAAGACGGGAATGGGTCGGGTCATGAGGGAAGCCAAAGACCGTTGGATCAATGTAGATGAACGTCTCAGATCAACTTTGCCCAAAACGGCGTCGTTCCGACTTAGCAGGGGCTGCATTGGACCTTTTGATTGCAACGAATCAACGGCTCAGATTGAGGCGTAGATACGGCGTCGTTTGGGTTGTGCATGGGCAGCCTGTGTTTGGACTGGGTCTATGTTTTGGTTTTGGGCCTAATTTTGGGGCCCAATCCGATTTTTTCACAACTCTCTTCTTTTCTTTAATTACCAAAATTAAACAAAACTCCTAAATAAATTGTAAAATCAAAAATAAAATAAAATTACACACATATTAGTTAACACCTATAATAATTAACACACAATTTAACATTAAATAAAAAATCACTCCATGTCCAGAGACACACATGCATATATTTTTGATTTTCTTTTAACCAAATTATGGTTAATTAATTTCTAAATGTGCCATTAATTCCTAAATGCATGCAACATGTATTTTTGTATTTTTGTTTACGGACAAAACGATTATCAAAATGTCACGCATATTCTCAAAATTGTACCCCAAGGAAAATATTTTTATTTTTTTGAATTTTTTGGGAGTAATTCTCATAGGGAGCAAAAATCACGTACTTACAGCTGCCCCTCTTTGCCCGAAGACACGAAGGGTTTTCGTGCAAAGATAAAATGAGCGATTTTTTGCTCAATTGAGTACTCCGTGTGAGGCATTTTTTGAAAAAGATTTGACCGAACCTTTGCCTCAGAGGTTTCCTACATATCCTGGGCTAAACAGGAATCAGGTCAATGTAGTTCGGGAAGTTTCGGTAGCTGGGACTACCCTGTGACTGTAATGTTTGCTGCTGCTGTATGCTGTTACTGCTGCTCTACCAGTCTACTTATTACATCGTGCTAAAAAGAAAACAAGACGCTAGACTAGACTACGGATCACAAGATTTTATCCATCTTCAACTTGTTCTTGTTGTCCCGCTTTCTTGTCGGCTTGTGTTCCTTCTGGTGCTTTTCTTCCGTGCACTTGGGGATGACACTGGCTTTTTGCCCTCCTGAATACTAGTTTCACCATTTCGCTCGGCCCGCCGGGGATATGGTTTTCCTCATTGAGCTTTCCAGCGGTTCCTCTGGGGATACGGCTTTCTTCATCAGATTTGCTATGCTGGGCACAATTTAACGTTCAACAAACCGCTTCTTTCAAGACGCGTCTTTTTCTTCCTTTTGACTCATGCGCCTGAATTTGTGCTGGGACCTTTTGTCGCAACCTTCCGTTTCCCGGTGATGGGGTCTTTTATCGTTCCCTACTGGGGATTCCTGATGTAACCTTCTACTTTCCAGTGGGCTGCTGATTCCAATACCTGCAGTATAAGACTCAAAAGTATTTCTCTCATTATGCAGGTCGGCGCCTGAATGCAAAAAGAAATGATAGAAATGTATTCCCGCATTATACTGGTGGGCGACCTAGAACAAAATGTATTCCCGCATTATACTGGTGGGCGACCTAGAACAAAAATGTATTCCCGCATTATACTGGTTGGCAACCTAGAACAAAGATGTATTCCCGCATTATACTGGTGGGCGACCTAGAACAAAAATGTATTCCCGCATTATATTGGTGGGCGACCTAGAACCGAAATGTATTCCTGCATTATACTGGTGGGCGACCTAGAACAAAATGTATTCCCGCATTATACTGATGGGCGACCTAGAACAAAAATGTATTCCTGCATTATACTGGTGGGCGACCTAGAACAAAATGTATTCCCGCATTATACTGGTGGGCGACCTAGAACAAAAATGTATTCCCACAATATACTGGTGGGCGACCAAGAACAAGAATGTATTCCCGCATTATACTGGTGGGCGACCTAGAACAGAAATGTATTCCCGCATTATACTGGTGGGCGACCTAGAACAAGAATGTATTCCCACATTATACTGGTGGGCGACCCAGAACAAGAATGTATTCCCGCATTATACTGGTGGGCGACCTAGAATAGAAATGTATTCCCGCAGTATACTAGTGGGCGACCTAGAACAAAAATGTATTCCCGCATTATACTGGTGGGCGACCTAGAACATGAATGTATTCCCGCATTATACTGGTGGGCGACCTAGAACAGAAATATATTCCCGCATTATACTGGTGGGCGACCTAGAACAAAAATGTATTCCCGCATTATACTGGTGGGAGACCTAGAACAAGAATGTATTCCCGCATTATACTGGTGGGCGACCTAGAACAGAAATGTATTCCCGCATTATACTGGTGGGCGACCTAGAACAAGAATGTATTCCCGCATTATACTGGTGGGCGACCTAGAACAAAAATGTATTCCCGCATTATACTGGTGGGCGACCTAGAACAAAAATGTATTCCCGCATTATACTGGTGGGCGACCTAGAACAGAAATGTATTCCCGCATTATACTGGTGGGCGACCTAGAACAAGAAATGTATTCCCGCATTATACTGGTGGGCGACCTAGAACAAAAATGTATTCCCGCATTATACTGGTGGGCGACCTAGAACAGAAATGTATTCCCGCATTATACTGGTGGGCGACCTAGAACAGAAATGTATTCCCGCATTATACTGGTGGGCGACCTAGAACAGAAATGTATTCCCGCATTATACTGGTGGGCGACCTAGAACAGAAATGTATTCCCGCATTATACTGGTGGGCGACCTAGAACAAGAATGTATTCCCGCATTATACTGGTGGGCGACCTAGAACAGAAATGTATTCCCGCATTATACTGGTGGGCGGCCTAGAACAAAAATGTATTTGAATTTGTTTCCTCGTTCCTCCGAGAAAATTTTCGAGCAATGACAGAAAATTTTCTGCCTCGGTTCTGGCGACCTTTCTTATGGCGTGTTTTTCCGCCATCATCAATCTTTATTTTCCTATAGAAATCAAAGAGAATCTTGTTAGTTTTAACATGGTGAGTGATCGTGTCACTCCTGTTGGGGTATGATTGTTCCTTTCCTTTTCCTTGCTCTGCGCTCCTAAAAACTGGTTGGGGAATAAAGTTGCTTGCTGGGGTGACACGCCAGCTGGGGATGGTTCTCCATTTATCCCTTCCCTGCTTTCTCGTTTTAGAACAAGTTGTGGGAGTCCTCTTAAATCCCCAAAACCACTCCCTTAGCAGTTTATTTGCTACCAGAACTGCAAGGCACAGAATGTTATAACCTGGGGATAACCTTTAGGACTGTTCGGGTTATCTTGCAGCGGATTAAGTTTCCCTTCCTGTGGTGTCTGACCACCTTGGACCTGGGTCCGTGATTTATCGACCTTCCGCGGGGGAATCTTCTTGGACCTTGGTCCACAAGTCCCTCACCCGTCGTTTTTCCGCTTTCTTCACGTCACCCTTAACTTTCTAAACAATTTGTCCTTTGGTTTTGCAACAAACGCCCTTTGTCTTATTGCCTCGATTTTTGGCCTGTCCCATTCGTCTTTCCTTCGTACCGATTTGGTCCCTGGTAGTAAACTCTGAAAAATCCTTTTCAAAACAAATTTCTGGAAAGAAATGAAAGGATAGAAAAAGAGAAAAGTTTCTCTGAACAAATGCTGGGAGGAAAGAAGAAAAGAAAAGAACTTATCTGGATGGTATAACCGGTCCTTATGATCATGTCGTGCACCATGGATTCCCGACCCAGTCTATTTGTATCAATCAACCTGTCTGATGGCCTTACTTGCTGGGGGTAAATAGGTGTCCATTCCTTCGCAAATGTGGACCCTTTGCCAATCTGTCTTGTCGCCTTATAGTGCCCTTCGAGGGGTTTTCACTAATAAGACTCTCTTTTTTCCTCAGCTCCCAGCGCCTTACGGTGCCTGTGAAGGTTTTCACCGATAAGACTCTCTCATTTTATATCTCTCATCTTTCGTCGCCTTGTGGTGCCTGCGAAGGTTTTCACCGATAAGACCTTCTCATTTTGTCCTTCAACGGGGAATTGGGGTGCTGCCGACATGACTCTCTCTTTCCGAGATTCTTTCTGGCTATCAGTTCATTTCTCATTTATGATCCCCTTCTCTGCTGGAGATCAGCGTATTATCCTCGGCTTCCATTGTCCTAACTTGGCACTTCTCGGACGTTGATCGGGAGGTCTTTTTTGGGCATTGATGTTTGGTTTTGTGTGTCAAATATTTAACTTAACTCCGATGGGTGAAGTGTTACAACTCTTGGAATCAAACCCTTTTGGATACTCAAAACATAATTCCTGCCCCAGTTTTCTTACTTGGGGAATTTTATATTTACGCTATGTTGAGCTATGCGCATTACGCACACTATGACCGAGCCGTGAGGCGCCTACGTATCCTCTTTGAGGAATCAGGTCAAATGTAGTTCCTATCAGTTTTGTTTTTTCTTGCGATTTTTAACTTCTCTTTTTTTTCATTTTCTTTTAATTTCTTCTCTTTATTTTTCATCTTCTTTTCCATATCTTTTTCCCATTAGTGATTCCAAAAGAGGGGTATGAAAGAATAACTTAAGGCTCAAAAAAAAGGGAGCAAGAGTTAAAAGTGTTTGGATAGAAGAAAGAATTGTCTCCGTCATTTCATTATCCAATAATTACCAAATACAAACAAACGAACCAATAACTATCATAATCGAAGAAATTACGCATAGTATCTTTTGACTGCATCAGAATTGATAGCCATGTCGACACATCTTCCCTCGACATCTGTTAGGCACAAAGCACCGTTGGACAACACTCTGGTCACGACATAAGGCCCTTGCCAATTTGGGGCGAACTTGCCTTTTGCTTCGACCTGATGCGGGAGGATCCGTTTCAATACCTGCTGCCCTACTTCAAATTTTCTGGGGCGTACCCTTTTCTTGTACGCTCTTTCCATTCTTTTCTGATACAATTGGCCATGACAAACTGCTGCCAATCTTTTTTCATCTATTAAGCTCAGCTGCTCTAAACGATCTTTAACCCATTCATCATCATCAATCTCGACTTCAGCGACAATCCGGAGGGACGGAATTTCGACCTCCGCTGGTATTACTGCCTCAGTTCCATATACCAACAAATAAGGAGTTGCACCTATGGAAGTCTGGACCGTAGTACGATAACCCAACAAGGCAAAGGGTAATTTCTCGTGCCATTGTTTGGACCCTTCCACCATCTTCCGCAGTATCTTCTTGATATTCTTATTGGCTGCTTCGACCTCTCCATTCGCCTTGGGACGATATGGGGTGGAATTGCGGTGTGTAATCGTAAATTGTTGGCATACCTCTCTCATCAGGCTGCTGTTAAGATTTGCACCATTATTCGTGATGATCACTTTCGGGATCCCAAATCTGCAGATGATATGGGAGTGAACAAAATCCATCACTGCCTTTTTAGTTACCGACTTGAAGGTTTTAGCCTCGACCCATTTGGTGAAGTAGTCGATGGTCACTAGAATGAACCTATGGCCGTTGGATGCTGCCGGCTCGATAGGCCCAATGACATCCATGCCCCATACAACAAACGGCCAGGGTGCTGATATCGTATGTAACTCTGTTAGCGGAGAATGAATCAGATCTCCATGTATCTGACACTGATGGCATTTCCTCACGAAAGTGATACAGTCATGCTCCATGGCGAGCCAATAATACCCTGCTCGAAGTATCTTCTTTGCCAATACATATCCGCTCATATGTGGCCCGCAAACTCCAGCATGTACCTCTGCCATAACCGTCGTGGCTTGACCGGCGTCTATACATCTTAAAAATCCCAAGTCCGGGGTTCTTCTGTACAACACTCCCCTGCTGAGGAAGAAACCATTCGACAAACGCCGAAGGGCTCTTTTTTGGTCTCCAGTGGCCTGTTCCGGATATATCCCCATTTTGAGGTACTCCTTTATATCGTAAAACCAAGGCTCGCCATCTACTTCCTCTTCTACCGCGTTGTAATAAGCATGCTGATCACGAACCTGAATGTGCAACGGGTCAACATACATTTTGTCGGGGTGGTGTAACATTGATGCTAAGGTGGCCAATGCATCGACAACCTCGTTATGGACTCTTGGGATATGTTTGAATTCCACTGATCGAAATCGCTTGCTCAGATCGTGCAAACATTGTCGATAGGGTATGAGTTTCAAATCTCGTGTTTCCCATCCACCCTGAATCTGATGTACCAAGACCAGAACGTCTTGGACATCCATCTCCGCAGCTAATCGCAGACCCAAAATGCAAGTTTCGTACTCGGCCATATTATTGGTGCAATAGAAGCGTAGCTGAGCTGTAACAGGATAGTGACGTCCTGTTTCAGAAATGAGTACTGCTCCTATTCCAACCCCTTTCGCATTCGCGGCTCCATCGAAGAAAAGCTTCCAACACGGTTCATCGGGTAATTCCAGCTCACCTGTATGCATCACTTCTTCGTCGGGAAAATACGTTCTTAAAGGCTCGTATTTTTCATCAACGAGATTCTCTGCCAAATGGTCGGCCAACGCTTGGGTTTTCATGGCCGTCCTCGTCACATAGACGATATCAAACTCTGTGAGCAGAATTTGCCATTTTGCTAGCCTCCCTGTGGGCATAGGTTTCTGAAAAATGTACTTCAATGGGTCCAAACGGGATATGAGATAAGTAGTATACGAGGACAGGTAGTGCTTCAACTTCTGAGCCACCCAAGTTAGGGCGCAACATGTTTTCTCGAGTTGAGTGTACTTGACCTCATACACCATGAACTTCTTGCTAAGATAATAGATGGCCTGCTCCTTCCTTCCTGTGACATCATGTTGCCCCAGTACACAACCAAATGAATTCTCCAGGACCGTCAGATAAAGAATTAATGGCCTCCCTGGCTTAGGTGGAACCAACACAGGTGGATTGGACAGATACCCTTTGATTTGGTCAAAAGCCTCTTGACACTCTGCCGTCCATTTTACTGCAGCATCTTTTTTCAACAGCCAAAATATGGGTTCACAAGTCGCTGTGAGTTGGGCGATGAACCTGCTGATATAATTTAGCCTCCCCAATAGACTCATTACCTCCGTTTTGTTCTTTAGCGGTGGCAAATCTCGGATGGATTTGATCTTGGATGGATCTAACTCAATACCCCGTCGACTGACAATGAATCCTAACAGCTTTCCTGATGGAACCCCGAATGGGCATTTGGCCGGGTTGAGCTTAATATCATACCTTCGGAGTCTTTGAAAAAATCTCCTTAGGTCTGCTACATGGTCTTCCTGACGCCAAGACTTTATGATCACATCGTCCACGTACACCTCAATTTCTTTGTGTATCATGTCGTGAAACACAATAGTCATTGCTCGCATGTACGTTGCCCCAGCATTCTTCAATCCGAACGGCATTACCCGGTAGCAGTAAGTTTCCCATGGTGTAATAAAAGCTATCTTTTCCGCATCTTTTCATCCATTAGGATCTGATGATACCCTGCATAGCAATCCACAAAGGATCCGATCTCGCGCCCGGCGCAATTATCGATCAGGATATGGATGTTGGGCAATGGAAAATTGTCCTTAGGTCTTGCTTTGTTGAGATTGCGGTAGTCGACGCATACCCTAATTTTTCCATCCTTCTTCGGAACTGGTACCACATTGGCCAACCACTCGGGATATCGAGTGACCCGAATGACCTTCGCCTGCAACTGCTTAATCACCTCTTCTTTGATCTTTACACTCATCTCTGTTTTAAATTTCCTTAGCTTTTGCTTGACCGGAGGGTATGCCGGGTCAGTGGGAAATTTGTGAACCACTAAATTGGTGCTTAAACCCGGCATATCATCATATGACCATGCAAAAACATCTTTGAATTCTACGAGGGTTTTGATCAATTCTTCCCTAACGTTTGGCTCAATGTGGATGCTGATTTTGGTTTCTTTGACATTATCCGCGTCTCCTAGATTCACAGCCTCAGTGTCATTTAGGTTAGGCTTGGGTTTCTCTTCAAATTGGCACAGTTCTCGGTTTATCTCTTCGAAGGCTTCATCCTCGTCATATTCAGACTCATTGTCACAAACGACCTCTTATATCATTAAGTCGGAGCCGAATTGATTTATTAGACTAGGTCGAAAATCCGCTGTGCATGCCATGTCATTAGAACCAGTAAAAAGAGAACTGTTCAGAAAGAAAAAGAACAAAACAAAATTAAAATCAGACAAAAGAAGAGAATTTTATTAAACTTGCGGGATAACAGGGTTCACACTTTTACAAAATAAAATTTGGATTACACC
Source organism: Nicotiana tabacum (assembly GCF_000715075.1). Taxonomy (NCBI): domain Eukaryota; kingdom Viridiplantae; phylum Streptophyta; class Magnoliopsida; order Solanales; family Solanaceae; genus Nicotiana; species Nicotiana tabacum. Next base: position 137,797,002 of record NC_134087.1, read on the forward strand.
CTGGAATAATCCGAACAAGAAAAGCAAAAATCAAAGCCTACTACCAGGACTCCCCCCAGATAGGAAGAGGAGTAACCGTCCAATTGTTGGTTTTGGCCTCAGGCCCCACAAACTGTATGTACGCTCTGCTGGAACTCCCTCCAACTTCTACCATATTGACATCCGTGAATAGCCTCTCGAAACTCTGATTCAGGTCCCCGTCCATCCCAATCAATGGTCCGAGAACTTTTGGGACCGGTGGCCCCTTGGCACTTGCTCTGACAAAAGATCTTGAGAGATGTGGCACAGGTTTGGGAAGAAACCAGACTTTCTTCTTCATTTTCCGCGTTTGCTTTACATCTGCTGTGGTTGGTTTGAACCCCAACCTGAAGGTTTCCAAATTCTTGGACAGGGAGACAGGTTGGACAATCCCCTGAAGCTCAACTCCCAGGCCTTTTCCTGGCACAAACCCATTACCCAGCATTTCCGAGACCATCATGATCGTTGCGGAAGCTACCCTAGGGTGTTGGATGATCTCACCCTCAGAAATCTTGTTTACCGACATTGCATCGAAAATTTGGTAAACCCAGGGACCCTTGTCATCATTGGTCTCTATGAAGGGCACAATGGCGCCACCCATTGTGCATGCAGTGTCCTCGCCGTGCAGTACGACCTCCTGTCTATCCCACTCGAACTTGACCATTTGATGCAAGGTGGAAGGCACTGCTTTGGCTGCGTGGATCCACGGTCGTCCTAACAGAAGTTTATAAGATACCGTGGCATCTAATACCTGGAACTCCATGGTAAACTGGACTGGACCAATGGTCAATTCAAGTACAATATCCCCCACAGTGGCTGTTCCATTTCCGTCAAATCCTCGGACGCAAATGCTATTCTTGTGTATTCTTCCGTGGTCGATCTTTAACTGGTTCAAGGTGGATAATGGACAAATATTGGCACTTGAGCCGTTATCCACCAATGCCTGGGTAACTATCGAATTTTCACATTTGACAGTTAGGTAGAGAGCTTTATTATGCTCCGTGCCTTCTACCGGCAAATCATCATCTGAGAATGTTACCCTGTTCACCTCGAAAATTTTGTTGGCAATTGTTCCAGGTGATTTACAGAAATCTCGTTAGGCACATGAGCCTCATTCAGTATCTTCATCAGGGCCCGACGATGTTCATCAGAATGGATTAGTAATGATAGCAGCGAGATCTGGGCCGGTGTTTTCTTCAGCAGTTCGACCACGGAGTAGTCCTGCACTTTCATCTTCCTCAAGAATTCCTCAGCCTCTTCTTCTGTCACAGGTTTCTTTGTTGTAGCTGGGTTGGGTCTTCTCAACTCCACCGGAGCGAAGCACCGTCCTGATCGAGTTAGCCCTTGCGCTTCACAACTATCTTCCTCCACTTGTTTTCCTTTGTATATCACCACTGCATTCTCATATTTCCAAGGCACGACCTTGCTATCAATCATCGGCAATTGGACTATAGGCTTTATGGTGACCAGTTCCCTGTATGTCCCTTTCAACACAACTGCGGGTGTGGGTGGAGTCCCTGATATTACCAACTTGGCTGGCTCGGGTTTCTTTGTTACGGTGGACGGATTCTTTCCCAGTATCACTACTGGCTTGACGCCTTCTCCATGCGACTGTACCCCGGTCTTCCACTGGTCGATCCTTCTTTCGGAGCGGCCTGGATCATCATCATTGTCTGTGAGGGCTTCCTCGGCTCTCCTCCCTCATACACCAACTCGATCATGTGAGCCTCGTGGTGTGTTGGCAGTGGGTTCTGGTTGATGTTAGGTGCCTCCGGCGTCTGGACCTCGATCTTATTGGCATAAATAAGATCTTGTATTGCATGCCTTAACTTCCAACACTTTTCGGTATCATGCCCCAGCATCCCTGAGCAGTACTCACAACTTATTGATCGGTCCAAATTTTGAAGTGGGAGATTTGGTCCTCGAGTCTCGACAGGACTAACCAAACCCAATTGCCTCAATTTGTGGAACAAAGCGGTGTAGGTTTCTCCCAACTCAGTAAAAGTTCTATGTTTCTGTAGCCTGTCATTCCTAGCAGCTTGATTTCCCTGAAAGCCTGCCCTTGGAGGGTTTCTATATGCCCTTGGTGGAGGATAGGTGTTTTGTGGTGGTGCATATGTGTTCTAGGGAGCCGGCGCGTGCCATTGCGGGCGAACCGGAGGCTGAGTGTATGTCTGGGCTCGGTGTACGGAGAAATGTGGTTCTTGAGGTGGATAGTAGTGTTGTGGTGGGCTGTATGGGTAGTTTGGCCTGTGGGGTCTGGGTTGGTTGCAGTGTGGTTTGCCAGACCTGGACCAACTGCTTGCCTCAATCGTGGCAATTTCTTCTTTCTTCCTTCTTCCCAGCGCACCTCCCGTGCCGCTCTGAATAGCCTGGGTCGTTGCCTTGAGTGCCGAGTAGTTCAGGATTTTGTCAGACCTCAGACCCTCTTCTATCATGACCCCTATCTTTACTACTTCATTGAAGGATTTTCCAACCGTCGTCACCAAGTGACCAAAGTAAGTTGGATCCAGTGTTTGCAAGAAGTAGTCCACCATTTCTCCCTCTCTCATGGGAGGATCAACCCTGGCCGCTTGTTCTCTCCAGCGGAAACCAAACTCACGAAAATTTTCCCCAGGTTTTTTTCCGGTCCTCAGCAACGTGAGATGGTCAGGGACTATCTCGAGATTGTATTGAAAGTGACCTGCGAAAGCCTGCGCCAGATCATCCCAAGTGTACCATCTGCTGGAATCCTGCCTGGTATACCATTCTAGTGCCGATCCACTCAGACTTTGGCCGAAATAAGCTATCAGTAGCTCATCTTTGCCACCTGCCCCTCTCATTTTGCTACAAAAACCCCGCAAATGTGCCATGGGATCCCCGTGCCCTTCATATAAATCAAACTTAGGCATCTTGAACCCAGCCGGGAGTTGGACGTCCGGGAAAGGGCATAGATCCTTGTAGGCCACGCTGACCTGGTTGCCCAATCCGTGCAGGTTCCTGAAGGACTGCTCCAGGCTTTTGAACTTCCTCATTACCTCATCTTGTTCTGGGACTTTAACCGGCTTTTCAATCTCTGCCGGTACCTCTAAGTGCGGGTTGTAGGTATGGGGTTCTGGTGCATGAAATATGGGCTTAGGGGGATAGTATTGCGTATCCTGAGCCTGAAACAATGGCTCGCTGGTTGATCTTTGCAGGGTGGCTGATGTGGGTCCCACAAAAGTGGGAACATTTGGTGTTGGGAGAGGTTGATGGGGTGGTGGAGCTTGGGAATCATGGGGGCTTCTCTCCTGATGATAACGGTGATTCGGGAGGCTTGTTGAAGGGACGGAGTGAGGGTATTCCGGCATGTGCCCTAGTGGCTCAGGGCTCTTTTGTGCTTTGGCTAGAGCTAACTGCATTGCATTCATCTCTAGTCCCATCCTTTCTATCTTTTCCATCGCTTCTTTTAACAACTGGCTCATCGACCTTTCTTCCTCGGTACTATTCTCTGAAGTAGTCATGCTCGTTGTTACCGGTCCTTTGGATCTGGTTTGGTAAGGGTGTGTTGCCAGAATTCTTTAACAACTAACTGTCTGGATGTTGGAAAATAACAAACTTGTTAGCGTTAGAGCTTTAACAGATTTGATAATAACACATTGGGGATGCAAATGCTCCTAGGCAGTTAACCGTTTCTAACATGCTTTGCTTCGGCAACATGCGTCATCCCGGCTTGCTTATTTGTCCCTTCTTTAAAGTACTTTGGGAACCCCTGTAGTTTATTTTTATATTTTATTTTCTTTCTTTCTTTTTCTTTTCTTTTTGTTAATGGCGGCCGAATCTTATGTGGATTGCCTACGTATCACGTCCCCGTGTGAATCAGACCGGGCGTAGTTCTGCCATAAAGTAAAGACACACAAAAATTCTTTTGGAATCATTTAATTCATCATCAAAATTTGCTATTACAAATTACTTCAAACAGCAGAACAACAATAGTACAGATTCCATAACTCCTCGACAGAAAGAAAACAACACACAGGAAGACAACAAAGCCAATTAAACAAGACTCGAACTAGGGGCTACAATTCCAATTTGAGGGCTCGCGAGGCATCGCTCGGCCTTTCGGCGGCCCTTGGTGTAAGGTCTCTCTGCAAGCTCTTTAGCTCATTCATGATCCGGTGGACGCAGCCCATGATGGAAACAAGGAGGGTTTTCCGAGGTATTTGCTCACATGCTAGGCATCTCATGTAGATGTAGTGCCCAATCTCATCAATTCTTCCTCGAATGTTATCCCTTTCAACGAACAATTGCTCTATTCGCCGATCTTTTAATCCCAGTGCTTGAGCATTGTCGGCAAGTCGATCCTGGAACATCTCCATTTGTCTTTCCATTCTGGTCATTGCATCGTAACAACGTCTTCTATCGGCCTGGGCATCTCGTGCTTGTTTGAAGATCCGTTCATGAAGAGTGGAGTTCGTTTTCCTTAATATCCCGATGCTCATTTCATAATCCCTTATGACTTGTTGCAGACGCTGCCTCCGGGCCATTGTAGCTTTTGCCCATCTGACCTTCATACTTGCTATGCAAGCTTCCGATCTCTCTAATTCTTCTCGGCTTTGGCTGACCTGATTTCTCAAATCTGCTATCAATCTTTCGTCGGAGCGATGTTCCTGTCGGTCGCTGTTACTCTTACTAGCTTGGCGAATGTGGGCTTTTAGTGTCTGGTTTTCTTGGGCTAATTTGTTCTTTTCACCCCGCTCGGAGGCGACTTGTACGTTGTTCTCAAATATAAGCCTTTTGACTTGTTGCTTTAGCTTCCCGATTTCAGCCCGGTAGCCTTCCTCCCTTTTTAACCAGCTCCACTGTGCATGTGATGATTCCGCAAAGTCTTGGATGTGAGCTCTCTTAGTTGGTCTCTGATGCTCAAGCTCTCTTCTGTACCACGTGAGGTATTTTGGCGACACTTCGCCCTTGGCCCAATCTTGTACACAAGTATCTTCTTTCAAGGTTTGATATTCATTCCAGATTCTCCGAACGACCGCTTCAGGGAATTGCCCACCAGGCCCGATTTTGATTACCTGGCTACTGAGATCCTCTTCCTTCGGGATTATTTGATATCGCCCCAACTGTCTCAACACTCTGCATGGTGCGTAGGGCTGGATACTTTGGAGACCCATCAACAATAAATGAGACTCAGCAGTCGACATGTGTATGACCTCATCTATGGGTAGCCACTCAAATGCCCATTCTATCTGGTTTGTTGACACCGAGCGCAGCAGCGTGACCCATTTGGTGACCCCTTCTAGCAGTTTGAAACCATCGACCATGGTGGGAAACTCTTCTATACAAGTCTTTTGTGATGTTCCATATCTCAGCAACTGAGGGTGATGACATAGATGCTCTATCATCCACATTTGCAGTAGTATATTACATCCCTCAAAGAAACCTCCTCCGGTTTTGCAAATAGTGAGCACGCGAAAAATATCTGCTATTATTATTGGTGCCAGAGTGCTGTTTTCTTGCTTGAGCAAAGTGCTGACAACCCCAGCGATTTGTATGTTAATTTTCCCATCCTTTCTAGGGAACACCAGAAAACCCAGAAAGGCTATCATAAAAGCAATACATCTATGCCTCTCCCATTTCAACCGGCTTTCCCCACTGCAAATCTTACTCTCGGGATTGTTGAACCCTCCCAGATGACCGTACCTGTCGTACAGAAATGCCAAACTACAAAACCCTTTTGATAACTCTGGGTTATGTACCGTTCTGCGGATCTTTACGATGTCCAGGAACTTGTGTATGGTCACGGTCCTCGGTGCAATGAGATACTGTTCTTTCATAGGGATTTTAGGACATCCAATGTACCCTGCCAACTCCTCCACCGTTGGGGTGAGTTCAAAGTCCGAGAAGTGAAATACATTGTGTGCCGAGTCCCAAAATGAAATTAAAGCCCTGATAATGTCCCCTCGTGGATCGATGTCCAGCAATCCAACCAAATTTCCCAAGTATATTTTGACTGTATCTCGCCCTGATTCTTCTAAGTCGTTCCACCACATGCGTAAGCCCAAAGGAACTTTGTTTATAATGGCCTCATATGAACTCTTACTCGTGCTCATTCTGCACATTTATTAAGGTGATTTTAGACGAAAGCAAAAAAATCTTTATTTTGACTCCAAACATTTTTCCATTTTTTTTTCTGAAAGAAACAATATATATACATGTGTATATATATATATATACATATATATATTTTATTATATATCATTATTGGCAAAAAACGGGGAGTTGGACCCGATAGGGGTTGCCTACGTATCCCACATCCGGTGAGAATCAAACCGGCGTAGTTCGGGCAAGAAAATTATCACGGGTTTTTCTCAAAATTGAAAATATTTGGACATTGCTTTTTCTTAAGTGAGAAAATATTTTTTTTTTCATTTATTTATTTATTTTTCAAAATTCCCGTTATCACCCGCCGGTCAACATGCAAGTTCGAAGCAAATTAAATGCGCTACCAGTCAAGATGCCACAAGATGGTCTTTTTGTTCCAGGTTGCTATTCCTAGACGGACCCAACTCCTGTGTTGAGCCCCCTAAGTCAAATGCAACGTGATGCAAATAAGAGTTTTCCTACTAGGGATCCGGCATGAAGTTATGTTTTACTAAGCTTCAAACTGGGCTTTGTTCTAGACCTGGCTTACACGAGCGGACAACTCGAGTCGAGGAGGGGGCTACGTACCGGGGACCCGCGGGGTCGTCCGGCTTTGTAAATTATCCGAGCCTCTTTCTACTTGGGTATGACACTAACAGAATAGGGAGTCTCGACCAGCGAGCTTCTCCCCGGAGGTAAGAAGAGAAGGGTTTCGGCACAATTTATATACAGTTCAGATAATATCAAAGCGGTAAAAGCATCATTTAGCACACTAAGCATATATCATGTAACAGAATCAGATAAAACCAAATATAACAATTCATCTAAGCTCGAATTTCTAACCCTGAACCAGTGGTTCTGGGTCTCATTTATCCCCAGCAGAGTCGCCAGAGCTGTCACACCTCCTTTTTCCGCCCCCGCGAGGGGCGTAAGGGAGTTTTTTCCAATTAAAGGACAATCGAAACGGGATTTGTTTATTTATTTCAGAGTCGCCACTTGGGAGATTTAGGGTGTCTCAAGTCACCAATTTTAATCTCGAATCGAGGAAAAGAATGACTCCATATTACAGTCTGCGTACCAGAAATCTGGATAAGGAATTCTGTTAACCCGGGAGAAGGTGTTAGGCATTCCCTAGTTCCGTGGTTCTAGCACGGTCGCTCAACTGTCATATTCGGCTTGATTATCTGATTTAATACATATTGAGCCTATGTTCGAATTTTAACTTTTAACCGCTTTTATCATTTACTGTTATTTATCAAGAATTGCAACATCGTGGAAACACATCTCGAACCACGTCACAGTCAATGTACCCGTGGTTAGAGCTACATTTCAACTCTGTTGAGATTGGGATTTAGGTCACATAAATGTGCACCCGAGTTTAGGAAGATAACATTATTAAATACGCGCCTAAAGTGACTAGCGTATCATTTACTTTGGGCAGGGCCGTGGAATTTTACTAAACGGTCCATCCCGAAGTCTAAGCAATTTTTAAAGCAAATATTTACTGAGGGCCCCGCAATTTGTATTTTTTATTTGGCGAGGCTCATCTCATTCTTTTTTTCTTTTTTTTTGAAAGGAATTTGCAACGTCATGGACACGCATCTCGAACCACGTCACAATCAATGTACCCGTGATTAGAGACACATTTCGACTCCGTTGAGATTTGGATTTGGGTCACATAAATGTGCACCCGAGTTTAAGAAGGTAAGATTTATTAGGGCGCGTCCTAAAGAGACTAACGTATTGTTATTTTAGGAAGAGGCCGTGAAGGTTCATTAAATGGCCAAATCCAAAGTCTAGTCGATGGTTATGTATTTTATTGAGGGCCCCGGTGATGTGTGATTAATTTGGCGAGGCTCGTCTCATTTTTATTTTAAAGGATAAACCTATAGTGACTACATTTCTTCTATTAAGTTCGTCTCTAAAATAAAAGGAAATCCCTTAATTAATTACATGCTAAAAAGTCAAACTTATTAGTTATTAGTTTACGGCTAATGCAAAAATGGAAAATTGCAATCGAGTTTGTACAAAGAGAGATTGCTTCCGTTCTATATTCTATTATTTAATAACACTGGAACATGAGATTGACGCACAATAATATCGAAGCAGATTAACTATTCTTCGATTAATTTAAACTAGCATTATTAGATGAAGAAGTTATACATATGCAACCTTATACATTGACGGGCATACATATAAGGTTCAGTTAATTATTCCACCCATTCTTAATATTTAAAGGTGAAAAGACGGAAGCTGACCCTATCTAACTTAAGTGATACCGCTACATGTTTCATGCTTAGCTACGCGATTTTTTTATCTTTTGCGATAATCCAAACTGCCTAGTATGCCTTTGAAATATACATTATCTACTGATGAACTAGGGTGAAACAAACATGATTACTGCATTGACATTTTTTTTAACCGACCCTACGTGAAACCATTGTTGGCCGAACATCACTGCTACTCCGCTAGTTTCTTTCTGATTAACATACAAACGACAAATTACCGGGCCTAACTCTTATGGACTGAAAACTGTTTCATTACACAGTTTGAAAGCCAAACTTTACATGTCAAGCATACAAAGATGTTTTAAACCACAAACAGCAAAGAAAATAAAAATAACTATGCTAAGTTCAGACTGTAATTCTTCTTATACTCTTATTCATGCTCCAAATTCATCATTACACCAGTGAAATTAGAATGTGTACCTGGATGTTGGACAATAAGAATGAGAAGAAGAATAATATCAGCAGCAGGCAACCAGACAGCAGTAATACAGCAGCAATAAACAACAACAGCAGTTCCACAACAATGACAAACCCACAGGTGGTCGAGCAATCAACCAACAATCCCAGAACAGAGTAGTAAACCAAACAGAAAAACCCAGGATGTTTGATACAATAGTAACAGCAGTTCACTAATCACAACAACTCGACCAATAACCAACAACAAACTCAATAGCAATGAGACCAGACTCAATCAACAACATACAGAAGCCCAGAATACAGTAGTAATCCCACTGAGAAATCAGAATACCCTAATGAAATAGTCACAGCCCAAACCCTTTAGAACTAACAGTTTTATTTCTCTCTAAACACTTAGTAATTTTCCAGTCTATGCTCTTAATACTCACTGACTTGTTCCAGTCCCCCCTTCTAATTCAGAACTGTTTTTTTCCTCCCCCTTTTTAGCTTGTGTCCTCCTCTATTTATCCTAGCATCAGCCCATTCAAAACAGCCTGTTAGACCATTCAAACCCCCTCCCATGTTCTCCTGCTATTTTTCCACTCAAAGATAAAATAAAACCCTTCCCATGAGATTCCCCTGACAAAACTATTTTCATTATTAAAATGCCTTATCATTTTATTAAACTAAACCAAACATGGGCAGCAGGACTGTATCCTGTCAGCACATGCTGTCCAATTGATCCAAATTCATTAAAGAACTACAAATTGCCATGCTTTTCTGATTTCCAGCCATTAAAGGCACTCAATATGTCATTAATTCCACTATTGTTCAGTTAATTCCATTAGTTGAATCAATGTTTTAGTACCTTATTGTCAGCTAATCATGCCTTTAAGCATTTCAGAATTTTATAACCCCAAACCAAACCTTTAAAACCCCTGACCATTTCTGTTTTATCCCAACTTCAACAAAAGTGAAATTATGAACTTATGGGAGTTCAAATTCAACAATTATCCTAACTGAATTCCAACTATTGTATTATAGCTAACAAACCATTCACAGATAGTTTTCAAACAACCAGCTAATCGACAATGGTTCGATCAAATCATATGAAGTTATCAGGAATCAGGACATTTGAACATTCAGTCCTATGAAACTAATCGACGACGTTTATCTAATCGACTATATTAATTATAACGTAGAACAATCAGTCGATTAAACAGATAATACAAATAGGCATGAACTGTTCTTGACAAATTTGCACGATACAGGGAAAAACCAGGCATTATTGATTCGACGATGTTAATCATATTGAAATATGTATACTACTATACGGATTCATCACAACATAATAAACAAATCAACCAAATAGAAGGTCTTATGGAGATGAAGAACAACTGACAACAGAAATCCCAAAATAAACAAACAAACTAAATAAAAATGCAGAAAAACTAATCTAGACTAAAATAGATAACAAAAGGGAGAAGTGAACAAACCAGAAAAGTTTTAACACGGATGACCCAGGCCTGAGCTTGATTTGCCCATTTGAGGTCGGACAAATCCTAACCGAGGTGTTCTCGAACGAGAACACTTTGATTAGGATCTACTAGACCCCAAACTTCCGTTTATATCCAAACAGACCCCACAAATTCTTGTGTTCTAGGGTTCGATTCTTCAGATTTGGGGTTTTGGGATTTGTGGGTAGATTCGGACTAAACCAAGCCTGGTTTGGTCACGAGGGAGGTCAGGGGAGTGTCTAGTGTGGATTTGGGTTGGTTTGGTGTAGGTCGAGGTCCGGCTCGAATCTTCAAATGAAGATTCGAGATGGTGGGGGAGGATTCGAGACCCACGGTTAGTGGATCTGTGTTCAGGGGGTTGAGGTGGTCCTAGGGTGTTAAGGTGGTGGTCGCCGGCATCCTTGCCGCCGGGTTTATGGTGAGGGGAAAGGGGGCGGCGCTAGGGTTTGAGAGGAGGGGGCTCTTGGACGATGGTGAATAGTGGGTGAAGAGGGGGGGTCTGGTTTGGGGCGTGGGGTGTTAGGTTAGGTTTATATATGGGATGGGTGGTTTAATCCTGGCCGTTGGATCAATCAAAATTGATGGCCAGGATTGGGGGAGCTTAACAATATGATATCGTTTGGTTGAGTAGGGGGTCGGTTTAAGACGGGAATGGGTCGGGTCATGAGGGAAGCTAAAGACCGTTGGATCAATGTAGATGAACGGCTCAGATCAACTTTGCCCAAAACGGCGTCGTTCCGACTTAGCAGGGGCTGCATTGGACCTTTTGATTGCAACGAATCAACGGCTCAGATTGAGGCGTAGATACGACGTCGTTTGGGTTGTGCCTGGGCAGCCTGTGTTTGGACTGGGTCTGTGTTTTGGTTTTGGGCCTAATTTTGGGGCCCAATCCGATTTTTTCACAACTCTCTTCTTTTCTTTAATTACCAAAATTAAACAAAACTCCTAAATAAATTGTAAAATCAAAAATAAAATAAAATTACACACATATTAGTTAACACCTATAATAATTAACACACAATTTAACATTAAATAAAAAATCACTCCATGTCCAGAGACACACATGCATATATTTTTGATTTTCTTTTAACAAAATTATGGTTAATTAATTTCTAAATGTGCCATTAATTCCTAAATGCATGCAACATGTATTTTTGTATTTTTGTTTACGGACAGAACGATTATCAAAATGTCACGCATATTCTCAAAATTGTACCCCAAGGAAAATCTTTTTATTTTTTTGAATTTTTTAGGAGTAATTCTCATAGGGAGCAAAAATCATGTACTTACAGTAGGCGCCATCACGACACCCGATGGTGGGAAATACGGGTCGTGACATTTACCTTTTGATTACTAACTAAACTCATTTGATACTTCATTTTCTATAAATTGTACTTTATTCTTCTTTATTTGATTTCTAAAATAAACTCATTATATTATTTGACGCTTTACCTTATTCAAGATATTTTATTATGCTTTATTTTATTTAAATAAATCTCTCGAATATTTTATTTGGCATTTGAAATTGATACAATATACATGGTCGCACGTGGACTTTTCCGTGCGAAGGTCATTGACAATGTGGGCACGAGATGCCATGCGTATAAGATTCGGAATTGTGGTTTATGATTTGTGGTTACGGGGAGTGGTGCCTCAGGGAAATTCTTGTTGTAATTCATGCATTGGGAATGATTTGATTATTTGAATTGACATCCGTTTTCTTAATTTGAGCTCATTTATATTTCAGCTATGTACTGATTGTGTTACTGCTCTATTACCCGTTTACTTCTTGTTGCCAATTGTAGTTCTATTATTCTATTGTTGGTCTCAAATTAATAATTTATGCACTATTAATCTTACATTGACATTCTTTCCATTGCTAGCTTTATGTTAATACCATGCACATGTTTTATCTTTCGTGAGTGCCTCGACTTACCTCATCACTACTCCGCTAAGGTTAGTCTTGATACTTACTAGGTACCGTTGTAGTGTACTCATGCTATGCTTCTGCACATTTTTGTGCAGATCCAGGTGCTTCTGATCGAATTGGTTTTGAGACTTATGTCTACGTGACTGGGGACTTCAAGGTATACCTGCTTGACGTTTGCAAGCCCCGGAGTCACCTTCTATTGTCTTTCATTTCCATTATTTATTATTATTTCGTGAAAGTGATGTACTTGATATTCCTAGTTACTCTTAGAAAGTCTTATGACTTGTAGTACCAATTTTTGGGATCGTATAATTGATATTGGTTTATGTGACGACCCAAAAGGGTCATCACCTGTTTCTAATTGAAATCTATGATTCCGAGGCCCTGAAAACCTCATTTAGAGTCGCCTCGATTTGTGTGCGCAGTCCGGACGCGTAGCCGGAAAGCTTAAATGTGAAATCTTGTGAAAATTGCTAAGGTTTGACCTCGAAATGAATAAATTTGACTTCGGTCAATATTTTAGGTAAACGGACCCGGACCCGTGATTTGACGATCCCGGATCCGTAGGAAAATATGGGACTCGGGCGTATGCCCGAAATCGAATTCCGAGGTCCCTAGCCCGAGTTATGAATTTTTATGGGAAATTGTTCTCTGAAAATGTTTAAAGAAAATGGAAATGAAATCTGATTAGAAAGCAATGGTATCGAACCCGTATTTTGGTTCCGGCGCCCGGTACGAGTCTTATATATGTTTTGAATCACTCCTGTAAAGTTTGGTCAAAAAACGGACGTCGTTTGACGTGATCCGGACCCAAATTGGGAAAATTGATGTTTAAAAGGAAATTTGAGAAATTTCATGGATCTTGAGGCTCAATTCGATGTTCATGATGTTATATTGGTGATGTGATCACACGAATATGTTCGTAGTGTGTTTTTGAGGTAGTGTGCATGCTTGGTTTAGAGTTTCGAGGGCTCGGGTGAGTTTCTAGTAGGTTCCGGGATGCCTTAGGCTTTGGAAGATCAGATGTTGCAGGTTCAGGAATTTTGACAGGTCTCTGAACCCTCTTGCGCGGTCTACGAGCAATCACGTGCGACCGCGGTCGCCTTGAGCGTTCCGCGGTCGGCTTGGTGCGGTCCGCACAGGGCAATGATCCGCAGGTCTTCAGGGAGCCTGCGCGGCCGCGATCCTTCTTGCGCGGTCCGCGGTGGGAACTTCAGAGGGGTATAAATACACGTGATTTCAGTTATTTTACACTTTTCAAAACCCCAAAACATGAGAGGCGATTTTCCAAACAACTTTTCTTCTCCGAAATGATTGGTAAGTGATTTCTAACTTATTTTCTTCACTTCTTAACATCTTTTAACATGATTTCAACTTCAAATCAAAGATTTTCATGGGGAAATTGGGCGATGTGGGTAGAACCTAGGTTTTTCTAAAATTAGGGATTTGGACCTCAATTTGAGGTCTGATTTCAAAATAAACCATATATTTGAATTTGTGGGGGAATGGGTAATCGGGTTTTGGTCCGAACCTCGGGTTGCGACCACGTGGGCCCGGGGGTAAATTTTGACTTTTGGGTAAAACTTTGGAAAACTCCTTTTCATGCATTGGGGTTGATTCATTTAGCATTTATTAATGTGATTAAGTAACTTATGACTAGATTCGAGCGGATTGGTGGTGGAATCAAGAGGTAAAGCTATAATTGAGACTTAAGTGGTGTTCAAGGCATCAAGGTAAGTGTTTGGTTTAACCCTAGCTTGAGGTATTAGGAGTTGAGTCATATTTGCTACTTGCTTCTTGTTAAGTACGACGTATAGGTATGGTGATGAGTATCTATACGTTGGTGTCAAGCATGACCGTGGGTCTTAACTTGAAAGTTGTTGTGTTTTTGAATGACACCTTGTATACTTTAATTAATGATCCTCTATAATTAAGTATTTCCATTAATTGAACTAAGTACTAGCAAAGTGAGATTGGTTATAGCTGATTCTCCCTTGCCGGGATTTCTTGTGATTGTGTGATGAACTGAAATGGGAGCGGGTGGTACGCCTACCACAAGACATTATGACATGGGAGTGGGTGGTACGCCTACCCCAAGATTGATGAAATGGGAGCAGGTGGTACGCCTACCACAAGATATTATGAAATGGGAGTGGGTGGTATGCCTACCACAAGATTGATGAAATGGGAGCGGGTGGTACGACTACCACAAGATATTATAAAATGGGAGCGGGTGGTATGCCTACCACAAGATTGATGAAATGAGAGCGGGTGGTACGCCTACCACAAGATATGATGAAATGGGAGCGGGTGGTACGCCTACCACAAGATTGATGAAATGGGAGCGGGTGGTACGCCTACCACAAGATATTATGAAATGGGAGCGGGTGGTACGCCTACCACAAGATATAATGAAATGGGAGCGGGTGGTACGCCTACCACGAGATAGAATGAAATGGGAGCGGGTGGTACGCCTACCACGAGATATGAGAAATGGGATCGGGTTGCACGCCTGCAATAAGAGGAAACTGAAAGTGAAAGTTGCCTTTATTTTCTTCATTGGTGATAGAAGTTATAGTGCTAGCTTCCTTATTATTCCCTGTTATTTCTTTTAACTGCTATCCCCGAAGCATGTTCCCCTTCCCTAGCTTTAACTGCTTATTACTTGTTTACTTTTCCGCCATATATTATATAACTGTACAGGTTTATCTGGAGTCTGGTCCTAGCCTCGTCACTACCTCGCCGGGGTTAGGCCAGACACTTACCTGCACATGGGGCCAGTTGTGCTGATACTATGCTCTGTGCTCTTTTGCACAGATCCAGGTTTTGGACTACAGCAGTAGCGCGGGAGCCAGCCTTCAGTCCAGTGAGACGCTGAGGTCACCTTGCAGGCGTTCGTAGGCCCGACATCTCCTCTATCTTTTATTTCCGTCTGTTATCTCATATATTCGAGATAAACAGTTTATACTTTCTTTCAAACGGTTGTATTTAGCACTCTTAGAAGTTCATGAGTAATGTGACACCAGTTCTTGGGTAAAGGCATATGTTGATTCTCGCATTATTGTTCAGTTTTCTTTAAATTTAAGTCTTCCGCATATTTATCTAATTCCATTGCTTTCATGCTATCGCCGATAATTGTTAAAAGAAGTAATTGTTAACGATGTAAGCAGTTACGGATTGGCTTGCCTAGCTCTCATTAGTAGGCACCATCACGACTTCCGAGGGTGGGAAATCCGGGTCGTGACAGTTTAGCTATGTTATTTCAGTTATTAACTTATGTTTTGCAATTAAGTTGGTTAAATTTTATTAATTCTTTTCATGTGTTAGACTTACCTAGTCTTAGAGACCAAGTGCTATCATGATTCCTCAGGTGGGATTTTGGGGTCATGACAAGTTAGTAAGAGCTCTAGCTTCATAGGTGCTACAAGTCATAAGCGAGTTTAGTAGTGTCTTGAGGATCGGTACGGAGATGTCTATACTTATCTTAGAGAGGCCACAAAACTATTAGAAAATTCCACTTCTTTTATTCCTTGTCGTGTAGCATTGATTCAACTTTAAGTGCATATCTTATATTCCTTTGCATCCGCTCGTGCATGATATTGTGCACTCGTTGTCACCTATACACCAATGATTTATGATTCTACGGATGGGATATGAGGGGACCATGGATGCTCGATCATTGTCTCAACATGTTGTCCATATTGAGGACAATGATGTATTGATAGATCTTTCAGTTGTTCACGTGAGGGGTGCAGCGGGTTCTAACATCTAGTTGGTGATTACGAGCTCGGGAAGATTTAATTAATTGCCTAGTTGCTGTGATCATGGTAGGGTCATGTGATAGATGTTGATTTGAAGATAGTTGGTGGCATTGGGGACTGCGTGGTTTGTGTCGCGCCCCCTTTTTTCCCTCCGCGGAGAGGAGTCTGGGTTTCGACATTACATGGGGGTGATAACTCATTTTCTTTTGGGAATTGGGTATTTGAAGAGTCGCCACCTAACGAAATATGGTGCGTTAGGGCACCTAGAGCAATTAACTCTTGGATTAGTTTGCATTAGCAGAGATTCGGGTAAGGGCTCGAAATAACCTTGAGGGGAAGGTATTAGGCACCCCTCTTGGTCCACAACTGTGGGTTCCGGCCGAACTTATATTTATGAATTAGTCCATTAACGAATAAATAGTTTGAATCAAATAATTCATAAGTAAAGCACGTTGGACACAAATAACAAGGCAAAGATTTTGAATAAGTTGTATAAAACAAAGTTTAAACAAAAGGAATTTTGGAAAAGGGGGAGTCCTAGGTTGGTTAGCCTATAGGATCACCCCACACAATGTCTGGTAAACACTCCTCAATGAGGGGCTATACGTGACATTAGCGCGTAGTCATTATATCCCATATCTACCCTTCCCACCCCTTTAGTGGTCATTAGAACGAGTGTTGGTCAGCGATCTCTATTGTATGCTGTTACCCATCCCTTCTTAATGGTCCTGGAGGAATTTTAGGACATCTATCTATAGGTAGTTCTAGCTATAGGTAGTTCTAGACAGACCCCTAAGGTTTAAAAGGTGAAAATACTAAGGCGACAGGCAAGAACAATTAGGACCTTAGCAAATAAGAGCAGGAAGGAGCAAATAAGAGGCTCAGTTTACCTCCACAGATAAAACATGTAGACAACACGACTCAAACACAGATAGGTGTAACAATATCCTAAACATGATGTCTAGGTGAGTATCAGAACATAGTAGATATGCAGGTACATTTTTTAACTTCGAAGTAGGGGCTCTAATCAGTTTGCCTACTGATTTTAAGCCTGTTAATAATTATGTAGTACACATAAAGAGGAAGTTTCCAGTTTTAAAAGTGATTGGATACCTAAGTCTTGCCTAAGCGTTTACCAGACCCATTAGAAGTTCAGCAGTTGTTTTTGCCTAAGAGCATTCTGTTCTAGGTGTTATAAAATGCAGTGATTGTTACCAGTTTATTTTAAACATGATGATCGAATGTGAAGCTGTTTTTACCTCTTTTATAATCAACAGTTTACACTAAGTGTGAATGCAAGTACGAATAAGATCCTAAAACATGGTATCTAAAGGGTTATAGGAGCACTTAAGTACAGAATCAGCAGCATGCTAAAGGGTTAAGGAACCTCATAATTAATACAGAATCAGGTCACTTAAAGATATCCAACTACTTTGCATAGAACATTAGTAAGGGAGAGTCATATTGGGGTACACTAGAAGGGGGTAACACTTCATAAACATGCTGAGTCTAAGGGGGGTGGACACATTTAGGAGCATGCTGATGAAGTGATGAAGTAAACATATTAGTTGCAAGTTGAACAACAGAACCATAAGTAAAAACAGACTAGAAACAAGAGGAATTGAAGTAATAAAAGAAACATATTGGTTTTGGAACTTGAATTGAAATCAGGACATACCAGTAAAGAAGACAGTAAACACAAAAGTGAAGGGGCAAGAGAGCACAATAATTAGCCTTTGCTTGCAGCCGGCTAACTCAGAATGATAATAAGTAGCACAAAAGAGAGAGTAGAGAGTTTAAGTGTGAGAGAGAGGTTTTTTAAAAGCAAAGTGTTCGTGTCTGTGTGTGTGTTAATGAGAGAGCATATATATAGTTTGAAACTAGGTAGAATAATAAGGTAAGAATCAAAGTCAAGCAGTAATTATGGAACTAGGTATCAATTAGCATAAAATTAGTAGAAGTACTCCCATTAATTAAGGGATTTAACTTCAAACGGTAAAGACAAATAAGGAAGGAGATCATATAAGACTGGAATACAACACATAAGGAAATAAGCATAGTACAAAGCATGTAATAGAGGCTAGGTTCGACAAATTCTAATTAAGGAAAATGTCTACGAATCAATTTGACAGCATAATCAACCACAAAATAAGGCAAGAAATATTTTAGAGGTGGAAAATCAGTAAGTAAATCATCACAAGAGATGAGTGAAAGATATCAATTACAGGAAATTAGGGATTCAAATAGGAGTAGTAAGGATTAAGGGAATTAACACAAATTGCTGTAAAATAAACAAAATAATCGCAACATAGGCAAGAAGGAATAAAATCATAAACCTTAATAAGCATAGTAAAGTAAAATTCACATAAAGTCAGGAATTCAACTAGAAAGAATGGTACTAATTAGAGGAATTAACACAAATATATTAATAAATACAATAAACATAGTATAGGCGAAAGAAGCAAAATCAGAAACCCTAATAAGCATAATAGGGTAAAAAATCATAGAAACATAGAACATATTCATGAATAACAGACATGCGAACAAATTGAACGAACAAGTAAGCAAGGATAGTTCTCAGAATCCAAGATTAAGACCAAGAATTAGGATTTTCAACATAATGAATCAAATAAAAGGAAAAACTTAAATAAACCATTTAAACATAGTAAAAATCATAGATTAATACTAAAAATCAGAAGAGAAAACGTTTTCAAAAGGAGTTAAGAAACCCTAGTTTTGAAGATGAAGAGACGTCTTTGAAAAAAATCGGAAAGATTATCAAGAAAACAGTAAAGATAACTCGAATAGACTCAGATCTTGTTACAAATCTTAGCAATCAAGAGTCAAAATCAGGGTTTCAGAGAGAGAACCCAGATATGGAGAGACTCCGGTTTAGAAGCCATAGATCTAGCCGGAAAATAGAAAGATCTTACTCGGACGGGCCAAGGTGGCCTGAGAACGGCATAAAAACCATGGGAGGTGAGTGAACCGCTCTCTGGTTCCCTTGAGGGCCTCAAGGCAGCAACAAACGGCATAGGAAGAGAGCCATGAGGCTGGGGATGGTAGTGAGACCGCCATTGTTACCGGTGAACCAACGGCCGGTGAGGGGAGCTATGTTTAGCAGAGAGGATTTTGAGAGAGATGAGAGATGTAACGGCGGAGAGGATGAGAGAAAATGAGAGGATGGGAATGAGGGTTTGGGGGGGGGGGTAGTCTTTAGGTTAATTATGAAAAGGGGGAATCTGGACCGTTGATTAGAATTGATCAACGGTCCAGATTGGACTAGGGATTGGGCTAGGTAGGATTTTGGTTTGGGCCTGGGTTTTTGGGCTAATTTAATTGGGTTGGGATCTGATTCAATTAGGCTAGAATTGAAAATAGAATTGGCTATTTGTTAAATACCCAATTAAATTAAATAAAACAATTTATAAAAATACCTGATAATTGTAAAAAATGAATTTTATGCAAGGAAATAGTTAAAAATGATTACTTAGTATTTTAAAATACAAATGATTAATTTTTGGTCAAAAAATAATATAAAATCATATGGTTGGCCTTTAATTGCAAAGTTATTGCAATTATAGCCACAAGATGTCAGTTTGGCCAATTATGAAATAATTTAATTCAAATAAGACCATAAATAATAAGTTAAATCAAAAGATGCTTCTGAAATCATTTGTAATGCCATTTTATAATTATTTATTGAAAACCAAAATGCTGAATAAATTAATAAAAATATAGAAAAATTGTGGAAAAATACCAATTACTATTAATGCATGATTTTGAAGGTATATATGCAATTTTAAAATATTTTGGGAAAAATTGGGTATCAACAGCTGTCCCTCTTTACCCGGGAAGGATGAAAGAGTTTTCGGGTAATGAAATGATGGCCAATTTTGACCAAGCGAAACAGTTCGAGAGATTAGGCCGCACTCCAGCTTTTGAGCTGACTAAAATTTTGCAGGGCCATAAAAATTACCTAATGAACAATAGTCATGACTTAAGCATGACCGTTCTTCATTTTTTGGCATTTTAAGGCCAACAGATTGGAATTCGACCAATTTCAAATTTTCTGTGCTATATAACTCGCGCCATTTGCATAGTGTCACACCTCCTTTTTCCGCACCCGAGGGGGAAGGGGGAGTTTTTCCAATTAAAGGACAACCGAAACGGGATTGGTTTATTTATTTCAGAGTCGCCACTTGGGAGATTTAGGGTGTCCCAAGTCACCAATTTTAATCCCGAATCGAGGAAAAGAATGACTCTATATTATGGTCTGCATACCAGAAATCCGGATAAGGAATTCTGTTAACCCGGGAGAAGGTGTTAGGCATTCCCGAGTTTCGTGGTTCTAGCACGGTCGCTCAACTGTTATATTCGGCTTATTTATCTGATTTTATACAAGTATAAACTTATGTGCAAATTTTAACTTTTAACCGCTTTATTATTATTATTTTTACAAGAATGTGAACATCGCTTAAAACACGTCTTTGAACTGCGTCACATGAAATGCACCCACAATCCGGAACGCATTTTATTTGATGTTTTGAGATTTGGCTTTGGGTCGCATGAAATGCACACCCGAGCTTAAGAAAGTAAATTATTAAACACGCGCCTAAAGAGACTATCGCGTTATTATTTTGCGGAGGCCGTGAAATTCGCTAAACGAACCTCCTGAATTCTAAGTAATTTTAAACAAGTATTTATTGAGGGCCCCGCAATTCGTGTTGTTATTCGGCGAGGCTCATCTCATTCTTATTTTTTTAAAAGGAATTTGCAACGTCATGGAAATGCATCTCATGCCACGTCACAGTCAATGTACCCGTGATTAAAGACACATTTCGATTTCGTTGAGATTTGGATTTGGGTCACATAAATGTGCACCCGGGTTTAGGGAGTTAACATTATTAAAGGCACGCCTAAAGCAACTAACGCATTATTATTTTTGGGTAGGGCCGTGAAATTTGCTAAACGGCCCGTCCCGAAATCTAAATATTTAATATATATACGTTTAGAGGGCTCCGCAATCTGTGCATTTTTTATTTGGCGAGGCTCGTCTCATTTTTATTATTATTATTATTTATTTATTTTTATATAAAAGGGTAAGTCTAAACCAACTACAATTCTCTAATTTGTTTGTCTCTAAAAGGAAACACTAACTCATTAATTTAACAATGGATGGCTAGTAGGATGTATGGCTAATAGAGAGTGTTTTAAGCTTGACAAACTATAATTAATTATGAGCATACGTTAGAACTAACCCATGTGGCAACCAACAGGATAATGACTAGCAAGATCATGATAGGACTTATTAAATCAATCCGGCTACAAATTCGGCAAATTAGTCACGATCATAAAAAAAAACTTTTGCACAACTTTTCGTCTAGCACGCCAATTTGAGATAGCAGTAGCATAAACACAAAAACTAAAACTCGATAGATTTCAACAAAAATTTCAACATAACATGTGTTCGAGCTCGGACATGATAGTAGCCGATATCTACTCAAATAAAGATTAGAAACTAACCTCTAATGACAAACACTGCTGGAGGTTTACAATTCATTTATCGAACCGAAATGGAACCATAGTCAGCGAGATGACAGCAAACGAAACCAACGAACTAGAACCTCACATCGGCACTCGAACGGACTTCGAACGGGAAGCCATAGAAACAGTCCTCAAAGCTCAAACGGAATAGCTCGCACCATAAACTCGAACGCGAAGGGACGGAGGACGGGTCATGGCTGTTGTTGATGCTTCCAGGTGATCGTTTGGACATGAGGGGTTGAGCTGTTGGTCGTGGTCAGTGGTTATGGCGTTGATGGAGGTGGTGAGATGGAGGGTTTGGACGACAGTGGGTCCGGAGAAGCTGGAGGGAGTTGGGTTGCGACGGAGTTTGGGACTGACTTGGTTGGTTACGACAGTGGGTGATAGGGAAGCTTTGGCTAGTTGTGTTGTGACGGAGAGGAAGTGGGTGTTCGGACGAGATGGTGGTGCGAGGAGGACGACGAGTGAAGCAGCGACGGGGACTGCCGGTGGTGACGAGGCAGCAGGTTGACGGGGATGGTGCGTGGGGGTGCCGGAAGGTATGAAGGAGCTTAGTGGTCGTTCATGGTGGGTTTGGGCAGTAGGGGTGTTAGTCCGGTGCTGGGGGAAGTTGGGAAATGGAGTCCTTTCTTCTCAGTAGGGTTTGCTTTCTTTTCCCCTCTTGAAGAAGAAAGCGGAACAGTACTATATTCCAAAATTCCAAAAGTCCTGTTCGTTCCCCAGTCCAAGTCTCGTGCATTTGTATGGGTTTGCCCCAAAAAATGAGCCCCACGCGTGGTGGGGTTCGAGACTTATGTCCCCCACGCGTGGTGGGGTTCCCCATGTGTCCTGGACACGGTTTATTGTGGGCTAGGTCCGAAATTAGGCCTAAAACCGGGTAGTTTAAACCCGAATATTATTCTTTTGCCCGGACCCGAGAAATAGGAACACGTTGCTTAACTAGTCCTATGTAAGCAAAATAACTACCAAAAATAATACTAGTATTTAAACAAAACTATATCTTTTTAAATATTTTTCAAGGTTTAAAATAGCTACAAAATATTAATAAAACTATTTGTAATTTTCGTTTTTAAGATAAAATATGAAGTAATTTTTTTTGTATTTTTCAAAGTTAAAATGACTATAGAATATTAATAAAACTCATATTTTTTGTAATTTTCGTTCTTTAATAAAGACAAAAATATGAAGTAATATTTTTTGTATTTTTCAAAATTATAATGACTGCAAACATTAATAGAACTATATTTTTTTGTAATTTTCGAATTTATATAAAGTACCAAAATAAAGTACAATTTTTTTGTATTTTTCAAGTTTATGAGAAATACATAAACTAAAATTATATATATATTTTTTGTGATTTTTCTTTTCGCAACGAAATAAAGTAAAATAGTTAAAATGACTATATTGGACCCAATTTCACATATTCACGCTAAAAATGTGAAAATTCTCGGGGAGGGTCAAAAATCACGTGCTTACAGCTGCCCCTCTTTGACTGGAAACACGAAGAGTTTTCCGACAAAGAACGACTAGACGTGTTTTTGACTCGACCATTACTTGGACGGACTACACTTAAGGAAAGGGAGGGAATGTGACCGAGCCCTGGTATCTGAGCTGCCTACATATCCTTGGTTATACAGGAATCAGGCCACGTGTAGTTCGGGAATGAGAGAGATAGTGAAGTGTACCGAGGTGAAGAGCCGATCATGGTGCCGTTCCGTTGAGGTTCCGGTCCGCGGTCCTGTCATTACAACAAAAATGAAAACTGAAAAAGACTAACTAAGCCTATCAGCTACTAGTTACAAGGATTCCTATCTCTTAAGTCTTCTGAAACTTGGTCTTGAGTCTTGAATGGTGCTTCATACAGACTTTGGATTTGAACCTTGATACTTGCTAGTTGTAGGCGCTAGTTCTTGAGCAGATCACATTTGTTCTCCACATCCGTGCTTCGGATTCATTCATTTTTCTCTTTTTTCTTTTTCTTTTTTTTTTCTTTTTCTTTTTGTGACTAGCTTTTGTTGACCCTCTCAGACTGTTGACTCGCATTCTTGGGGCGAGATTCTTGTTGCTTCTATCTTGGATTGAGTGCAGGGGATTTTTGTTGTGGCTTTCTGCCTTCCAATGGGTTACGACTTGACTTTGAATGATCCCGCTGTTCTACAGGCGGGCCCCTAACTTCTTCAATCTTTGACATATAACAATCTTTTGCTCTACAGGCAGGCCCCTGACAATCAAAACAAACAAAACAAACAAAATTTCCTAACCCAGTTTTCACTGGGAAGGTTTGTGAGTCGTTAGCAAAATCGTAGCCCACTGATACTACTGATGCCGTGCTGAGAGTGAACTAAACACTAGATTAGGATGTATTCTCTTTTTTTTTTTTTTTTTTTATGGCATCTTAGGAGAAAGATTCATCGGACTAAGATTTTGATCCTAGGAGAAGGTTCATCAGACTAGGTCTTTTCTTTTTGGTATCTTAGGAGAAAGATTCATCGGACTAAGATTTTGACCCTAGGAGAAGGTTCATCAGACTAGGTCTTTTCTTTTTGGTATCTTAGGAGAAAGATTCATCGGACTAAGATTTTGATCCTAGGAGAAGGTTCGTCAGACTAGGTCTCTATCTTAGGAGAAAGATTCGTCAGACTAAGATTTTGATCCTAGGAGAAAGTTCATCAGACTAGGTCATTTTTTGTTTTTGGTATCTTAGGAGAAAGATTCATCAGACTAAGATTTTGATCCTAGGAGAAAGTTCATCAGACTAGGTCTTTTCTTTTTGGTATCTTAGGAGAAAGATTCATCGGACTAAGATTTTGATCCTAGGAGAAGGTTCGTCAGACTAGGTCTCTATCTTAGGAGAAAGATTCGTCAGACTAAGATTTTGATCCTAGGAGAAAGTTCATCAGACTAGGTCATTTTTTGTTTTTGGTATCTTAGGAGAAAGATTCATCAGACTAAGATTTTGATCCTAGGAGAAAGTTCATCAGACTAGGTCATTTTTTGTTTTTTGGTTATCTTAGGAGAAAGATTCATCAGACTAAGATTTTGATCCTAGGAGAAAGTTCATCAGACTAGGTCATTTTTTGCTTTTTGGTTATCTTAGGAGAAAGATTCATCAGACTAAGATTTTGATCCTAGGAGAAGGTTCGTCAGACTAGGTCTCTATCTTAGGAGAAAAATTCGTCAGACTAAGATTTTGATCCTAGGAGAAGGTTCATCAGACTAGGTCATTTTTTTTAAAACAACTTAGGAGGAAATGCATCTCCTATGGGTAAAACTTAACTTTGAGGAAGTGCGTCTCCTGTGGGTACAATAAACTTAGGAAGTGCGTCTCCTATTGGTAGAACTGAACTTAGGAGGAAATGCATCTCCTATGGGTGAAACTGAAACAAACCTAGGAGGAAATGCGTCTCCTATGGGTGAAACTGAAACAAACCTAGGAGGAAATGCATCTCCTATGGGTGAAACTGAAACAAACCTAGGAGGAAATGCGTCTCCTATGGGTGAAACTGAAACAAACCTAGGAGGAAATGCATCTCCTATGGGTAAAACTAAACAAACCTAGGAGGAAATGCATCTCCTATGGGTAAAGACGTGGAATGTATTCCCTTATTATACAGGTGGGCGCCTAATGGTAAAGACACAAAATGTATTCCCTTGTTATACAGGTGGGTGCCTAGAATATGAAATGCACAGACAAAAGTATTCCTCCCGTTATTCAGGTGGGCGCCTGTTTAAACTAAGACATAAAAGTATTCCTCTCGTTATACAGGTGGGCGCCTGGTAAAGACATGAAAAATGATATGCCCGCATTATACTGGTGGGTGACCTTGATTAGAAACGAAAAGACAGAAAATGTATTCCTCTCGTTATTCAGGTGGGTGCCTGTCTAAACTAAGACATAAAAGTATTCCTCTCGTTATACAGGTGGGCGCCTGGTTTTAAAACTTGAAATAAAAAGACTGAAACCAACATATCCTATTTGAGGGCGGATGAACCCAACAGATCCTATTTGAGGGCGGATGAACCCGACATATCCTATTTGAGGGCGGATGAACCCGACAGATCCTATTTGAGGGCGGATGGACCCAACAGATCCTATTTGAGGGCGGATGAACCCGACATATCCTATTTGAGGGCGGATGAACCCGACAGATCCTATTTGAGGGCGGATTAACCCAACAGATCCTATTTGAGGGCGGATGAACCCAACATATCCTATTTGAGGGCGGATGAACCCGACAGATCCTATTTGAGGGCGGATTAACCCAAAATATCTTTAAGACTTGAAAATGTCTTACCTCGAATACTTGCTGGGGGTTGGGATGAATTTTCCTTTTCTACCTTCCCCATTTTTATTATTATTCTTTTTTTTTTCCTTTTTTTTTGTTTTGTTTTTGCATAGCTTCTTCCTTCAAAGACTACCTCCCTTGATTTACTTACCTGTTGGGGGGTAAAATGTTATCAGCTGGGGGTACCTGACTTCCAGAAAATTTTCTAAATGGAAGGAAAATTTTCTGCCCCAGTTTGATAATATCCCTTGTGGCATGCGTTTCTGCCTCAATGCCATTTCCCTTACCTGTTTCAAATCAAACAAAATTGTTAGTTTAAAACATGGTGGTTGGTTGTGATACTCCTACTGGGATGGCTTTCCCTTTCTCTCTTCCTTTCTCTGTGCTCCACCACTTGTTGGGGATGATATTATGTGCTGGGGATGATCCCTTCCTGCTGGGGGTATCCCTCTTATTTTGTGACATAGCTCGGAAACTGGTATTTCCCCGACCTTTTAGTCTAGTATGGATTTCTCCAAATCATGCTCACTGCTTTCCTTGCTTTGTTCATGGGCCTTGGCTTTGAGGTTTATAACCTTGGTTTTGGCAAGGATATCTCTCTTGACGCTCGTCAATCCTTTTGTCAATTCCCTTTGCTGGGGATATCTTTTTGACATTGGCCTCACGCTTGTTCCTCGCCGACTATACCATTTGGATATACTAGTCAGATCTCATCTTGGAAAGCTGATGGCATATTTTGAAGTCATTTCCTACTTGTTCTGACCGGACAGACTCTATTGGGGAAATTTTTATGAAAGGAGAAAGATAACAGAAACAAAATAAAAGACAAGGGAAACGATGACTCTTCTACAAAAGAAACTATAAATAAAAACCTATCAAACGCAGATACCGACTCTAATGGCCATGGCATGCGTATGTGGCCTATCCTCTGCCGTCAATCATCTTTTAAGATCTTCCATTGGCGATTCCCCCTCTGATTCTCAATCTTATTCGACTTGTAGTGCCCGAAGAGTTTTCACTATCAAGTCTCTCTCATTTTGGTTTTCTCTCAGCTTTCATCGCCTTATGGTGCCTGTGAAGGTTTTCACTGATAAGACTCTCTCATTTGTATCACTTTCCAGCTGGGGATTTGGAGTGTCGCCGGTATGACTCTTTCTGCTGGAGATTAGAGTCCTTTCTGCTGTGGAGCAGAATGTTATGTTCGCCGGTAAGACTCTTCATTTGTCTGCCTTGGCATCTTTTGAAGACTGGTCAGAAGGTCTTTCTTTGGACCGTAATGTGGGTTTTGGATAGGTTAGAAAGAAAGGGTATAAAAGGCTCAAAAATACATTAATTTGGGTTATTAATTACAACCTTCGGAATTAGATTTATTTACATCAAACGCAACATCTGCCCCAGTTTCTTGCTTGGGGATATCTTAATTGATTTTTTTCATTTCATTTTTTTTTTCAAAACTATGACCGAGCCGTGAAGCGCCTACGTATCCTCTTTGAGGAATCAGGTCAAACGTAGTTCCCAATTCCTCTTTTTCATTTGACTTTCCTTTTTTTTTTTTGCTTTTTATCATTTTTCTTTTCTCTTTTTCTTTTCTCATTTTCTTTCGTCGATTTTTTTTTCTTTCATTTTTTCTTTTATTCTTCTTTTTCCATTTTGTTGTTTTCTTTTCTCTCTTTTCTCTTACCTGCCATGCTCGCGTATTTTATTCGTTGCTACTAATTCCGAACGAGGGGTATGAAAGAAAATAAATAAGGCTCAAAAGGGGTAACGAAGGATAAAGTGTTTGGATAGAAGAACAAAATGCCTTCGTCATTCCAGTCTTCAAAACATGCCAAGTGCAAACAACACAACTTAAATTTGTAGTCTCTTCTGGTGGTGCTGGACTCGACAATTATATTCAACATTGGTTTGTTCATTTGTCACTTCTAAAGCACCGTTGGGCGACACTCTAACTCTCATTATCTTGGACAAACCTCATGCCAGCTTGGCGAATCTTGCTTTTAACGGTTTTCTTTGTACTCAACTTGCCCCTAGTTCCACATGACTCGGGCTCTGAATAATCTCAAACCGTTCTTATTTTCTTTAAATGGTCTGATCGCCTTTACAGGGTTTTATGATTAACTTTAAAGACTAGGCCCAAAGTGTGTGCGCATGTCATGTCACCAGAATCGGTGCTGAATAAAAATGACATAATGACTAAACAGAAAGATGACTGGGAATAATCAAAGACTGAATTTTTTGCATTGGACTGAAAAAACAAAGCAGACCGGAATAAAATCCTAAACAACTTGGACAAAACTTAAACAAACTGATATGACAAAAGGAAAAGATAAGAAGGTTTGACACCAGAAAATATTCGGATTACAACTCTAAGAATAATCCGGACAACAGAAATGACAACAAAATAAGCCACCAAATGCTTCTTTCTTGTTAACCAAGGAACATAGCGTCCTTCCACTTTATCAAGACTGGCATCTTAGCCACTGAGCTTTGCATCGATACTGCCAAGACCATTACCAGCTTCAATATCATCAACATCGGTCAACAAGTTCTCAAGAGGATTCGCGTGCTTCTGTCATCAGGCCTGATCCTCGCAGAGTGTGCATCATGAGGTGCAAGTAAAGGATTCTGGGTGTCATTGTCCGGCTTACCACAAACCAACCACCTTAACTTTGTGATTCAAAACGAAACAGGTTAAAATGGACTCAGTCGGTCCTCATTATTGACAACATTTTTTCTTCTTCTTTTTCGATGTTTTCTTTTTTTTCGATTTTTTTTTTCAATTTTTCTTTTTCATTCTTTTTTTTTTCATTCTTTTTCATTTTTTTTCTTTTTTCATTTCTTTTTTTTCTTGTGGTCGAATCTTATGGAGATTGCCTACGTATCATGACCCCGCATGAATCAGACCTTGCGTAATTCGGACCAATAAAAGATAAAAACACTAAACACACATTTTTTTTATAAATTTAAAACAAACTGGGTTTCAAGGATTTAAAGATTACCCACCAGCTTGAAAATTAAACAACCCGCATGTTCTAATCAAAAGATTGGTAGACTTAAAATAAAATTCCAGCTCCCTTTCTCTGTTCGACAAATGCAACCAAATGGTTATTTTTTGCAAATGTGGCCCCTTCCAATTTTCTCATGAATTTTGAGGCCGGGGAGGATTATTTTGACACTTTTACAAACTTGTCCGTTCTTTTACGAAAATAACCTTTCGACAACTGAAAGATACTCTAAGGCTATTTCGGCAAGAACGGTTTAAGACGCGGCCGAAACTGGATCGGCTTATTTTATTTTTTCATATTTTTTTTTGACTAAACATCCAAACGGCATTCACCCGACCGTTGACTCTTTGTTTTTTTTTCAAGTTATGATAAAAAACTTGGTGTTGCAAACACGGCCCTTCAGCGCCTCGGGGACGAAGATTTATAAGGCTGTGTGGGTCAACTAGACCAAAAATCCTAAACATGACCCAAAGGTGGCTATTTATGCAAAGTCAGCCTTCCGGCGTTCCTTTCGGGAACATTCGGCTATTTATGACAAAACAGCATCACCTGACTTATTTATGACAAAATTAAAATTTGACATATATTTTTTATTTATTTGTTTTTTGGCTATTTTAGCAAAAGGTGGGTTGGACATCACCCGACTTATTTATGACAAGATTAAAATTTTTGATTTTTGGCTATTTCAGCAAAAGGTGGGGTTGGACCCGATGAGGGTTGCCTACGTATCTCACATCCAGTGAGAATCAAACCCGCGTAGTTCGGGCAAAAGAACTACTTAAAAAGAAGAAATGAAGTATATTTTTTGGATTTTTGATTAATCTTTTTTTTTGAAAGAAATACTTCTAAGATATATTTTGAATTTCATTTGCTTTTTTCTTTTATTCTAAAGAAGAAAAATATATTTTTTGAAATTTTACCTTTAATAAGAGAAACGCTCTAAAAATGTGTTTTTTTTTTAAAACAATTGAAAAGACTTTCTAAAGAAGTCAATAATGGAAAATATTTTTGGATTATTTGTTTTTGAGAATTGGGATTCTAAAAACTTTCGGCAAGACAATTGTTCTTGCAGCAGGTAAAGATATATATAAATTTTTTGGAAATAAATATATATATATATATATATATATATATATATATATATATATATATATATATATATATATATATATATATATATATATATATATATATATATATATATATATATATATTTGCAACAAATAGTAAAACTACTTTCAACGCCCAACTCTTTTTATTTTATTATTTTTATTTTTATTTTGACATTTTCATAAACAGATAAATAAATACACCCATTTTAAAACAAAACCCTTTTTTTTCATTTTTATGGCGAAACAAACTATTTTCTTTTCTATATTTTTTTTTTTAGATATATATATATATTTTTTAGAAAATCAAGATAGAACAATGATGATTTTTTTCTCTATTTTTCCTTTGCTTTTAGCATAACAAACTAATAAGACATTCATTTTCATTTTCTCAAAATTTCGGCAGAGCTTTGATACTACTCGGACATTGATTTTTCTCTAAAAATAAGTAGTTACATCTCTACACTGTCATTTTTCTCCCTTTTTTCACGATTTATTTTTTTAATCTGTGGAAAATAATGAAAACATACAAAATCTTTTTGAATTTTCATGCTTTGTTTTATTTGTAATTTTATTTTTTTATATTTGTTATTTCTTTCAAAAATGTGGCATGGGAGACATAATGATTTCCAAGACTTCTTGGATTCCGCAAGTGCTCCCCATGCGCTTTTCCCAACATATGAAGCGTGGGGGACATAGGGAATTCCAAGACTTCTTGGATTCCACGAATGTTCCCTAGGTGCTTTTCCCAAAAATGAAGCGTGGGGGACATAAGGAATTCCAAGACTTCTTGGATTCCACAAATGTTCCCTAGGTGCTTTTCCCAAAAATGAAGCGTGGGGGACATAGGGAATTCCAAGGCTCCTTGGATTCCACAAATGTTCCCCATGCTTTGATTAAAATAACCCCATGCTGGAAATGACCAAATGACCCATTCGCCCTTGACTAAATACAACATGTAGCACATAGGATGCCAAAAGCTGGTCTATTATTTTCAGGTTGCTTGTCCTAGACGGACCCAACCCCTGTGTTGAGTCCCCTAAGTCAAATGCACATGATGCAAATAAACGTTCCTACTAGGGATCCGACATGTGGCTTTGTTATACTAGGTTCAGACCTGGGTGTTTGTTCTAGACCTGGCTTACCCGAGCGGACAGCTCGAGCCGAGGGGGGGCAGCGTACCGGGAATACAGAAGCTTCGCCGGCTTAGCAACTTGTCCGAACCTCGTTCTAAATTGGGATTTGACACTATACAGAAAAGAAGTCGTACGAAGTACCCTTCTTCATGATTTAGAAGACTCAGAAAGGATATGGGTTTCGGCACAGTTTATATACAGTTCACATAATATCAAAGCGGTAAAAGCAACATTTAGCACATTAGGCTCAAAACATGTAAAAATCAGATAAAGCCAAATATAACAATTTATCTAAGCTCGAATTTCTAACCCTGAACCAGTGGTTCTGGGCCGTTCCCCAGCAGAGTCGCCAGAGCTGTCACACCTCCTTTTTCCGCGCCCGAGGGGCGCAGGGGGAGTTTTTCCAATTAAAGGACAACCGAAACGGGATTGGTTTATTTATTTCAGAGTCGCCACTTGGGATATTTAGGGTGTCCCAAGTCACCAATTTTAATCCCGAATCGAGGAAAAGAATGACTCTATATTATGGTCTGCATACCAGAAATCCGGATAAGGAATTCTGTTAACCCGGGAGAAGGTGTTAGGCATTCCCGAGTTTCGTGGTTCTAGCACGGTCGCTCAACTGTTATATTCGGCTTATTTATCTGATTTTATACAAGTATAAACTTATGTGCAAATTTTAACTTTTAACCGCTTTATTATTATTATTTTTACAAGAATGTGAACATCGCTTAAAACACGTCTTTGGACTGCGTCACATGAAATGCACCCACAATCCGGAACGCATTTTATTTGATGTTTTGAGATTTGGCTTTGGGTCGCATGAAATGCACACCCGAGCTTAAGAAAGTAAATTATTAAACACGCGCCTAAAGAGACTATCGCGTTATTATTTTGCGGAGGCCGTGAAATTCGCTAAACGAACCTCCTGAATTCTAAGTAATTTTAAACAAGTATTTATTGAGGGCCCCGCAATTCGTGTTGTTATTCGGCGAGGCTCATCTCATTCTTATTTTTTTAAAAGGAATTTGCAACGTCATGGAAATGCATCTCATGCCACGTCACAGTCAATGTACCCGTGATTAAAGACACATTTCGATTTCGTTGAGATTTGGATTTGGGTCACATAAATGTGCACCCGGGTTTAGGGAGTTAACATTATTAAAGGCATGCCTAAAGCAACTAACGCATTATTATTTTTGGGTAGGGCCGTGAAATTTGCTAAACGGCCCGTCCCGAAATCTAAATATTTAATATATATACGTTTAGAGGGCTCCGCAATCTGTGCATTTTTTATTTGGCGAGGCTCGTCTCATTTTTATTATTATTATTATTTATTTATTTTTATATAAAAGGGTAAGCCTAAACCAACTACAATTCTCTAATTTGTTTGTCTCTAAGAGGAAACACTAACTCATTAATTTAACAATGGATGGCTAGTAGGATGTATGGCTAATAGAGAGTGTTTTAAGCTTGACAAACTATAATTAATTATGAGCATACGTTAGAACTAACCCATGTGGCAACCAACAGGATAATGACTAGCAAGATCATGATAGGACTTATTAAATCAATCCGGCTACAAATTCGGCAAATTAGTCACGATCATAAAAAAAAACTTTTGCACAACTTTTCGTCTAGCACGCCAATTTGAGATAGCAGTAGCATAAAGACAAAAACTAAAACTCGATAGATTTCAACAAAAATTTCAACATAACATGTGTTCGAGCTCGGACATGATAGTAGCCGATATCTACTCAAATAAAGATTAGAAACTAACCTCTAATGACAAACACTGCTGGAGGTTTACAATTCATTTATCGAACCGAAATGGAACCATAGTCAGCGAGATGACAGCAAACGAAACCAACGAACTAGAACCTCACATCGGCACTCGAACGGACTTCGAACGGGAAGCCATAGAAACAATCCTCAAAGCTCAAACGGAATAGCTCGCACCATAAACTCGAACGCGAAGGGACGGAGGACGGGTCATGGCTACTGTTGATGCTTCCAGGTGATCGTTTGGACATGAGGGGTTGAGCTGTTGGTCGTGGTCAGTGGTTATGGCGTTGATGGAGGTGGTGAGATGGAGGGTTTGGACGACAGTGGGTCGACGGAGAAGCTGGAGGGAGTTGGGTTGCGACGGAGTTTGGGACTGACTTGGTTGGTTACGACAGTGGGTGATAGGGAAGCTTTGGCTAGTTGTGTTGTGACGGAGAGGAAGTGGGTGTTCGGACGAGATGGTGGTGCGAGGAGGACGACGAGTGAAGCAGCGACGGGGACTGCCGGTGGTGACGAGGCAGCAGGTTGACGGGGATGGTGCGTGGGGGTGCCGGAAGGTATGAAGGAGCTTAGTGGTCGTTCATGGTGGGTTTGGGCAGTAGGGGTGTTGGTCCGGTGCTGGGGGGAGTCCGGAAATGGAGTCCTTTCTTCTCAGTAGGGTTTGCTTTCTTTTCCCCTCCTGAAGAAGAAAGCGGAACAGTACTATATTCCAAAATTCCAAAAGTCCTGTTCGTTCCCCAGTCCAAGTCTCGTGCATTTGTATGGGTTTGCCCCAAAAAATGAGCCCCACGCGTGGTGGGGTTCGAGACTTATGTCCCCCACGCGTGGTGGGGTTCCCCATGTGTCCTGGACACGGTTTATTGTGGGCTAGGTCCGAAATTAGGCCTAAAACCGGGTAGTTTAAACCCGAATATTATTCTTTTGCCCGGACCCGAGAAATAGGAACACGTTGCTTAACTAGTCCTATGTAAGCAAAATAACTACCAAAAATAATACTAGTATTTAAACAAAACTATATCTTTTTAAATATTTTTCAAGGTTTAAAATAGCTACAAAATATTAATAAAACTATTTGTAATTTTCGTTTTTAAGATAAAATATGAAGTAATTTTTTTTGTATTTTTCAAAGTTAAAATGACTATAGAATATTAATAAAACTCATATTTTTTGTAATTTTCGTTCTTTAATAAAGACAAAAATATGAAGTAATATTTTTTGTGTTTTTCAAAATTATAATGACTGCAAACATTAATAGAACTATATTTTTTTGTAATTTTCGAATTTATATAAAGTACCAAAATAAAGTACAATTTTTTTGTATTTTTCAAGTTTATGAGAAATACATAAACTAAAATTATATATATATTTTTTGTGATTTTTCTTTTCGCAACGAAATAAAGTAAAATAGTTAAAATGACTATATTGGACCCAATTTCACATATTCACGCTAAAAATGTGAAAATTCTCGGGGAGGGTCAAAAATCACGTGCTTACAGCCGTTGCTCGTCGGGTTACCTACAAATAGAAGAAATACAAACGTATATTGTGCATAAATTTAAACATTATGCAGGTTCCCGTTGGACTATGAAAATTGTCTTCGGACGGTTAGGGATGGCGTCCTTAGACAATGATGTCCCGGGCCATGAATTGTTTGATGAGAGATTCGTAGGTCATGAAATGATGTTCTCAGGTCCATGAAAATGATGCCTCCGAACCATTACGCCTTTGAATAATGATATGCTAGTTTGAGAGATCCTCAGGCCATGACATGGTGTCTTCCAACTATGAGGATGATGCCTTTTAGGCTATGACGCCTTTGGATAGATTGGCAATATTTCAACCCATGATATGCAATGATATGGTGTTAAGAAGACAAGTCTTAGTCTTGTGAAATGGAGGACAAAGCTTAGCTCGATTGAAAAACAAACGGATAATGCTAGAAATAGAGCAATATTTGTGCCGAGGGGGACGGTGCTTAGTCCCATACGAATGTGGAGGCAGGGATTAGCCTCGTGCAGGTAGGGAAGTAGGTATTAGCCTCATGCAGATATAGAGGCACGGATTAGCCTCATGCAGGATGGAGTCAAGGATTAGACCCATGCAAATAGGGAGGTAGGGATTAACCTCATATAGGTATGGAGTCAAGGATTAGACTCATGCAAATAGGGAGGTAGGGATTAGCCTCATGAAGGTATGGAGTCAAGGATTAGACTCATGCAAATAGGGAAGCAGGCATTAGCCTCATGCAGGTATGGAGTCAAGGATTAGACTCATGCAAGTAGGGAGGCAGGGATTAGCCTTATGCAGGTATGGAGTCAGGGATTAGACTCATGCAAGTATGAAGTCAAGGATTAGACTCATGCAAATATGGAGGAAAGGATTAGCCTCATGCAGGTATGGAGTCACGGATTAGACTCATGCATGTATGGAGTCAAGGATTAGACTCATGCAAATATGGAGGCAAGGATTAGCCTCATGCAGATGTAGAGGCAAGGATTAGCCTCATGCAAATATGGAGTCAAGGATTAGCCTCATACAAGTACGGAGGCAAGGGATTGGCCTCATGCAAATAGGGAGGCAAGAATTAGCCTCATGCAGGTATGGAGTCAAGGATTAGACTCATGCAAGTATGGAGTCAAGGATTAGCCTCATGAAAGTAGGGAGGTAGGGATTAGCCTCATGCAAATATGAAGGCAGAGATTAGCCTCATGGAGGAGCTAGTAGCAAATAAGAGTGGTATATGTCTTAGCTAGAGATATATTCGGTGTCTGATGGCCTGATTGATAGTAATCTTGCTACGTGTATATATTTGCGGATGTTATCATTACGTCGGATGTGCCTGCATTCAAAGAAAAATTGTAAGTTTTCTGAGGGGGAGGTTGGTTCATGCTTCGTCCGCTGGCTTTCGCTTTGCTCCATTCTGAAAGCCTTTCGAGTTCCACTGGGTGACACCTGACTATTATGGAAATAGAGTTTTCAAAAAATATTCAATTATTGATAAAAAATAGTGTTATTTAGAAAATATGGTGATACATTATGCAATTTTAGATGAACCAGTGACCGTAACACATCTCAAAGGCATTGCAGCTCTCTTATATTGGAATTTTGAGGGTCCTTCTCAAAATTCTGCCCCAGTTTGGTAGATGATCTTTTGACCGTTTGCGGATAATGAATCTTGCTGCACCTTCTTTGGAATTTTGAGAATCCTTCTCAAAATTCTTCCCCAGTTTCTTAACTGATTCCTGATCGTCTAACATGCGATGGCGTTGGTTGGACTTGCTCCAGAATTTTGAGGGCCCTCCTTAAAATTCTGCCCCAGTTTTTAATCTTGGAAGAAATGAAAATTTTATTATGATATGACCAAACCCATAAGGCTACCTACGTATCCCCTCTTAAACGGAAATCAGGTCAAGCATAGTTCAATTACATCATAAAAGAAATGTGAAATAGTCTACGCATGGTATTTCTTGACTGCGTCTGAATTGATTGGTTTTGTCCAGAATTCTTCGTCCATTTCTGCAAGTATGAGTGCTCCTCTTACTAGTACCCTGTGAACCATGTACGGACCTTGCCAGTTGGGAGAGAATTTCCCTTTGGATTCATCTTGATATGGGAAGATCTTCTT
Source organism: Nicotiana tabacum (assembly GCF_000715075.1). NCBI lineage: Eukaryota > Viridiplantae > Streptophyta > Magnoliopsida > Solanales > Solanaceae > Nicotiana > Nicotiana tabacum. Next base: position 137,833,510 of record NC_134087.1, read on the forward strand.
AAGAACCAACTGACCTGGTGAATATTGCCTTGGTTTGATCCTTTTGTTGAAAGCTCTGGAAATTCTGTTCTAATAAAGTTGGCCTTGACACACTGCGTTCATCCTTTTCCCATCTATAAGGTCCAATTGTTCATCGCGACTCTTTATCTATTCTGCATCACTGAGTTCAGCTTCCTATATGATTCTTAAAGAAGGAATCTCCACCTCGGCTGGGATGACAGCCTTGGTACCATAAATCAGCATGTAGGGTATTGCCCCGGTTGATCTGCGAACCGTGGTACGGTACCCCAACAGAGCAAAGGGTAACTTCTCATGCCACTATTTGTAGTTCTCTACCATTTTGAGGCAGTGGGCTCAATCGGACCAATGACATCCATTCCCCAGGCGGCGAATGACCAAGGTGAGCTTGTTGCATTGAGCTTATTCGACGACACTTTTATCATGTCGGCATGCACTTGACATTGAAAGCATTTGTGGATGTACTGAATGCAATCCGTCTCCATGGTCATCCAAAAGTAACCTGCCATGAGTATCTTCTTAGCCAAGACGAAACCATTCATGTGTGGACCACAGGTCCTAGCATGCACATCCTCAATTAGCTTAGAAGCTTCCTTTGTGTCAACACATCTTAGTAAACCCAAATCAGGATTTCTTCTATATAACGTCCCTCCGCTATGGAAGAAGTGATTTGCCAATCTCCGAAGCGTGCGTTTCTGAGTGTGATTTGCATGCTTTGGGTATTCTCCTTTTGATAAGTACTCCTTGATGTCATGGAACCAAGGCTTTCCATCTGCTTCTTCCTCGACAATAAGCACAATATGCCAGCTGATTATAGATCCTCACCGAAATGGGATCAATGTAGTTCTTATCTGGATATTGTATCATGGATGACAAAGTAGCCAATGCATCGGCAAACTCATTCTGAATTCTAGGCACATGCCAGAATTCTATCTTTGTAAACCTCTTTCTCAATTCCTGTACATGGTGTAGATATGGAAATACCTTGGAAATTTTGGTGGCCCACTCTCCTTGTACCTGGTGTACAAGCAAATCCGAATCGCCGATCACCAGCAACTCAGAACATTCATGTCGACTGCCATGTTGAGCCCTAGTATACAGGCTTCATATTTTGCCATATTGTTGGTGCAGGGAAATCTGAGTTTAGCAGATACCGGATAATGCTGACCCGTTTCTGATACCAAAACTGCTCTAGTACCTACTCTTTTGAAATTTGCATCTCCGTCAAAGAACATCCTCCGACCATCATATGCTTCGGTAATGTCTTCCCCTACGAACGACACTTCTTCATCAGGAAAATATGTTTTCAAAGGTTCGTATTCTCCTCCTACCAGATTTTCGACAAAGTGATCTGTCAATGCTTGTCCCTTGACCGCCTTTTAAGTTACATAGACCATATCGAACTCACTTTGTAGTATTTGCCATTTAGCCAACTTCTTAGTAGGCATGGGTTTCTGGAATATGTACTTCAGAGGGTCCATCCTAGATATGAGATATGTAGTGTAGGCACATAAGTAATGCCTCAATTTCTGGGCTGTCTATGTCAAAGCACAACAAGTGCGTTCAAGCAGAGAATACCTTGCTTCAGAAGGTGTAAACTTCTTACTCAAGTAATATATGGCTTGCTCCTTTCTTTCTGTCTCGTCATGTTGTCCCAAAACACATTCGAAAGCTCTATCCAATACAGATAGATAAAGTAGCAAGGTTATCCCAATTTTGGCGGGACCAGAACTGGTGGTGTGGACAAATACTCCTTGATCTTGTCAAAAACTTTCTGACAATCCTCGGTCTAGCTTGTTTCAGCATCCTTCCTCAGCATCTTGAAGATGGGTTCACATATGATTGTGGACTGTGCTATGAAGTGACTGATATAGCTGAGACGTACCGGGAAGCTCATCACATCCTTTTTGCTCTTAGGTGGTGGTAACTCATGAATAACTTTGACTTTAGATAGATCCAGTTCGATCCCTCGACGACTGACAATGAATCCCAGTAATTTTCCTGCGGGGACCCCAAATGTACACTTTGCGGGGTTTAATTTCAAATTGTACCTCCTTAGCCTGTCGAAGAACTTCCTCAAGTTTGCTATGTGATCTGTGGCCCTCTTGGATTTAATAATGACATCGTCCACATACACCTTTATTTTTTAATGTATCATATCATGGAAGATAGTTGTCATGGCCTTTATGTAAGTGGCCCCAACATTCTTCAGACCGAACGACATCATCTTGTAGCAGTATACACCCTATGGTGTAATAAAAGATGTCTTCTCTACATCTTCTTCATCCATCCAAATCTAGTGATAACCCGCGAAGAAATCGACAAAGGATTCTTGGCGCAGTTATCGATTACGATATGTATATTCGACAACGGGAAGTCGTCCTTGGGACTTGCTCTGTTTAAATACTGATAGTCAACACATACTCTGATCTTACTGTCCTTCTTCGAAACTGGCACAATGTTAGACAACCAAGTTGGATATTCAACCACCCTGAGAACTTTGGCTTTGATCTGCTTGGTAACTTCCTCTTTGATTTTCAGGCTCATGTTTTGTTTGAACTTTCTAAGTTTCTGCTTGACTGGTGGGCATATGGGATTAGTGGGCAGCTTGTGAGCCACTATGGAAGTGCTTAAACCGGTCATGTCATCATATGACCATGCGAAAATGTCCTCATATTCTTTTAGGAAACAAATGTACTCTTCCTTCTCTGTTGGTGACAAGTGAATGCTGATGCAGGTCTCCTTGACGGTCTCGGTGTTTCCCAAATTTATTGCTTCGGTCTCGTCCAGATTGGACTTAGGCTTGTTCTAAAAAAATTTGACATCCCTGACAATTTCCTTAGGTATCTCATCTTCTTCCTTTGAATCACTATCCTCATGTTGCGTTGCCTTATTACATGTCACAGTCACTGGTTCATTAGGAAAAGTAATAATAACACTGTAGAAGGAAAAAATGTAGAAATAGTAATGAATAATGATAAAGAACAAATGCATTTGATTAAAACTGAGAAAATTGTTCAGACAAAGTTTGGCTCGATGAATCGAGCATTTATTTTGAAACAAGTAAATCTTAAAACAAAATTACTGGAAGTCTTAAATGCCTAGAACAGCTATAGAAGTAAATTCTGCCAAGCTACCAAGGGACTCGGCGGGCTCGGGATGCTTTGGTGGTCCAGTTCCTGAGAATAGTTCCCTTCTCCACAGTCTGAATAGTGAGGCCTTCTTCCTCCTCCTCCTCAATTATGGCATCACAGTCCATGCCCTCATCCTCCAATAACAAATTCCTCAAGCCAGCTAGTGCTTCTTCTTCTGCAGTTCCCTCATATTATGTCAGCCTGGCGGAAAGCTTGTTCCAAACATGGCACTGGCTGCTAAAGAGGGTAATACGGTCCATGCCATGGAGGCGACCAATCGTTGTACTCTTGCCATGTATACTGGTATCTGAACCCAAAGGTGGTACCATGATTTTTTAGCTATATTGGTTTGGTGATACCTTGGAGGTTCTTTCCCAATCCTTTGCCAGGTTTATATCCAGACCATGCTAGTATGCTTTCTATTTTGTTACTCCACCACTTATCCTTCTCGACGGCATTGACCCGTTCGATGTGATGATAGGTTTCCCCTCCTAGCCTTCTTCTATGTCCAATGGCCGGGATGATTTGACTAGTGTAGATGGGGTTACTTCCATCTCCATAAATGATTACCTCCTGGCTATTCCATTCAAACTTCACGGCTTGATGTAGTGTGGAAGGCACAGCTCTAGTGGTATGGATCCATGGTCGACCCAACAGAAGATTATATGAGGCTGGTATGTCAAGCACCAAAAATTCAACATCGAACCAAGTTGGCCCCATCTGCAAGCAAATGTTGATTTCCCCGATCTTGGCCCTCTAGGACCTATCGAAAGCCTTTACATTCATGCTTCCTACCCGTATCTCGTGGAAACCTTTGTCCAGCCTCTCCAGAGTGTCCAATGCACAAATATTTAGGCTCGAACCTCTATCAACCAGGACCCTAGCAATGAACTTGTCTTCAAATTGCACTGTGATATACAATGCTCGATTGTGATTCAAACCCTCGGGCGGTAGCTCATCTTTGTGGAAGATAATCTTATGGCTTTCCAGCAATTGCCCAACCATGTTGGCCATTTCTCCTCCAATGATATTATTGGGTACATAAGCCTCGCTCAGTACTTTCATCAAAGCATTCTTGTGTGCCCCTGAATTCTGCAATAGTGATAAGATAGATATCTGAGCAGGGACTTTGTTTAGATGGTCAACAACAAAATACTCCTTTGCCTGTACTTTCCTCCACAGGTCATCTGGTCCGGTCTCAATGATAGGCTGCCTAGTAATGGCCTCCTTACTTGAACCTCCCAGGTGTTCAGGTGTATAGACTCTTCAGTTCTAGTCATTCCTTGTGTAGTGCCAGATTTCTCTACCTTGGCCTTCCCTTTTCGTGAGCCTCGGCGATATAATCCCAGGGTATTGCTTTTGAGTTGAATGGGGGTGTGGTTGATACTGTCATAGTGAAATGTGTGACCACTTCTACCTCAAATGGAGCGGACGTAGCTGCGGGCGGAGCCACTTCTACCTCGAATGGAACTGATGCAGTTATCTCAACTTCGATTGGTACCTGAATCTGAACCACAATAGGAGTAAGTGTGACTGCAACCTTAAAGTCATCGCCTTCTCGAATAAGCCCGATCGACCCCTCAGGGTCCCATTCTTCGTTTGTCTCTCTCACATGTACAAACCATCACCTCTATGATTAGGGAGGGGGTTGTTGCGGACATTAGATGCAGTTTCCTTCAGCTATATGACCTTGTTGTCAATCAGCATATGGATCTTATCCTTCATTGTTCGGCACTCAGTAGTGGTGTTCCCCTTCATTCCAGAATGGTACGCACAAGTTTTGTTAGGATTGACCCATTGGGATGTGTTTTCTAATGCCATAGCGGGAACATGGGTGACATAACCTGCGACTTTTAACCTTGCATACAATCGGTCGATGGGCTCAACAATGGCGGTGTATTGTTTGGGTGGCTTGCAGTCGAAGTTGGGTCTTGGTCTTGGATAGTTTTGGCGAGCTGATGGTGATTGGAAGTAGGATGGTTGGGAATTATAGGTGTGGTGGACACTGGCAAGCTAGGAATATCTGGGAGATGAAGGTTGATATGTAGCCGGTGATGCTTGGTATGTAGGTGAAGGTGCTTGATATGTGAGTGGAGGTGTTTGATATGTAGATGGAGGTGTTTGATAGTTAAGTGGAGGTGTTTGATAGGTAAGTGGAGATTTTGGGCCCTAGGCCACCATTACTGCCCCAACACCTCTCTTCTTTGATATGCCACCTGATTGTAGTGCCTTATTCGTGGCTTGTAGTGCCTCGAAGTTTGTTACCATCCCGTTCTTGATTCCTTCTTCGATTCTTTCTCTGAGTTTGATGATGTCAGAGAACTTGTGATTTTCAACAACCATCAACCTCTCATAATATTATGGATCTTGTGCCCTGACGAAAAATTTATTCATCTGTTCTTCGTCCAAAAAGGGCCTAACCTTGGTTGCTTCTGACCTCCTACGAGTAGCGTATTCACGGAAAGTCTCAGTAGGTTTTTTCTTAAGATTCTGAATGTAGAAGACATCCGATGCATTCTCTGTGTTGAACCTGAACTGGCCCATGAAATTCAATGCCATGCTTACCCAATTGGACCATTTCTTGGGATTCTGGCTGATATACCAAGACAAAGCATCCCCAGTAAGGCTCATCATAAAAAGCTTCATCCGAATCTTTTCATCTTTCCCTACCCCGACCAGCTTGTCACAATAGGTCCTTAGATGAACCCTGAGATCACCTGTACCATCGAACATTTTGAACTTTGGAGGTTTGTAGCCCTCTAGCAGTTAGACATCCGGCTGTATGCACAGATCCTCATAGTTCGAACCTTCTATTCCTCTGTCGCCTTCAATACCTTAAACTCGACTTATTAACTTCTTGATTTCTTCAACCATGTTTTTAATGAGTAGGTACTTCTTAGAAGATTCTGGTGTATATGAGATTGGTTAGGTAGATTGAGGTATAGTTTCCACATATATAGGGTTGCTTTGGTGGGTGTCAGGAACTTGGGTATAGTGATGGTCATTGGTGGAGTTTTGTGGATCGGGAATGGGTTGTGATGTGTTTTGGGGAGTGTGGTAAGTGGTGGTTGGTGGGTACTGAATCGGTTGATGATGATGTTGTGGCGGAGTTGGTATTGGAAGCAGATTGATATTTTAGGGTGGAGTTGCGTATTGATTTGGCATGGTAGAATTTTGTGGCTGTTGGTTTTGTGTGTTCTGAGAAGGTGTCAGGTTCTTTGTGTTTTGTTGGTGGATATCGGGGGCATTGAGGGTGAGTGACAAGTTTGCCAAGTTGTGAACCTGCTCAAGTTCTCCTTGCAATTCCAATATCTTTTGTTCCAATCTCAGGACTAGATCATTTGGGGCCAGAGTACTATGACCAGCTGAGGTTTCTGCATTCTCAATATTCTCCTTTCGGATACCACTTAAGTCGTCCATTTTTGCTTTTCCTCTTCCTTTTGTGTTGCTTGGAGGAGGAGGAGGTGGAGGTCCTCTAGATCTGGTATGATACACTGATGAGGCCAGTATGAGTGAACCAACCTAAGGGATGGGAATAATCAAAAATAAAGAAAAAACAAAAAGGTAACAAGTCAGTGAGGATTCTGAAATGCTTGTAGTATTTAAATACATATTGAGGAAATGTAAATTCGCATTTTAATTTGGAAACCTCGTTGCGCCCGAGGTAGGCCTAGCGACAAATAGATTTGGAGAACTTTAAATGCCAATAAATGCTTCATTTCATAATATAGAAATAGACGAATCCCAAAATGACACTAAGATAAAAATAAGTCACTAATGGCACTTGGCATTGTTACATTTTTAGGAAAAAACAAATAAATCTAGCCTATTTTGTTCCAGAAGGACCTTCCCCAGATTCGATCTTCCGGACTCCATCATATAGATCCCCCAGCTCGCGCAGCCCCAACAGCAAGTAGGCTCTGGCCAAATGTTCTCCTTCAGCGTTATGGCAATTTTCAATCCTCTTTGTGACTTTACCTTCCAGCTCCACTATTTCTTGCTCCAGATATTCCAGTATCCTGTTGGAAGTGATTGCCATCTCTTTCCACTCCTCGATCAACCTCACATTCCTCTTATGTATTTCCTGGTGCTCATTCTCAGAGTCGTGGACCCTCTTGCGCAACCTGTTGTGATTGACTTGAGCTTCAGCTTCCTCATCTATGATTCTACTCCCTCGATCATCCCCTGGTATCACCGTTCCTTTCAGATTGTCCTCCAACCATGCCGGGTAGAGAGGCTCGCATCCTGCATGATACTTGTCTGGCTCAACGGTTTCTTCTCCATAATGATTTTGCAGTGCCACATGTACCGAGGTTGGCACTTGTAAGGGACATCGTCATCTTGGAAGTCTGCCCTGAAATGACTCATCTTGACAACCCTTGGTACAACTTGTTTTCTGCTTGCTTGCCTCATAACTCGCATAGGGGCATATGGGTATATCCCTCTCAACCTGATTAGCACCAAGTGCTGAGCATCCCTAGACCTGATAATAAACTCGTCTGTTGGGAACCATTCAAACATCCACTGCACATGTTCCTCGGTCAGATTGTCGAAGAACTCTACATATTCTTTGGCGCTTTCTGGCTGAACAAATATGTCTGGAATGTAAGTCATCTGCTTAGGGTGATGGAAGGCAATATGTCGTTCTAAGACCTTCGCGGAAATTCTTGGCGATAACGACCCTTTTGGAAATGTTCCAACAACCATAATTGCAGCAATAAATTACAACCCTCGAAATGCTTGACCCCTCTTTGACAGCGCTCCAGAGCCCTGTAGATGTCGGCTATGATCATGGGGACTATGGTATATGTCTATCCATTAATCCCTTCCATCAGAGTCTTGGCGATCATGGCCGACCTAGTGTGAATTCTTCCCTTTTTCATTGGGAACACTATCAGGCCTAGGAAGCACACAATGAATACAAACACTATACTGTGGATGTGACCTAGAGAAGTGAGAGAGATTTCATTATGGTAGGTACAGAAAGACTTGCAATGGACATACCTCTCGTACAAGTATTCGAAAGGTATGCAAGATTCTTTTAAGCAAACTAGGTCGACATTCTTCTCCAACCCCATCATCTTCAAAAATCCCCTACCCGTATGGTTTTCTAGTACTAATAGCCCGAGACTATCCCAAGTCAATCCCGCAAGCCCTCCAATTTCCTCTAAAAGCGATGTCATTTCTAGGTCGCCGAAACAAAATACAGCCCTTTCACTATCCCAGAATAAAGTGGTAGCTTCGATCAATTTGTTGTTTGGCTCAATATCTAGCAAGGAAGGCAGGTTACCCAGGTACTTTCTCACATGTTTCTTGTCACTTGAGGAAAGGTCCTCCTACCAATCTAGCAGTAATGGTGGGATGTTTCTAACCATACAGAATCTGGGGACCTCGTGCCTCATTTTCTGCAAAACAAAAGGGTTAGACCTTACCCCCACCGGACTCGACTATTTATTTATGATCAACATATCGGCATTTAGTTCTCAAAATTTATGCATAGAACGTGGTTGTGTCCATTGGGATTATGGAAAACCGGATGGACTTTGGATAAGTGTTATCTTAATGGATCATTATGTGGAAAACATAACTGATCCGACTAGGTTTGACCACGATGCATGTACAATTTTAACTAGAGTGAGGTTTCTATAGGGTTTTAGACTGGTACCCTCAAGCGGACAACTCGAGGGGGAAGGCACGGAACCGTCGACTGCACCACTGATCGGCTAATTTTACCCTAAATAAGTCTTTCTAAATTTAAGGGTAGTAAATAGGAAGAGCGTAACCACTCATTACAGCGTTGCTATAGGATTTGATACGCACGAGTGGAATATAATGCAGAGCATTATTTATGCAGCAATTAATAACATGTAGTCAAGTATTTTCACGTAGTAAAAATAAATACAACATTTACATAATTGAAAGACAGTTACAGGAAAAAGAAAACACAGAGACAAGTCAGTTTCAGGGATAAAGAACCATAAATGCTTAAAATATAGACAGTTAAATTCAAATGAGGGAGAATGGTATAGGATAAAGCATGCTTGGACTAATTTATAAAAAGATAAGTTCGTTATGGTAAGAGCCTAAAAGGTATCCCCAGCAGAGTCGCCATGCTGTCGAGCCCCCTTTTTTCCCTCCGCGGAGAGGAGTCCGGGTTTCGACATTACATGGGGGTGATAACTCATTTACTTTTGGGAATTGGGTATTTGAAGAGCACCACCTAACGGATTACGGTGCGTTAGGGCACCTAGAGCGATTAACTCTTGGATTGGTTTGCATTACTATAGATTAGGGTAAGGGCTCAAAATAACCTTGAGGGAAAGGTGTTAGTCACCCCTCTTGGTCCACAACTGTGGGTCCCGGCCGAACTTATATTTACAAATTAGTCCATTAACGAATAAATAGTTTGAATCAAATAATTCGCAAGTAAAGCACGTTGGACACAAATAACAAGGCAAAGATTTTGAATAAGTTGTATAAAACAAAGTTTAAACAAAAGGAATTTTGGAAAAGGGGGAGTCCTATAATGAGGGGTCCTAGGTTGGTCAGCCCACACAATGTCCGGTAACCACACCTTAATGAGGGGCTACACGTGACATTAGCACGTAGTCATCATATCCCATATCTACCTTTCCCACACTTTTAGTGGTCACTAAAACGAGTGTTGGTTAGCAATCTCTATTTCGTGTTGTTACCCATCCCTTCTTAATGGTCCTGGAGGAATTTTAAGACCTCTACCTATAGGTAGTTCTAGACAGACCCCTAAGGTTTAAAAGGTGAAAATACTAAGGCAACAGGAAAGAACAATTAGGACCTTAGCAAAAAAGAGTAGGAAGGAGAAAATAAGAGGCTCAATTTACCTCCACAGATAAAGCATGTAGACAGCACGACTCAAACACAGATAAGGGCAACAATATCCTAAACATGATGTCTAGGTGAGTATCAGAACATAGTAAATATGCAGGTTCATTTTATAACTCCAAAGCAGGGGCCATAATCAGTTTGCCTATTGATTTCAAGCCTGTTAATCATTAAGTAGTACATACAAAGAGGCAGTTTCCAGTTTTTAAAAGAGATTGGATACCTAAGGCTTGCCTAAGCGTTTACGAGACCCATTAGAAGTTTAGCAGTCATTTTTGCCTAAGAGCATGCTTTACTAGGTGTTATAAAATACAGGGATTGTTACCAGTTTATTTTAAGCAGGATGATCGAATGTGAAGCTGTTTTTACCTCTTTTATAATCAGTAGTTTACACTAAGTGTGAATGCAAGTACAAAAGAGATCCTAAAACATGGTATCTAAGATGCATGTATAAAGTTCATGATGGTTTATATGCAAAATTCCTAAAGCAGGATTTCTAAATGCACGACAAGATTATAGAATTTCCTAAAGCAGGATTTCTAAATGCAGCCAAAGGTTACAGCATTGTAGAGCATGCTGTCAAGTGTGCAAGAGTAGCAATCTTTGTTTTAATGACCCTTTATCCTAAAACAGGATTTCTGAGTGATAAGAATGTCAAAAACGAGATGCTGAAACAGTATGCATAAGACCTAAAAGCATGGTTTCTATTGCACATACAGGAAATATAGACCTAAAGCATGGTTTCTACCCTTTTGATATCTATAACATGCATAGCTACCCTCCCATTTCATTATCCAAACCCCAATGTTCGTTTACAAATTATTCCAGGCCAATATCGAATGAATTACATAAGTAGATAAGAAAAATAAGAAGTTACTCTATAGGGAGCCTACCAATAGGCCGAGATTTCTAAAATTTCCAATGCCAGATTGCCTCATAGCCTTTCATATAATCCGGGTGTGTCAGAGTTCCCTAATGACCTCAAGGGATCCCGGGCAGTGCTTACACCCAGATTTCATAGCCATAATCGAATAAGTGCAGTGTGGAAGGGCCAGCTCTAATGTATCAGAGTTTAGAGGGATCTCATAGGGATCCCTAAGCAGTCACACATTAGAGGGGCAGAACTTAAAACCTAAGAGTAAATGTGAGAGTGCTTGAAAATATTTAAGTAGGGAAACAGTTTGAAAAGAGACTTGTTTGAAATAGTTTTGTAAATGACATCAGAGACAGTTTTGAAAAGAGTGGAGTAGTACACAACAGTCCGAACACAGCACTCCCACAATAGGTGCATACATAGCCAGAGATCATAGAACCAACACAGGTTCAGCAGCCACAAACAGGGGGTCAAGGGATTAGGGGACACATAGGTAAACACATAGTTATAGGAGCACTTAAGTACAGAATCAACAACATGCTAAGGGGCTAAGGAACCCCAGACTTAATGCAAAATCAGGTCACTTAAAGGTAGTCAACTACTTTGCATAGAACATGAGTATGTATATATATATATATATATATATATATATATATATATATATATATGCATATATAAGCATGCCCAATTGTCTTATTATTTTTTCCATAATTTTAAAGGTTTTTAATTGATTTATTTCCCCTTTTTATCCATAAAATCTCAATAATTATTTTTAAAATTATTATTTTTGATAATTCCTCTATGGTGTTTCTATATCTATGCCAAAATATGGCTAAGGTAATTTTTACACATTTTTACAATTTTATTTAGTATTTTTAAAGCTAAATTACATATAATTGCAATATTAGCCCCTTTTAAGGTTTTATTAGGTTTTATATTCATAAAATTGGATCCTATATTTTAATTTGTTATTTATGTGTTATAAATAATTTTAGCTTTTAAAATTAGTTTTCATAAATTATTTATTATTTTTATAAAATTAAAAAGAAAAAAATGGCTATTTAACTTATAGCCAAAATTGGCTTTAAAATCTAGCCCAAATCGAATCCCCAATTCCCCAGCCCAATTCCAATTCAAATCTGACCCTAACCCAATTTTAACCCAAGCCTAAACCGGATCCCTACCTACCCATTTGATCATGACCATTGATTATTCAGATCAACGGTCCCCTTTTCACCTTACCATTTTTAACTCAAAACGACCCCTAATCTAATTCATTTATTACGGTCCACTGCCCTTGAATCCCCTCTCCTCTCAAACTCTCTTTGAAACCTAAAGCCAACCCTAGCCGCCGCCACCCAAAATAACCCTAATCCCTTTTGATACTCACCCAATCCATGGACTCCCATGGCTGTTCGAGATGTATACCGGTCTCCTATGTCTACTGATTGACTGTTCTCGTGATTTCATGCAAAGATCTCGAAGAGATCTAGTCCAAACCTTGCTCAACTTCTATCCATGGTCTTTTCTCGGCCATCCATGGTCGTTCAAGTCAGATCCATGCTTTTCCGGCTAGATCGGTAACTTTTCAAAGTTTTTCTCACTTTCTCTGGGTTCTCTGAAACCCTAGTTTTAAGAGCTTTCCGATTTTCTTTCAGATCTGTCTTAGATCTGTGCATTTTATGAATCTCTAGGTGTTTTTCTCAAAAAGTTTTTTCGATTTCTTTCAAAGTGACTCTTCGTCTTCAACAATTAGGGTTTTCTTAACCTCTTTTCTAAAAAAAGACTTCTTCTCCGATTTTCAATGTTGTCTTATGATTTTGATATGTTTAAGCAGTTTGTTTATGTTCTTCTTCTACCTAGTTCGTGTGTTGAAAACCCTAAGTATCTTTGGTTTATCCGGGGTTCTGGAACTGTCTTTGTTTGTTTGTTTCGATTGAGTTCTTTGTGTTTAGATCCTTTTCTTTGTTGACTGATTCTGAGTTCTTACCATTTTTTAACTCGACTTTGTTAAACCCCTCATGTATTAAAGGTTTTCCTCACTTGTTACTGAAAGTCTTTAAAAAGATCTCCTTTACCTGTTACTATGTGTTAGACTGGTTTCTTTATTTTTGGTTCTATGTGACTACTTGACTTGTTGATTACCATGCTTCGAGTAGTCCCTAGTGTGCTCATGTCACTTTTGTGTAATTGTGTTCATCCAGTTTGCTTCTTTTTGTTTGACCCTGCGTGTCCGATACGCCTGTTCATTCTTTTCTATTTATATGTCGAAGTGCAGAATCATGCATGATTCCTTCGTAATTGATCTTGATTCCCTTAAGTTACGGTTTGATTGCAAGGTTTTCTTATAAACCCTTAATTTTATTCGTTTGTTTAAGTTGATTGATTCCCTTCCTTTGTTTACTGTGATGTTTCACCCCTGCTGAATCCTTTCCCCAATTGAGTATATTTTGTACCTAGACTTAATTGTATACTCTATATTCTTACTATCCCTTATATGGTCAGAAATCAATCTTCCTCAAATTGTTTTTCTTTCCTTAATTATCCCTGTTGGTATCCGTTAAGCAGTAGTTCCTTGATCAAAGGGAAGTACTTGTATTAATGGGATTCTGATTATGATTATTTCCATATTTGTGTTAAACCTTTACTTGTTACCTTATTTTCCACTTGTTTTCAAAGATATAAAGACCCTACCCTCTCTTCTTTAAATACACAAACAATTTTAGTTCAAAACACACACTTACACACTAAAACTCTCTCTCTTTCTCTACTACCGCTTGTGCTACTGCTTTGTCTAGCTGGCTGAAAGCCAAGGCTAGACTGTGAAACTCTGATTGCTTTACTTTTTTCTGCACATTTTGCTTCTTCAACTGGTATGTTCTTAGACTCAACTCTATGTGTTCCCTTGTTTGTCTATCTCTATCTCTTTCTGCACTAGCTTAAATTGTACTTCTTGTTTACTACTTTACTCAACATGTTTAAAATTCTGCCATCCTTTGTTCAAATGTAATCAGCATGTTTACTTGTTCCTGTTCATGTCCTTCAACTAGCATGTCTTCTAATGTACCTAATTCACTACTAATTATGTATTTCTGATTTGGGTCCTCTATGTCCCCAACCCCTACTCCCCTGCTTGTAATTGTTGAAGCTGTACTACTCTCTAAACTGGTTCTGTGTGTTGTTGTTGCTCCTATCCCTTTTCCCTTCAAAAAACTGTTTTCATTAAGCAACTCTCCTGCTGTTTTTACAAATTCATTTCAAACATGCAGTCTCTCAAAAATATTTTCTAAAACAAACTCCTTTTTCAAATACGTGTTCCTACACTCTTAGATCATTAGGTTTTGCCCCTTTTGTGTGAGCCTTACTTTGGGACCCTTGAGCTTCCTCTGAACCTGGACACATAGAGCTGGCCCTTCCACACTGCACTTACTCTTGGTTATGCTATCTGGGTGTGAGCACTGTCCGGGATCCCTTAAGGTCCTTAGGGAACTCTGACACACCCAAGCATGAGAAAGGCCTTAGAACAATGTTGGCATTTGAGGTGGTTTATTACATAACTCAGAGAGGAAGTCAGAATCAGGCTTCCTATGATTGTAACTTCTTATTTTTGCATTTTCTTATGTAATTCAATCACATGGTCTGTAATAATTTGTAAACAAGTATAGGGTTGGCTAGTGCAAAGGGATGGGGAAATATGCATGCTATAATTTGTTAAGGGTAGAAAACCTGTCATTAGTTTTATATTCCTATTTGTGCAATAGAAACCATGTTTTGGATTCATGCATGCATTAGAGACCTTGTTCTTAGGACCTATGTTTCTTGCTTCAACACTTCATTCATTAACCCATGTCTTATGTCTATCACTTAGAAATCCTGCTCTTAGGGCAATAACAACACTGGTACAAAAAGGTGTTATTTCGAAAAAAAAAATTCTGCAACTCTTGTATACATTTAGAAATCATGCCTTAAGGATTCTGTTTCAACAACCCTGCAATTTGCATGTGCGTATTACATACCATGCTCTAGGGTTCTGTTTACATTTCGTTCAAACGCCTAGTTAATTATTGATTCATGAAAAGGTAGTAAGTAGTAATTTTCACATTGTGATGTTTTTCTGAATAAAATTGGTAACAATCTCTGCAACTAGAACAACATGTTTTAAGTAATAAAAATAATCTCCAAACCGTCTTAATGATTTGGAACAACTGCTGCATCTCGCTTTGCGCCTAGGCAAGCCTTAGGTAATAACTCAAATCAATCTGGAAAAGCCTTTGTTTAATTATCAACTGTTACAACCAGCAGGCAAGCCTGATTCGAACTTCTTATTTGAGTCATGTAATAAATCTGTTTTTGCTGCAACAACTTAAACACCCAGCTTAGGACTTTAAATTCAGACCTTAACTGTGTATAAGTCATGATGTCTATGTGCCCTATTTGTGGAGGTATAAATGAGCCTTCTGCTTGCTTATATGTTCCCCCTAACTGCAGCCTTATATATTTTTGTATTTCGCTTTAGTATTTTTGCCTTTAAACCTGAGGGTCTGCCTAGAACTTCCTTCTTATAGGAATATGAGTCCTAAATTCCTCCAGGACTAATAGGAATGGGACGGGTAACAACATGCAATAGAGGTCGAACCAACCCTCGCTTTAATTACCTTAATGGGGCGGGAAAGGGTAGATATGGATATGATGACCGGTGCGCTAATACCACGTGTAGCCCCTCTTTTGAGGAGTGTCATACCGGGTTTGCATTGATGTGATCCATATTACAGACAAACCTAAGACACCCCTTTTATTTTAATAAATACGCTTAGATTATAACGTTTTTCAAAACCTTGCTTTTATTAATCATTTTTCAAACACTTGTGTATTCAAACTTAAATCCCCTATTACTTGAGCCTTATTTGTTTACTTGCTAATTGCTCAAATTCAAAAAAACCATCTGGCCGGGAACCACACTAGTGGATCCTGAGGGGTGCCTAGCACCTTCCCCTTAGGATAATTTCAAGCCCTTACCCTATCTCTGATTACCAAACATAGTTAGAAATAAACCCCGTAGGTGCCCTAACGCCCCTTAAAATTGTTAGGTGGCGACTCTTCAAAATTGCAAAACCCTTTTCCCAAAAGGAAAAGAGTTGTCCCATACCAAAATGTCATAAACCCGATTTATGATTTGAGGGGAAAAAGGGGGCGCGACACATGCTAAAGGGTTAAGGAACCTCAGAATTAATGCATAATCAGGTCACTTAAAGATTGCTAACTACTTTGCATAGAACATTAGTAAGGGAGAGTCATATTGGGGTACACTAGAAGGGGTAACACTTCATAACAATGTTGAGTCTAAGGGAGCGGACACATTTAGGAGCATGCTGATGAAGTAATGAAGTAAACATATTAGTTGCAAGTTGAACAACATAACCATAAGTAAAAACAGACTAGAAACAAGAGGAATTGAAGTAATAAAAGAAACATATTGGTTTTGGAACTTGAATTGAAATCATGACATACCAGTAAAGAAGACAGTAAACACAAAAGTGAAGGGGCAGGATAGCACAATAGTTAGTCTTGGCTTGCAGCCGGCTAACTTAAAATGATAGTAAGTAGCACAAAAGAGAGAGCAGAAAGTTTAAGTGTGAGAGAGAGATTTTTTGAACCAAAGTGTTTGTGTCTGTATGTGTTAATGAGAGAGCATATATATAATTTGAAACTAGGTAGAGTAATATGGTAAGAATCAAAGTCAAGCAGTAATTATGGAACTAGGTATCAATTAGTATAAATTTAGTAGAAGTACTCCCTTAATTAAGGGAGTTAACTTCAAATGGTAAAGACAAATAAGGAAGGAGATCATATGAAACTGGAATACAAAACATAAGAAAATAAGCATAGTACAAAGCATGTAATAGAGGCTAGGTTTGACAAATTCTAATTAAGGAAAATGTCTAAGAATCAATTTGACAGCATAATTAACCAAAAAATAAGGCAAGAAATATTTCAGAGGTGGAAAATCAGTAAGGAAATTATCACAAGAGATGAGTGAAAGGTATCAATTACAGGAA
Organism: Nicotiana tabacum; assembly: GCF_000715075.1. Lineage (NCBI taxonomy): Eukaryota > Viridiplantae > Streptophyta > Magnoliopsida > Solanales > Solanaceae > Nicotiana > Nicotiana tabacum. The sequence continues at coordinate 137,850,453 of NC_134087.1, forward strand.
ATTAGGGATTCAAATAGGAGTAGTAAGGATTAAGGGAATTAACACAAATTGCTGTAAAATAAACGAAATAATCACAACATAGGCAAGAAGGAATAAAATCAGAAACCCTAATAAGCATAATAAAGTAAAAATCACATAAAGTCAGGAATTCAACTAGAAAAAATGGTAGTAATTAGAGGAATTAACACAAATTTATATTAATAAATAGAATAAACATAGTATAGGCAGAAGAAGCAAAATCAGAAACCCTAATGAGGATAATAGGGTAAAAATCATAGAAACATAGAACATATTCATGAATAACAGACATGCGAACAAATTGAACGAACAAGTAACCAAGGATACTTCCCAGAATCCAAGATTAAGACCAAGAATTAGGGTTTTCAACATAATGAATTAGATAAAAGGAAAAACATAAATAAACTGTTTAAAAATAGTAAAAATCATAGATTAATACCAAAAATCAGAAGAAAAAGCATTTTGAAAAGGGGTTAAGAAACCCTAGTTTTGAAGATGAAGAGATGTCTTTGAAAAAAATAGGATAGATTATCAAGAAAATAGTAAAGATAACTCGAACAGACTCAGATCTTGTTACAGATCTTAGAAATCAAGAGTCAAAATCAGGGTTTCAGAACCCAGAGATGGAGAGACTTCGGTTTAGAAGCCATAGATCTAGCCAAAAATAGAAAGATCTTGCTCAAACGGTCCAAGATGGCCTGAGAACGGCATAGAAACCATGGGAGGTGAGTAAACCTCCTTCTGGTTCCCTTGAGGGCCTCAAGGCAGCAACAAACGGCATAGGATGAGAGCCATGGGGCTGGGGATGGTGGTGAGACCACCATTGTTACCGGTGAACCAACGGCCGGTGAGAGGAGCTAGGTTTAGCAGAGAGGATTTTGAGAGAGATGAGAGATGTAATGGTGGAGAGCATGAGAGCAAATGAGAGGATGGGAATGAGGGTTTGGGGGAGGTAGTCATTTTAGGTTAATTATGGAAAGGGGGGATCTGGACCGTTGATTACAATTGATCAACGATCTAGATTATACTAGGGATTGGGTCGGGTAGGATTTAGGTTTGGGCCTTGGTCTTTGGGCTAATTTAATTGGGTTGGGATCTGATTCAATTAGGCTAGAATTGAAATTGGAATTGGTTACTTGTTAAATACCCAATTAAATTAAATAAAACAATTTATAAAAATAGTTGATAATTTAAAAAAATTAATTTTATGCATGGAAATAGTTAAAAATGGTTACTTAGTATTTTAAAATACAAATGATTAATTTTCGGTCAAAAAATAGTATAAAATCATATGGTTGGGCTATAATTGAAAAGTTATTGCAATTATAGCCAAAATCTGCCAATTTGGCCAATTATGAAATAATTTGATTGAAATAAGACCATAAATAATAAGTTAAATCAAAAGATGCTTCTGAAATCATTTGTAATACCATTTTGTAATTATTTATTGAAAACCAAAATGCTGAATAAATTAATAAAAATATAGGAAAATTGTGGAAAAATACCAATTGCTATTACTGCATGAATTTGAAGGCATATATGCAATTTTAAAATATTTTGGGGAAAAATTGGGTATCAACAGTTCGCAGGGGACTTCTACTCAGTAAAGGGTAAATATTATCGTTCAAGGCACTTGAGGAAGCTGTTACCCCAATATTTTCGTACGTGAGAGTACGTCGTAAGTCAATTGATGTAAGCTCAGAAATGAGATTATATTTGAAAGTACATAAAGTAAGTTCATCATATTACCTTGGAGGTTACAAATCTTTAAGATCATGGATAACAAGTACCAAGAGGGTTGAACGGCTTAGAAGCTAAACAAATAAAAGAAAATAAATTTCGTTGAATGTCGACAAGTTGGGAATATTATGTTTTGAAGCCAAGCGAGTTGTGGATCAAAATGTTGCAAAGGTCATCACAAGTTATACTCATAAATGTGTTGAAAATTAGGTAAAATATAGCTGAGCTTTTATCCCAATATAATTGGAATTATGGGATGATGCACCTAAACAATTGAATATATGTGAGTCTAGCTTCTAAAATATTAAATCGTTCATCAATACGATATCGGTGTAGAGAGATATATGCATTTTGTGAGATTGAGCAGGAAGCCCCTATGAGACCCACTGGGTCGGTGGCCGACCTTCACCTATTCTTACCTCATCTTTGGGATGAGATTTGTTCATTTATTGACCTCCTTCCTTTCTTATATAGAGTAAATAACTTGATTATGATCTGATTTGTGTTGTTATGCATTTCTATTTGTTTATCAAGTGAATTGTTGAAAGAAACATATAAAGCTTGAGATTGGAATTGAAGATTAGCTTAAGTCACTTCTATGGTGTTGTGTTGCCATTGAAGTCTATTGTAAGATAAATATAACTTGGATTTTGACTTGAATCCACTTTAAGAGGTAAGCATATTATGTTCTTGCATGTGCTTAAGGTTATCTTGATGTTGATTAAGTTAAATGGATGAACTAGGCATGAACTAGTGACTAAAGTTGCTAATTGAGGATAGTTGGAGTTGTGAATTATTTTCTTTGTTATAAATATATGGTAAAAGGAAATAATTTATGAATGACTTCATTATCATGTTAATTATACTCTTAAGTTAAAGTAAGAAGTCTGTGAGGGGTGATATGGGATATACGGGTTCCAATCGTAGCTTGTCGCTCGTCGTGAAATAGTTGTGACTTGTTGTTGTTATACGGTGTCTTGTAATTGATACTTATATGTTTCCGAATTTCACTGGTCATTGCTGTTGGTACATAGTATTAGAGGAGGCCCTTGTTACTGTAACGACCCGACCGGTCGTTTTGAGTGTATTAGCCTCGATCCCTTATTTACCGCTTCCCCCGTATCTTTTTTCTACTTATGTGACTTGCCAGTAGGTTTTGTTTGTGGCTTCGGAGTGAATTGGGATACCTAGTCCCTAAAACGGAAGCTTAAGTTCTAGAATTTTGATCGTAGTCAGAACTATGTGAAGACAATTCCGGAATGGAGTTTTGTCGGTTCCGTTAGCTCCGTTGGGTGATATTGGACTTAGGAGCGTGTCCGCAATGTGAATTGGAGGTCTGTAGCTGATTTAGACTTGAAATGGCGAAAGTTGAATTTTTGGAGATTTTGACAGGAAGTGAACTTTTTGATATTGGGGTCGTATTCCGATTCTGGAAGTTGGAGTAGGTCTGTAATGTCTAATATGACTTGTGTGCAAAATTTTGGGGTCAATCAGACGTGATTTGAATGGGTTAGGCATCAATTGTATAAGTTTGAAGTTTCAAAGTTCATTATGCTTAAATAGGATGGTGATTCATATTTTTAGTATTGTTTGATGTGATTTGAGGGCATGAATAAGTTCGTATGGTGTTTTAGGACTTCTTGGTATGTTTGGTTGAGGTATCGGGGGCCTCGGGTGAGTTTCAGATGCTTAACGGATAGAAATTGGACTAGTGTTTATTGCTGAAGCTTTTAGGCTTCTGGTGTTTTTGAGGGACTGCAGGTGCAGGATCGCATGTGCATGAGGTCAAGCACAGAAGCAGATTTGGAATGAGTGGTCAGGGGTCGCAGGTGCGATAGAATTCTGCATCTGCAATGACCGCAGATGCGCTTAAGGACCTGCAGGCGCGGAGAAAACCGCAGAAGTGGACAAAAGTCCACAAACGCGCACTCGAAGGTATTGCCCTTTTATATCAGTAGCAAACCCAACCCTCTTATGTCTTTTCTGCACCTGTGATAGCTTTTTTGCAGGTGCGGCATCGCAGGTGTGACTAAAGGCCCGCAGGTACGAAGATCGCTGGGCAGAAAAAAGGGATTTCAAGTGTTTGATCTCATTTTCAATTTTGGGACTTTGAGAGCTCAAATTTGGGCGACATTTGGGAGATTTTCAGAGGAAGCTTTTGGGTAACGATTCTTAACCCATTTATGATTATATTCCCCTAATCTATAGTTGATTTCATCATTTAATTAAGGATTTTGGTTGAGAAATTTGGGGGAAAATGGGAGAAGTTCTTCAACTAAGTTTTTGAGTTTTGATTCAGATTTTGATATCGGATTTGGACAATTTTGGTATGAGTGAACTAGTAAGTGAATGAGTGTTCATATTTTATGACTTTTACCCGATTCTGATATGTCGGCCCGGGTCAACGTTTTTGGACAATTTTCTAATTTCTTGCTTAAGTCATGATTTCATTAATTAGATTGGTTTCTAATAGCTGTGTTCATGGTATGTAATTGCTTTTGGCTAGATTTGGGCCATTTGGAGTAGGAAAATCCTGGAAAAGGCATTGTTACCGATTGATTGAGCTTGGTTCGAGGTAAGTGGCTTTCCTAACCTTGTGTGGGGAACTCCCCTTAGGATTTGGTACTGATGTGATATGTGATCTCTGTGTACGTGAGATGACAAGTGCATACACGGGTTATTTGTTGTAAAACCCGATTTTTACTGAGTAATAACCTGTTTCATCTTAATTGAGTTATGCTAGCATGTGTAGTTACCCTGTTTAGCCTAAAATCGCATGTCTACTTGTCTTAAATTCTTATTTGAACTCCGTGCAGCATGCTTAGATGATTTCCTGTTCTTCCTTGACGTGTACTTAGTCGAAACTGTAGGAATTTTCTTGTTGTATCTGTTATGGGAGATCCCCCTGCATATTTACTTTGGGACTACGGGACGGTATCCCAGGAGATCCCCCTGCATATTTACTTTGGGACTACGGGACGGTATCCCGGGAGATCCCCCTGCACATTTACTTTGGGACTACGGGACGGCATCCCGGGAGATCCGCCTGCATATTTACTTTTGGGACTACGAGACGATATCTCGGGAGATCCCCTGCTGTTTTACCCTTGTGTTCTATAATGTTATTCTTCTATGATTTTCGTTTTGTCAAATTTCAGTCTCTTATTACACTGCGATATTTTTATTCTACCTTATTTAATTTATATATACAAGTAGGTCCTGACCTGACCTCATCACTACTGGATCGAGGTTAGACTTGGCACTTACTGGGTATCGTTGTGGTGTACTCATGCTACTCTTATGCACATAGTTTTTGTGTGCAAATCCAGGTACCTCCTACCAGCCCCGCTATTAGTTGCATACTTGCTGCTGCTTCGGAAATTTCAAGGTACATCTGCCCCCGTGCACAGACCTTGGAGTCCCCCTTCTATACCTTATATGTTGTTCCTCCTTTACTTCTTTTAGTTACTGATGTATAGAAATAGTTAGACAAATTCTTAGAAACTTGTGACTTATGATGTTCCTGGTCTTGGTAAAATTATGTGTATATTTGAGAATTGGTTATCTTACATGTCGAGCGACATTTTTACCAGTTATTTAAATATCTGTTGCTGTTAGTTGTTAAGATTTTGCTTTTATTTTTGGTTATTTCTGTAAATGTTAGGCTTACCTAGTGGTAGAGACTAGGTGCCGTCAAGACATTTAATGGAGGGTGGATTGGGTCGTGACAAGTTGGTATTAGAGCTCTAGGTTCATAGGTGTCATGAGTCACAAGAAGGTTTAGTAGAGTCTCGCCGATCAGTACGGAGATGTATGTACTTATCTTCAGGAGGCTATGGAGCTGTTAGGAAAATTTCACTTCTTTTGATTTCATATCGTGCGAAATTGTTGACTTCAAAATTCTAAACTTATGTCTTTTATCCTCTCACAGATGGTGAGGACACGTACAACTGCATCAGATGATCAGGCATCTGCGCCCCCCGCTAGAGCTGCCGGAGGTCGGGGTTGGGGTAGAGGCCGAGGACGTCCATGTAGAGCGCAGACACCTAAGATGTTTGTTACTGCACCAGCTAATCAGGAAATCCTTGCACAATTCCTTAGCATGCTCAGTACTCTAGCTCAGGCAGGGTTGATTCCCTTTGCTCCTGCCACATCTCAGGCCAGGAGAGGAGCACAGACTCCTACCGCCCGCACCCCAGAGCAACGGGTTTAGATTAATCAGATTCCAGAGGTTATACTGGTCCCGCCAGTAGCCCCAGTTTAGCCCGAGGGTAGGGCAGTAGTTTCTAAAGAGGAGCAGCGTAGGCTCGAGAGGTACAAGAAGTACCACCCTCCTACTTTCAGTGGTTTGGCATATGAGGATGCTCAGGTTTTTCTTGAGGAGTTCCACCGTATCCTCCGTACTATAGGCGTAGCGAAGTCGAGTGGGGTTTCTTTCATTGTGTTCCAGCTTAGAGGAATAGCCTATTAGTGGTGGTGTGCTTATGAGTTGGACATTCTGGCTGAGGCAGCTTTACTTAGTTGGACTCAATTCTTAAATATGTTTTTGAGGGAGTATGTTCACCAGAGCCTTAGAGATGCATGGCGCACCGAGTTTAAATAGTTGTGCTAGGTTACTATGACTGTGTCATAGTATGCAATTCGTTTCATTGATTTGGCTAGACATGCACTAGCCTTGGTTGCTACAGTTCGAGAGAGGGTCCGTCGGTTTATAGAGGGGCTCCATCCTAGCATTAGGATTAGCATGCCCTGGGAGATGGAGATGGATATTTCATACTAGCAGGTTGTGAGTATTGCTAGGAGAGTGGATGGCATGCTTGCTTGGGAGAGAGAGGAGAGGGAGGCCAAGAGGTCTCGAGAGTCTGGCAATTATACTGTTACTTGTGCCCCAGCTGCAACTCAACATGGTAAGGGTTATGTAAGTCGCCCTGTTCATTTAGCACTTCCAGCTGCTAGTGGTATTCTAGCTACTCATAGGACCCATGAGCCTTATTATGGACCGCCAGTATCTAGTGTACCTCCTACACGGGGTGCTTTCAGTGGTCAGTCCAGCAGACTTGGCCCTAGCCAGCCACATCAGCCACACCCTCCAAGAGCTTGTTTTAAGTGTGGCGACACTCGCTATATGGTGAGGGATTTACCCAGACATAGTAGGGGTGCACCTCCACATACTTCTCAGGCACCACGTTCTCCAGCGAGTCCTCAGGCTATGATTCAGCACAAGCTACCACTCACGTAGACATGAAGGGGAGGCCCCACAGATAGGATTCAAATTTCTGAACGGGAAAGCATTTTTTGTCGGCCTATACACTGGCTATGAATCAAAGATTTACTCATTGCCAACAAAAACATACTATATTTACTAGTTTAAATCGATTAACTAAGATGATATTTTCTGCTACTGGTGGACTGTTGCACAGAAAGGGCGACAGAAGAAACCGTTCTTAGCGGAAAAAAAGCAAGAAGTTGTTTTCATTCGATCAACGGAATCAATCGTACTTTCACTACCGTGGGCTCGAGTATTTATGACTCTGGTGGCAACACATGACAGGCGAATGACATGATTCTCGAGGAGTTACACGACGACCCTATTTCCCATAGGAAGCCCATCTTCAAATGTACTTTCTCAACAAGCTCTATCTCTAGGGCTTTGTAAAAACTCTCTTCTTTATCATACGAGGCATCCTTTTTTATTTTCACTGTTGGAATATTTTTATTGACGACTTTGTCAGGGCGGTTCACAATATCTTTGCTAAAGGTGCCAAATAAAGAAAACAAAAAATTAGAGGGGGTCAAACTTCTGGAATAAAAAGAATACAATTAAAAAATAATTGGAATTGTTCCAAAGAGAATATATGTCCCAGCACTGCACAAAAAAGATCTGGTTTTATATCATATATGTGGGTAGATATTGTGTATCAAGAACAAAAAAATGCGGATACGGTCGAATGGTAAAATTTCTCTTTGCCGCATGGAGCGTGTTGTTGGAGAAAAAGATCAATATATTGCTTATGTAGCTTACCCTTTAGACTTGTTGTTCTATGATAGTGGTTTCATCTTCTAGATTAGGCACTGAAACTGATCATTTTTTTATTCCTTCAAATTTTTTATTTAGGGGCCTGGATCTGTACCCGAAATGCTCCCAGCATAGGAGACTATGGTTCCATTTTTGTTTTTGCTGGAGGTACACATCCCTCTTCTCGGTGTGGAACGATATACGAGAAATAGATGCTCAGCCTGCAATGTCCGATAACGGCGCTGAAGTAGTGAATCTATCGGCACCATAGCAGTGGTATACAACTTTGGACCTAACGGCTAGCCCTCTTTTAGAGAATGTTAATAAATTCCAAAATCCATTTCACCATCCAGTAGCGACGACTGTCTTTTTTATTGGTACCGCAGTCAGATACTCTATCTCCTACTAATTTCTTACATATTAAGAAAAGGTCATGGTCATATAGACATTTTGCTCTTTTTTGTATTTTTTGTTGTTGTTGCAGTATACGGTCAGTTTTTCCAATTTATCACTACAATACTCTAACTCTTTAAGGAGAAACTTAGATTGACCGGGTAGAAAACAAAATGCAAAAACCAGGCTGATTTTAGTTATTTTTGCTTTTTCTTTTGTTTTTTTCTGGGGGTCTAATATTAGATGTATAACATGCTCATACTCATCCATTAGGATGTTCCCCCCTTCAAGAGGATTGTTGATGGATCTGGTCTTGTCAAACAGGTCCGGATTCGAGGTTTCGAAATAACCTAATCCTTTTTTTGTAAGACCCGCATAGAAATATGCCGCTGATGTGAGTAAAGCCAAAGCAACAGTAGTATTTATATCACTCCACCTGGTCGGCCAGCTCGAGGTGGAGGTCAGGGAGGTAGAGGTCGCCCTAGAGGGGGAGGCCAGACCAGATATTATGCTCTTCCTACTCCCATAAAGGCAGTTGTTTCAGACTATGTCATTACATGTATTTCTCCAGTCTGTCATAAAAATGCATCGATTTTGTTTGATCCAGGCTCCACTTATTCCTATGTGTCATCTTATTTTTTCTCAGTACTTGGACGTACCCTGTGATTCTATGAGTTCTCCTGTTAATGTGACTACACTTGTGGAAGATTCTATTATTGTTGACCGTATGTATCGGTCGTGTTTGGTTGTTCTTAGTGATTTTGAGACGAGAGCCGATCTATTATTGCTCGGTATTATAGATTTTGATACTATTTTGGGCATGGACTTTTTGTCACCCCATTATGATATTCTTTATAGTCATGCCAAGATCATGACGCTGGCTATGCCAGGCTTACTGCGGTTAGAGTGGAGAGGTAACTTAGATTATACTTCCAGCAGAGTTATTTCATTTCATAAAGCTCAATGAATGGTTGAAAAGGGGTGTGACGTGTATCTAGCTTATGTGAGATATGTCAATATTGATACCCCGATGGTTGAGTCAGTCCCAGTAGTGAGGGATTTCCCTGATGTATTTCCAGCCGATATTCTAGGCATGTTGCCCGATAGAGATATCGACTTTGGTATTGATTTTCTTGCCGGGCACTCAGCCCATCTCTATTCCTCCATATCGTATGTCTCCTCCTGAGTTGAAAGGGTTGAAGGAACAGTTAAAAGAATTACTTGATAAGGGCTTCATTTTGCCCAATGTGTCACCTTGGGGTGCCTCAGTCTTGTTTGTGAAGAAGAAGGAAGGTTCTATGCGTATGCACATTGATTATCGCCAGTTGAACAAAGTTACAGTGAAGCACAGGTATCCATTGCCTCGTATTGATGGATAATTTTATCAGTTATAGGGTGCTAGATTGTTTTCCAAGATTGATTTATGTCCAGGTTATCATCAGTTGAAGATTTGAGAGCAAGATATCCCGCAGACTGCTTTCAGGACCAGATATTGTCACTATGAGTTTCTCGTTATGTCGTTTGGGCTGACCAATGCCCCAGCAGCTTTTATGCACTTGATGCATAGTGTGTTCCGGCCTTATCTTTACTCATTCATCATTGTGTTTATTAACGACATTCTAGTGTACTCCCAGAGTTGGGAAGATCATGAGCAGCACCTGAGGATTGTGCTTCAAACCTTGAGAAAAAAGAAGTTATATGCAAAATTCTCAAAGTGTGAGTTTTGGTTAGACTCAGTGGTATTTTTGGGTCACGTAGTGTCGAGTGAGGTGCATAAAAGATGATGGAGGCAAAGTTTTGATGGGGGGTGACCAGATTAAGAGGAGATGGAAAACCTACTTTCATAAACTTCTAAATGAAGAAAGGGATCAAGATATTGTACTAGGTGAATTGAGGAATGCCGACAGTCCCCATGAATTAAGTTCTTGTAGGGACATTGAGACCGATGAGGTCATGGAGGCAATGCGTAAGATGAGAAGGGGCAGAGCTACCAGGCCAGATGAAATTCCGGTTGAACTTTGGAGGTGTGTGGGTAGAGTAGGCTTGGAATGGCTTACTAGGTTGTTTAATGTTATATTCAAGACTAATAGGATGCCTGAAGAGTGGAGGTGGAGCACAACGGTAACGTTGTATAAAAACAAAGCCGATATCCAGAGCTGTAACAACTATAGGGGTATCAAATTACTGAGTCTTACCATGAAAGTCTGGGAGAGAGTGGTAGAAATGAGAGTGCGAAAGACGGTGTCTATTTCAGACAACCAGTTCGGGTTCATGCCGGGGCGATCTACCACAGAAGCTATCCACCTTATTAGGAGGATGGTGGAACAATACAAGGATAAGAAGAAGGATCTCCACATGGTGTTTATTGATCTAGAGAAAGCGTACGACAGAGGTTCCTAGGGAGGTCTTATGGAGCTGCTTAGAGGTTAAAGGGGTCCCGAAGGCCTACATTAGGGTGATTAAAGACATGTATGATGGAGCTATGACTCGGGTTAGGACAGTAGGAGGTGACTCCGAACATTTTCCGATTGTTACGGGGTTACACCAAGGGTCTGCGTTCAGCCCTTTCCTATTTGCCCTGGTGATGGATGCACTAACTCATCATATTCATGGAAATGTGCCATGGTGCATGCTATTTGCTGATGACATAGTTCTAATTGATGAGACACGAGGCGGTGTCAACGAGAGGCTAGAGGTTTAGAGACAGGCCCTTAAGCCTAAAGGCTTCAGGTTGAGCAGGACAAAGATGGAATACCTCGAGTGTAAATTTGGGGCCGAGCCGACGGAAGCGGGAGTGGAAGTGAGGCTTGACTCTTAAGTCATTCCTAAGAGGAGCAGTTTCAAGTACCTTGGGTCAGTTATTCAGGGGATCGGGGAGATCGACGAGGATGTCACACACCGTATAGGGGCGGGTGGATGAAGTGGAGGTTAGCGTTGGGAGTCCTGTGTGACAAGAAAGTGCCAACGTTACTAAAAGGTAAGTTTTATAGAGCAGTGGTTAGGCCTGCCATGTTATATGGAACTGAATGTTGGCCGGTAAAGAACTCACACATCCAGAAGATGAAAGTAGTAGAGATGAGGATGTTGAGGTGGATGTGCGGGCATACAAGGATGGATAAGATTAGGAATGAAGATATTCGAGAGAAGGTGGGTGTGGCCCCCATGGAGGACAAGATGCGAGAAGCAAGACTCAGATGGTTCGGGCACATCCAGAGGAGAAGCACTGAGGCACCGGTAAGGAGGTGTGAACGACTGGCTGTGGTGGGCACGAGGAGAGGTAGAGGGAGACCTAAGAATTATTGGGGAGAGGTGATCAGGCAGGACATGGCGCGACTTAGGATTACTGAGGACATGGCCCTTAACAGGGAATATGGAGGTCGAGCATTAAGGTTGTAGGCTAGGGGGAAGTTGTGAGTATTTCTACAGCGCACTAGAGTGAGAATAGCCAGTTAGGAGTTAGTCTTAGAATGCTACTGGTCAGCTACTGATGCAGAGCTTTAGCTACTGGATATTATTATATCTTCCATCATTTTCGTACTTCTTATATTTCTTATATTGTTGTTATTTTATTTTATGTTATGTTATGTTATTTTATGTTATTTTTTTATGAGTCTATTGATAGTACTAATATATTGTCTCTTGTCGCTTTCTTGAGCCGAGGGTCTCCTGGAAACAGCCTCTCTGCCCCTCGGGGTAGGGGAAAAGTCTGCGTACATATTACCCTCCCCAGACCCCACTTGTGGGATTATACTGGGTTGTTGTTGTTGTTGTTGTTGTTGTTGTTGTGTCGAGTGAGGGGATCAAGGTGGATCCGAAGAAGGTGGAAGCAGTGTAGAGTTGGATCAGACCGTCCTCATCTACGGAGATTCAGAGTTTTCTTAGTTTGGCAGGGTATTACCGTCGATTTGTTGAGGGCTTCTCATCTATTGCAGCACCTATGACCAAGCTGACCCAAAAGGGTGCTTCGTTCAGGTGGATCGAGAAGTGTGATGAGAGCTTTCAAAAGCTCAAAACAACTTTGACTACAGCCCGAATATTGGTATTTTCCATAGATTTGGGGTCTTATACTGTTTATTGTGATGCATCACGGATTGGTCTCGGTGCGGTGTTGATGCAGGACTGTAGGGTGATTGCCTATGTGTCCAGACAACTGAAGGTACATAAAAAGAACTATCCTGTCCACGACCTTGAGTTAGCAACTATTGTTCATGCCTTGAAGATTTGGCAACACTATTTGTACGGTGTCCCTTGTGAGATCTACACTGATCATCGGAGTTTGCAGCATCTGTTCAAGCAGAAGGATCTTAACTTGCATCAACGGAGGTGGTTAAAGCTTCTTAAGGATTATGATATCACTATTCTATACCATCCCAAGAAGGCCAATATGGTGGTCGATGCCTTGAGTCGCAGGGCGGAGAGTTTGGGGAGCTTAACATATTTACCAGCAGTAGAGAGGCCATTGGCATTGGATGTTCAGTCCTTCGCCAACCATTTGTTTGGTTGGATATTTCTGAGCCGAGTCAAGTTTTGGCTTGTGTGGTTTCCCAGTCTTCTCTCTATGATCGTATTAGGGAGCGTAGTCTTCTCTCTATGATCGTATTAGGGAGCGTCAGTGTGATGACCCCCATCTTCTTGTACTTAAGGACACAGTCCAACATAATGATGCTAGGGAGGTAACTGTTGGAGATGATGATGCATTGAGGATGAAGGGCAGTCTATGTGTGCCCAATGTAGATGGATTGCATGAGTTGATTCTCTAGGAGGTTCACAGTTTGCGGTACTCCATTCATACGGGTGCCACGAAGATGTATCAAGACTTGAATCATCATTATTAGTGGATGAGAATGAAGAAGGACATAATGGAATATGTTTTCCGGTGTCTAAATTTCCAGCAGGTGAAGTATGAGCATCAACGGCCAGGTGGATTCCTTCAGAAGTTAGAGATTCCGGAGAGGAAATTAGACTGGATCACTATGGATTTTGTTGTTAGGCTTCCACGGACTCAACGGAAGTTTAATACAGATTGGGTGATTGTGGACAGGTTGACCAAGGCAGCTCATTTTATTCCTGTGATGACTACTTATTTTTTTGAGCAGTTGGCTTGAGTTTATATCCGCGAGATTTTCACGCTTCATGGCATGCTAGTATCTATCATCTTTGACTAGGGTATGTAGTTTACATCACGGTTCTGAAGAGTCGTACAACATGAGTTAGAAACTTGGGTTGAGTTGAGTACAACATTTCCCCCTCAGACGGACGGACAGTCCAAATGCACTATTCAGGTACTAGAGTATATGCTTCGTGCATGTGTGATAGAGTTTGGAGGTTCTTGGGATCAGTTCTTGCCACTTGCAGAGTTTTCCTACAACAACAGTTATCAGTCAAGCATTTAGATATCACCGTATGAGGCCTTGTATGGTAGACGGTTTCGCTCTCCAGTGGGTTGGTTCAAGCCGGGTAAGGCAAGACTATTGGGCACAGACTTGGTTCAAGATGCTTTGGAGAAGGTAAAAGTGATTCAGGATTGACTTCGCACAGCCCAGTCCAGACAAAAGAGTTATGCATATTGGAAGGTTCGTAATGTTGCGTTCATAGTTGGAGAGCGGGTCTTGCTATCACGACCCAATCCGATGGGCCACGACGGACACCTGGTACCTTACTCAACCGAGTACAACCATAACATATCTTTTCGTGTCATACTATCATAGATAACTGAGCCGGAAGGCTGCCGTGATATAAGTAGAATACAACATGGAAATCCTACCTTATACATAATACATAAGGGCCTATAAGACCAAAATAACCACTCGTATACTGAACATAGGTCGGCAAGGCCATATAATCTTTTACGTACATGACATCTGTCTACAAGCCTCTATGAATGTGTAATTTTCATAAAGGTCAGGATAGAGTCCCGCCATACCAAACAATACACGTCTAAATCATACTAACCAAACAAGCAATTCCGAAGCAAATGGAGCGCACCAACATCTTCCGCTGAGCTGATAGCCTACTCGTAGGGCTCTCAACCTGTCTATTAGGACCTGCGGGCATGAAACGTAGTGTCCCCAGGCAAAAGGGATGTCAGTACCAATAATGTACCGAATATGTAAGGCATATAAATAAGAACATAATGGACATGTAAGAAATATAGAGTAAATGACTCAACCTGTAAGTTTGGAAAACTTGGTAAATCATGAAATACTTATAGTGTCATGCATATACATATAAATGTCATGTCGTGCATAGGTATATGTATTCATAACATCATCAAGCCTTTGAGGGCATCCCATCATATCATCTCGGCCACTGTGGGCAAATCATCAACATATACCAACTGATCAGGTGGTGGTGTGTATATAACACCGTAACCTTTTCCCATATCCCATATATATATATATATACATATATATATATATATATATATATATATATATATATATATATATATATATATATATATATATATATATATATATATATATATATATATGAATATATAATGCCATCTGGTCATGGGTCAATGTATATGTATAAATGCATGAGATGCATAAGAAATACGTTAATAAGAATTTCTCAGATTGCCATACAAAATAAATATGCCTTTCGGGTAAACTTTATCAAATACGTATTTTTCTGAGACCCATGAACGGAAGATATAATAATAATTCACATGGGGAATCAAGAATATAGACACCCCTAGGATTTCTATGGATAGAGCCATTTATGAAAGTTGTGCATTTTCTCGTTTCGTTTATTTCGTATGGATCATACCAAAAAGAAAGAAGGGATAGCCTTAATATACCTGAGTCGATTCTCTTAACAATCCCTCTAACACACGTCTTTTGCGATGGAACATGTAAAAGAGGATCGAAGTAGGGAAAAATCCGTATAACTTCGCATGAATTCCTTGTTGAATCGCTACTTGGTAGATGTAGAACATCACATTTTATTGAATTTGATCAAACTTGGTATGACTTCTTTGCTGGACAGTAACATTTTTATGTATCTCTTAATGAGTTGTTGAAGAAAGTCACTTTTCCATCTAATCTTTGTAATGGTATAGAAAATGTTGTTTTGCTGAATTTTTCAAGGTCTTATACTTCTTAAATAAAGATACCAATCAATATTTACGTGTAAACAAGATAAAGCTTTGCCTAGTGACTCATTTTGCATAATTTTGCCACCTTGGTTAACCTAATGCCATGTGGCAATATCAACAAGACCCTTATCCACTTAATACCATAATTATCTCCACCATTAATCAATTGTCCACATAATTAAGGAATATCTCAAATTACTTAAAATACAACCCACTTTTAACATACCTTATACACTTTACTATCATGGCCACGTGATACCTTGTATGATACTAGTCCAAAATTATTGGGTATTTTAGCTCGGGCCATATTTTATTCCAAAATACCAAACTTGGACGAAAATTCATTTTCTTTGACTTTCTTCTCCTCTCACCTTCACGAATTTGCTCATCATTTGTTTGAAATAGCATAATCCTTATAATCTCCAAATAATCTTTTCCTTAGACTGATGTCAATTACCTTACGACAAATTCAATGTACAATACTACAGGGTGTAACATCGTCATAATATAATATTGCAAAGCGTAACATCATCGTAATGTAATACTGCAAGGCGTAACATCATCATAATATAATACTATAGGGCATAACATCATCGAAATATAGTACTGCAGGATGTAACATCATCGTAATATAATACTGCGAAACGTAATATCGACGTAAATATTGCGGGGCGTAACATCATTCCCCCCTTTGGAACATTCATCCTCAAATTTTGACTGTTGCTCTAATCATTTTCATAACTTATAGCTCTTTTGAATACCTCAATACTCTCCTTTCCATTTAGGCAGTTGTTCTGTGAATAAATCCAAAGGCCAGGGCATTCCCCCCTTTAGGCCTCTTTCTCACACCACGACTTGTAGCCGGAATCCTTCCAATCTCGTAACTGTTGCTACTCTCTTTCTTGCAGCCTGTACGACTCTAACCTTATGAGTACGCCTATGCGATCCTCTCTCCTTTTTCCTCCAGATTTTAGCCAATCTTTAGGCCTCACTTTGTGAACATATACAGAGCATGGTAAGATGTCCCTCTAGGCATGTATAAGGATACTGAAGTTCTTTGCTCCATACTTTGTCGAATTTACGAATATTGCTATATCTTATTTCATAGACTCGATTATCCATTTGTATGACTTTACTGTATCTAAGTAGGTTAGTATACCATTGCTCTTACTTCGATTTGTCGTTACTGAGGTCTGCTACCAAGCCCCAGTTTACTCTTTTTGCTTATCCTATATGTACAAATCCAAGTCCTTTAATGCTTCTTCCTTACCGTTCATCTTAAGAATGATTACCTAATCTCATCTCATACTTTGTAACTTTTATCCATCCATTGTTGATTCACATCAATGTTGATCTGCAGCCTACTACTGATAACTTGAAACCTATTATGTAATACATTGTCACTAGGGCTTACTCCTTATTAGCGAATATCTAAAATGATTAGACTGATCCACTTGGGGCAATACCAAGATTTCATAACCGTATTTCATAGCATCCGAATGTGATTCACCTTACGTGGGTATTTTAATCCTATACAATTCATGAGATCCCCTTCCTTTATTTTTCTTCTTCAAATTATTACTCAACCGAATGCCCAAACATCATCCTTTATTTATCACAATTACACCCTCATTCTGCTGCCAGGGCAAAATTCCATCTCTTCTAAATGCTATTAATCTCAGACTCTTTTGAGTTCATTTAGGCTATACTGAACTTTTTGTAACTTAGAGAAAGCATTAGCTCTCTTGTTTTCATGGGCTTAATCCCGAGGACTTATACATTCTCGTCACCTTCTCATTCACCCTTTCTTATCCTTACTCTTGTCTTCCCAAAACTCTGTCGCCTTATCATATTTTAGCTTGGAACTTACACACATCTATTTATACAACTCGCAACCTCCTTTCAACTTGTTTGCACCATAGATTTCCTTATGTTATTCTGGAACATCAAGCAAGACATCACATCGGCTCTAACTCTTCTTTACTCTCTTAATCAGGCTTCTCGATACCTAGACCATAGGATGAAGGATATGATACTGACGATGCCACTATTATTCCTAGATATTGAATCCCCGCACTTCTAGCCTTCTATCCGAAGTAAGGACTATTCACAACCTTCTGTATTTGAGTACCTCATACATTGTCCACCTTTACCTTACTTATCTTAAAGTCTCACATCATATCTTTTATATATTTAATGATCTCCCTTCCACATAGGTATAATCACATCCACAACTTGAAGCTCTCTTATAATACTTGCACCTCTGGTGCATACACAATCTGGTGGTAGCTCCAAACTAGTATTCTTCTAACTGGCTTTATCGTAGAGCCATTATAGAATATGGCTACTGTACTATTTCTCTTGAGTGATTTTACAATGTTCTCAATCATGATGTTTGCAACTTTCTGGGTCTAATAAGCAGACTCCTAATTTACTTAGTTGATGTAGCTCTTTAGTTTCCTCTTTCTTCTGATTAGCACTTATGTAGGCTCAAGCTATCTTCTGATATGTGGCTCATGGCATTTAGTTATTACTTTAGCCTTTTATGGACTCTATGTAAGACCATGATATAATCTTCTAATGATTCAATCCTTTGTCTATGACCTGGACCCAATCTCTTCTTTTAGCTTATACTAGAGTCTTCTACGGCTGATCATTAATCGAATAATTCCTTTCGTTCCAGTTCATCTTTCTTCAAATGTAAGCAATTGCTTTTCCTATTCTTTTTGCGTGCATACTTAGCTTATCTGAGTTCTCACGCATGTCGAAGTTTTTGTGCAACTCATATGGTCTTGAATATTACTTTTGGTTTTTTACTCGCCGCTCATTATCCATGGTAGGTGCAACTTTCTATTGGAGTGCAGACTGTTGTTACATAAACCTTTTCTCTTTAGGTCACTGTGCTTTGATTGAAATCTTCTTCCTTATTTACTCAGCTAGTCTTTCATTGTAGTATTTAGGGAGAACCCTTGATTCTCGTAAAGTTGTGAGCTTATTACGGGCCTTTGGTGTCCTTCCTTGCCTATAATCATCCGTAGTTGCTTACCTCCATGCCCTCGTGTTTGTAGGGTGCCTTCTGAACTGATATTTTGACTGCCTTCCTAGTGGCACTTTCTTTTATCCCCGTAACACTCATACGGTACCTTTAACAATCCCAACTCCTATATGAATATTTTTTAGGTATTATAACGACATTACTGCGTGGCTGAATTCACTGTATTGGGTTTTACTATGTTTATCTTGCACGATCTGCTGACTCGTCTATAACCTCCTGTTTAGCCATAACTAAGCTCTTCCTTAATCAACTGCCAACTACTCGTTGGCCCATTCTCATATCAATGTTCTGCGTAACCTTCCTTGGGTTATTTCCTTTGTTTTAACTTACCTCTCGCACTGGCTCCTTATCTATCAATAACATTTCGTGCAGGAACCGTTACTTCCTCTCCTTGACGTCGTGTTTGCATAATGTTCTGGAATCATAACATATATGTACACTTTGGATAATTGCAATCTCATCCCTTTTTCATTTTTTTCGCATTCTTCCTTTACCATTCCAATATTACTAGAACCACTTAATTCTGACTTAATGTCACATCATTCCATATTCCCCCTTTTAGGGAAGTACTAAGAGTTGGAGCTATAATGACCTACCTACAGATGTTTTACCTCTTCATCTTTGGCATCCTTTCACATCATCGATGACCCTTACTCGCCTTGCGGTAATTCTTCTGTACCAAGGATAACAAAATTCCTCACTCGCGATGGTGACACTTAGTGTAACTGGCACATACAACCCCTTAAGCTTAACTTTGTTTATATTACTTGCTTTAGGGAAGCGTCTCCCTGAATGACCATTCTCTGAATTTCTTATGAATCTTCTTATGTTCTCCATCCTATTATCACCGGAACCAAAATTTGAAATTCTCATGATGTCGACTATTACCAATCACTCAGTCCCTAATTCATGTTTAGTTTATCTTGTTCACCAATCCATACTGGTTCTATTATTCTGGGGTCTAACTTTTCCTTTCTGGGAATCACGTTAGAGTTGTGAACTTATTTATCAAAATGAAGACATGACTGTATTATATGGCCTATACTCTTTTGTTGTCCTAAGGCCTATCACCTCTCGTCTCTTCCTTCACTTGACTATAGATTCTGTAATACTATAATCTTTTCGACCTACCATTGTCATCCATGTATCGTATATTACTCATAATGCTTCATTAACTCTTTTCTTATTTCCTGCTAACATTTATGTCTCTTACTTTATTCTGAAAACTCGAACAAGACAATTTTTTTTTCTTTTAGATCCCCTTGCTCTATCCAGTGGCTCTTCGAGTTGCTTAATGTTCTCGCTCTACTAGGGACGTGAGTCACACTAAGGTAATATTTATCCCTTCTAGGCTTTTCGTGCCTATTTTCTACTTTTCTTTTCATGCTAATATCCACATATAATTGTAATATTCTAGAGTACACCATCTAGGTGCCTCACAAAGAGATTTATTAACACCTTTGTAATATCTTTCGAAAATGTCAACTAACACACACACTCCATTTACCAGGTTACCCTAACCCCAGCCGGATCCTACTATCCTGTCCTTTTCTTAAACTACACATGTTAGCCCCCATTATGGTATAACTGAGATGGGTATGGCCAATTCTACATACATCTGTTACTGTTGAAGGTAAGTCACAATGCTTATACTTTTCTGCCGGAGTTGAAAATACTGATAATCTTTATTAACTGGGTACCTCGTACCCTTCTCATCTTGCTCCTTTTACTTGTTGAAGCTTGTATCTATCTTTTGAATCTCTTATTTCCTTTCACCATAGAGGTGGATAGATATTCTTGCCTAAAGGCTCCTTATCAAGAAGTTTACACGTAAGGTAAACACATGTTCTACTGAAGACCTTACATTTATCCATCATAGGAATGATGCAAACTCGAGTTCCTCTAACTCAACTCTTATATAGCTATATCTCTTACCAACAGTCTTTCTAGATGTATGCATTGTTGGATTACAAATAAGATAGAGTTTTGGAAATTGAATTCTTACAACTGAGCTCTACCACACGATCTAGAGTAAGAAAAACGAGTGACAGTCCTAAATGCTCTGTAGCCTCCTACTTATAAGTGTGCTGCACAGCACACCCATAAACAAGACTCTACTAGACACGGCTTGTAGACTCCCTAGGACAGAAATGCTCTGATACCACTTTTGTCACGACCCAAACCGATGGGCCGCGACGGGCACCCGGTACCTTACTCAACCGAGTACCAACATAACGTATCTTTTCATGTCATACTATCATAGATAACTGAGCCAGAAGGCTGCCGTGACATAAATAGGGTACAACATGTAATACCAACTTATACATAATACATAAGGGCCTATAAGACCAAAATAACCACTTGTATACTGAATATAATCCGACAAGGCCATACAATCTTTTATGTACATGACATCTGTCTACAAGCCTCTAAGAATACGTAATTTTCATAAAGGTCAGGACAGAGTCCCGCCATACCAAACAATACACGTCTAAATCATAATAACCAAATAAGCAACTCCAAAGCAAATGGAGCGCACCAACATCTTCCGTTGAGCTAATAGCCTACTTGGAAGGCTCTCGATCTGTCTATAGGGACCTGTAGGCATAAAACACAGCATCCCCAAGCAAAAAGGGATGTCAGTACGAATAATATACCTAGTATGTAAGGCAAATAAATAAGTACATAATAGAGATGGAAGAAATATAGAGTAAATGACTCAACCTGTCAGTCTGAAAAACGTTGTAAATCATGAAATAACTTATAGTGTCATGCACATACATATGAATGTCATTTCGTGCATAGGTATATGTGTTCATAACATCATCAAGCCTCTAAGGGCATCCCATCATATCATCTTGGCCACTGTGAGCAAATCATCAATGTATACCAATTGATTAGGTGATGGTGCGTATATAACGCCGTAACCTTTTCCCATTTCCCATATACATATAATATACATATATACGCATATATAACGCCATCTGGTCATGGGTCAATGTATATGTATAAATGCATGATATGCATAAGAAATATGTTAATAAGATTTTCTCGGATTGCCATAAAAATAAATATGCCTTTCGGGTAAACTTTATCAAATATGTATTTTTCTGAGACCCATGAACAGAAGATATAATAATAATTCACATGGGGAATCAAGAATATAGACACCCCTAGTATTACTATGGATAGAGTCATTTATGAAAGTTGTGCATTTTCTCGTTTCATTTATTTCGTATGGATCATGCCAAAAAGAAAGGAGGGATAGCCTTAAAATACCTGAGCTGATTCTCTTGAAAATCCCTCTAACACACGTCTTTTGTGATGGAACAGGTAACGGAGGATCGAAGTAGGGAAAAATCCGTATAACTTTGCATGAATTCCTTATTGAATCGCTACTTAGTAGATGTAGAACATCACATTTTGGTGAATTTGATCAAACTTTGTATGGTTTCCTTGCTGGACAGTAATGTTTTCATGTATTTCTTAATGAGTTGTTGAAGAAAGTCACTTTTCCATCTAATCTTTGTAATGGTATAGCAAAATATTGTTTTGCTGAATTTTGCAAGGTGTTATACTTCTTCAATAAAGATACCAATCAATATTTACGTGTAAACAAGATAAAGCTTTGCCTAGTGACTTATTTTGCATAATTTTACCACCTTGATTAACCTTATACCATGTGGCAATCTTAACAAGACCCTTATCCACTTAATACCATAATTATCTCCACCATTAATCAATTGTCCACATAATTAAGGACTATTTCAAATTACTTAAAATACTACCCACTTTTAATATACCTTATACACCTTATTATCATGGCCACGTGGTACCTTGTATGGTACTAGTTCATAATTACCATGCATTTTAGCTCGGACCGTATTTTATCCCAAAATGCCAAATTTGGACGAAAATTCATTTTCTTTGACTTGCTTTCCCTCTCACCTTCACGAATTTTCTCATCATTTGTTTGAAATAGCATTATCCTTATAATCTCCAAATAATCTTTTCCTTGGACTGATTTCAATTACCTTACGACAAATTCAACGTACAATACTACAGGGTATAACATCGTCGTAATATAATACTGCGAAGTGTAACATCATCGTAATGTAATATTGCAAGGTGTAACATCATCGTAATATAATACTTCAAGGCATAATATAATACTGCAGGGTGTAACATCATCGTAATATAATACTGTAGGACATAATATCATCATAATATAATACTACAGGGCTTAATATCAATGTAATATTGCGGGGCGTAACATCATTCCCCCCTTTGGAACATTCGTCATCGAATATTGACTAATGCTCTTATCATTTCCTAACTTATAGCTCTTGTGAATACCTCAATACTCTCTCTGCCATTTAGGCAGTTGTTCTTTGAATAAATCCAAAGGCCAGGGCATTCCCCCCTTTAGGCCTCTTTCTCACCCCACGACTTGTGGTCGGAATCCTTCCAATCTCGTAACTGTTGCTACCTTCTTTCATGCAGCCTGTGCGACTCTAACCTTGTAAGAACGCATATGCGATCCTCTCTCCTTTTTCCTCCAGCTTTTAACCAATCTTTAGGCCTCACGTTGTGAACATATACAGAGCTTTGTAAGATGTTCCTCTGGGCATCTATAAGTACACTGAAGTTCTTTGCTCTATACTTTATCGAATTTACGAACATTGCTATATCTTATTTCATAGACTCGATTATCCATTCATATGACTTTACTGTATCTAAGTAGGTTAGTATACCATCCCTCTTACTTCGATTTGTATCTCGGGAGATCCTTCTACATATTTACTTTGGGACTATGGGGATATTATCCCGGGAGATCCCCTTGCATATTTACTTTGGGACTATGGGACGGTATCTTGGGAGATCCCCCTGCACATTTACTTTGGGATGACGGGACGGTATCCCGGGAGATCCCCCTACATATTTACTTTTGGGACTACAAGACGGTATCTCGGAAGATCCCTTGCTATTTTACCCCTATGTTCTATACTGGTATTCTTTTGTGATTTTTTGCTTTGTTAAATTTCAGTCTCTTATTACGCTGTGATATTTTTATTCTGCCTTATTTAATTTATATATACCAGTAGGGCCCTGACTTGACCTCGTCACTACTCGATCGAGGTTAGGCTTGACACTTACTGGGTACCATTGTGGTGTGCTCATGCTACTCTTCTGAACATGTTTCATGTGCAGTTCCAGGTACCTCCTACCAACCCCACTATTAGTTGTGTACTTGCTGTTGCTCCGGAGACTTCAAGGTACATCTGCCCCCGTCCGCAGACATCGGAGTCCCCCTCTATCCCTTTTATGTTGTTCCTCCTTTACTTGTTCTAGTTACTGATGTATAGAAACAATTAGACAAATTCTTAGAAACTTGTGACTTATGATGTTCCGGGTATTGGGGAAATTTTGTTTACACTCGAGAATTGGTTATTGTACATGCCGAGCAGCATTTTTACTAGTTTTTTAAATATCTGTTGTTGTTACTTGTTAAGATTTTTCTTTCATTTTTGGTTATTTCTACAAATGTTAGGCTTTCCTAGTCGTAGAGACTAGTTACCGTCACGATCTCTCATGGAGGGAGGATTGGGTCGTGACAGTTATGAGGGAGATTTTGCCGAATTTTACATAAAAGAGATACTAGCTTAAGTTATGGGCTTAGCCTTTACTCAACACAGATTTTCAATCTTCTTATGCTATGGTAGATTGACTTTAGTTGTTTAAAGAGTTTCTTGGAAGGTATTAAGGACTCAACGAGGTCAAGGTATCTTAAGGCTATTCCTTCTTTCCTTTTGGCATGATCCATATGATACAAACGAAACGAGCAAACACGCAATTTTCATAAATGACTTTATTCATTGAAGTACTAGGTGTGCCTATGTTCTTGATTCCCCATGTGTCCTATTATTATATCATCTTCTCATGGGTATTAGAAAATACGTAAGTTGATAAAGTTTATCCAAAGGCATATTGATCTTATGACATTCCGTGAAATCTTACGTCATTATGCATTGCATTTATTTATACGTGTATATTGACCCATGACCAGATGGTATTATATACACATATATATATGTATATATATGTATATGGGATATGGCGTTATATATGCACCACCACCTGATCAGTTGGTATACGTTGATGATTTTTCCCATAGAGGCCGAGATGATATTATGAGATGCCCTTAGAGGCTTGATGATGTAATGTACGCGTATAATTATGCATGATATGACATTTGTACGCACATGCATGACATTATAAATGTAACATCATTCACAGAGCTATCCAGACTTACATGTTGAGTCCTTTACTCCATGTTTCTTTCATGTTTTTTATATACTACTTTTCATGCCTTACATAATTAGTACTTTATTTGTACTTGCTTCCGTTTTTCCTGGGGACACTGTGTTTTATGCCCGTAGGTCCTGATAAACAGGTTGACAGTCCCCTGGTAGGCTATCATCTCAGCGGAAGGTGTTGGTGCACTCCACTTGCTCCGAAGTTGCCTATTTGGTTAGTATAATTTGGACATATATTGATTGGTATGGCGGGGCCCTGTCTCGACCTTTATCACATTTATGTACTCTTAGAGGCTTGTAGACAAATGTCATGTATATGGATACTTGTATGGCCTTGTCGGCCTATGTTTTGAGTGTACAAATGATCATGTCGGCCTTATAGGCCCGTAAGTCACATATAAGTTTCTATATCATGTTGGGCCATCCTATGTTTAGTATTCTCCTATGTTTTATTCTGGTTATCTCATGACGGCCCTTCTGGCCATTTTACCCATGATGGTATGATAAGAAAGATACACTATGTTGGTAGTCGGTTAAGTAAGGCACCGGGTGCCCGTGACAACCCTCCGATTTTGTTGTGACAAAAATGTTATCAAAACAGTTCTATACTAGGTAGTCTACAAGCCATGTCTAGTAAAGTCCTGTTTATGGGAGTGTTGTGCACCACACTTATAAGCAGGAGGCTACAGGGCATTTACGACTATTACTCTTTCTTCTTAATCTAGATCATGTGGTAGAGATTAGTTGTAGGAATTCAAACTCCTAAATTATATTTTACTCGTAATACAATGAAATCTACATCTAGAAAGAATATGGTTGGTAAGAGATTGAATGTGGATGTAAAAGAGTTGAGTAAGAGAAACTTGATTTTGCATCAAGCTTATAATGAGTAAATGTGAGGTCTTCAACATATCACGTGTATACTAAGACGTGTAAGCTTCTTGATAAGGAGCCCTAAGGCAATAATATCTATCCACCCATATGGTTTAAAGCAAAGAGAGAATCAGAAGGTAGATATAAGTTTCAATAAGTAAAAGAAGCAAGGTAAAAAAGGGTATGATGTACCCAGTTGGTAAAGATTATCAGTATTTACAATTCATGCAGAGAAATATAAACATTTTGAGTTACTTTCAATAGTAACAGAGATATATACAATTGACACACCCATCTGAATTATGTTGTATGGGAGCTAACATATATAGTTTAAGAGAAAGATGGGATATCGGGATCTAGCTGAGGTTATAGTAACCCAAAATTATGGATGGATTGTTATCATTAGCTAACATTTTAGAAAGACATTGCAAAATGTGGTAATAGTTCTCCTTGTGTGACATCAGATAGTGCACTATAGAATAGTACAGTCAGATATGATTCTAGAATGTTCAGAAATTTCAGAAGATAGGAAGTAGAATCCTAGAAGTGATAAATATTTACCTTAGTTTGACTCCTACCCCTAGGAAAAAAGAGAATGTTACGTGAGATGAAGCAAGGGGAGCTAAAAGTGAAAGAATATTTTGTTGAAGTTTTCAGAATAAAATGATATATAGAAATATTAGCAGGAGAATAAGAAGAGAGTACATGAAGCTTTATGAGTAAGATGTGATAAATGGATGATAATGGTAAATCAAAATATGACAGGATAATAGAGTCTATAGTCAAGTGAAGGAAGAAAAAGAGGTGATAAGCCTTGAGACAATAAAAGCGTATGAGTCATAAAGTCATATCCCATTTCAAAAAATGAGGTGGTGACTCCAACATGATTACCAAAACGAAAATTTAGACCCCCGGAGTAATAGAAGTCAGTATGGGCTAGTGAATAAAATAAACTGAACATTAATTAGGGACTAAAGGATTTTGTAATAGTCGGCATCGTGAGATTTCAGAGATAGTGTTCCGGCAATAATAAAATGGACTACAAAAGAATAACCTTTAAAGTTTATTCAGGAAGACGCTTCCCTAAAGCAAGTACTGTGAGCAAAGTTAAGCTTAAGGGACTTGTTTACCGTGAAAATGGTAACAATAATTAAATTTGTAAATGAGACTCTAAAAATACATGATCTATTTTTATGCTAGTTGTTAGAGTAGTTGATATTAGGGGTATGCTTTTTAATGATGAAATACAAGCTAAAACGAGGCAGTAATCAAACCGAGGGGCTTACTGCCCGGGCTTCGGACTAGTCGATGAAGGGCCTCAGGGTCAATATCCGGCTTGAGCTCGAGCTATCGGGAGTAATCGGGAAAGGGATAATAGTTAGAATATAATTAAAAAGGCTATTTATGGCCAATACCAAATAATAAATGAAGAACAAGTATGAAAGCAATAAATGCTAAGAGTGGCCACGAGTGAGTAAGAGCGAGCAAGTTAGAGAGAAGAAAGAGAGAGAGATATTATTGATCTTGTATAGAATAGTTGGAGCAATAACAGCCGGAGGCTTTACAAAGTGATGGGGATCCCCTATATACAGGAGGGGAATCCTGTTATAGTACAAAATGTGTTAGCTATAAAGACATGGAGATAGGACAGCTGGACGCGACATCTTGAGATAGGCCCCGGATAGGTCAGCCATGTCAGATTAAACCATGTGCCTTGGGAACTCCCCTCTCGCCTGCTATAGCCTGCTATAGCTGTTGGAACGCAATGCCCTCCGGACCGGTACCTGACGACCCCCGAGGGTGAGTCTCGACCTTGGCTTCGAGCTTCGAGGAGCATGACCGCGAGACGACCTTATGATGGGAAAATTGGGCCCCTGGATTCACCGTATACAGGACTAAGTGTGCCAACTACACTTGGTGTCACCCTTGTGCATAAGGAATTCAGTTATCCCTGGTAAAGAAGGGTTATCGTAAGGTGAGTAAGGGTCATTGATGATTTGAAAATACGCCGAAGATGAAGAGGTAAAACATCTATAGCTAGATCGTCGTAGCATTAAATCTTGGCACTTCCCTAAAGGGGGGAAGATGGTATGATGTGGTATTAAATAGGAGTTAAATCTTGGTACTGCTTCTTTCGATGTTCTTGCAAAATGGCTACAAAGTGTCAAGGCGCACCATGCGCGCTGTTCCTGCAAGTTTCTACATTGACTACGGTGGTTGGCTTCCTTCAATGTACACACAGTGCTTTTATAAATACTCCCCTCTTTCTTTCTAGACCTCATATCGTGCCAAAAGCCCCTAATAAGGACTGTTTTTCCCTCGTTCTTGCTCCCTTTCAGGAACGCAACTCTTTTTTCTTCCTTCAGAATCTCCCAAGGATGGCAAAAATTTCCACTTCTGCTTCCTAGGAGGTTGCGGGCTCGTCCTCTTCATTTTTCTCTCAAGGAGAAGTGGCTATTTCCCCTCGTGTTGAGGAATGCATCCTAGGATCCTTTGCGATGACCTCCGATTTCAGGGTCGAGAGACCTTCCACGAAGCTAGGGCACCGCGAGCCTGTAACTCGTTATATCAGCTCTATAACGAACGTCGAGAGAGTGAGGGCCGATTATCGCTGGGGGGATACCGTGCTCGTGGAGATTCCCGCTAGGGAGGAAGATATTATGGCTCATAAAGCTGGCTTTCTGAGTGTGTATACCTACCCATTTACCTTGGGGAGGGTGGGGCCATCCTCGCCCCCGATCGACCCCGTGATTCTCGACTTCTGCCGGAGTTATCAAGTAACTCTGGGCCAAATTTATCCTTCACTCTGGCGCGTGGTTTATATGATCAAGGCATTACTCGAACATGATAGAGGAAATGCCCTTCACCCTCAACCATCTGATCTGGATGTATAGTCCCTGTCTTCTTTGTGGGGGCTTAATCAAGCTTCGCCGCCGAGCCTCGAGATCCCTTTTTGCCTACACTGAGGAGCTCGAGGACGAGGGATGGGTAGGCCGATTTGTCCGAGTGAGGACGTCTGACCTGATTCCAGTGGAAAAGATGTCGTTCCCTGAAAGTGTTTACCGTAAAAATAGTAACAACAATTAAATTTGTAAATGGGATTCTAAAAATACGTAATATATTCTCAAGCTAGTTGTTTAGAGCGATTGATGCTAAGAATATAAAGTTTAATGATGAAATGCAAGCTAAGAATGGGGCGACAATCAAACCTAAAGGCTTACTGTCCAAGTATGTCTCACTGAGGGGATACAGGCTAAAACGGAGAGTTAAACGAACCGAGAAACCTGCTACCCAAGTGTAAGACTGGTCGATGGGGGACCTCGGCGTCGATGTTAGGGTCGAGCTCGAGCTATTGGGGGCAGTCAAGAATGGAATAACAGTTAAGATTTGATTAAATAAGGCTTATTATACCCAATGCCAAGCAATAAAATGAAGAACAAGTTAGATAGCGATAAATATTAAAGTGGGAATGAGCAACTTAGAAAGAAGAGAGAGAGAGAGATATTATTGCACTTGTGGAGAAATGGAGCAACATCATACTTCTATAAGGTAGTGCAAGTTCCCTTTATATAGGAGGGGAACTCGGCTACTAGTACATGGGCATTAATTATAAAGTATGGAGATGGGACGACTTGATCTGACGCCTCAGCATAGTCTCTGGATAGGCCGGCCCTGTCAGACTTAGTTGTGTGCCTTGGGAGCTTCCCCCTCTATCCTGGCTTCGATCTCCATCTTCTCTGAGTCGGGCCTCAACGAGCCCTGAGGGAGGGGATTCGGTCGTGGCTCCACGTCCTCAGGGTCTCGAGGCATTCTTCTGAAATGTCTTGATAGCGAGAAATTAAGTCCTCTGATTTTCCCCGCATACAGATAGTCTCCGAGTTTCCCAGAATGAAGCGAAGGGAAATGATCCTAACACTTGACTCCTTGAGCTTCCTACGGTGATGTCACACTAATGATGCAACCTGTGGTGCGAGCTTTTGGGGCAACCGGGATGTCCCATGGACTTGTGTATTTTGACTTCATTTAATGCACTGCCGATTCCCATTCCCAAGGTGAATGTACCGCTGTCGATTCGATTTTTCAAGAATGCAGTAACTGCATCCGTCGGTCAATCTTCCAAAGCCTCGATTATTGTGTCGTTACCCCTTATAAATGGGGCTGCCTTGGCGTTGTTTTTCCTATCCCAGTGCTTTCGTCAGCTTATTTACCCATTTCTTTTTATCATCTTCCTCTATCCTTGAACATCATGCTTGGGGCTCATAGCCCCAAGGCCATTTGGCGGAGCTCCCGTAGATTGTGTTGTGGACTTTTGCCGGGGCTTCCCTTTGTCGAGCGTGACCATGCTGTCCTATCGTTGCAGTGGTTGTTGATATGCTTGTCGTTGCTGTTGTTGTTGGTCTAAGATGATATGAGCGGGGAGTCAGTTTTCTCCTTATGTAGACAGCCGTTCGGATTATGCACCGCTGCTCACTATCCTAATGAGGCCTGGTGTGACACTTCATCCCTTAGGTTTTTTCTTTCCAAAGGGATATAATAGCACTACCGACCGTTGAGGTTGGGGCCCGCCGAATCTTCAACCTTTGGCTTCGACGGGCCATGTCTCTTTTCTCTGCCTCCTCTGCATCCCCTCCCTTTCCTCTTCTTCATCTTCTCCGGCGGGAATCCCCCTGGGGATTGAGCTAGGAACCTAGAGGAGGTGGCCGTCGAAGGAATCGCCCTCAATGATGCGTGATCGAGGGGGCGGTGCTCGAGTATGCTGATACCGGAGATGGATTTTAGAGGATGGACCGGGCTCTCAGGTTTCATCACATGTACATCCTTCCATTCCTCTGTTTTAGGCATAGAAAACCTCTGTAAGCTTTTATAATTGTATGTAAGGACCCCTCGAGGGCTGTTGTACATGGATTTTTATGAATATGAATATGCCTTATTGGCTTCTGCTTTCGATTTTTGCCTTATAATTGCATGCTCTCGTGCCCTTCGAGGCCTTTTGAATGTCTTCCTTTATTGTTGACCGTTGATATCTGACTCAAATGTGAGTGTTCCTTCTGATCCTCTACTGATCGACATGGCTCCTTTCCGAGCCCATCGTCGTATCAACATGGCTTTTTTCTGAGCCCATTATCGTAACTTGGACCAAGCCTGAATTGATCTGATAGGCTCGGGCTGTCGGGCCCTCCGAGTTATATGGAGATAATACGTTGATTTTCAGAGCTTTCGAGAATGTTATCCCGAATAAAGGTCAGCTTTGGGTACCTGGGGGTCCCTTTTGATCTTGATGCAGATATCTTTTTAAAGCGTATAGTATAGATTTCTATCGAGGAGTTGCCTGTACTCAGGTGCTGCCTCGGGCCTTCGTGGAGCCTTTGTGATTGGAGCTTCGCGTGCTTATTTCTCTTTTTAGAAAAGGAAACCATGAGATTGAGTATTGTCTTGAGTCGAGTGATGGCGTTGAAAGCTTCCTGAAGCCCGACTCCTTTTTTGGCAGAGGTCCTCGAGGTTGGACACTATCTCGAGACTGAAGACAATACAGTTGACTCCTTGAGGCCTGGCCTCTTATTGATGGATGTCCCTGGGGTTGGGTATCGCCTTATCGATCTGTATCGAGGTTGTTGACTTCTCGGGGCTCACTCCGGGTAGGCGAGTCGTCGCTGCTTCTCGCATATACGTGGGGCGGCTTCGGCTTCTTCGAAAGACCTCACTATTTTAGATAGCGGCCCTTCCGCTTTGGCATAGGGTTCTTCATTTCTTCAGGCGCAAAAGGTGTTGGCGCACGTCCTTGCTCTGGTTTGTCAATTTTACCATAGTCATGGCAACTACTTCAGGGTCGGCCCGGTAAGGAGTATGGAGTGCTTCTCCCAGCGCTCAAGATCCGCAAGAGTTTACTTTGAGGACCATGTCTTTGATAAGAGAGGAACATCTGGAGATGGTAAGGAGATACTGTGGATAGAGCGAGGAGATTACGCTGCAGGTGCTTTACCCGGATGAGAGTATTACGGACTCCGCTGATGGATTCTTGAGCGTATACCTATATCTTTTTGCATTTGGCCTCCTTGATAGGGTCGTGCTTGATTTTTGCTTGAAGTGTCGGGTTACTTTGGCGTAGATACATCCGTTATTTTGGCGAGTGGTGTTGATGATGAGGTTATTTGCGAAGAGGGCTGGGCTTGAATTCATGCTTCGCCACCTCGATGAGAAGAAAATGGGGATCGAGAGTGGGCTAGTTGGTTCATCCGGGTCCAGACGGCCGACATTATCCCTATGGAGCTTTTGCCATTTCCCGAGGGATGGAATTATGCACCTGAGCGGAGCGTCTAGTGCTTTTTTAGATTTTGCTTATACCAAAAATCAGTTGAGTAATCGTGTTTTTCCCTTTTCAGCAACTTCATGGACGTTGGGCGAAGTTCTTGATCTACCTGGCTGGGTCCGGAGGCTGGTGACCCATTAGACCTGTGATGAGGTAGGTGGTGAGTTGTATTCTGCATCAGATGGGGAGCGAAATACCAAGGTATACGCACACGCTGCCTTTGCCTTGGCCTTTGTATATTTGAGGTAACATTTCCCTCCCCCCCATTTCTTTTGTACTGGCTTTTCCATTTGCAGGTATCGGGCGGTTCTTTGGGATGAGGCAGTGCTCTTCCAAAGAGGGAAGGAGGCGTCGGCCTCCGAGCCGAGGGACGATGGCGATAAATGGAATTGGCACCCGCAGTGTGATGGAGCTTTTAGTGGCACTGAATGTGCTCGTGTCTTCGAGGAGAGGGCATCGTCCGAGCCTGTTGTTCCCGGAGTATCTGATTCTCGTACGACGGTTCCTCCAAGTGAATATGCTTTGCCTGAGGTTGGCTCTCCTGGGGACGAAGAGGCAAGATCAATTAGGAGTGTGCTCTGACTTCGAGGAAGTCCACCGATTTCACTTTATGGTGAGTTTAGGCGCAGGTTTTCTGTATTGTGTGTCCTCCTATCTTTATCGAGTTCTCCTTTTGTAGGCCTGTGATAGGCTCAGGTCTGTGCTGCTTCGTCAAGGAGCCAAGCTTTGGAAATTTCTGGACGAGGGCGAGTCCCTTAGGCTCTTTAGCAAGGAGAAGGAGGTTGAGTTGCTGCATTGGTGATATGAGGTGTACTGGAGCTCAAATTACGAGAGCTATCTGATGGAGCAGGTAACCTTTTATAGCACGCACTTCGCTCCTTTTGGACCTTAAGGTTAACTCCCTTTTCATTATATTAGCTGCAGAAAAAGACTGAGGCCTTGGAGAACCTCAATGGCGACATCGACCGTGTCAGAAATGCTTGTGGTGAGCTAAGGGCTCTGGTGTAAGATCAAGCTTTAGAGGAGACAAGCGCTTTTACCAAGGTCCCTGCCTTCGAAGCCCAACTCCTCTTGGCCCGTGACAACACAATAGTTCAAGCGGATATGATAGGAAAACTCGAGTCTGATCTCTCGAAGATTAGGGCTGAGATAATCGCTGCCCTGGCTGAGGCGACATTAAGACGAACCAGGGCTGATCAGGAGATGGCAATTCGTGTGAAGGATGCTACTGATGCCCAAGCCGAGCTGAAGCGGGACCTCGACCGGGAGAAGAGGATCAAGGAATACATTCATTGTAGGTCTCGAAGATAGGTACTCGAAGAGATCGATGCTAGGGGCTTCGTTTTCTCGGAGGAATAGGCTCGAGCATACGTGACGCTTGGTCACTTCTTGTTAACATCGCGGCGAGCGAATCTGACAGGCTGTAGCCTTTTGGAGCGGAGTGTAGATGCCGCTATTTTTTCGCTTTGTATTTGATACCTGTAGAGCATGATTGTAGATGAAGAGTGCGACTTTTTTGCGTATGTAAGATAAGAGGAAATTTGAAGCTTTATTTCTTCTGCATCTATTTCTATATTGCTTTTGACCAGAAGGGTTGGCTTCCGTGTTTGGTGGGAGCCCCATAGGTTCGGAACTAATCAGGTAGGCCCGGAGGATTTTAAGTTCGATCTTTGACGTGAGCAGACGTTGGGGCCTCTGTGCTTTGCCCAGCTGTTTAGGCTTAGTCTCCGAGTCATGCCTTGACTAGAGCTTGCTTGACCTTCGGTCCTCCATGCCTGTGTGGGCGGATGGTGATTATTCTCATTTCTTGTCCTTGGGCATTCGCTGTTTCAACTATTTTGGGTCCAATCTCTGAGTCGCGTTGCGATTCAAGCTTTAATTGACCCTTAAGTTCTTTCCTGCCTGCATGGGCAGACAATGGTGGCCTTTATTTCTCGCCCTCGGGCATCTGTTGTTTCAACTATTTTGGGTCCAGTCTCCGAGTCGCATTGCGATTCGAGCTTTAATTGACCCTTAAGTTCCTTCGATTTTCAGACTGGCGATATTGCCTCTTACATTGTTTTGGTCGTTGAGACCTTTTAATATATGGCCCGGAGGCTTGTATAGTTAACTATTTTGGATCCGATCTCCGAATCGGGTTACGATTCGAGCTTATTTTAATCCTCAAGTTGTTAATTTTCAAGCTGGTGACAATGACTCTTACGCTTTTTGGTTGTAAAGACCTTTTAGTGTGCGGCCCGGAGGCTCATTTGGCTGGCGACAATGGCTCTTATGCTGTTTTGCCCGTGGGGTTTTTGTAGGTTTTGTTTTCTACTCGTTAAGGTCTTTTAAAATAATTTTGCCTGACCCGTCACCGGTTCTAGAAGAACCTCGATTTCAAGTCGTTATCGGCGATGTTTGAGCACCTCAGAAGGTTTTTAGCTCGTAGGTCGAGTAGATCGACACCTTGTGATTTGGAGCTGACATGGTCGAAGATCGTTTTTGCCTGTTGACGGAAGCCTATTTTAACCGATTCTTTTCGAAGTATATTCGAAGTAGTGGCCTGCGATTTTTGTTTAGTGACGGTCAGGCTTCCCCGGGTCGCGTTAATTTGGTTGTATCAGCCATTTTGACTGTGATCATTGTGTTTGGCCGGAGCCATTTTTGATCCCAAGTGATAGTTTAGGCGTCTACACCGAGGATATGCCCTTTAGGGATTCTTACAAATGCGACATATAGCCTAAACTTCGAGATTTTCATGCCTGTTGAGGTCTTACAGTTTGTCATGACTGTCGAGGTCTTACAGTTTTATCATGCCTGTTGAGGTCTTACAGTTTTATCATGCTTGTTGAGGTCTTACAGTTTGTGTTGCTTTGTAGAATAAATCTGGTTACATCGAGACTGCCTCGCTTGGGGTCTTATAGTTTCAGGTGTCACGCCCCAAAAATCGAGGGGCGCGATCGGCGCTCGACCGGGTAGCCCCCAGCCAAGTGGACCTGGGTGCCTTTCCTATTCCACGTGATACCATGTGTTTCCATTACCCATTAACCAAGTGAAATAGCCATTTATAAATTTAAACACATTCTTACGAGATTTACATAACATACATAGTTACTTAGCGTGGTTTACAAGTTACACTGCCCAAAATACATAAGTACATAACCCACGTTTCCTATCTACGGAGCCTCTAAATATAACTGAAGAATAATACGGAAATGCCGGCAACAAGGCTCCGGCTATACCTTACACAAATACCAAAATAAGACTCCGGGAAGAAAAGCGGCATGCGCCACGCAGGGCCCCGAGAGGAAAGGGACTCACCAATTCAGTTGACGGAAGGTGAAGGAGTGCTACTGTCGGTGGGCTGGAGTACCTGTTATGGAACCACCTACAATCATAACACGAATGTAGCGCCCCTGGAAAAAGGGACGTCGGTACATTTGAATTGTACGGGTATGTATAGACAAACTTTACCCCAAGTAAAATAAAGAAATACACAAATAACAAACAGTAATAGAATCAACAATCAAATGCACATGAAAGGAACAACCAAAGCCAAACAACTCCACAATCTCTCATTTTCCCCTTTCAACATTATTTCATCACATCAATGGTTTCACAACTTTCACATATTTTTTATTTCAATAGTGATTTCGATCACTTTTCCATCCTTATTACCTCGGCCGCCCTTATTACCTCGGCCACCCTTATCACCACAACCCACACACTTATTACTTTGTGTTGCGGCGCGCAACCCGATCCCACCAGACAATCATATTTCACACAACAACAACAACAATAATTCACAAAGAGTGTTCATAAACATCAATACCAATTCCAACATATACAATAACCCGTACAAAATTCAAGTCACAACGATAATTTCCCACAACAAGTCACGTATGATATTGCCACAGTTGCTTCAATTGTATCAATTACGATTTCTTTCCATCGTTTGTTCCACAGCGATTACCACGTAACACATTCATACCAGACGCACTTGTGTTATTGCCATTTTACTCACACCACTATAACGGAAAACTTAACCAACAACATTCAAGGCACAATAATCACAAGAATTTCATAAATAGTCCACATAAGTAACACATACCAATTACTCGTACACCAACAAGGTGACTTTACAAATGTTAAAGTTAGCCATATATAACTGGAGTTGAATTCCCTTTTTAACTTCTACTTTCAATTCACCAACAGCCTAGTACCGTCAATATAGTTCACAAGTTAACACATATAACTTAGAATTGAAGTTCACAAACTCAGCCCGAACTTACTTAGGTTTCCAACCCCTCTTTTGCAAATCTTTAGTTCTACCCAGTTCCTCTTACTAGATTCCAGGTTTAAAGGACATGCATGTGTATCTCAACTTCCATTTTCAAGAATTAACGCATGAGAATCCCCCTTTTTGTTTAAATTTGGAAACAATGAAAAAGGGTTGGGGATTTTACCTTCAAGAACGGAGATGAAGACAATTACTTGAAATTCCCCGGCCCGAGTGACTTTGAAGAATCAAATTGATGAAGGTAGGACTTTATCTCTCAAGAATTCTCTCTTCCCTCACTCTAGTTTTGTTCAGAAAATATGTTAAAATAAGGGGTTGGGGTGTTTTATTAAAGAAGGGGTCAGGTTTAAAATTTAGAAAATTGGAGCCCCGAGTCAGGTCTGCGATCGCATTTGCAATCGCAGAGTGGAAATGCGGTCCACAGAATGGACCGCAAAAGTGCTCCCAACATCTAAACACACTGCCTGGGTATGCGGCAGAAATGTGGTCCGCATACCCGTTCTACGGTCGCATAATGCACCGCAGAACTGCCCCTCACAAAATCCCAAGGGAAATATGTGACGACTATGCGGTTCGCATATCGGTTATGCGATCGCATATCGGATCGCATATTTAACCTCAAATTCGACCAACACACTGACTCACTTTGCGGTTATGTGGTCAGCATACCTGATATGCGACCGCATTCTCGACCGCAGAATCGCATTTTCTGGAAATCAGTATTTCTTGACTTTTTATAGCATAGATCAGTACAAAAAGGGTCCGAACTACCAGGTTTTGAGTACAAGTTTTTCACAGGGCCTTACATCCTCCCCCACTTAAAATCATTCATCCTCGAATGAGGATTTTGGAAATCGGTTGGTTTTGAAAACATGATATGCAAACTCCCAATTTTTGAATTTTTTTTTTGCCAGAGTTCCCTTTGAAATTAGACTTATCTACCTGTCAGAGAGCCCCCAAAACATTATTTCCAAGCACCATTACGCTGTCCCTATTATCCCTACAACTAGTATACAATTCATTACCTCAACACCTGCACATAATTTGGCCACTTCAATGAGTTCCATACAGTCCAACCACTTCAATACACTATACGCATTTCAATTAATCATTACCAATCTACACTACCTTTAATCATTCACTTATCACATGAGTTCCTACAAAACTTTCATTTACCAAAAAGGGGCTTGTGCATGACTCAATTAATCACAACACATACAATTCTTGCACAACTTGAGGAGTTACAATAGTAAAGCATTTAGGGAAAAATATGGGGTGTCTTTGCACCAGATTGAACACAACATCAATTTACTTAGAGACAAGAGTTCGCACGATCACTACTAGACTTGTTCAAATAGATGGGGATATTTTTCTTTCATTTCCCTTTCTTCTTCCCACATGGCTTCCTCGACTTGTTGACTTTGCCATAGCACTTTAACTGAAGCGACTTCCTTGTTTCTCAATTTGCGGACTTGCCTATTAAGAAAAGCGACCGGAATTTCTTCATATGATAACTCTTCATTGACCTCGATAGCCTCGATTGGCATGAGGGTGGATGGTTCTCCAACCACTTTCTTTAACATAGACACATGGAACACCGGGCGCACTAATGATATTTCAGGGGGCAATTCCAGTATATAGGCCACCTGTTCTATCCTTTAGGTGACCCGATACGGCCCGACATATCTAGGACTCAACTTCCCTTTCTTCCCAAATCGCATGACTCCCTTCATAGGAGATACCCTCAAGAACACCCAATCATCTACTTGGAATTCCAATTTTCTTCGACGAATGTCCGCATAAGATTTCTTGGCGACTCTGAGCAGCTTTCAGCCTTTCCCGAATGATTTTAACTTTTTCCATAGCCTGGTGCATGAGATCTGGCCCTAACAATTCTGCTTCAACCACTTTGAACCATCCAATCAGAGACCTACATCTCCTCCTGTACAATGCCTCAAATGGGGCCATCTGAATGCTAACATGAAAGCTGTTATTATAAGCAAATTCTATAAGTGGCAAGTGATCATCCTAATTACCTTTGAAATCCAAGACACAAGCCCGTAACATATCTTCAAGCGTCTAAATAGTCCACTCCGCTTGACCATCAGTCTGCGGATGGAAAGTCGTGCTGAGATTCACCTGAGTACCCAAACCTTGCTGAAATTTCTTCCAAAAATTAGCTATGAACTGGGCCCCTCGATCTGAGATAATAGAAAGTGGAGTGCCATGAAGACTTACTATTTCCTTGATGTATAGTTGAGCGTATTGTTCCGCAGTATCCGTGGATTTGATTGGCAAGAAGTGAGCTGATTTGGTGAGTCGATCCACTATTACCCAAATTGAGTCGAACTTGCGCTGAGTGCGAGGTAGCCCTACCACGAAATCCATGTTGATCATCTCCCATTTCCACATTGGTATTTCCATAAGCTGAGTTAACCCATCGGGCCGCTGGTGCTCAGATTTTACTTGCTTACAATTCGGACATTTAGATACAAAGTCCGCCACACCCCTCTTCATACCGTTCCACCAATAAATTTCCTTGAGGTCACGGTACATTTTCGTAGAACCTGGGTGCACAGAATACCTGGAATTATGAGCCTCCGCCATTACCCTCCCCCAAAGATTATCCACATCTGGAACACATAGCCTACCTTGACATCGTAATACGCCATCCTCACCACCGAGTGAAAATGTCGAAGTCTTGTTATTCAAAACGGCCTCCTTCATATGTGCTAATGCTGGATCAGGGAGCTGCATTTCCTTGACTTCCGCTACCAGTGAAATTTCTGCTCCATTACGCACCATAACCTTCCCCTCATCTGAGGTCGAAATACGAACCCCCAGACTGGCCAATTGATAAACCTCCCAAGCCAAAGGCCTCAGATCCGCTCCCAAATGAGCCAAACTACCCATGGACTT
The DNA here is from genome assembly GCF_000715075.1 of Nicotiana tabacum. NCBI lineage: Eukaryota > Viridiplantae > Streptophyta > Magnoliopsida > Solanales > Solanaceae > Nicotiana > Nicotiana tabacum. Next base: position 137,889,472 of record NC_134087.1, read on the forward strand.
CCGACTGAGAGCGTCGGCCACCACATTCGCCTTCCCTGGATGGTATAAAATATCCATATCATAATCCTTGATCAATTCTAACCACTACCGCTGCCTTAAATTCAACTCCTTCTGCTTGAACAAATATTGGAGACTCTTGTGGTCCGAGAACACATCCACATGGACCTCATAAAGATAATGCCGCCATATTTTCAAGGCAAATACAACTGCCGCAAGCTCCAAATCACGCGTCGGATAATTCTTCTCGTGATTATTGAGTTGACTTGAAGCATATGCTATAACCTTCCCATGTTGCATCAACACACACCCCAAACTGACCCTGGAGGCATCGCAATAAACCACAAATCCTTCCGTGCCTTCCGGCAAGGTCAATATCGGCGCCGAGGTCAATCTCGACTTCAATTCCTGAAAACTTTTCTCACAAGCGTCGGACCATTGGAACTTAACTACTTTCTGCGTAAACTTAGTCAAAGGGGAGGCGAAGGTAGAGAATCCCTCCACAAACCTCTGATAATACCCCGCTAAACCCAAGAAGCTACGGATCTCCGTCGGGGTCGTGGGTCAAGGCCAATCTTTTACTACTGCAATCTTCTGGGGATCCACCTGAATCCCTTCACTGGAAACAACATGGCCTAGAAAGGTAACAGACTCCAACCAAAATTCACATTTTGGAAATTTAGCATACAACTGGTGCTGATAAAGGGTCTGCAGAACTGCCCTGAGGTGAACGGCATGATCCTCCCGGCTCCGCAAATAAACAAGGATGTCATCAATGAAAACAATCACAAAGGAGTCTAGAAATGGCTTGAAGACCTGATTCATAAGATCCATGAAAGCTGTCGGGGCATTGGTTATCCCAAAAGACATGACCAAGAATTCAAAGTGACCATAGAGAGTTCTGAAAGAGGTCTTAGGAATATCCTATTCTCTGATCTTCAATTGGTGATACCCGGACCGTAGATCAATTTTGGAAAAGAACCTCGCACCTTGCAATTGGTCGAACAAATCATCTATCCGAGGCAAAGGATATTTATTCTTGATGGTGATCTTGTTAAGCTACCGGTAATCAATACACATCCGGAGCGACCCATCCTTCTTTCTGACAAAAAGAACCGGGGCACCCCACGGTGACACACTTGGCTGTATGAACCCCTTTTCTAATAAATCCTTCAGTTGTTCCTTTAACTCCCTCAACTCCGCTAGCGCCATTCAGTATGGTGGAATAGATATCGGCAGCGTATCTAGCAGTACATCAATCCCTAAATCAATCTCCCTATCTAGCGGGATCCCTAGAAGCTCGTCCGAAAAAAATTCAAGAAACTCATTCACGACTGGCACGGACTCGGGGACAGACACTTCTGAAGTGGTGTCCACCACCCAGACCAAATGGTAGATACACCCCTTCCTAATCATCTTCAAAGCCTTAAGGTAGGAAATAAACCTACCTTTCGGCACCACACCATTTCCCTTCCACTCAATAACCGGCTCATTAGGGAACTCAAGCCTCATGACTCTCGTTCGGCAGTCAAGTTTAGCAAAGCACGAATAAAGCCAGTCCATTCCCATAATCACATCAAAATCCACCATTTCAAGCTCAATAAGATCGGTCGTGGTAGCACCACCACATACCATGACAACGCAATTCCTATAAACTCGCGTGGCTATAATAGAATCACCAACCGGAGTCGATACAGAGAACGGCTCATGAAGCTGTTTGGGTTCTACCCCAAAACTTGAAGCAATGAATGGGGTGACATAAGACAAAGAGGACCCCGGATCAATAAGAGCATAACAATCAATGGCCTGAACAGACAAGATACCTAGAGCAACATCTGGGGACGCCACTGCACTCTAGCGACCACTCAAGGTGTAAAACCGGTTGGATACACCTCTACCACGAGCTCCACCCCTAACTACACTGTGCCCTGCTAGGGCTAGAGGATGCACGGATGATGTGGCAGCTGAAGAACCGGATGACTGAGCAAATACCCTACCTATACCTTGACTGGGCGCACAACAGTCCCGCTAGATATGACCTCTCACCCCGCATCTATGACACACCGGAATATCCAAATAACAAGTCTCGGAATGGAACCTCCCACACTTGGGGCATGAATCCCTCCTCTGCCGCTGTGATCTCCCTCCTGGACGACCGAAATGATGCCTGATCTCAAGTGACTGCTCTGCTGATACTGTGCACAGATGGCAGTGCACTTGCTGAGGATTGGGCATATGACTGGGATGGCCCTGATGGCCGTCTCCCCGGAACTGGTCTCCCTGAGTGACCCGCTGATCGGGCCCAGCTGCTACTTTCCCTTTCTGCCCGTATTTTCAACTTCCTAGCCTCTGTGGCCTGAGCGAACCCCACAATCTTCCAATAATTCATGTCTTAGTGTAAGGCCGTTGTAGCAGCCTCATTCACCACCAAAGGACTAATACCCTAAACGAATCGCCGAACTCGAGCATCCATGGTCGACACTAACTGAGGAGCATACTTGGACAACCTCACAAACTCTATGTGGTACTCCCAAACACTCATACTGCCCTACTTGAGGACCTCAAACTCTATGGCACGGGCCGCCATTGTCTCGGCAGGCAAGAAGTGGCCCATGAATGCATCTACAAACTCATCCTATCTAGCCGGAGGTCTTCCCTCCCCACGAGAATCCTCCCACATCTCGAACCACGAATACACTGCTCCCCTCAAACTGTATGAAGCCAACTCAACCCCTTCCGTCTCTGTAGCCTTCATCACTCGAAGGGTCTTATACATTTCATCAAGGAAATCTTGCGGATCGGCCTCTAGGTCTATGCTCGTGAACTCTGGAGGGGCCAACCGCAGAAATTGTTTGACTCTGGAGATGGCGGAATCTCCCTGTCCGCTGGGGGGCGTAGGGGCATCATGATATTTCTGGGCCTGAGCGGCCACTAACTGGGTCAACATATGGATGGCTCCACTAAGGTCCCCATCAGAAACCCCGGGACCGGAAGCTAGAATTGCATCAAGATCAGGAATATCAACGGGAGGGATGGTAGCACCCTCTGCCGCAGCTGGAATAGGAATACTTGGATCTGGAATAGATGGGCCAGGCAGATTCGAGACCGGGGAGTCACTCTCACCCACGGCATCAGGTACATGATTCACAGCCACACTTGGGGTGGCATTGGCCCCGAGGCCGAGTCTAGCTGTCTTCTTAGGTGCCATTACTGAAAATTTGGAACAGAGCACGAGTTAGATGTAAATACTTCCACTCTTCACTTCACCACATGATATAGAGTAACAAAGAAGAATGTAATTTCCTAAATGCCCATGTAGCCTCCAACTTATAGATGTGGTCGACAACACACCGATAAGGAGGACTCTACTAGACACGGCTCTGAGACATCCTAGGACACTTTAAAACCTTAGGATCTGATACCAAGTTTGTCACGCCCCAAAAACTGAGGGGCGCGACCGGTGCTCGACCGGGTAGCCCCCAGCCAAGCGGAACTGGGTGCCTTTCCTATTCCATGTGAGACCCTACGTTTCCATTACCCATTAACCAAGTGAAATAGCCATTTATAAATTTAAACACATTCTTACTAGATTTACATAACATACATAGTTACTTAGCGTGGTTTACAAGTTATACTGCCCAAAATACATAAGTACATAACCCACGTTTTCTGTCTACGGATGCTCTAAATACAACTGAAGAATAATACGGAAATGCCGGTAACAAGGCTCCGGCTATACCTTACACAAATACCAAAATAAGACTCCGGGAAGAAAAGCGGCATGAGCCACGCAGGGCCCCGAGAGGAAAGGGGATCACCAATTCAGCTGACAAGAGGTGAAGGAGTGCTACTGTCGGTGGTCTGGAGAACCTGTTATGGAACCACCTACAATCATAACACGAATGTAGCGCCCCCGGAAAAAGGGACGTCAGTACATTTGAATTGTACTGGTATGTACAGACAAACTTTACCCCAAGTAAAATAAAGAAATACACAGATAACAAACAGTAATAGAATCAACAATCAAATGCACATGAAAGGAACAACCAAAGCCAAACAACTCAACAATCTCTCCTTTTCCCCTTTCAACATTATTTCATCACATCAATGGTTTCACAACTTTTACATATTTTTTATTTCAATAGTGATTTCGATCACTTTTCCACCCTTATTACCTCGGCCAACCTTATTACCTCGGCCACCCTTATCACCACAACCCACACCTTATTACTTCGTGTTGCGGCGCGCAACCCGATCCCACCGGACAATCATATTTCACACAACAACAACAACAACAATTCACAAAGAGTGTTCATAAACATCAATACCAATTCCAACATATACAATAACCCGTACACAATTCAAGTCACAATGATAATTTCCCATAACAAGTCACGTATGATATTGCCACAGTTGTTTCAATTGTATCAATTACGATTTCTTTCTATCGTTTGTTCCACAGCTCTTACCACATAACACATTCATACCCACACGCACTTGTGTTATTGCCATTTTACTCACACCACTATAACAGAAAACTTAACCAATAACGTTCAAGTCACATTAATCACAAGAATTTCACAAATAGTCCATATAAGTAACACATACCAATTACTCGTACACCAACAAGGTGACTTTACAAAGGTTAAAGTTAGCCATACATACCTGGAGTCGAATTCCCTTTTTAACTTCTACTTTCAATTCACCAATAGCCTAGTACCGTCAATCTAGTTCACAAGCTAACACATATAACTTAGAATTGAAGTTCACAAACTCAGCTCGAACTTACTTAGGTTTCTAACCCCTCTTTTGCAAATCTTTAGTTCTACCCAGTTCCTCTTACTAGATTCTAGGTTTTAAAGGACATGCATGTGTATCTCAACTTCCATTTTCAAGATTTAACGCATGAGAATTCACATTTTTGTTTAAATCTGGAAACAATGAAAAAGGGTTGGGGATTTTACCTTCAAGAACGGAGATGAAGACAATTACTTGAAATTCCCCGGCCCGAGTGACTTTGAATAATCAAATTGATGAAGGTAGGACTTTATCTCTCTAGAATTCTCTCTTTCCTCTCTCTAGTTTTGTTCAGAAAATATGTTAAAATAAGGTGTTGGGGTGTTTTATTGAAGAAGGGGTCAGGTTTAAAATTTAGAAAATTGGAGCCCCGAGTCAGGTCTGCGATCGCATTTGCAATCGCAGAGTGGAAATATGGTCCGCAGAATGGACCGCAAAAGTGCTCCCAACGTCTGAACACACTGCCTGGGTATGCGGCAGAAATGTGGTCCGCATACCCGTTCTACGGCCGCATAATGCACCGCAGAACTGTCCCTCATAAAATCCCAAGGGAAATATGCGATGACTATGCGGTCCGCATATCGGTTATGCGATCACATATCGGATCGCATATTTAACCTCAAATTCGACCAACACACTGACTCACTTTGCGGCGATTATGCGGTCCGCATACCTGATATGTGACCGCATTCTCGACCGCAGAATCGCATTTTCCGGAAATCAGTATTTCTTGACTTTTTATTGCATAGATCAGTACAAAAAGGGTCCGAACTACCAGGTTTTGAGTACAAGTTTTTCACGGGGCCTTACATCCTCCTCCACTTAAAATCATTTGTCCTCGAATGAGGATTTTGGAAATCGGTTGGTTTTGAAAACATGATATGCAAACTCCCAATTTTTGAATTTTTTTTGCCAGAGTTCCCTTTGAAATTAGACTTATCTACCTGTCAGAGAGCCCCAAAAACATTATTTCCAAGCACCATTACGCTATCCCTATTATCCCTACAACTGGTATACAATTCATTACATCAACACCTGCACATAATTTGGCCACTTCAATTAGTTCCATACAGTCCAACCACTTCAATACACTATACGCATTTCAATTAATCATTACCAATCTACACTACCTTTAATCATTCACTTATCACATGAGTTCTTACAAAACTTTCATTTACCAAAAAGGGGCTTGTGCATGACTCAATTAATCACAACATATACAATTCTTGCACAACTTGAGGAGTTACAATAGTAAAGCATTTAGGAAAAAATATGGGGTGTTTTTGCACCAGATTGAACACAACATCAATTTACTTAGAGACAAGAGTTCGCACGATCACTACTAGACTTGTTCAAACAGATGGGGATATTTTTATTTCATTTCACTTTTTGTTTCCCACGTGGTTTCCTCGACTTGTTCACTTTGCCATAACACTTTAACTGAAGCAACTTCCTTGTTGCTCAATTTGCGGACTTGCCTATTAAGAATAGCGACCGGAATTTCTTCATATGATAACTCTGCATTGACCTCGATAGCCTCGATAGGCACGATGGTGGATGGGTCCCAACCACTTTCTTTAACATAGACACATGGAACACCGGGTGCACTAATGACATTTCAGGGGGCAATTCCAGTCTATAGGCCACCTGTCCTATCCTTTGGGTGACCCGATACGGCCCGACATATCTAGGACTCAACTTCCCTTTCTTCCCAAATCGCATGACTCCCTTCATAGGAGATACCCTCAAGAATACCCAATCATCTACTTGGAATTCCAATTTTCTTCGACGAATGTCCGTATAAGATTTCTTGGCGACTCTGAGCAGCTTTCAGCCTTTCCTGAATGATTTTAACTTTTTCCATAGCCTGGTGCACGAGATCTGGCCCTAACAATTCTGCTTCACCCACTTTGAACCATCCAATCGGAGACCTACATCTCCTCCCGTACAATGCCTCAAATGGGGCCATCTAAATGCTAACATGAAAGCTGTTATTATAAGCAAATTCTATAAGTGGCAAGTGATCATCCCAATTACCTTTGAAATCCAAAACACAAGCCCGTAACATATCTTCAAGCATCTGAATAGTCCACTCCGCTTGACCATCAGTTTGTGGATGGAAAGCCGTACTGAGATTCACCTGAGTACCCAAACCTTGCTGAAATTTCTTCCAAAAATTAGCTGTGAACTGGGCCCCTCGATCTGAGATAATAGAAAGTGGAGTGCCATTAAGCCTTACTATTTCCTTGATGTATAGTTGAGCGTATTGTTCTGCAGTATCCGTGGACTTGACTGGCAAGAAGTGAGCTGATTTGGTGAGTCGATCCACTATTACCCAAATTGAGTCAAACTTGCACTGAGTACGAGATAGCCCTACCAGGAAATCCATGTTGATCATCTCCCATTTCCACACTGGTATTTCCATAAGCTGAGTTAACCCATCGGGCCGCTGGTGCTCAGCTTTTACTTACTGACAATTCGGACATTTAGATATAAAGTCCGCCACACCCCTCTTCATACCGTTCCACCAATAAATTTCCTTGAGGTCACGGTACATTTTCGTAGAACCTGGGTGCACAGAATACCTGGAATTATGAGCCTCCGCTATTACCCTCCCCTAAAGATTATCAACATCTGGAACACATAGCCTACCTTGACATCGTAATACGCCATCCTCACCACCGAGTGAAAATGTCAAAGTATTGTTATTCAAAACGGCCTCCTTCATCTGTGCTAATGTTGGATCAATGAGCTACTTTTCCTTGACTTCCGCTACCAGTGACAATTCTGCTCCATTACGCACCATAAACTTCCCCTTGTCTAAGGTCGAAATACGAACCCCCAGACTGGCAAATTGATAAACCTCCCAAGCCAAAGGCCTCTGATCTGCTCCCAAATGAGCCAAACTACCCATGGACTTCCGACTGAGAGCGTCGGCCACCACATTCGCCTTCCCTGGATGGTATAAAATATCCATATCATAATCCTTGATCAATTCTAACCACTACCGCTGCCTTAAATTCAACTCCTTCTGCTTGAACAAATATTGGAGACTCTTGTGGTCCGAGAACACATCCACATGGACCCCATAAAGATAATGCCGCCATATTTTCAAGGCAAATACAGCTGCCGCAAGCTCCAAATCATGCGTCGGATAAGTCTTCTCGTGATTCTTGAGTTGCCTTGAAGCATACGCTATAACCATCCCATGTTGCATCAACACACACCCCAAACTGACCCTGAAGGCATCGCAATAAACCACAAATCCTTTCGTGCCTTCCGGCAAGGTCAATATCGGCGCCGAGGTCAATCTCGACTTCAATTCCTGAAAACTTTTCTCACAAGCGTCGGACTATTGGAACTTAACTGCTTTCTGTGTCAACTTAGTCAAAAGGGAGGCGAGGGTAGAGAATCCATCCACAAACCTCTGATAATACCCTGCTAAACCCAAGAAGCTACGGATCTCTATTGGGGTCGTGGGTCTAGGCCAATCTTTTACTACTGCAATCTTCTGGGGATCCACCTGAATCCCTTCACTAGAAACAACATGGCCTAGAAAGGTAACAGACTCCAACCAAAATTCACATTTTGAAAATTTACCATACAACTGGTGCTGATAAAGTGTCTGCAGAACTGCCGTGAGGTGATCGGCATGATCCTCCCGGCTCCGCGAATAAACAAGGATGTCATCAATGAAAACAATCACAAAGGAGTCTAGAAATGGCTTGAAGACCCGATTCAAAAAAAACAATAAAAGCTGTCGGGGCGTTGGTTAGCCCAAAAGACATGACCAAGAATTCAAAGTGACCATAGCGAGTTCTGAAAGCGGTCTTAGGAATATCATGTTCTCTGATCTTCAATTGGTGATACCCGGACCGTAGATCAATTTTGGAAAAGAACCTTGCACCTTGCAATTGGTTGAACAAATCATCTATCCGAGGCAAAGGATATTTATTCTTGATGGTGACCTTGTTAAGCTACCGATAATCCATACACATCCGGAGCGACCCATCCTTCTTTCTGACAAAAAGAACCGGGGCACCCCACGGTGACACACTTGGCTGTATGAACCCCTTTTCTAATAAATCCTTTAGTTGTTCCTTTAACTCCCTCAACTCCGCTAGCGCCATTCTGTATGGTGGAATAGATATCGTCCGCGTATCTGGCAGTACATCAATCCCGAAATCAATCTCCCTATCTGGCGGGATCCCTAGAAGCTTGTCCGGAAACACTTCAAGAAACTCATTCACGAATGGCACGGACTCGGGGACAGACACTTCTGAAGTGGTGTCCGCCACCCGGACCAAATGGTAGATACACCCCTTCCTAATCATCTTCGAAGCCTTAAGGTAGGAAATAAACCTACCTTTCGGCACCACATCATTTCCCTTCCACTCAATAACCGGCTCATTAGGGAACTCAAGCCTCATGACTCTCGTTCGGCAGTCAAGTTTAGCAAAGCACGAATAAAGCCAGTCCATTCCCATAATCACATCAAAATCCACCATTTCAAGCTCAATAAGATCGGTCGTGGTAGCACGACCACATACCATGACAACACAATTCCTATAAACTCGCGTGGCTATAATAGAATCACCAACCGGAGTCGATACAAAGAACGGCTCATGAAGTTGTTTGGGTTCTACCCCAAAACTTGAAGCAATGAATGGGGTGACATAAGACAAAAAGGACCCCGGATCAATAAGAGCATAACAATCAATGGCCTGAACAGACAAGATACCTGAAGCAACATCTGGGGAGGCCTCTGCACTCTGGCGACCACTCAAGGTGTAAAACCGGCTGGATACACCTCTACCACGAGCTCCACCCCTAACTACACTACGCCCTGCTGAGGCTAGAGGACGCACGGATGATGTGGCAGCTGAAGAACCGGATGACTGAGCAAATCCCCTACCCATACCATGACTGGGCGCACAACAGTCCCGCTAGATATGACCTCTCACCCCGCATCTATGACACACCGGAATATCCAAATAACAAGTCTTGGAATGGAACCTCCCACACTTGGGGCATGAATCCCTCCTCTGCCGCTGTGATCTCCCTCCTGGACGACCGGAATGATGGGGTCTCCTACTGTCTGAACCTGATCTCAAGTGACTGCTCTGCTGATACTGTGCACAAATGGTGGTGCACTTGCTGAGGACTGGGCATATGACTGGGATGGCCCTGATGGTCGTCTCCCCGGAACTGGTCTCCTTGAGTGACCCGCTGATCGGGCCCTGCTGCTACTCTCCCTTTCTGCCTGTATTTTCAACTTTCTAGCCTCTGTGGCCTGAGCGAACCCCACAATCTTCCCATAATTCATGTCTAAGTGTAAGGTCGTTGTAGCAGCCTCATTCACCACCAAAGGACTATGACCCTGAACGAATCGCCGAACTCGAGCATCCATGGTCGACACTAACTGAGGAGCATACTTGGACAACCTCACAAACTCTATGCGGTACTCCCAAACACTCATATTGCCCTACTTGAGGACCTCAAACTCTATGGCACGGGACGCCATTGTCTCAGCAGGCAAGAAGTGGCCCATGAATGCATCTACAAACTCATCCCATCTAGCCGGAGGTCTTCCCTCCCCACGGGAATCCTCCCACATCTCGAACCACAAATACGCTGCTCCCCTAATAATGTATGAAGCCAACTCAACCCCTTCCGTCTCTGTAGCCTTCATCACTCGAAGGGTCTTATACATTTCATCAAGGAAATCCTGCGGATCACCCTCTAGGTCTGTGCCCGTGAACTCTGGAGGGACCAACCGCAGAAACTGGTTGACTCTGGAGCTGGCGGAATCTCCTTGTCCCCTGGGGGGCACAGGGGCATCATGAGATTTCTGGGCCTGAGCAGCCACTAACTGGGTCAACATATGGATGGCTCCTTTAAGGTCCCCATCAGAAACCCCGAGATTGGAAACTGGAATTGCATCAAGATCAGGAATATCAACAGGAGGGATGGTAGCACCCTCTGCCGCAGCTGGAACAGGAATACTTGGATCTGGAATAGATGGGCCAGGCAGATTCGAGACTGGGGAGTCACTTTCACCCACGGCATCAGGTACATGATTTACAGCCACACTTGGGGTGGCATTGGCCCCGAGGCCGAGTCTAGCTCTCTTATTAGGTGCCATTACCAAAAATTTGGAACAGAGCACGAGTTAGATATAAATACTTCCACTTTTCACTTCACCGCATGATATAGAGTAACAAAGAAGAAGGTAATTTCCTAAATGCCCATGTAGCCTCCAACTTATAGATGTGGTCGATAACACACCGATAAGGAGGACTCTACTAGACACGGCTCCGAGACATCCTAGGACACTTTAAAACCTTAGGCTCTGATACCAAGTTTGCCACACCCCAAAAACTAAGGGGCGCGACCGGCGCTCGACCGGGTAGCCCCCAGCCAAGCGGACCTGGGTGCCTTTCCTATTCCACGTGATACCCTGCGTTTCCATTACCCATTAACCAAGTGAAATAGCCATTTATAAATTTAAACACATTGTTATGAAATTTACATAACATACATAGTTACTTTTCGTGGTTTACAAGTTATACTGCCCAAAATACATAAGTACATAACCCACGTTTCCTGTTTACGGAGCCTCTAAATACAACTGAAAAATAATACGAAAATGCCGGCAACAAGGCTCCGGCTATACCTTACACAAATACCAAAATAAGACTCCGGGAAGAAAAGCGGCATGAGCCATGCAGGTCCCTAAGAGGAAAGGGGCTCACCAATTCAACTAACGGGAGGTGAAGGAGTGCTACTGTCGGTGGGCTGGAGTACCTGTTATGGAACCACCTACAATCATAACACGAATGTAGCGCCCCCAGAAAAAAGGACATCGATACATTTGAATTGTATTGGTATGTATAGACAAACGTTACCCCAAGTAAAATCAAGAAATACACAGATAACAAACAGTAATAGAATCAACAATCAAATGAACATGAAAGGAACAACCAAAGCCAAACAACTCTGCAATCTCTCCTTTTCCCCTTTCAACATTATTTCATCACATCAATGGTTTCACAACTTTCACATATTTTTTATTTCAATAGTGATTTCGATCACTTTTCCACCCTTATTACCTCGGCCACCCTTATCACCACAACCCATACCTTATTACTTCGTGTTGCGGCGCACAAACCGATCCCACCGGACAATCATATTTCACACAACAACAATAACAACAATTCACAAATAGTATTCATAAACATCAATACCAATTCCAACATATACAATAACCCGTACACAATTCAAGTCACAACGATAATTTCCCACAACAAGTCACGTATGATATTGCCACAGTTGTTTCAATTGTATCAATTACGATTTCTTTCCATCGTTTGTTCTACAGCTCTTACCACGTAACACATTCATACCCACACGCACTTGTGTTATTGCCATTTTACTCACACCACTATAACGGAAAACTTAACCAACAACGTTCAAGGCACATTAATCATAAGAATTTCACAAATAGTCCACATAAGTAACCCATACCAATTACTCATACACCAACAAGGTGACTTTACAAAGGTTAAAGTTAGTCATACATACCTGGAGTCGAATTCCCTTTTTAATTTCTACTTTCAATTCACCAACAGCCTAGTACCGTCAATCTAGTTCACAAGTTAACACATATAACTTAGAATTGAAGTTCACAAACTCAGCCCGAACTTACTTAGGTTTCCAACCCCTCTTTTGCAAATCTTTAGTTCTACCCAGTTCCTCTAACTAGATTCTAGGTTTTAAAGGACATGCATGTGTATCTCAACTTCCATTTTCAAGAATTAACGCATGAGAATCCCCTTTTTTGTTTAAATCTGGAAACAATGAAAAAGGGTTGGGGATTTTACCTTCAAGAACGGAGATAAAGATAATTACTTTAAATTTCTCGGCCCGAGTGACTTTGAAGAATCAAATTGATGAAGGTAGGACTTTATCTCTCAAGAATTCTCTCTTCCCTCTCTCTAGTTTTGTTCAGAAAATATGTTAAAATAAGGGGTTGGGGTGTTTTATTGAAGAATGGGTAAGGTTTAAAATTTAGAAAATTGGAGCCTCGAGTCAGGTCTGCGATCGCATTTGCAATCGCAGAGTGGAAATGTGGTCCGCAGAATGGACCGCAAAAGTGCTCCCAACGTCTGAACATACTGCCTGGGTATGTGGCAGAAATGTGGTCCGCATACCCATTCTGCGGTCACATAATGCACCGCAGAACTGCCCCTCACAAAATCCCAAGGGAAATATACGACGACTATGTGGTCCACATATCGATTATGCGATCGCATATCGGATCGCATATTTAACCTCAAATTCAACCAACACACTGACTCACTTTGCGGCAATTATGTGGTCCGCATACCTAATATGTGACCGCATTCTCAATCGCAGAATTGCATTTTCCGGAAAACAGTATTTCTTGACTTTTTATAGCATAGATCAGTATAAAAAGGGTTCAAACTACCAGGTTTTGAGTACATGTTTTTCACGGGGCCTTACATCAGGTTTTCTAGTGCATGGCAATTGGAGACAGTCTCCGAGTCATCGAGTTTGCTTAGGCTCGAAGGACGTTTATTTGTGAGCTTGGAGTTACCTTGCTGGAGTTTTATGATCCTCGAGTTCCGACCCTGGGGTCATGCGGGTGCCAAATTGTTGACGCTAAGTCCCTGAGTATTTCGGGATGCATTTGGTGGAAGGGTTCCTGCCGAGAGTACTCTGCGATTTCCTTGTTTGGAGTACGAGATGCCGAAAGATATTTTTTTATTTATTGGCATAAACATATATCATTTCATTGTTGTGAGCTCGTCCCATGCTAGCGTGGCTCCTCGGACCATTTGGTCAGGTACATAATTCCCTATTGAAACTCTGTATGTCGTTCCCCGATCTTTTTAAGGGGATGGCGCCCTTGAAAGAATATCATCGCTCGTCGTTTGACTGCCGAAGAAGGCATGTGACCTTATCGGATCCTCCTCTGGGGGTACGTTGCTCCGCTAATAATTTTGCTGGCGAGACCCTCTTTGAGGCTAAAGTCCGATTGAGGGGAAAAAGCACGACCGATTGTCTGCATACAGGTTAGTGAAAAAATAATCAAAGGAGTGAAGTAGCTCTTCCTCACTGCGGGATGTGTAGACGACGTTTTGAGATTTGGTATGTCCCCTTTGATCCTTTCGAGGGTGGAGGTATTGATGACGGCGATGCGTCATATGGTGAGGACTCATTGCGTATTACTCCCTGTCGACTATTTTAATCCCGCCCCTTGCGTGGGATTTCATCCTTTTGGCGAAGTGGGGTCGACGATGTCTCCGGGCGGTGTGCTCGTGGCCATCTGAATAAAACGTTCGTGCCTTGTGCCTTCTTTAATGGTACAGAGCTCGGCGTCCCAGCCCAAGCTCAGACGGGCTGTATCAAGAGAATGGTCTTTGTGGCGATCGTCATTTGGAATCTGTCAGAGATTCGAGATGAGGGAGCAATTTGGTCTGGACCGCCCCATTGACTTTGGTCCGACATCATTGGTGTGCTTGATTGAACCACCTGAATTCATGAACGCATGTTTTATTTGAAATAGATCAAACGAGGGAGAGGGTTACCAATGCGTCAGTGTGAGGCCAAGGCGAATTCTCAGTGTCCTTTTCTCTGGATGTAAGGGTGTCCTATGGAATATATCCCTGGACTTATTTTTCCCTGGCGAAGAACAGTTTTACTCTCCATTTTAGGAGTCCTTGGAGGGTGTCGTCGCTCCTCCACTATTGTGGTAATACGTCGCGGCTTGTTTTCTTCATTCTTCCTAGTTGCCTTCCTTCCTTGGGGCTGGATTCGAGCCTGATCGCTCGATAGCACTTGGTGGTGATTTTTATCGAGTAGTACAACTATTACCCTCCTAATATGGTGGCCATTTTTTACCGCGTGGCCGCGCGGGCCTTGTAGTTCCCACACCAGGTTGTGGTTCCTTTGAAGGGGTCTTGGTCGAATAGGTCTGAGCCGCTCGGCGTCCCTGGTTTTGCTTATGGTGATCACGATGTTTGGTATAGCAATGCTGAAATCGTACTCTGCTGGGCAGGGTGTCCCTGACGGCCATGCCTCGTCGAATCTGGTTCTACTGAAGATTCATCGAGGATGTTGCCCTCGAGCCATTTCCCGATCGTTGTGAGGTAGGTTGCATCCTTTGACGTTCCTCCCATCCGCGGCGCATGGATGGTACCTCATTCTATTTGGCATTAGTTCCTTTGCCAGGAGCCTGCTTGGGTATACCGAGCTCTCGGAGGCTCTCGGATGGTGGTCCACGGCCCTGATAAGTGGCTGGTGCCGGGTACGGGCATCCGCAGATCTTGGCCGGGTGTCTGATCAAGCTTCATTTGAAATGCCCTATAGTCATCGGTCACGGTTTGTTTAGGCTTCGGGCGAAGGCTGGTGTTGCCCAGTCATCTGAATCTGGGGGCGATCTCATTCGTTCTATCAGGGAACAAGGCATGACTTCCTGTGGTGTTTCATTCTCTCTTTGTTCGGCCTCAGATGTATCGGGCTCTCCCATTGCTGCTTTGATGGCATCGGCATGTGCCTCTGCGGAGGAATCTACTGGTACTGTAAGCGAATTTATAAGGTCAGGCGCTAGGCTATGGCGTCAAATCATGGTTCCTTTTGAGAGTGTTTCCCATAAATTCTTGATTGAGACGGGCTCGATCTCATCATCTTGAAGGTCACTGCCTTTTCCCGCACATGTGTTAGCGGTGATGCGCTCGTCAGGATCTAAGGTCCTATCGTATTTATGGAGTTCCGGCGTTCCGGATTTCCGTAAAGCGGGTTCCGAGACCGCTTCCTCGGGGTAAAACTGTTGTATGAACTTCCACGAACCTTACTCGTTCCTCTTGGAGAGATCCCCAAGCATCTTCGTTATGGCAGGGCCTGTTATCGATCCGTTGTTGCTTGATCTCTCGGGTACTAGTTCGGATGGGGGAGCTGTTTCTGGTGCTACTATGCTGGGAGTCTTCGGATGGCTTTGCAACTGAGCGATAGACAACTCCTGTGCCTGCAACATTTGCGAGGCTTCGTCAACCTGCAGCGCGCCTTGTGAACCCGCGTCCGCTGGAGTCGGCCCAGATGCGTTATTAGGGTTCTGCGGCATCGCCCCAACCACTGGAACAACCACATCATTTATGCCGTGATTTTCGAGGTGGTTGTTCTCAACTCTATTTACTGAGCCAGACATTTTGACCTGAAATCAAGAGATCTTTGGACAAGAAAAAGTGTGAAAGATAACGTGCGTTTGTGCAATGGAACTAGCAAGAAAATAATCATTATTATTTTTAGCCCCACGATGGGCGCCAAAGTGTTTACCATGAAAATGGTAACAACAGTTAAATTTGTAAATGGGATTCTAAAAATACGTGATCTATTCTCGAACTAGTTGGTTAGATCAATTGATGCTAAGAATATGAAGTTTAATGATGAAATGCAAGCTAAGAACGAGGTGACAATCAAACCTAAAGGCTTACTGTCGGGGCGTGTCTCACTAAGGGGATACGGGCTAAAATGGGGAGTTGAATAAACCGAGAAACCTGTTGCCCGGGTGTAAGACTAGTCGATGAGGGACCTCAGGGTTGATGTCAGGGTCGAGCTCGAGCTATCAGGGGCAGTCGAGAATGGAATAACAGTTAAGATATGACTAAATAAGGCTTGTTATACCTGTGAGCACGTGATTTTTGCCTTACGAAAAACTACTCCAAAATAAATCAAAAGATAAAATAAATTTCTTTTACTGTGTAATTTTTGAATTTGCGTGGTGTTAAATACTTGTGTTATGTCCGTAAGTGTTTACATTGTCATAACAAAATGAAAAAAATAAAATAAAATACATATTGCATGCATATAGGATTTAATTATGCATTTAAAAGATAATTTAAATAAAATCACAAAAAAATATGCAATCGTTCTATTTTAAATATTCCACTGTGTGATTGATGTTTTGTCTATGTGTTAAATAATTGTTATAGAGTAATTAATATATTTTTGTGAAGTTAAAATTATTTTATAGTTAATATTAAAAATTTAAATTAGAAAAAATGAAAAAAATATATATATATATATATATATACAAAATCGGACCTGGATTAAAATCCAGGCCCAAAACATTTTAACTACCCCCCCACAACCCAATCCAAACAACCCAGGCATCCGGTCCAAATCAAACGAGTCAAAACGACATCGTTTGATTGTGGTGTATCAGGGATCGTTGGATCAAAGCCAACCAACGGCTGAGATCCCACGAACTTTAACCCATGCCCATTACCCGACCCAGTGCCCCGATTCAGCCCGACCCCAGCAGTAAACCAAACGACACCGTTTGGTTAAGTGAATAAATCCTGACCACTCATCCTACTTGATCTAACGGATAGTATTGATCCACCCCACCCCTATATAAGTCCCAAGCCCCTACCCCGGCCCCTAACTGAACACCCCCCTCCTCTCACTGTTCATCATCTTCCTCAGACCCCCCCTAACCCTAGCCGCCCTAGGATCCCACCGCCTGAAACCCGGTGGCATCAACACCGCCGGTCACCAAAATAATACCCTAGAATCCCCTGAACATCCTCTACACAAATCTAACATTGGTTTCCTTCGAATCAGGTCCCAACTCTTCGAATCTTAAATCGAAGGTTGGCCTGAAAACCTTACCTTCTCCGATGGCTTCCAAAATAACACCACAACTTCCCCTAGATACCCTCATCACGGATCTGTTAGTTGCATGGCTCGAATCCTACTGGAACTGCTCGAATCTTCATTTGAAGATTCGAGTAAAACCTGAACCTACCCCAACCTACCTCAAACTAACACCAAATGACCCCTAGGCCTCCCTCACCCTTGTGTCATCTTTGGTTCCCTTCGAATCTACCCAAAAGTGTTCGGATTTAAGATCCAGGAATTTGAAACCCTAAAAATTTTCCAATCTTGGAATTTTTCCGATTCGAGTGAAGGACTGAGGTCTAAGAGACTTTAATCGAGGTATTCTCAACTGAGAATACTTCGAGTAAAGTCTGTTCAGCCTCAAAAATGTCCGAATCCAAGTTGAGTTGAGTTCGGTTGAATTCGAAGGTTCAGAGGTAATTTCTGTTTCTTTTATGTGCATTCTGCGTGTATTCCATGTTCATTTCATTAGTTTGTTTGATTTTTTATAATTTTTCTAGTCAATTTTGTTATATTGTCCCCTACCCGTCTACTTGATTCCAAATGAATTGTTTTTGTTGATTTTGTTTGTTTACAATGTGTGTAATCGACTCGATTAAGTTCGTCGATTAGTTATATTACGAATTTTCATTTCTGAAAATGCTGACTGAAACAGTCTGCTTCTATTGTTTTAGACTGATTATGGACAAATGTTGTAAATAGCCAACTGATTAATACTCGTCAATTAAATCATGTTTGTTTGTGAATCAGTGAATTCAAATGTATGTTGTATATGTTGTTTTCTGAACAGGGCATTGTCAGTATATTGACAATGCTCCTGTGTATGTTTGATCTTAGTTCAATTTGAAGATCAGTTTGAATTATTATGCTGAACTCAGTGTAATATTGTTGTAATGTCAAGTTTGAATTCAAGTTTACAAATGTTGATTGGATATAATTGTGTTAGGGGGTTACATTCTTAGTCAGGATTCAGTCCAAACTTTAGGATTGGTTTGTAGCTGTTGTAAATCAGATTAATAATCAGGCTTATACAGATTTTAAAATCTGTATTGTTAAGATGCTGAATTTAAGGCAGTAATACCAGTAGAAAACAGTAAATCTGGACATTTCTGGGATATAACAATGAGGATAACATGATAGCATAATGGGATGAAAGTGAAAAGTTAGTGACTATTAGTTAATGATACTAATGGGGAACAAGGGATAATGGGTAGTTGAAAATCAGGGAAAAGTTAGCATAATGGGATTTAAAGTGGAAAAACAGATTGTTAATGGAAATTTTCTGTTTTTTAAAAAAGAAAAAGGGGTCCAGGCAGACCTGTATAAGAAGGGGGAATGGGGACTGACTTAAAAGAGGACGGGAGAACAGATTTTTAAGGAGAATTTAAGAAAAAATATACCTAGAGTGAGATAAAAGAGAAAATCCAGCAGAAAAATCAGATTCACCTTGGAATCTGAATAGGAAGAGAAGAAAATCTGAAAAAAATACAGTTTTCAGACAGAGAGATAGAGTTTAAGGGGACTGGAAGGGTTACAGTCATAATAAATTTGAAGTAGGGTTACAGTCACACACACACACAGATACAACAGCAGCAATAGAAAATCAGAAAAATGGGAATTAGAAACCGAAAAGAAATTGAAATCTGAAATATTGTTCTTTTGTTGAATCTGTTCAACTTTACTTGGTTCCACTGATTCAGTTAACATCTGAAGTGTCTTTTAAAAAATAACTGTACTGTGCATTTGTTTTCTTCGGGTCTTATTATTGCTCAAATCTGTGGGAATAATGGTATTTTGCTGTTTTTGTTACTGCTGCAACTGCTGAAACTTACTTTTTCTACCTCCATTTCCAGGTACATATCCTTTTAAATTCTATGTTGGAAAGAGATTCAGTATGACAGATAAATGAAGCTTGAATTGTAATAATATCTTTATTCATTTAAGCTCTTTAATTAAAAATTCAGTTTTGTTTCTGGATCAAATAAGTAGTATATGTTGATAGGATGACTGTAAGTTAAATATCCTTTATTGAAGACTGTATAAGTGTTGTAACAAGGTTAATTTTCTAAATTTTCATTAAAGTATAGTTGTGATTAAGATTGTCAAGGTAGGAAACATGGCATAAAGTGGGCCATTATTTAAATTTTATGGTGTTGTTAGCTAAGTAAAGAGTAATGTAGAAATATCAAGAAAACTACATTACTAACTCTTGTTGTTAAATAAGGTTAAGATGGTATTGATGGTATATTTTTATAAAGATAATAGATGTGTGTATAAACGTTGGTGAAAGGTGATATGATATAGCTTGTTACGATGTTAAAACGTTATGAATGTTTACGACATACAGTTAGGTTGCATGTAAGGTAATTTTATTGAATTAACTTGTATAATAACTCCTTTCCTATAAACTCGATGCCTATCTACCTTCATAAAACAAATTGACCAAATAATTAGGCCTATTAGATTAAAAGCGAGTATATGAGAATGAAACGAGATGTATAAGCACCAATTGCAACACTTTATATCAATGGTAATTAGAAATAGAATTTGTTAGTTTCATATACAATTCATTCTTTGGCATACATATATATGTTGTATTTGCTAAAAATCAAATTTTTATCCTTTCACTGTGAATTTGAATAGTCTTGGGATGAACATAATTAATACTCGGAAATTATAGTCAACGGGCAATATTTAAAAATTGTGATTTTTTTTTAAAAGAATTTAAAGACATCCCTTGAATACGAATTTCTCAGTATTTTCATATAAAATGTGTAGATACAACAAACAATTTGTGGAAAATCCCTAATATCATTACAAATATTTTGCGCAATTAGGGATACGTTCGCGTACCCTGATTATATTTTTAAAAGCAAAATTCGGATTATGCGTACGCGCAATTTCGAGCGAATATTTAATAAAAGGATTTTTTCAAAGGCGTTAAATTAATTTCATAAAAACCCGCGATGTGCGGTTCAATATTTAAGAAAAACAAATATTCCTGATTCAACACAATTTCGAAAAAATGATTGCTTAATAAATATATTATCAAAAGTTATTGTGTACACGTACGCGTGACACAATTCTGCATTTTTAAATTTATAACACGAATATACGTACGCGTAATTCGATTCAAAGAAGGGTCCTTAATCACAATAAGTAAAAGCGGTAGAAAAATCACGTAACAAGAAAAATGTATTTAATAAAATCAAGATAATTAAGCCAATAATAAAAACAGTTAAGCGACCGTTCTAGAACCACGGAATTCGGAAATGCCTAACACCTTCTTCCGGATTAACAGAATTCCTTACTCAGGATTTCTGGTTCGCAGAATAATAAACAGAGTCATATTCTCTTCGATTCAGGGATTAAAATTGGTGACTTGGGACGCCTTAAAATTCCCAGGTGGCGACTCTGAAATAATTAAATAAATCTCGTTTCAACTGTCCTTTAATTGGAGAAAACTCCCCCACGCGCCCCTGCGGGCGCGGTAAAAAGGAGGTGCGACAGCTCTGGCGACTCTGCTGGGGACAATAGTGGTTTCTATCTTCCACTGTAACCCAGAACCATTGGTTCAGGGTTTAAAGAATTCGAGCTTAAAATATCTGTGTTAATTGGCTTTATTTACTATGAGATTTTCAATTGTTTATATGCTAATATGCTAAATGTTGCTGTTTACTGCTTTAATATTATTTGAATTGTGAATATATACAACTGCTACGAAACCCCCTTCTTTCTGAGTCTTCTGAATTTATGATGTACACGTGCGCGTGACCCACCTTTCTGTTAAAGTCATACCAAATAAGACGGAGTTGGGACAAGTAACTAGGCCGGGCAGACTTTCGTGCTCCCGGTACGTTGCCCTCGCTTCGGCTCAAACTGTTCGTTTGGGTAAGCCAGGTTTAGAACAATCAACCTAAGGTTTTACACTTAGAATAACTCAGCCATGTACCGGATCCCTAATAGGAACGAATATTTGCATCATATGCATTTGGCCTTGGAGACTCAACACAAGGGTTGGGTCTGTCTAGGACAGGTGAACCCGAAATAAAAAGACCATCATGATGCATCCTATTTGCTACTTGTGCATTCATTTGCCTCGAACATGTTTGTTGACCAGTTTAAATGAAATCATGGTGAGAAGAGAGGAATAAAATGGGTTGTTTTAAAAATTTCGAAAAAAAAATATAGTTTTAAATTTTGAAATAAAGGTATTTAATAAATAAAAGAAAATTCGAAAAATGATTTTTTTTAGTATAAACTTTCAAAATGAATTTTGACTTTATCAAAATTAAATTTCAGATACAAAATGAGCACCACACAAAGCCCCTCATCCACAAGTACGGAAGAATTTCTATGTCAGCTTCAAATGTGGTGGTATGATTTAGGCGAAGACGGTCAAAAATGGGTCGTCAAGCATTTGGGAAATCTCACGGACATTATGAAAGTTAAACCCCGTGATGATCTGATTGCGGCGTTAGTAACTTTCTGGGATCCTGTTCACAATGTTTTTCGTTTCTCTGACTTCGAGCTTACTCCTACATTAGAGGAGATAGCTGGCTATGTTGGTTTTGACGGAAGTTTAAGAAATCAAAGCTTGATATTCACAAAGGCTCCTTCGGTACATCGATTCTTCGGTCTTCTGAACATCAGCAGTCAAATCAGGAAAAGCAATATTATCAATGGATGTTGTTCCTTCAACTTTTCGTATTCAAGGTTCGGAAAGTCAGATGGGTTCGAAATTCATGAGAAAGGCCTTACCAATAAGCAAAACAAAGACA
The DNA here is from genome assembly GCF_000715075.1 of Nicotiana tabacum. Lineage (NCBI taxonomy): Eukaryota > Viridiplantae > Streptophyta > Magnoliopsida > Solanales > Solanaceae > Nicotiana > Nicotiana tabacum. The sequence goes on from NC_134087.1 coordinate 137,911,752, forward strand.
CTTGGCAGATTCACCGTCGCTTTGCTTTCATGGTGGCTTTTCTAGGAGTCATGGTCTTTCCAAACAAAGAGCGAACAATTGATATTCGCACCGCGAAAGTTGTGCAACTCCTCACGACCAAAGAAAATCACACCCTTGTCCCCATCATTCTATCAGATATTTATCGGGCTTTAACTTTATGTAAATCAGGAGCAAAGGTCTTCGAAGGATGCAAAATTTTGTTGCAAATGTGGGTGATGGAGCATCTCCAACAACAGCCCAAGATCATACAGTATGGGTCAAACAATGATAATTGCATCGAGAGCTATGAGGAAAGAACAAAAAATTATCAGGCTCCAGAAGGGATAGAAGCATGGGTATCTCATCTAAAGGCTTTAACGGCAAATCAAATTGAATGGACTCTGGGATGGCTCCCGATGAGGGAAGTAATACACATGTCAGCCTCAAATAGTTATCTACTACTATTGGGATTGAGAAGCATTCAGCCATATGCACCACTGAGAGTCCTAAGGCAATTAGGGAGATATCAAATAGTTCCTGATGATGAAGATTTGAGTGTGCAAGTAATCGAATTACACCCAGAAGCCATTATTCCCGAGGCTCTACTTCAGCAGATGTGGAATGGGTGCCGATACTTGAAAAGTGATACTCAAGTCCCAGACGCTACAAAGGGTGAGATAAATCCTGGATATGCAAGGTGGTTCGAAAAACGGTCTCGCGTGGATGATGTACCAGAACCTGAGCTAAAAAGGCCAACAAAAAGACCCCATGTTCAATACTTCAGTGATAAAATCCAAGAACGGTTGATCTGGGGAGAAAAGGAAAAAGGGTACAAAGCAACTATCCATGCCCTAAAAGAAAATCTAAGAAGCCTCAGTTTGGAGAAAGATTTGCAAGCACAAGAAGCCAAAGGCGAGAAGAAGAGTCTAGCTTGTGAGAATGAAAATCTTCATGCTCGATTCCAAAAAATGAAAAGAGTTTCTGAAACGCCAAAGAGGAGCTGGAAGGATAAAAAACCATCGCCAATCTCTTTGAAAGAATGCAAGATTATGATTTCATTCTTGCGGAAAACGAAAGGGTGTTGAGCAAAGCAAAAGAAAGGATCCAACAATTAAACGAAGAAGCCAGATCTAACAAGGAACGCCAGGATAGGCAATCCGAAAAAGACAAGGCACAATTCAAGAAGGAAAAAGACTATTGGACGCGATCAGAAGACCAGCTTCGTGCACAACTAGAAGAGGCAAGAAGATGCAACAGAGAACATCAACAAGCGGATCTCGACAGGGAAAGATCGCAAGCAAGATTAGAGCAGGCTAGACTCCGAGCTCTGTTAGAATCAGCTCTAGATCGTGAAAACCGTGTCAAAGATATAGCCACCACTCGTCAGCAGCAATTGCAAGACCAAGACCAACGTCTCCAAGGTTTCAGGGCACAAATCCACGACCTGGCAGTCTTCACATCTCAAAGTTATGTAAACTGCCAAGGAATGGATTATGAAAGATTTACTGAGCATGCGCCCACTTTTGCTCGTCATCTAGCAATGGAGTTGGAAAGGATGTATCATACGCTGGGAGGCCATCCAGGTCAAGCACCACATTGAGCAGATAATCTAATATTTGACAACAAAAATGGAAAGTGGGGCATGTTGTGAGATGTTATGAAGTGTATCTTTTATTCTGATTTAAGTGTGTGTGTTTCAAGCTATTTTCTTAAAGTTTTCAAATGTAATTCCATCTTCGTGTAATGAATAAAAGTGATTGCCTTTAGTCCGAACTACGCAAGGTCTGATTCATGTAAGGGCATGATACGTAGGCAATCTCTCAGATTCGACCACCACGATAAAAGATATATATAATAAATAAAAATGAATAACAATAAAAATTTCAAGAAGGCTGGGACGACACAAGCAGCCGAGCAAATGCATAATAGAAAGGGATTATTTGTCTAGGAGCATTGCATCTCAACGTGTGATTATATATGTGTTAAACTCTCAAAACTAACAAATTTGTTCATTTTCAGAATTCAAGCAGTTAGTTTCTCTAAAGAGTATACTGGCATATTATCACTATCACACAAGATCAAAAGGACCAATACCCGAAAGTATGTCTATCCCAGATGTTGACACAGGTATGGAGATAGAGGAAATGGATGTCGGGAAAATGAAAGAAGAGATGTTTAAGCTCAAGCAGCAAATGGCTGAGATGTACCAAGCTTGGTCTACAGGACAGTTACCCCCATCTTACCCAAATAACCCTTCTCCATCAATGACCCAAACTCAGGATAATATCATCACTGAATTATCCCCAAACTTCCCCATTTACCAGCACTACCGAGGCACCACCTCTCAGACACCGCAGTCTCCACCTCCAAAACCCGTTCCATATTTTCCTCCACCTATGACTCCTATTTTCGTAGCACCTCCCCCTGCTACATTTCATAAATCTCCAAGTGAGCCTACATTCCAGGCCCAAGACAACCAATATTACCCCCGGAACCCACCCTCAAAGCTTCCGAAATTCATTCAACTACTCCTCGTTTTGATCTCCCAACCGAAATTGACAAGCCAGCCAAAAATGCTGAGCAAGAAGAGATGTTCAGGAAGGTCAAGAGTCTAGAACAATCGTTCAGAGACATGCGAGGATTAGGTGGGCAAGTCAGTGTAGCCTACAAAGATTTGTGCTTGTTCCCAAACGTACAATTACCAGTTGGCTTCAAGATGCCCAAATTTGACTTATACAACGGGCACGGTGACCCAGTAGCCCACTTAAGGGGTTTCTGTAGCAAGATGCGAGGAGCTGGGGGAAAAGATGAATTATTAATGGCTTACTTCAGTCAAAGTCTAAGCGGATCAGCTTTGGAGTGGTATACACGCCAGGACCATGGGAGATGGTACACCTGGGATGACCTGGCACAGGCATTCGCATACCATTTCCAATACAATCTGGAAATCATCCCAAATCGATTATCTTTGACAAAATTTGAGAAGAAACATAATGAAAGTTTCAGAGAGTATGGTTTTCGGTGGAGAGAATAGGCAGCAAGAGTGGATCCTCCTATGAAGGAGAGCAAAATGGTAGACTACTTCCTCCAAGCCTTGGAACCGACTTACTATGCCCATTTGGTTTCAGCGGTTGGGAAATCATTCAACGAAGTAGTAAAGATGGGAGGTATGGTGGAAGAAGGCCTCAAGACAAATAAAATCATGAGCTATTCAGCAATTAAGGCAACTACTCAAGCTATTCAAGGCGGGGTAGGAGGAATCGGAAGAAAGAAGAGGGAGGAAGCAGCAGTAGTTGATTCAGGAATTTGGCCGGGACCCAGAGGTTCACCGCTTTACTATAATCAACAACGACCTCGCCAATCAGCTTACCACCATGATTCATCCCAACACTACTATCACCCTTCAGAGCCTCATTTTTCCATTAACCATGCTCAAGCATACAATCAACCACCTGTTCACACCAATTGGCGTGCTCCTGTCACACCAAATACTTACCCACGAGCCTATCCCGGACCAGGTTTTAGGCCTAGGCCAGCATTCAGGGGAGAAAGGGAACAGAAAAAGAAAACTTACACTCCATTGGGAGAGTCTTACACTAGTCTGTTCCACAGGCTGAGACAGCTAGACATGCTGAGACCAATACAATCCAAGCTACCCAATCCTCCTCCAAAGAATCTGGATTACACCATTAGCTGTGAATATTGCTCCGGTGCACCAGGCCATGATACAGAGAAATGCTGGCATTTGAAAAATGCAATACAAGAGCTGATTGATACTAATAAAATCGAGGTTCAAACCCCCGAAGCCCCAAATATCAATAGAAATCCAATGCCAGCCCATCAAGAGGCTAATATGATAGAAATCATACAAGCTGATGGGGAGACAAAGAAGCCGTCACAAACTGTCATGATGATCAAGTCTCATGAAGCCAAGCCAGATAAGCAGTTAATAGAGGAGAAGCCGGTGTCTAAGCAAAACAAAAATGGTGATGAACTATCTATGATAGTCGATGAGGGGTCATCGAGCAAAGTTGCCGCAAAACAAGAAAGGCCGAAAATAATAGTACCAGGGGTTGCTAACAAACCCATTGTATTCGTGGAAGGAGCCCGTACAGATCAGGTTATTATTGCACCTGTAATCCAGCTGCCGGTCATCAACAACAAAGCCATCCCATGGAACTACGAACGGGTGACTGTAATGTACAAAGGCAAAGAAATCAAGGAAGAAGTGTGTGAGGTGCAAGGCTTGACTCGTTCGGGAAGATGTTTTACTCCCGAAGAGTTGAGAAAAACTAAAAATAATCCAACGCCAACAAAGAGAGTTGTGACGGAAGAAGAAGCGGAAGAGTTTTTAAGAAAAATGAAACTCCATGATTATTCTTTTGTGGATCAATTAAAGAAGATCCCCGCTCAAATTTCATTGTTGTCATTACTGATCCATTCAGAGGAGCACCGTCTGGCTTTGATGAAAATCCTGAATGAGGCTCATGTTCCTGAAAAAATCTCTGTAAATCATTTGGGAAAGATAGCCAACAGAATCTTTGAGACAAACCGAATTACATTTGCTGATAATGAATTACCTGTGGAAGGTACCGTGCACAACAGAGCTCTTTACCTCACAGTGAAATGTGAAAACTCCGTAGTAACCCGGGTATTGGTTGACAATGGGTCAAGTGCAAACATATGCCCTCTCTCCACTTTAAGCAAATTAAAAATTAAAGAGGAGAGGATCCAGAAGAATAGTATCTGCGTACGAGGGTTTGACGGTGGAAGAAGAGATTCATTTGGCGACATAGTATTGGAACTAACAATAGGGCCAGTTGAATTCACAATGGAATTCCAAGTGTTGGACATAACTGTTTCTTACAACTTGTTGTTGGGTCGACCATGGATCCATGCTGCTAAAGCAGTCCCGTCTACACTACATCAGGCTGTCAAGTTTGAATGGGATCATCAAGAAGTAGTCGTGTATAGAGAATAAAGTTTAAATGCTCACAGCAGTACCATTGTACCGGTCGAGGGAACAGAAAATGACCAGGGACCATGGGTATACCAAGTGACCGACACAGTGTCGATAGAGAAAATTCCAGAGGGGAAATATCTTCCAAATCCAAAGATATCCTCTGCATCAGTCATGGTAGCTTATGAAATGTTAAAACTGGCTTTATACCCGGCAAAGGTCTGGGTTTATCTTTGCAAGGAATTATACAACCAGTATCTCTCCCCGAGAACTGGGGAACATTCGGTTTGGGGTTCATACCCACTGCCAATGATGTGATAAGGGCTAGGAAGCTGAAACACCAAGCATGGGTTCTTCAAAAACCAGTCCCACATCTGTCAAAGTCTTTTGTCAAGACCGATGCTAAAAATCGCCTGATAACAACAATTCCTAAATCCCGGGTCAATCCTGAGAAGGAATTAATTGAAAGGTTCGAGAAATTGTTTAGTGATGTGAATATGTTGGAAAGCGGAGAAGGGTGTAGCAACGCAGAAGTTCAATTCGTTGGTCCAGAAACAAAGCTCAATAATTGGAAAGCCACTCCTCTCCCAATTCGAAAGGAGTCTTGGTAGTTTATTTTGATTTTCTTTCAGTTCGTTTGGGTTACTTCAGGGTTGTAATCCCAAAGCTTATCTTACAGTTTGTTTGAAGTGTGCAAACCTTGTTATCTTTCATCATCCAATAAAAAGCAGTTTCCTTTTTATTATCATTCCTAATAGCTTTCTTTTCTTTTTCTTCTTTCCTGTACAGTTCCTTTTACGCTGGCTCTAGTGATATGGCATGCATGAGGAATCCTCAGCCCAGTCTTAAAAATCAATCTGGTTCCGAAATATTAATTCAAGAAATATATTGTGATTATGAATCAGAATATGATGAAGATGAGGTTTTTGAAGATATTAGTAAAGAGTTAATTCACTTTGAGGAAAAAATCAAACCTAACTTGAGTGATACCGAGGACATCAATATAGGGGACACGAGTAATATCCGAGAAACTAAAATAAGTGTCCATCTGGAACCAAAGATCCGAGAGGAGTTAATTAGAGCACTCATAGAATTCAAAGATGTTTTTGCATGGTCGTATGACGACATGCCGGGCCTGAGCACTGATTTAGTGGTTCACAAATTGCCCACCAATCCAACGGTGCCTCCTGTCAAGCAGAGGCTGAGAAAATTCAAGCCTGACATGAGTGTGAGAATTAAGGAAGAAATCACCAAACAATTGGAAGCAAAGGTCATTCGAGTCACTCGATATCCTGTTTGGTTGGCTAATATCGTTCCTGTACCAAAGAAAGACGGCAAAATTAGAGTATGCGTCGACTATCGCAATCTCAACAAAGCAAGTCCAAAGGATAATTTCCCATTACCCAATATCCATATTTTGATCGACAATTGTGCCAAGCATGATATAGGGTCTTTCGTGGATTGTTATGTCGGGTATCATCAAATTCTAATGGATGAAGAAGATGCAGAAAAGACGGCATTCATCACACCATGGGGAACTTATTGCTATCGGGTAATGCCATTCGGTTTAAAGAACGCCGGAGCAACCTATATGAGAGCAATGACCACAGTGTTTCATGATATGATACACAAGGAGATTGAGGTATACGTGGACGATGTGATCATAAAATCAAAGCATCAGGCCGACCACGTTGGGGATGTGAGGAAGTTCTTCTTAAGACTTCGCAGGTACAACCTCAAGCTTAACCCTGCCAAGTGCGCATTTGGAGTTCCGTCTGGAAAATTGTTGGGATTCATAGTCAGTCGACGAGGCATCGAGCTAGACCCCTCAAAGATCAAAGCCATCCAAGAACTGCCACCTCCAAGAAATAAAACTGAAGTAATGAGTTTGTTGGGGAGGTTAAATTACATCAGCAGGTTTATTGCTCAGCTCACAACAACCTGTGAGCCAATTTTCAAATTGTTAAAAAAGGATGATGCGGTCAAATGGACCGATGAGTGTCAAGAAGCGTTCGATAAAATAAAAGGGTACTTGTCGAACCCACCCGTGTTGGTCCCGCCAGAGCCAGGAAGACCTTTGATTCTTTACTTAACGGTTTTGGAAAATTCATTTGGTTGCGTATTGGGGCAACATGACCTCACTGGCAGAAAAGAACAGGCCATCTACTACCTTAGCAAGAAGTTCACAGCTTATGAGGTTAAGTATACTCATCTAGAAAAGACATGTTGCGCCCTAACATGGGTAGCTCAAAAATTGAAACACTATTTGTCATCCTACACTACTTACCTCATTTCTCGGTTGGATCCATTAAAATACATTTTTCAAAAGCCTATGCCAACGGGAAGACTTGCAAAGTTGCAGATATTTCTCACGGAATTCGACATCATCTATGTGACTCGAACTGCAATGAAGGCTCAAGCACTGGCCGATCATTTAGCCGAAAACCCGGTCGATGAGGAATATGAGCCATTGAAGACTTATTTTCCTGATGAAGAAACAATGCATATCGACGAGGTGGAGCAAATTGAAAAGCCTGGCTGGAAACTTTTCTTTGATGGAGCCGCTAACATGAAAGGAGTCGGAATAGGAGCTGTAATCATTTCTGAAACAGGGCATCACTATCCTGTTACGGCTCAATTGCGATTTTATTGCACCAATAATATGGCTGAATATGAAGCTTGCATTTTGGGGTTAAGGCTAGCTGCAGACATGGGTATCCGAGAAATCTTAGTCATGGGAGATTCGGATCTTTTGGTACATCAAATTCAAGGAGAATGGGAAACCCGAGACTTGAAGCTCATCCCATACCGACAATGTCTACATGATCTTTGTCAGCGGTTTCAATCAGTGGAATTCCAACATATTCCAAGAATCCATAATGAGGTTGCCGATGCATTGGCTACCCTAGCATCAATGTTGCACCATCCGGACAAAGCTTATGTAGATCCAATACATATTCAAGTCCACGATCAGCACGCTTATTGCAATATGGTTGAAGAAGAATTTGATGGTGAACCATGGTTCCACGATATCAAGGAGTATATCAGGATGGGGATATATCCCGCACAAGCCACAGGGGATCAAAAGAGGACCATTAGGTGATTGGCAAATGGATTCTTCTTAAGCGGAGGAGTTTTGTATAAAAGAACACCAGATCTTGGATTATTGAGATGCATAGATGCCAGACAAACTGCAGCTACCATGTCTGAAGTACATTCAGGAGTTTGCGGACCCCACATGAGTGGATATGTGTTGGCAAAGAAAATCCTCCGAACCGGTTACTATTGGCTTACCATGGAGCGAGATTGTATCAGTTTTGTGCGCAAGTGTCATCTATGCCAAATACACGGAGATTTGATTCATTCTCCACCATCCGAGTTGCACACAATGTCGGCACCATGGCCCTTCGTTGCCTGGGGCATGGATGTGATTGGACCAATTGAGCCGGCAGCATCCAATGGGCACAGGTTCATTCTGGTAGCTATCGATTATTTTACCAAATGGGTTGAGGCCAAGACATTCAAATCAGTGACCAAGAAAGCTGTGGTCGATTTTGTCCATTCAAATATCATATGTCGATTCGGAATCCCGAAGGTGATCATCATAGATAACGGTGCTAATCTTAACAGCAACTTAATGAAGGAAGTATGTCAACAGTTTAAGATTACACATCGTAACTCTACCCCATATCGACCCAAGGCGAATGGAGCAGTAGAAGCAGCCAACAAAAACATAAAGAAGATACTTCGGAAAATGATAGAAGGTTCAAAACAATGGCATGAAAAATTACCATTTGCATTATTGGGATACCGCACTACTGTTCGCACTTCAGTAGGAGCAACTCCTTATTTGTTGGTATATGGCACTGAAGCAGTAATTCCTGCAGAAGTTGAGATTCCTTCCCTTCGGATCATCGTCGAAGCAAAGATTGATGATGATGAATGGGTCAAAACCCGTCTAGAACAGTTAAACTTGATTGATGAAAAACGATTGACCGCAGTATGCCATGGTCAATTATATGAAAGAAGAATAGAAAGAGCATACAACAAAAAGGTGTGTCCCCGGAAGTTTGAAGTAGGTCAGCATGTGCTGAAATGTATTCTTCCACATCAGGTTGAGGCAAAAGGCAAATTTGCCCTGAATTGGCAAGGACCATTCATTGTGACCAGAGTATTATCAAATGGTGCACTATGCTTAACAGACATTGAAGGCAAATGCATAGATATGGCGATCAATTCTGATGCGGTAAAGAGATATTATGCATAACTTTTTGAGTGTTTGTATTTAGCATTATTTCGAAGATTGGAATGACAAAGGCAATTTATTCTGCTATCCAAACACTATACCATTTGCTTCCCCTTTGAGCCATACTGGTTTCTTTCCTACCCTCTCTTGGAATCAATAAAAAATCAAGTATGAAATAAGTAATAAAAAAAATTTAGTGAACTACGTTTGACCTGATTCCTCAAAGAAGGATACGTAGGCGCCTCACGGCTCGGTCATAGGGTGCACAATATACATGATGTGCACAAAAAGAAACATCAAGCGACCCCAATCAAGGAACTAAGGCAAGAATTGTATTGGAAATAAGAAAAAGATTCCAAGAGTTGTAATTTTAAACACATACCAAAACTGTTTAGCTTTTAATACCTTTTCCATTTCTAACCCCATACCAGAAAGACCTTTCGACCAATCTTAGAAAAATGTTGATTCAAGCAAATGAAGATGGTTCATAATACTCTGGTACAAACAAGAAAAAAAAAGTAAAAATGAGAGAGTCTTATAGGTGAAAACCCACACGGGCACCATAAGGCGACGGAAGTTGAGAGAAAAGTAAAATGAGAGAGTCTTATTGGTGAAAACCTTCGTGGGCACCATAAGGCGAAAAGGAAGTGAGAAATAAACAAATGAGGAAAGTTTATCGGTGAAAACTCTTTGAGACGTTGCAAGTCCAACAGGTCTGTGAAATGAAAAATGAGGTTGGATTATGGGAATTTTGGCAAAAACAAAAATGAGACAATTGAAAGGAGATTGATTAAAAGACTGTGGTGATTAATCCGAAATGCATACCCTGATCATTGGTGCCAGTAACTCCAATCAGATAAGTTTTTATTCTTTCTCCAACAGTCATCCAAACTTGGATTTTTCTTTTCATTCTATAATTGTCGAAATCAGCGTGTTTCGCCACTAATAAATCTTACTTTTCTAAAAGCTTTGAGATAAGTTTTATTCCAAACAAATAAGAAGGAATGTCAAGGTATACTACCAAGATTCAAGGTTACATAATGCAAAATACGGCCACGAAAGGTGGGAAATAAAAGATATGGGTGTAAGAAAGGTGAAATCAAAAATGGATCAGCAAAGTCAGAAGGGACATATGATTACAGTTAAAAGGGTTTGAAGGAAAACATACAGAGGGGAATCCTATAGTCAAGAATCAATTACGAGGACAAAACAGTCTTTTCAACCATTCCAAGGCAATAAAGAGAGACGAAGAGAAGCCTCACCATCGACAAAAATACCCCAGTTAACCACCCTGCTTTAAACTAACGAAGTTTTCTTTGATTTAAAACAGGGGCAAATACAATATTTGTGTCAGGAAATACCTCGTAAAGAATTGAAGAAGTCAGGCGTCCACCTGGAGAATGAGGATAAGAATAGAAGAAGTCAGGCGTCCACCTGGAGAATGAGGATGAAGAATTAAAGAAGTCAGGCGTCTACCTGGAGAATGAGGATTAAAGAAGTCAGGCGTCCACCTGGAGAATGAGGATGAGAAAAAGAAGAAGTCAGGCATCCACCTGGAGAATGAGGATAAGAATTGAAGAAGTCAGGCGTCCACCTGGAGAATGAGGATAAGAATTGAAGAAGTCAGGCGTCCACCTGGAGAATGAAGACAAAGAATTGAAGAAGTCAGGCGTCCACCTGGAAAATAAGGATAAAAAAATTAAAGAAATCAGGCGTCCACCTGGAGAATGAGGATGAGAATTAAAGAAGTCAGGCGTCCACCTGGAGAACGAGGACGAAGAAGTTAAAAAGAAAGTCAGGCGTCCACCTGGAGAATGAGGATAAGAATAGAAGAAGTCAGGCGTCCACCTGGAGAATGAGGATGAGAATTAAAGAAGTCAGGCGTCCACCTGGAGAATGAGGATGAAGAATTAAAGAAGTCAGGCGTCCACCTGGAGAATGAGGATTAAAGAAGTCAGGCGTCCACCTGGAGAATGAGGATGAGAAAAAGAAGAAGTCAGGCGTCCACCTGGAGAATGAGGATAAGAATTGAAGAAGTCAGGCGTCCACCTGGAGAATGAGGATAAGAATTGAAGAAGTCAGGCGTCCACCTGGAGAATGAGGACAAAGAATTGAAGAAGTCAGGCGTCCACCTGGAGAATGAGGATGAGAATTAAAGAAGTCAGGCGTCCACCTGGAGAATGAGGACAAAGAATTGAAGAAGTCAGGCGTCCACCTGGAGAATGAGGATAAGAATAGAAGAAGTCAGGCGTCCACCTGGAGAATGAGGATGAAGAATTAAAGAAGTCAGGTGTCTACCTGGAGAATGAGGATTAAAGAAGTCAGGCGTCCACCTGGAGAATGAGGATGAGAAAAAGAAGAAGTCAGGCTTCCACCTGGAGAATGAGGATAAGAATTGAAAAAGTCAGGCGTCCACCTGGAGAATGAGGATAAGAATTGAAGAAGCCAGGCATCCACCTGGAGAATGAGGACAAAGAATTGAAGAAGTCAGGCGTCCACCTAGAAAATGAGGATAAAAATTAAAGAAATCAGGCGTCCACCTGGAGAATGAGGATGAGAATTAAAGAAGTCAGGCGTCCACCTGGAGAACGAGGACGAAGAAGTTAAAAAGAAAGTCAGGCGTCCACCTGGAGAACGAGGATGAAGAAGTTAAAAAGAAGTCAGGCGTCCACCTGGAGAATGAGGATGAAGAAAGAAAAGAAGCAGTCAGGCACCCACCTGGAGAACAAGGGAATACAATTGAAGTATTGAAGTCAAAAGCCCGCTCATATAAGAAAGGAGCACACTTAGAATCAATAAAGCAGAGGAGTCCAACAAAATCTCCAGCAAGAAACAACAAGAGTTCCAAAAGGAATACGGAATAAGCCAAATGCCCAAGAGTCACCAAGATATCAAGACAACAAGAAACGCAAGGGCATGATCTAGATAAGATTTTTATAATTCATGTACCATAGTCTAGTTTAGCTTTTTGTATTTCCTTTAAAGTAAGGTGTAATAAGGAGGTCAGCAAGCAGTAAAAACAGCACGAAGCAGCAGTAACATCACAGTCCCACGGTAGTCCCAGCTACCCAAAATTCCCGAACTACATTGACCTGATTCCTTTATAGCCAAGGATATGTAGGAAACCTTTGAAGCAGAGGTTCGGTCAAATCTTTCTAAAAATGCTTCCCACGGAGTATTCGAACGGGCAAAAATCGCTCGTATCCGCTCACTTTATCTTTGCACGAAAACTCTTCGAGTTTCCGCACAAAGAGGGGCAGCTGTGAGCACGTGATTTTTGCCTTACGAAAAACTACTCCAAAATAAATCAAAAGATAAAATAAATTTCTTTTACTGTGTAATTTTTGAATTTGCGTGGTGTTAAATACTTGTGTTATGTCCGTAAGTGTTTACATTGTCATAATAAAATGAAAAAAAAATAAAATAAAATACATATTGCATGCATATAGGATTTAATTATGCATTTAAAAGATAATTTAAATAAAATCACAAAAAATATGCAATCGTTCTATTTTAAATATTCCACTGTGTGATTGATGTTTTGTCTATGTGTTAAATAATTGTTATAGAGTAATTAATATATTTTTGTGAAGTTAAAATTATTTTATAGTTAATATTAAAAATTTAAATTAGAAAAAATGAAAAAAATATATATATATATATACAAAATCGGACCTGGATTAAAATCCAGGCCCAAAACATTTACCCCCCCCCCCCCCACAGCCCAATCCAAACAACCCAGGCATCCGGTCCAAATCAAACGAGTCAAAACGACATCGTTTGATTGTGGTGTATCAGGGATCGTTGGATCAAAGCCAACCAACGGCTGAGATCCCACGAACTTTAACCCATGCCCATTACCCGACCCAGTGCCCCGATTCAGCCCGACCCCAGCAGGAAACCAAACGACACCGTTTGGTTAAGTGAATAAATCCTGACCACTCATCCTACTTGATCTAACGGATAGTATCAATCCACCCCACCCCTATATAAGTCCCAAGCCCCTACCCCGGCCCCTAACTGAACACCCCCCCTCCTCTCACTGTTCATCATCTTCCTCAGACCCCCCCTAACCCTAGCCGCCCTAGGATCCCACCGCCTGAAACCCGGCGGCATCAACACCGCCGGTCACCAAAATAATACCCTAGAATCCCCTGAACATCCTCTACACAAATCTAACATTGGTTTCCTTCGAATCAGGTCCCAACTCTTCGAATCTTAAATCGAAGGTTGGCCTGAAAACCTTACCTTCTCCGATGGCTTCCAAAATAACACCACAACTTCCCCTAGATACCCTCATCACGGATCTGTTAGTTGCATGGCTCGAATCCTACTGGAACTGCTCGAATCTTCATTTGAAGATTCGAGTAAAACCTGAACCTACCCCAACCTACCTCAAACTAACACCAAATGACCCCTAGGCCTCCCTCACCCTTGTGTCATCTTTGGTTCCCTTCGAATCTACCCAAAAGTGTTCGGATTTAAGATCCAGGAATTTGAAACCCTAAAAATTTTCCAATCTTGGAATTTTTCCGATTCGAGTGAAGGACTGAGGTCTAAGAGACTTTAATCGAGGTATTCTCAACTGAGAATACTTCGAGTAAAGTCTGTTCAGCCTCAAAAATGTCCGAATCCAAGTTGAGTTGAGTTCGGTTGAATTCGAAGGTTCAGAGGTAATTTCTGTTTCTTTTATGTGCATTCTGCGTGTATTCCATGTTCATTTCATTAGTTTGTTTGATTTTTTATAATTTTTCTAGTCAATTTTGTTATACTGTCCCCTACCCGTCTACTTGATTCCAAATGAATTGTTTTTGTTGATTTTGTTTGTTTACAATGTGTGTAATCGACTCGATTAAGTTCGTCGATTAGTTATATTACGAATTTTCATTTCTGAAAATGCTGACTGAAACAGTCTGCTTCTATTGTTTTAGACTGATTATGGACAAATGTTGTAAATAGCCAACTGATTAATACTCGTCAATTAAATCATGTTTGTTTGTGAATCAGTGAATTCAAATGTATGCTGTATATGTTGTTTTCTGAACAGGGCATTGTCAGTATATTGACAATGCTCCTGTGTATGTTTGATCTTAGTTTAATTTGAAGATCAGTTTGAATTATTATGCTGAACTCAGTGTAATATTGTTGTAATGTCAAGTTTGAATTCAAGTTTACAAATGTTGATTGGATATAATTGTGTTAGGGGGTTACATTCTTTGTCAGGATTCAGTCCAAACTTTAGGATTGGTTTGTAGCTGTTGTAAATCAGATTAATAATCAGGCTTATACAGATTTTAAAATCTGTATTGTTAAGATGCTGAATTTAAGGCAGTAATACCAGTAGAAAACAGTAAATCTGGACATTTCTGGGATATAACAATGAGGATAACATGATAGCATAATGGGCTGAAAGTGAAAAGTTAGTGGCTATTAGTTAATGATACTAATGGGGAACAAGGGATAATGGTTTGCTGAAAATCAGGGAAAAGTTAGCATAATGGGATTTAAAGTGGAAAAACAGATTGTTAATGGAAATTTTCTGTTTTTTAAAAAAGAAAAAGGGGTCCAGGCAGACCTGTATAAGAAGGGGGAATGGGGACTGACTTAAAAGAGTACGGGAGAACAGATTTTTAAGGAGAATTTAAGAAAAAATATACCTAGAGTGAGATAAAGAGAAAATCCAGCAGAAAAATCAGATTCCCCTTGGAATCTGAAGAGGAAGAGAAGAAAATCTGGAAAAAAAATACAGTTTTCAGACAGAGAGATAGAGTTTAAGGGGACTGGAAGGGTTACAGTCATAATAAATTTGAAGGAGGGTTATAGTCACACACACACACAGATACAACAGCAGCAATAGAAAATCAGAAAAATGGGAATTTGAAACCGAAAAGAAATTGAAATCTGAAATATTGTTCTTTTGTTGAATCTGTTCAACTTTACTTGGTTCCACTGATTCAGTTAACATCTGAAGTGTCTTTTAAAAAATAATTGTACTGTGCATTTGGGTTCCTCGGGTCTTATTATTGCTCAAATCTGTGGGAATACTGGTATTTTGCTGTTTTTGTTACTGCTGAAACTTACTTCTTCTACCTCCATTTCCAGGTACATATCCTTTTAAATTCTATGTTGGAAAGAGATTCAGTATGACAGATAAATGAAGCTTGAATTGTAATAATATCTTTATTCATTTAAGCTCTTTAATTAAATATTCAGTTTTGTTTCTGGATCAAATAAGTAGTATATGTTGATAGGATGACTGTAAGTTAAATATCCTTTATTGAAGACTGTATAAGTGTTGTAACAAGGTTAATTTTCTAAATTTTCATTAAAGTACAGTTGTGATTAAGATTGTCAAGGTAGGAAACATGACATAAAGTGGGCCATTATTTAAATTTTATGGTGTTGTTAGCTAAGTAAAGAGTAATGTAGAAATATCAAGAAAACTACATTACTAACTCTTGTTGTTAAATAAGGTTAAGATGGTATTGATGGTATATTTTTATAAAGATAATAGATGTGTGTATAAACGTTGGTGAAAGGTGATATGATATAGCTTGTTACGATGTTAAAACGTTATGAATGTTTACGACATACAGTTAGGTTGCATGTAAGGTAATTTTATTGAATTAACTTGTATAATAACTCCTTTCCTATAAATTCGATGCCTATCTACCTTCATAAAACAAATTGACCAAATAATTAGGCCTATTAGATTAAAAGCGAGTATATGAGAATGAAACGAGATGTATAAGCACCAATTGCAACACTTTATATCAATGGTAATTAGAAATAGAATTTGTTAGTTTCATATACAATTCATTCTTTGGCATACATATATATGTTGTATTTGCTAAAAATCAAATTTTTATCCTTTCACTGTGAATTTGAATAGTCTTGGGATGAACATAATTAATACTCGGAAATTATAGTCAACGGGCAATATTTAAAAATTGTGAATTTTTTTTAAAAGAATTTAAAGACATCCCTTGAATACGAATTTCTCAGTATTTTCATATAAAATGTGTAGATACAACAAACAATTTGTGGAAAAATCCCTAATATCATTACAAATATTTTGCGCAATTAGGGATACGTTCGCGTACTCTGATTATATTTTTAAAAGCAAAATTTGGATTATGCGTACGTGCAATTTCGAGCGAATATTTAATAAAAGGATTTTTTCAAAGGCGTTAAATTAATTTCATAAAAACCCGCGATGTGCGGTTCAATATTTAAGAAAAACAAATATTCCTGATTCAACACAATTTCGAAAAAATGATTGCTTAATAAATATATTATCAAAAGTTATTGTGTACACGTACGCGTGACACAATCCCGCATTTTTAAATTTATAACACGAATATACGTACGCGTAATTCGATTCAAAGAAGGGTTCTTAATCACAATAAGTAAAAGCGGTAGAAAAATCACGTAACAAAAAAAATGTATTTAATAAAATCAAGATAATTAAGCCAATAATAAAAACAGTTAAGCGACCGTGCTAGAACCACGGAATTCGGAAATGCCTAACACCTTCTTCCGGATTAACAGAATTCCTTACTCAGGATTTCTGGTTCGCAGAATAATAAACAGAGTCATATTCTCTTCGATTCAGGGATTAAAATTGGTGACTTGGGACGCCTTAAAATTCCCAGGTGGCGACTCTGAAATAATTAAATAAATCTCGTTTCGACTGTCCTTTAATTGGAGAAAACTCCCCCACGCGCCCCTGCGGGCGCCGTAAAAAGGAGGTGCGACAATACCTAATGCCAAGAAATAAAATGAAGAACAAGTAAGATAGCGATAAATATTAAAGTGGCCTCGGGCCAGCAAGAACGAGTAAGTTAGAAAGAAGAGAGAGATATTATTGCACTTGTGGAGAAATGGAGCAACATCAGCCTTCTATAAGGTAGTGCGAGTTCCCTTTATATAGGAGAGGAACTCGGCTACTAGTACATGGGCATTAATTATAAAGTATGGAGATGGGACGACTTGATGCGATGCCTCAGCATAGGCTCTGGATAGGCCGGCCCTGTCAGACTTAGTCGTGTGCCTTGGGAGCTTCCCCCTCTGTCCTGGCTTCAATCTCTGTCTTCTCTGAGTCGGGACTCGACGAGCCCCGAGGGAGGGGATACGGTCGTGGCTCCACGTCCTCGGGGTCTCGAGTCATTCTTTTGAAATATCTTGATAGCCAGAAATTAAGTCCTCTAATTTTTGCCGCATACAAAGTGGAATGCTGGGCGTAAGTAAACGTGATGTCTTTGCTCCTTTTTGACAATATCTCCCCACACATCTAACTCTGCTTTTCTTGTCTTCTCAGCCACAACGATCTACCTTGGTGCGCTGTCGGATCTCCAGGGTTGGATTGGCCGCTTATACTCGATTTGCCCGTATACCGATCGAGCGTGGCGAGATTTATCCCGAGCTCGATGGGAAGCCAAAGACTAGGGTGAGCCTCGAGCCTTGTTGCATCCGCATATTTTGACGTAGTTTGCTGTTAGTAGCTTTCTTCATCCTTTGCATTTAACCTCTGCATTTATGTTGGTCTGGGGGAAATCCCTATGATGAGGGAGGCACCGTCCGTTGGAGGGGATGCTCTGGTGCTTGGAGAGGAGAAGAAAAGGCAGGGGAGTCTATTTGTTGTGCCTCCGGAGCCCAAGAGTGTCATGGTGGAAGATTCCAAAGTTGACCCAGCAGTTCTGACCTCTGAGGCGATGGGAAACCCTCGAGCTGAAGGTGAGGGAGAAAGTAGCTTCTCAATAGCCCCCGAAGAGCATATAGACTTGGTTGATCCTCGGGCCGTGGGATGGATGCTCCCGGATCAGAGTCTGATGCCGCCGTGGCCCAGCTTTGTGGCGGTGAGGCAATGGATGGAGTATCGAGCACTACCCCCGAGTTGGAAAGTGGCTAGAATTCTTATCAAGCTGGGACGCCCTTGGCAGGCAGTTCGGAGGGGCCTGCATTTGGGATCTAGGGTGAACAAGGGACGGATATTTTGGTTGATCATGTCAACCCGTTGATTGTTGTCGATTCTCCTCAGGGATAGATCCTTCCGTGAAGTGCAAGACGTCCCTCACGAGGAGCCTTCTAAGGCAGGATCACTAATCAAACAGAGATACACTCGAGAGGTCGGTGACCATTCTCGAGGGTAGTTCCGAGGTTAATGCTTCATTCATTTTCAGAGAGATGGGCAGACTTTGCGAGCGGGTAACTTTTGCTAACCCTGTCCGTTGCTCGGGGCTGTTCCGGTCTTCGTTCTCCTAACTTGTCTCTTTATGTGGTTTTAGGCTAAAGTGCTTTATAACCAGGCTCTCACCCAGTATCAGGATGAGGTGAGCCGCCGCAAATGCGAGAAAGCCTATTTTACCGAGCAGGTTATTCATCCCCTGTTTTTATTATCATTTGAGCCTTTGTGAGATTCCACCTCTTTTAACTTCTCGGGCCTTAATTTGTGCAGTTTGAGAAGGAAAACGCTCTGCTAAGAGGGGAGCTTCGAGCTAGAGATGCTAAAATTTCTGAGCTTAGTCAACACGTGAGCAAGATGGCTTCCGAGAGGGACAGCCTTCAGGGGAAGGTTACCATGATCGAGTGTTAGCTCTAGGAAGTGAAGGAGGAGAGTGACAAGTATAAGGACCTCCATTCTGAACTGGTGGCTGCATTGTTTCAGATCAAAACTGAGGCCGAGGCACTTGTATCCTCGCACGGGTATCTTTGCATGGGTGAGGAGCAGTCATCGTAGATTCTTACGTTGAGAGGACGTTTGAGGGAGCTAGCCCGATTTTACCTCGAGCTGCGGATCGTGCCTGGCTGGATTCCCGAAAGCAGACCGTTAGGGGCGCATTGGAAGGCAGCTCGAGTGGTGTTAAAAATGGGGGTGGATCCCCGGAGAGAGAGAATGTCGTTGAGAAGGGTCCATCGGGGGACTCATAATTGCCTGGGTGTAACCCTTGGGGAGTCATTGAGGATGCCGGTTCGGCAATAGATTAGGATTTTTGTTGTTTTTCCTATCAATCTTCCTGTTTGTATATAGTATTTTCATTTTGGCATATGTATAAAGTGAATCCTGCGGCTTTATTTACCTTATTCCCCTTTATGTCCTGAATTCAGCAATAATTGGCGAGAAACCTTAGACCTGCAATATGACATTGTGGCTTGTTTAGGCCGGTTCGGGAGTTTTCACATGCCTAGTCGATGCGACCTTTAATGTAAACTGCCGTTAGAACTCTTATACTTTTGCTCAACTATTTTTTGTTGAGTCTCCGAGTCGGGTTTTGACTAGAGCCTACTCGACCTTCAATCCTTTGTGCCTGTATGAGCAGATGAAAATGGCTTTTATATGCCTTGGGTCGAAGTGACCTTTTAGATACGTGGCCCTGAGGCTCGTGAAGCTGGCGGCGATGGCTCTTACGCTATGCCCATAGGCATGTATAGTTAACTATTTTGGATCCAGTCTGCGAATCGGGTTACGACTCGAGCTTATTTTAATCCTCAAGTTTTCAATTTTTTAGCTTGCGGCAATGGCTCTTACGCTTTTGGTCGTTGAGACCTTTTAGTGTGCCCGAGGCTCGTTTGGCTGGCAATAATGACTCTTACGTTTTGCCCTTAGGCATGTATAGTTAATGATTTTGGATCCGATCTCCAAATCAGATTATGACTCAAGCTCATTTTAATCCTCAAGTTTTCAATTTTTTAGCTGGTGGCAGTGGCTCTTATGTTGTTGGTCATTGCGACCTTTTAGTGTGCAGCCCTGAGGCTCGTTTTGGCTGGCGACAATGGCTCTTACACTTTTGTCCGTGGGAATATTGTAGGCTTTGATTTCCTCTCATTAAGGTCTTTTTGAAATAATTTTGCCTGACCCGTCGTCGGTTCAGGAAGAACCTCGATTTCAAGTCGTTAGTAGTGATGTTCGAGCACCTCAGAAGGTTTAGCTCGTAGGCTGAGCAGTTCGAAGCCTTGTGATTTAGAGCTGACATGGTTGAAGCTCGTTTGCCTATTGAGGGTAGCATGTTTTAACCGGTTCTTTTCGAAGTAGATTTAAAGTAATGGCCTGTGATTTTGTTAGCGACGGTCAGGCGTCCCCGAGTCACGTTAATTTGGATGATATAGCTGTTTTGACTGTAGTCATTTTTGTTTGGCCGGAGCCATTTTTTATCCCAAATTTGGTAGTTTAGACATCTATATCGAGGGTATGACCTTTCGGGAGTCTTACAAATGCGACATATAGCCTAAACTTCGGGATTGAGTTTTATGACTGTAGTAAGGTCTTAAAAAATTTTCATGCCTGTTGAGGTTTTACAGTTTTTTCATGCTTGTTGAGGTCTTATAGTTTTGTCATGCCTGTTGAGGTCTTATAGTTATTTCATGCCGTTGATGTCTTACAGTTTTTGTTGCTATGTAAAATAGATCTGGCTAGATCGAGTCTGCTCGCTCGGGGTCTTACGGCCTCGGGTTTTCCAGTGTATGGCGGTTGACAACAGTCTCCGAGTCATCGAGTTTGCTTGGGGTCTTATGAGCCGCAGTTCCGACCCTGAGGTCATGCAGGTGCCAAATCGTTGACGCTAAGTCTTCGAGTATTTCGGGACGTATTCGGTGGAGGGACACCTGCTGTGAGCATGCTGAACTTTCTTATGGAGTACGAGACGCTTTTGGTGAAAGATATTCTTTGATTTATTGGCGTAAATACATGTCATTGGGTTGACGTAAGCCCGGCTCATGCGGACACGGTTCTTTCGCCCGTTTGGCCCGGTATATTATTTCATATTGGAACACCATTTGACATTTCTTGGTATAGGGTTGATTGCAAAGAAAACCGGCAGGTCTGTTGAGTCCTTCTGAGGAAGTGCATGATTGTCGCCTCGTTAAAAACCTTGCCGTCCAAAACCCATTTCGGAATAAAAAACTTAGTCGAAGGAAAAGAGTGTGACGTTTGCTCGAGGATCATTGTGGGATTTTGCAATCGGATGCCCTAGCAGTAATACCGCTTAAACATCAATACATTCTAGTTGCTCGGAAGTTGTTCGCCCTCCATGGTGCCAAGCTTATAAGTTCTTTTGCCAACTATCCCGAGGACACGGTATGGCCCTTCCCAATTCTGGCTTAGCTTCCCTTCATTAGGGTTTCGGGTGTTGAGACTAACCTTCCTTAGGACCAAGTCCCCGATCCCGAAATATCGAAGATTTGTTCTTCTGTTGTAGTATCTTTTGATTTTCTGCTTCTGGGCATCCATCCGAATCAGCGAGGCTTCCCATCTTTTGTCGAGCAGCTCAAGGGCCGTTGTCATGGCCTCGTTGTTCGAGCCCTCATTAGTGTGCTGGAATCTGGCACTCGGTTCCCCGACTTCCACTGGTATCAATGCTTCGGCGCCATACACTAGAGAGAAAGGTGTTTCCCTGGTGCTCGATTTTGAAGTTGTTCGATACGACCATAGCACCTCGGGCAGCATTTCTCTCCATTTTCCCTTGGCGCTCTCCAGTTTCTTTTTCAAGTTCTAAATGATGGTTTTATTCGTAGATTCAGCCTGGCCATTTGCACACGGATGGTAAGGCGTTGACACGATTCTCTTTATTTTGTTGTCTTTAAGGAACTATGTTACCTTGTTCCCAATGAACTACCTCCCGTTATCGCATGTTATTTTGGATGGGATTCCAAATCCGCATATAATGTGATCTCATATAAAATTGATGACTTCCTTCTCTTTTATTTTCTGAAAGGCCTGCACTTCCACCCATTTTAAAAAGTAATCAGTCATAAACAAAATGAATCTAGCCTTACCTGGTGCCGTCGGCAAAGGACCGACGATTTCCATTCCCCATTTCATGAATGGCCATGGTGATTAAATGGAATGTAGTTGCTTGTCAGGCTGGTGGATCATGGGAGTGAACCTCTGGCACTTGTCACATTTTCGGATAAATTCTCTGTCATTTTTTCCGTGTTGTCCCAATAGTAGCCCGTTCTAATCGGCTTTCGGACTAGGGAATCGGCCCCGGAATGATTTCCGCAGGTTCCCTCATGGATATCTTGGAGCACATAATATGTGTCGCTCAGTCCCAAGCATACCGCTAGGGGGCCATCGAAAGTTCTCCTGTATAGAGTCCCATTTTCGTCGAGCGAGAACTGGGCTGCTTTGGTTCGTAGGCCCTCGATTCTTTTGGATCTTCCGGTAGCTTCCCGTCCTTTAGATAAACAATATATTTATTTTTCTAATACCATGTCAGGCTGGTGGAGTTAATCTCCGCATGACCTTCCTCGACCACTGATTTGAACAATTTGATGACAACTTCGGGGAGCAGGTCTTCTTCTTCAGCAGAAGATCCCAGATTCGCGAGGGCATCGGCCTCGTTGTTCTACTCTCGGGGTACATGGACTAAGGTCCATTCTTTGAAGCGACGTAATGTGACTTAGATTTTGTCCAAGTACCTCTGCATTCTGTCCTCTCGAGCTTCGTAGCTTCCGTTCACATGGCTTACTACGAGGAGCGAATCGCATTTTGCCTCGACAGTCTCAGGCCCCAAACATTTGGCCAATTCTAAGCCTGCAATCATAGCCTAGTATTTGGCTTCATTGTTAGTCAGTTTTTTGGTTTTTTAATGATTTTCTGATTATGATGCCAATGGGTGGCTTTAGGACTATATCGAGCCTGGATCCTCTTATGTTTGTGGCACCATCTGTGAACAGGGTCCATACCCCGGAGGACGTGCCCGATTTCAATAAAAGTTTCTTCTCCTCCTCGGGCACGAGGGATTGCGAGAAATCGATCACGAAGTCTGGCAGGATTTGGGACTTGATGGTCGTTCGAGGTTGATACTCAATATCATACCCTCTAAGTTCAATGGCCCATTTGGCTAATCGACCTTCTAACTCAGGTTTATGCAGTATGCTACGGAGGGTATAAGTTGACAGAACGCAGATGCAGTGGCACTGAAAATAAGGCTTCAGCTTGCATGAGGTGCTTATCAGCGTGAGAGCCAATTTTTCTAGATGGGGATACCGTGTTTCGGCGTCCCCCAAGGTTCAACTTACATAATAAATAGGAAATTGTGTACCTTGCTCCTCTCGAACCAGTACGCCGCTTACTGCTATTTTAGACACGGTCAGGTATAGGTATAGTGTTTCATCCTCCTTGGGTGTGTGCAACAAAGGCGGGCTAGTCAGGTATCATTTTAGTTCTTCTAGGGTGTGTTGGCATTCTGGAGTCCATTTAAAGTTGCTCTTTCTTTTGAGTAGGGAGAAGAAATGGTAACTTTTGTCTGATGACCTTGATATGAATCTGCCCAGGGCCGCTATCCGTCCTGTTAGACGTTGGATGGCTTTTATATTGTTCACCATCGTGATCTCTTCGATGGCTTATATCTTGTCGGGATTGATCTCGATCCCCCTATTTAAAACCATGAAACCCAGGAATTTGCCCGAACCTACTCCGAAGGCACACTTCTCGGGGTTGAGCTTCATGTTGTAGCTTCTAAGGATGTTGAAAGTTTCCTGCAAATGGTTCAAATGGTCCTCCGTGCGTAGGGATTTGACTAGCATATCATCAATATATACTTCCATTGATTTACTTACTTGATGCTTAAACATTTTATTAACTAGGCGCTAGTATGTTGCTCCTGCATTTTTTAGCTCGAAGGGCATTATGTTATAGCAATATGTACCATACTTTGTGATGACAGAGGTTTTTTCCCTATCCTCGGGGTTCATCTGGATTTGATTTACCCTGAGTAGGAATTGAGGAAAGTGAGGGTCTCGTGGCCGGGCGTAGCATCGATTAGACGATCGATATTAATAAGGGGAAGGAATCTTTGGGGCATGCTTTATTCAAATCTTTATAATCTACGCACATTCTTAGCTTGTTCCCCTTTTTGGGCACTACTACTACGTTAGCCAGCCATTCGGGATACTTTATCTCTCTAATGGATCCGATTTTTAGAAGTTTCGCTACCTCCTCTTTGATGAAAGCATTTTTTACCTCGAATTGCGGTCTTCTCTTTTGCTTTACGGGTTTGAATTTGGGATCAACGCTCAGCCTGTGGAAGGTTATTTCCGGCCGGATACCTGTCATATCTAAGTGGAACCAAGCGAAACAGTCGATATTGTTACTAAGAAATTGAATAAACACTGTCCTGAGTTCGAGGGTCAACCCCGTTCCCAAGTATACCTTACGATCCGGGAGGTGCTTGATTAATGGTCTGCTCCAGCTCTTCGACTGTTGTTTTGGTCGCATCTGATTCTTCCAGGGCGATGAAGGTTCGGGGGGCGAAGAAATCTTCTTCGTTGTCTTCGAGGGTCTATATGTTTCTTTCCTCGTTCGAGACCGGGCATGTGGGGGTTGGCGCCCGTTGTTCTCCATTTATGGTTGTGATGCCATTTCTCGCGGGAAACCTTATTACCTGGTGCAAGGTTGAGGGCACTACCCTCATATTGTGTATCTAAGGCCTGCCGAGTAAGGCGTTGTACCTCATGTTGCCATCGATAACCTGGAACTCAGTGTTCTGGATCGCGCCAGACGTGTTGATCGGGAGGGTGATCTCTCCTTTAGTTACTTCGCCGATCATGTTGAAGCCGTGGAGGATTCGAGGGACGGGAACGACTTGATTGAGCAGCCCCAGCTTGTTCTACTACTTCTGATCTAATTATGTTGGCCGAGCTGCCTGGATCCACGACCACGCGCTTTATCCTGGTATTGTTTAAGAGATACGAGATCACTAGCATGTCGTTGTGCGGTTCCATCATATCCTCGAGGTCCTCCTCGCTGAATACAAGGGTATTTTTGCGCACGCGGTTTCAGATCGGTCCTTCTTCCGTAGTGGACGTTCTCGTTCGTTTGAACATGGGTCCTTGGGGAATGTTGGTTCCCCCAATAATCATGTGGACCCATGTTGGAGAACCTTCCCTTCCGTCCGGGTTGAATTCGGTGGTGTACCGGCATCTAGGGCAGTCGTGTCCTTCTCTCTGTTGTTTTTAAGGTTCCAGTTTTCCATTTTACTCACCGAGCTAGGCGCTCTATCCTGAAATCGAAGATCTTGGACCAGAAAAGGTGTGAAAGATAACTTGCGTTTTTGTAATGAAACCAGCAAGAAAATAATCACTATTATTTTTAGCCCACGGTGGGCGCCAAACTATTTACCGTAAAAATGGTAACAACAAATAAATTTGTAAATGGGACTCTAAAAATACATGATCTATTTTTATGCTAGTTGTTAGAGCAGCTGATGCTATGGGTATGAAGTTTAACGATGAAATACAAGCTAAAATGAGGCACTAATCAAACTGAGGAGCTTACTGCCCGGGCTTCAGACTGGTCGATGAAGGGCCTCGGGGTTGATATCCGGCTCGAGCTTGAGCTATCAAGGGTAACCGGGAAAGGGATAACAGTTAGAATATAATTAAAAAGGCTCTTTATGGCCAATACTAAACAATAAATGAAGAACAAGTATGAAAGCAATAAATGCTAAAAGTGGCCTCGAGTGAGTAAGAGCGAGTAAGTTAGAGAGAAGAAAGAGAGAGAGAGCTATTATTGATCTTGTGTAGAATAGTTGGAGCAGTAATAGCCGAGCCTTACAAAGTGATGGGGATCCCCTTTATATAGGAGGGGAATCCTGTTATAGTACAAAATGTGTTAGCTGTAAAGACATGGAGATAGGACGCTAGACGTGACATCTTGAGATAGGCCCCGGATAGGTCAGCCCTGTCAGATTAAGCCATGTGCCTTGGGAACTCCCCTCTTTCCTGCTATAGCCGTTGGAACGCAATGCCCTCCAGACCGGTACCTAACGACCCCCGAGGGTGAGTCTCGACCTTAGCTTCGAGCTTCAAGGAGCATGACCGTGAGACGACCTTATGACGGGAAAATTGGGCCCCTGGATTCACTGTATACAGGACTAAGTGTGCCAACTACACTTGGTGTCACCCTTGTGCATAAGGAATTCAGTTATCCCTGGTACAGAAGGGTTATCGTAAGGTGAGTAAGGGTCATTGATGATTTGAAAATACGCCGAAGATGAAGAGGTAAAACATCTATTGCTAGATCGTCGTAGCATTAAATCTTGGTACTTCCCTAAAGGGGGGAAGATGGTATGATGTGGTATTAAATCGGAGTTAAGTGGTTCAGATAACCATGGAATGGTAAAGGAAGAATGTGCTAAAAAGGCAAAAGGGATGTGGTTGCATTTATTCAGATCCTACAAATATATCATGACTCTAGAACATTATGCAAGCACGATGCCGGGGAGAGGCAGTAAGAGTTCCTGGACAGGATATTATTAATAAATAAATGTGAATGGACACTTGATACACCAGGAGCTAGTGCAAGAGATAAGTTAAGACAAAGAACATATCCTAAGATAGATTACACGGACTATAGATATGAGAATGGACCAACGAGTAGTTAGTAGTTGATTCAGGATGAGCCTAGTTATGGCTAGACAAGAGGATATAGACAAATTAGCAGATCATGCAAGATAAACATAGTGAACCCCAACATAGTGAATTCAGTCTTGCAGATATGACATGATGATCCTTGAGAAGAGTTGGGGCAGTTAAAGGTACTGTATAAGTGTTACAGAAATAAAAGAAAGTGCCACTAGAGAGACAGTTTAAATTTCAATTCAGAAGCAACCCTACGAGCACAAGGGCGCGGAGGTAAGTAACTAAGGATAATTATAGGCGAGTAAGAACATAACATATTCCCTCCAGTATACAATGTAATAAGATCGTAGCTTTATAGGAGTCAAAGGGTCTCCCCTAAGTACTACAAAGAAAGAGTAGTTGAGGAAATGGGGAAGAAGGCTTCAATCTAAGCATAGTGACATAAAGAAGAAATTGTCTTGTAACAACAGTCTCACTACAATATTGTATGCACTGCATAAGAAAATGGTACCTATCGTGGCTAATGAACGGGAAGAAAAAGAAATCAAAAGTGATATTTGAGATCATATGAGTTACAAAAAATTCCAGTATTCGTGGGAAATAAGATAAGCCAAGTATTCATGCCACAAGTGGAAGAACGACCAAGAGAAGTAATTGCTTACATTTAAAGACAACTTGATAAGGCACTTCAAGGAAATCTATAGTGCTAGAAAGTTAAAGGAAGGTTGCGAGTAGTATAAATAGATAGGTGTAGGTCGCATGCTAAAATATTGTAGAGCGACAAGGTTTTAGGTAGATAGTTCATAGTAGTAAGGATAAGAAAAGTTGAGCGAGAAGGTGAGAAGAAATATGTAAGGCCTGGGGATTAAGCCCATCAAATCAAGAGAGGTGATATTTTCCTTAAGTTATAGAAAGCTCAGTATAGCCTAAATGAACTGAAGGGGTCTAAGACTAGGAGCAATTAGGAGAGATAAAATGATGCCCTAGTAGGAGAATAAGGGTGTAATTGTTATAGATAAAAGGATGATATTTATGCCTTTGATTGAGTAATGATTTAAAGAAAAGGGATTTCATGAATTGCATAGGATTAGAATACTCCCCGTAAGATGAATCACATTGGGATGCTATGATATACGGTTATGGAAGTATAGTATCGTCCCTAGGTGGATTGGGCAAATCACTTCAAATATTCCCCGATGTGACGTGAACCCTAGTGACAATATATTACGTAAGAGGTTTCAAGTTATCAGTTGTAGATTATAGATCAACATTAAGGTGAATGAACAAAGGATGGATAAAAGTTACAAAGTATGAGATGAGATTAGGCCATCATTCTTAAGATGAATAGTAATGAGGAAGTATTAAAGGACTTAGATTTATATATATAGGATAAGCAGAGAGAGCATAACCTAGAGTTGGGTAGAAAACCTCGGTAATAATGAACTGAAGTAAGTGTTATGGTATAATATGACCTACCTAGATGCAATAAAGCCATAAGGATAGATAACTCAGGCTGTGAAACAAAATATAGCAATATTCGTAATTTCAACCTAGTACCAAACGAAGAACTTCAGTACATTTGTAGATGCCTAGAGGGACAACTTGTCATAGTTCTGTGTATGTTCACAAAGTGAGGCCAAGAGATTGGCTAAAAGCTGGAGGAAAAAGGAGAGAAGAGTTGCACATAAAAGGAAAGATTCATACATGCTGCATCGCAGATAGTAGCAACAGTTACAATATTGGAAGAATTCCGACCACAACTCGTGATGTGAGAAAAAGGCCAAAAGGGGAGAATGCCCTGACCTTTGGATTTATTCACACAATAATTGCCTACATGGAAAGGAAAACATTAAATTATTGGTAAGAGATATAGGTTATGAGACTAATATGTGCATCAATAAACATTCGAGGAAGAATGTTCCAAAGGAGATAATGATGTTACACCCCATATTTCCGTACGTGAGAGTACGTCGTAAAATGAGATTAGATTTGAAAGTAAATAAATTAAGTTAATCATGTTACCTTAGAGTTTACAAATCTTTAAGATCATAGATAACAAGTACCAAGAGGTTTGAACGGCTTAGAAGCTAAACAAATTGAAGAAAACAAGCTTCGTCCAATGTTGACAAGTTTGGAATATTATAACATATACTTTTGGGATGATACTAGGGTTCTTAAAATGGTAAGTAGGTTATGTTATGAGTCATTATATTAGTATGATAGTGGTATATTATGTTTTGAAGTCAAGCGAGTTGTGGAACAAACGTTAACAAAGGTTATCACAAGTTATATTTATAAATGTGCTGAATATTAGGTCAAATGTAGCTACGATTTTCTCCCAATATAATGGAAACGTCTAGTGTATAATTCATTAAACCATTTATCAATATGACATCGGTGTAGAGAGATATTTGCGTTTTTGCAAAATTGCGCGGGTAGCCCCTAGGGGACCCACTTGTCGATGGCTGACCTTCACCTATTCTTTTCTTGTATTTGGGATGAGATTTGTTCATTTTTCGATCTCCTTCCATCCTTACACTCTACAAACCCTCTGAAACAGTTCCCCAAAGGCTCTAAACAAATTTCAAAAAAATACACCATAATCTAACATCAAAGTTAGTTAAAGGTGAAGAATAACCCCTCTATGGTGTTGTGATGTGAAAAAGAATGATGGTGAGCTAAGTTAAGCTAGGGGTTCGAAATTTATCTACTGCCTAAGGTGTGTTTAACATCCTTTTGATGATGTTTAAGGTTAATTACATGTTAGTTGTGGTGTTTGAGTGAAAGATTACAAGATAGCATTTGAAAGGGGAAGAGATATTGTTATCCTTTCTTGGGTTACGAGATTTCTATTGTTATACATTTCTATATGTTTATCAAGTGAATTGATGAAAGAAACATATGAAGCTTGAGATTTGAACTGAAGATTAGCTTAAGTCATTTATAACTTGATTATGAAATGATTTCTATTGTTATACATTTCTATATGTTTATCAAGTGAATTGATGAAAGAAACATATGAAGCTTGAGATTTGAACTGAAGATTAGCTTAAGTCATTTATAACTTGATTATGAAATGATTTCTATTGTTATACATTTCTATATGTTTATCAAGTGAATTGATGAAAGAAACATATGAAGCTTGAGATTTGAACTGAAGATTAGCTTAAGTCATTTCTATGGTGCTGCCATTGAGGGATGTTGCAAGCTAAATATATCTTGGATTTAAACTTTAATCTACTATAGGAGGTAAGTGTATTGTATTCTTGAATGTGCTTAAGGTTATCTTGATATTGATTAAGTTAAATGGATGGACTAGACATGAACTAGTGAATAAAGTTGCTAATTGAGGATAGTTGGAGTTGTAGATTATTTTCTTTGTTATAAATATATGGTATATGGATGGAATAGTTTATGAATGACTTCATTATCATGTTAATTATACTATTAAGTTAAAGTAAGAAGTCTATAAGGTGTGATACGGGGTATACGGGTTCCAATCGGAGCTTGCCGCTCGTCGTAAAGTAATTGTGACTTGTTGTTGTTATATGGTGTCTTGTTATTGATAGTTATATGTTTCCGTATTGTGATGGTCATTTTTGTTGGTATATGGTATTGGAGGAGGCTCTTATTACAAGGGATATTCTGCCGAA
Organism: Nicotiana tabacum; assembly: GCF_000715075.1. Classification (NCBI taxonomy): domain Eukaryota; kingdom Viridiplantae; phylum Streptophyta; class Magnoliopsida; order Solanales; family Solanaceae; genus Nicotiana; species Nicotiana tabacum. The sequence continues at coordinate 137,941,972 of NC_134087.1, forward strand.
TATACGTAAATGAGCTACTAGCTTAAATTACGGCCTTAGCCTTTACTCAACACTGATTTTGAATCTCTTTATGCTATGGAAGATTGAGTTTAGTTATTTGAAGGTTTGTTTGGAAGGTATTAAGGACTCAACGGGGTCAAGTTATGTTAAGTCCATCCCTTCTCTCCTTTTGGCAGGATCCGTAAGATACAAACGAAACAAGCAAATGCACAACTTTCATCAATGACTCTATTCATAGAAGTACTAGGTGTGCCCATATTCTTGATTCCCCATATGTCCTATAATTATATCGTCTTCTCATGGGTCTCAGAAAATATGTAAGTTGATACAGTTTATCCGAAGGCATGTTGATCTTATGACATTCCGAGAGACCTTATTGACTTACTTCATTATGGATTGCATTAATTTATAAGTGTACATTGACACATGAACAGATGGAATTTTATACGTGTATATTATATGTATATAGGGTATGGGGAAAGGTTATGGCGTTATATATGCACCACTACCTGATCAATTGGTATACGTTGATGATTTCGCCCACAAAGGCCGAGACGATATTATAGGATGCCCTCAGAGGCTTGATGTTGTTATGTACGGATATACCTATGCATGATATGACATTTATATGCACATGTATGACATTATAAATGTTTCATGATACACAGAGCTATTCAGACTTACAAGTTGAGTCCTTTACTCCATGTTTCTTTCATATCTTTTATATACTGCTTTTCACGCCTTATATACTCGATACTTTATTTGTATCGACGTCCATTTTTCCTTTATATACTTCTTTTCATGCCTGCAGGCCCCGATAGATAGGTTGATAGTCCTCCTAGTAGTCTATCAGCTCAATAGAAGGTGTTGGTGCACTCCACTTACTCCGGAGTTGCCTGTTTGGTCAGTATAATTTGGATATGTATTGATTGGTATGGCAGGACCCTGTCCTGACCTTTATGACGTTTATGTACTCTTAGAGGTTTGTACACAGATGTCGTGTATATGGATACTTGTATGGCCTTTTCGGCCTATGTTGTGAGTACAAATGATCATGTCGACCTTATAGGCCCATATGCCACATGTATAAGTTTCTATATCATGTTGGGTCATCCTATGTCTAGTATTCCCTTATGTTTTAATTTGGTTATCTCATGACGGCCTTTCTTGCCCATTTACCCATGATGGTGTGATAAGAAAGATATGTTATATTGGTACTCGGTTGAGTAAGGCACAGGGTGCCCGTCGCAGCCCTCAGATTTGTGTTGTGACTGAAGTGATATTGACTGTCATAAGGGTAGACATGTCTGTAGTAGATAATTTGAGCTATCTTATAATTGGTGTTGTACGAGCTATGAAGGTTGGTATTGTGGATCATCATATGTTATGTCATATGGCTTCGTGCCAAGTGGGGGAGTCTATTATCGACAATTAGATTGCAGGGTCATGTGTTATATCAACCTTGGTTTGAGGTATAGATGTGGTATTGAACAGTTCCCCAGAAATTGTATATAGTTAAGATCCAAGATTAGCATGGGATAATACTAGGACTTGTGGTATTTCTGCATCATTAATAATTCTACATTTTAGTATCAGAGAGGTTAGAAAAGTAGCTTCAGATTCATGGAAGGTCTTTTCTGAGCGGGTATCTCGGTTGCAGCATTATGGGGTGCTTTAGAGAAAATACAGTGGTTTATGAGCTTTCGGGTGACGTGGTTTATGCTAGGATCTCCTTAGTAAGCTTTGGTTTGGGATCATAGTGTATCAACAAGGAGAAGTGTTACCCTAAAGAAAAGTCGATGGGAATTCGAATAAATGGGTCAGCTCAGTGATGTTGGGTCAGCATAGCAACAAAAGTAATTATTACTTTTTGGATGGTAATATTATACTAGTGTTTTTGTGGTAGTACTTTTGGGTTTGACGGGTTGCGTGACTTGGTTGAGTTAGAAAGATTCAATTCTGATGGATTAGTTATATGCGGACGGGTCTCAGAAAGTTCTCGATGGTGTCGACCACAACTTGTGCTGGCTGTCTGCTACTGGCATAAGAGATATGTTATGTATTATGGTTTTCTCCTGGATGGATATCACCTCTAAATCTCATATCACAATCACAATCTTTCTTTATATCACCGCGGGAGCCTTACATTTAGTTTTGATAATCATTCTCCTAAAATAGCTACATGCGTTTTAGCCTACCTTATTGCACCGTGTGGTTTCAAGTAGTTCCCCTACTAGCAATACGCATATCAACCCACCTTATCTCACCGCATGCGTATCAATCCCTAGCCTTATACAACCGCATGCATATCAATATCACAACGTATCACAACTCGCACCTCAAGTTCCCAATGCCACAACTTGCCAAAAGAATCAACAAATTCAATGTTTACACAACAATTAGCCCATGTCTCAACCACAATGTGTGCAAGAATCTTTACAATAGCAAACTGAAAATGAATAGCTCAACAAGAATATTATTTCATCAATTAACAACTTTGCCTCAATTTGATCACTCGTTTTACAACTCTAACACCAATAACTCAACAAGAAGATATTCCGTGGAAACAACTTCAAGTAAATAATTCAACAATTAAAGAGATAACAAGACAATAAGGAAGATAATAACTTTAACCTAAGCATAAAAGAGCAAATAACAACTAAGAGGTAGAACAAGTTTTAACAATGTCAAACAAAGCATGTGAGGGTAGATTAATACATGTAAGGGTAGACTAACAATGAAAAATATAACATGCTATGACAATTCAATTAAACGCATGAAAGGAATCCAAAAAGCCTAAACCGGTCAAATACCACATATAGCCCGTATACCCACTCGTCACCGTGCGTACACTGCTTTCACATATCACGAATAGCACAATCAATCCCAATTCTTAAGGGGTAGTTTCCCCACACAAAGTTAGGCAAGATAGTTACCTCAAACAAGCTAACTCAATCCACTAGTAAGCCTTTTCTGTAAATATCCAACTCCGGACGGCTCGAACCTAGCAAAATTAATTTTATACCATAAAGACAAACCATAAGAAACTAGTACGGATAATAAAGTTGTAATCTTTAAAGAAAATAAAAAAGTCAGCCCTAGGCTCGCATCTCGGAACCCATCCAAACATACAAATTCAGAACACCCATTCAATAACGAGTCCAACAATACAAAAATTATCCAATTACGACCTCAAATTGACCCTCAAGCCTTCAATTTTTAGTTTAGGAAGTTTTCACAAAATTCTCCAATTTTTACAGCTCAAAATACTAATTAAATGATAAAAAAATGATAGATTCATGAGTAATAATCAAACCGGGGTAAAAACAGTTACCCCGATCAACTCCTTGAAAATCCCTTTAAAAATTGCCCAAAAATCGAACTCTCTAACTCAAAAGATGAAAAATAACTCCAACCCTCGATTTAACCCCTTTTCTTCACATTAATTCCGCATCTACGGACCAAAAACCGCTTTTGCGGCTCGGTGCCTGCGGAAAATCCATCACAGGTGAGGCTTTTCATTAAGCCAAGGAAAATCGCTTCTACGGACCTTTCAGTGCATTGCGCTTGTGCTTCTGTGGAAACAAGTCATTTTTACGGAGAAACGAACGCACCTGCGGTCATAGCTCACCTAACCCCAAACTTTCTTCTGTAGCTCACAGTCCGCTTCTATAGTGCTGCACCGACAACCCAACGTGCACAGGTGTGATTGCACTAGAACCTCAGCTGGACAGAAATTGTTCCAAGTCCAAAATAATTCTGGATTCAATCCAAATCACATCCGGGGCCCCCCGGGATCCCTCCCAAACATACCATCAAGTCCCAAATCACATAACGGACCTACTTGAGGTCTAAAATCACATCAAAAAATATCAAATCTATAAATCACAACCCAATTCAACCCTATTGAATCTATGAACATTCAACTTCCAAAACTAACGTCGTTTCATACCAAACCAAGTCTGATTGACCTCAAATTTTGCGCATAAGTCATAAATGATACAACAGACCTATTCCAACACCCAAAACCAAAATTCAGATCTGATATCAATAAAGTCAACTCTTGGTCAAGTCTCTCAACCTTCCAAACTTTCATCTTTCCAACTTTCGCTAATTCAAGCTAAAACAACCTACAAACCTCCAAATAAATATCCAAACTCCTAATCTTAAAATCTCCATACAAAGCTATTGGAAACATCAAAACTCCATTCTGGAGTTATCTATACAAAAGTCAAACTCCGGTCAACTTTTTCAACTTAAGCTTCCAACATTGGGACTAAGTGTCCCAATTCACTCCAAACTCACCTGGAACCAAGCCAACTACCCCGGAAAGTCACATAACCAAAATATATAATATAAGTGGCAATAAATTGGAGAACGGTGCTAAAATACACAAAATAAACGGACGGGTCATTACACATGGTGTATTATGACTTGTACTTATCGTTGGTTTTGGTTTCCGAGTGGTTCGGGATTGGTTTGGATGAATGATTCTCATTTTTGAAGCTTTAAGTTGGAAGAGTGTACCAAGTTTGATTTTTGTATTTGACCTCGAATCGGAGTTTTGATGGTTCTATTAGGTCCATATGATAATTTTGAGCTTGGGCGTAATCCCAAAATTAAATTCGGGGGTCCCTAGGTTGATTTGACTTGTTAGGCCGAAAGTTGGCAATTTAAATGGTTAGAATTTTCTTATGTTTGACCATGATTTGACTTTATGGCAATCAGGTTCGAATTTTGGTTTTGGAACTTGGAATAGGTCTGTTTTTTCTATTTGGGACTTGTGTGCAAAATTTAGTATCATTTGGAGTTGGTTTGATATGATTCAGACGCTTGGTTGCAATTCTAGAAATTTTTGAACTTCATTGAGATTCTCATGTATTTTGGTGTCTAATTTGTGGTTCTAGATATTATTTTGGTAGTTTGATCATGGGAGAGAGTTTATACGATGTTTATGTACTTGTGTGAATATTTGGTGTGGAGCCTCGGGGCTCGAGTGAGTTTCGGACGCGTTTCGGAGTGTTTCAAAGAGTTTAAGTTTTGCTAGTTTTTGGTCTGGTTCTTTAGGCCTCGTAAATGCAAGATATTTTTTTGCATTTGTGAACGTCGCGTTTACAAGGAGGTTTCTGTATTTGCGAGGTTGGAGTGGCACTGTGGAGTTCACATTTGCGAATAAACTGACTGCATTTCGGATAGTACCTGGGCGTGGGATTTTCCGTATTTGCGACATTCCTGTAGCTTTTGCGAAGTGCCAAGCTTTGCATTTGCGAGATTTATGCCTCATTTTTTATGGCAACAAAGTTGGTCAATGGTCGCTTTTGCAATCATGTTTCCGCATTTGTGAACCCCAGGTCGCAAATGCGATATCTGCATCTTGATTATAGCTGAGTATTTCAGGACTTAGCTTCATTTTATCATATTTTAACCCTAGACTCAGTGGGAGATGATTTCATGCAGAGATTTTCATACCAAACCATTGGGTAAGTGATTTTGATCAATTTTCAATTATATTACATGATTATTTATGAGATTTAACATCAAAATCACGGGATTTGAAAGGAAATTTTTGGGATTTTGTTTACCTTGAAAATGATAATAACAATTAGATTTTATTTTGGGGTTCTAAAAATATGTGATCTATTTTTATGCTAGTTCTTAGGTAATAGATGCTAAGTGAAAGATTAGATAAATAAGATAATATCTTCTAGATGATGTAATAATCAAACTGGATGGCTGGAAATCGGGGCCTCGAGCTTGCGTATAGGGGGCCTCGAGGTCGAGTCGGATGCTCGGCTAAGGGTAGGTGATGGAGGATTAACAGTTATGATAAATTTGATGGCGGCTCTTTATAACCAATAATGAGCAATAAATGAAGAACAAATAATGAAATGTAACAAATATGAGCAAGACAATAAATATAAGCAACATGATCAAACAGAGAGTATATTTGAGTTAGAGAGCAAAAAATGTTATTGTATTGGATGTAGTGTGTAATATATTGTCCCTTACAAAATGACAAGGGTCCCCTTTATATATGAGGGGGAATCCCAAAATAGTACAAATGCATTTATTACAAAGATATATGGTTGGTACAGTCATTTAATGCCACAGTACGGGCTTGAACAAGCCAAATAGACTTTGTCAACTCTAGTCACGTGCCTTGGGAACCTTACATCGATCCACCGTAGCCGCTGATTTACATTGCCTCGAGGTCGATCATTGAGAACCTCGGGGTCAAAACCCCGAGCTGAGCTTCGAGCCTTCTGGGGGCAGTCTTTACGAGGTGCCTCAATGATCATAAAAGTGGACCATTGATTTTTACCGTATACAGATAGTCCCTGCGTTTCTTAGATTAAAATGATAAGAAATGATTTTGACACTGATCTCCTCGATCCTCTTGTGATGATGTCATGCTTATGGCGTCAGCTTTTGCAATGACTGAGACGTTCCATCGATAAGTTTTTCCTAGGAACATTTAATGTAGCGCCGGTTTACTTTCTCAAGGCGATAATATAGCCGCCTATCCGTCTCCTAAAAGGCATTGACTGCGCCTGTCGATACATTTTCCAAAGAAATTGAGTGTGCCATTGGTTACGCTGCCACCTTTTCTATAAATGGAAGCTTTCTTGAACCAAAACTTCATTCAAAGATTCTTTAATAGCCTTTTGCTCCTTTCTTCTCTTCGTCCTTATCCATCGCTATTTCCCATGTTTGAAACCCATGGCCATAAGGTCACACGACAATGTTCTTATCAGTTATGCCATGGCCCTTTCCCAGAGCTTTCCCCTACTGAGTGGGATTGCACTGGTTTGTTGTTATTGTTGTTATTGACCCGAAATAATGAGAGGGAAATCTTAAATTATCTTCGCATTAAAGGATGCGGACTATGAACTTCTACTCATCTCCCTTAACTACCCGGTGCGGCGCTGCACTCATTTTGCTTTCCGTGGAGTAAGGTGGTGCCATCTACTAACTGTTGCATCCTGCACCGGTGCAACATCTCAAGAAGTGGCTTCACAACTGTAGTGCTGGCGAGACCCATACTCACCAAATTTTTCACCCAGCCACTTCTTCTTTTTTTTTGCTTCTTCTTCATCCTTGAAGACGCCATTTGGAAGGCCGAGATGAGGCCCCGAAGAAATGATTCTTGAAGGCATTGCTCCTAAGGATGTACCCCTGAGAGTAAATGAGACTTTTAGCTGCTACTTCTGCTTATTTGTTTCTGTATAAGGTCCCTTCATGGGCCTTTTGTAATCATCGTTTATTAATACAAAGAAGTTTCTTCAATTTGTCTCTGATTTATGCTGGATTTCCCTTTATATGCGTTTGTGAAGAATCTGAGTGCATAACTCTACCGATCGGTCCGAATACCGAGGCTGGGTGTAAATATTTCCCCGGTTCCTGATTAGTTAATATGATATCCCGTGGAGCCCTTTGTCATTCCTCGGACTGGGCCTGGATTGAATTGATACAAGCTTAGGCCGCTGGGACCCCCGATTTCAAGTTAAGTGAGAATAGGGTTTCAAATTTTTAGAACAAAACATAGCCTTTCAGACCCCGTCGATATTCCTCGAGGGGAACTTTCTCGGATGCCTGAGAATAAAGATAGCCCTTGGCTTTTTGAAGGCAGTCCCCGAGTGAGAGTTCGCTCAAGCTTGGGCGACCTGAAAACTTGTTTTTAACTTTGAGCGAAGATAGCCTTAAGGCGTTATAGATAGATCCCGGATGAGGGCACGCCTAGACTCAGATAAACCTTGGATTAAAGTAATCGAGAGGACGTTTAACTCGATCCAAAGGCGAGAAATAGCCCTAAGGCTTTATTAGTAGTTTTTGAGTAAAAATTGGCTCGGTCTCAGGTAGCTCGAGGGCCAGAGGATCGAGTGAATGACCCACATTTGCAATAGTAGAAATCCTCGAGGTAGGGTACCACCTCGAGGCCAGGCCCATATGAGTAAATTTTTATAGCCTATCTTCTTTTTTACAGAGGTTCTCGAGATCGGGTACCATCTCGAGGCTTGTAATGATATCCACGACTTCTTAGAGCCTATATTCTTTTTTACAGAGGTCCTCAAGATCGGGTATCATCTCGAGGCTTGTAATGATATCCATGGCTCCTTAGAGCCTATCTTCTTTTTGACAGAGGTCCTCGAGATCAGGTACCATCTCGAGTCTTGTTGATGCGGGCGTCTTTGATCCCCAAAATGTCATACGGTAGAGTTAATTGTATGACATGGTTATGAAACGACCGAGGCAATACCGCTAGTACATCTTCACAAAGCGATAATGGCTTAGTTAGTATTTTAATTGGCCTTTGAGGCAGGCAGATAGTCACTACTTTCTCTATATATTGGTTTGTCTTCCCTCCTTTGAGGATTCTGCTATTATGAGTAGCTATCCTCTTTCATAGAGTTCTTCTTTCCTGCATTAGGTCCTTCAACATTTCAACTTTGAAGTCCTTGCTCAAATTCCCGCTCTAATTCCCTAGTTTTACCATAGTTATGGTTGCTATGCCAGGGTCGCTCGGTAAGGAGAAGGAAGTTCCGCCTCTGGTTCCCGCTTGGTTGGTGGTGCGCCGTTGGTGCCAGGCAAGCTAACCTCGAGACATTTTGTTTCGAGGGGGGGACTTTCCGTCAGAAAAACTTCCCAATGTTCAGGGTCATTGGGAGTATGCCTCAAAGTTTATTTCTTTAATAGGAGAGGGGCACCTTGAGTTAGTAAGAAATGATTGTGAATGGGGGGAAAAGGTAATACCGCGGGTACCTTCCCCAGAATGAGAGCATCATGGATCATGTTGAGGAGTTTTTGAACGTATACACGTACCCCTTTACATTGGGCCCCCTTTATAGGGTCGTGCTCAACTTCTGTCGAAAGTATCAGGTTACCTTGGCACAGGTTCATCCATCATTTTGGAGGATAGTATTAATGATGAGGTTCTTTACAGAGGAAGCATGGCTTGAGTTCACCCTTAGTCATCTCATTAGGCTGTACTAGCCTTTTTACCACCGAGGTCTGCTAAACCCTATGATGCCAATCCACCAGGCCCTTCATTGTCGGTGATGAAGAAGATGGGGATCGGGGATGGATGAGCCGATTAGTCCGAGTATGGACTGTTGATATTATCCCCGTGGAGTTTCTGCCATTTCCTGAGGAATGGAATTTTACACGTAAGTGGTCCACTTGTGCCTTCGTTGTTTTGCTTATAGCGGGGGCAGGCTTCGTAAACGCGCATTTCTTTCCCTTTTTGCAGTAATTCCATAGATGTCATACGAGGTCCCCGACCTGACAGATTGGTCTTAGAAGTTGGCGACCCACTCGACTTACGATGAACGTAAGTGGCGAGCCTTGTCTAAGGGTAGATGGGAGGTAAAACACTATGGTACGTGCTATATGATTTGCTCCTTTTTTTGAAAGGCACTTTCTTTTTATGCGTACTAACTCCGTCATTGTAGGCATTGGGAGTTCTTTGAGGCGAGATCATGCCCTCTCAGAGAGGGAGAAGGATCGTCAGCTTTGGTGCCGAGAAATAATAATAATAAGCAGAAAGGGCCTTCATAGGGCGACGATGATTATAACAAGACGAGTCCATCCCGCAGGCTCAGAGAGGATATATCAGTTGAGCTTGCAGCACCCGAGATCTCTGGTTTTAGAAAAATGGTGCCTCCTCCACTGCCGTCTTCTTTTATCGTCGAAGGTACCTCGAGGTACAAGGGTTCTCTGCTGCCGACTTCTTCTCCTGTCGAAGGCACTTCGAGGGATATTCGAAGCCAGGGGCTGCATATATCGAGCGACCATATCCCAACTAGGAGCGGTTCTACTGGGGTTGATGGAGCTAGACTAGTAGATGTGTGCTCGACTTTTGAGGAATCTCAGCGGCTCTACTCTGTGGTGAGTTTTGGCCGATCGTATTGGTTTTACAGTTTTTGCAATTTTTACTCTCTTATCGAGTTTCTCCTTTATAGGCTTTTAACAAGCTCAAATCTAAGCTGCTTTGTCGTGAGACCAGGCTGCAAAAATCCGTGGATGGGGAGAAATCCCTCATGCTTCTTTGCAATAAAAGGGAAGACGAGTTGGCACACTTGCGGTAAGAGGCGAGTCGAAGCCTGAACTACGAAAACTACCTCGAGGAGCATGTAATTTTTGTTTCAAGGGAGTGCATGTTTATTCTTCTATCTTCTGAGTCTAATGTTTCGTTTACTTCAGTTGCAGAAAAAGACGGAGGACCTGGAATGCCTTTGGAGCGAAGTTGGTCAAGCCAAGTGTGAGCGTGATGCCAAAGGCTCGGGTGGACACCCAGGTTGTGGCTGAGAAGGATGCTTTGGCCAAGGCTTCCGCCCTCGAAGTACAACTTCGCAACGCTCATAAGAACAGTTTGGTCTGAATGGACATGATTACAAGGCTCGAGTCTGAGCTTCTAAAGATGAAGGATAAAATTATGGATGCCTGGGTTGAAGCCGAAGTGATATGAACTAGGGCTGATAAGAAAGTGGCCTTCTATTTGAAGGACATTGCCGATGCTCGTGCTGAGATAAGGGGGGATCTCTACTAGGAGAGTAGGATCAAAGAATATGTTAGGTATAAATCTCGGAGGGAAACCCTTGAGGAGATCCATGTCAGGGGCTTCGATCTCTTAGAAGAGATAAAGCAGGCAAAGGCTGACGAATATGACGCTATGTTCCTTCTGTCTGATGCTGAAGATAGCAAGAAAGAGGCCGACGGGCCATATTCCCCGAGGGGGATGCAGATTAGGCCTTTCTTTTCTGATTTTGTGTATAGTTCTTTTAAAGAACATTGTAAGTGGAGCTTTGTATTTTTTTCACATATACGTATAAGAGGAAGCCTTGCAGTTTCATTTATCATGCACTTCCCTTTGCTTCAATGTTTGTCAGTCATTAGCCAGATTGAACTGGTCTTCGAGTTAAAAAGAACCCTTAGGTTTATAGTACATCCCAGGGGCTCGTGGGGCTGGCCCGTAGGCTCTTATGTGTTTGGTCGGTACGACCTGTTAGCATTAGTTGGCGTTTGAGCTCTTAAGCTTTTGCTCTTAGGCATATTCAGTCAATTGTTTCGGGTTCAGTCTCCGAGCCAGGTTTCGACTCGAGCTCATTGACCCTTAAGTTTTTGAATTTAAAGCTGGCCCTTAGGCTCTTACGCGTTAGGTTGGTACGACCTTTTATATGGGCTGGCGGTAGTGGCTCTTACGCATTGGGTTGGTATGAACCTTTATATGGGCTGGCGACAGTGGCTCTTACACATTGGGTCAGTATAACCTCTAATATAGGCTTTATTTTTCCCGCGTTAAGGACTTTTAGAAATTGTGTTTTCCTAACTCTTCGACAATTCGATAAAAACCTCAATTGTGAGTCATTATGTGGTGATGAACGAGCACCTCATGAGGTTTTGCTCGGTGGCTAAGTGTTTCGAAGCCTATAGTTTGGAGCTGACATGGTCGAAGCTCTTTTGCCTATGTCGAGGGTAGCCTGTTTAACAGGTTCTTTTCGAAGTACTTTCGAAGTAATTGAAGGCCTGTGATTTTATAGTGACGGTCGGGCGTCCCCGAGTCGTGTTAGTCTGGCCGAAGCCTTATGGCCGTAGTCATTTATGTTTGGCCGTAGCCTTTTAGTTCCCGAGTGAAGTAGTTTTGGCATTTATATCGAGGGTATGCCTTTTTAGGGGTCTTACAAGTTCGAATATATAGCCTTAACTTTAAGATCGGGGAATGCCTTTTTGTAAGATCTTAAAATTTTACATGCCTTGCCTGAGGTCTTACAGTTTTGGTTACTTGTTACAAGTATGATTCATGCCTTGCTTGAGGTCTTACAGTTTTGGTTACTTTGCACAAGTATGGTTCATGCCTTGCTTGAGGTCTTACAAGGTCGAGGTTGCCCGTATGGGGTCTTATGGCCTCGGCAGTCCCTAAGACATTGAAAGTTTTCTTGGCTCTGGAGCCATTTTTTTAGACTGCCTCATTGAGGGCTTACGAGCTTAAAGCTTCCGACCCAGGGGTCATACGGTTTTGAGTTTTTGACGCCAGTCCCCGAGTGTTCGGGACGTTCTTGGCTTCTGGAGTTGTTTTTGTAACCTTGATGTTGCCTCATTGAGGGCTTACAAGTTCGAAGCTTCCGACTCGGAGGTCATACGGCTTCACATTTTTGACGTCAGTCCCCAAGTGCTCGGGACGTTTTTGGCTATGGAGCCGTTTTGTAAAAAAATACCTAACTCCTTTGAAACGCGAAATGCTTTGATGGTGGGGAAAGAATTCTTTGATTACTTGGTACAAGTATACACGTTTTTGCTGTCAAGGGCTCGATTATTGTAAGGCCCCGTGAATTTCCTACTCACAACCCCAAACCCCATGGTGCCAAGAAATAATGTTTTCTAGAAAATACGATTCTGCGGTCGAAAATGCAGTCGTATATCAGGTATGTGGACCGCATAATCGCCGCAAAGTGAGTCAGTCAAATTTGAGGTAAATATGTGGTCCATTATGCGATCACATAACCGTTATGCGGATCGCATAGTCGTCGCATAATTTCCTTGGGATTTTGTAAGGAGCAGTTATGCGGTGCATTATGCGACCGCAGAACGGGTATGCAGACTGCATTTCTGCCGTATACCCAAACAGAATGTTAAGATTTTGGGAGCACTTTTGCGGTCCATTCTGCGGGCCGCATTTCCACTTTGCGATCGCAACCTGACTTGGGGCTCCAATTTTCTAAATTTTAAACCCGACCCCTTATCGATATATTCGGTGTTATAGTTCATTTTGAGCATATTTCCTGATGCTTTTAGAGAGAGAGAGAGAGAGAGAGAGGGTCCTAGAGAGGGCAGTGCTTCCCATAAAATTACTCCATGAAACCTTGCTAAATCTTTGAAGATAATCAAGTGAGGGCACCTAAATCTTCATCCCAAGAGGTAAGATTTCATTACCTCAGCTCTTGTTCCTATGCTTAGCGATAAGGGATCACTAGTGAAGTAATTCATGGATATAAGAATGAATTTTTGCATGCATATCACACCATAGAATATTGGGAGGTAGTGAACTAAAAAGAAAGCAAGAGGGGTATAAAATGATAGAAATTTCTCTCAAAAAGAGCCTAAGATCACAATGCACCTTTAGTGTTTGATAGTGTGCTCAAAACAAGCTAGAATCTCAATCTCGTCTCTAATTCTCGGTTTAATTTGTAATTCTTACACAATAGATCGAAGTGCTAAAAGTTCCGGAATTTTGTAAGGAATAAGGAAAGCTTTATTGAGGTATGTATGGCTAAAACCCCGTCTTTTAGAAATTGAGCCTCATCGTTGGTTGTGTGAGTACTGTAAGATTAAATTGAATTGTTGTATTGATTGCTATTTCACTTGACTTGGTGTTGCAACCTTATATGCATGGAGATAGTGTCTCAAATTGATCAACATGCTATTCTTGATAATTTGAAAAGGTGCAAGGACTATGAATCATGAATTGAAATGCTTAGACCTAAGATTGAAATTGAAGTGCGTTGTTGTGCCATTTACATGAAGTCTCATCTACGCCTACAACCTTATTTGCTCTTGTGTTCCATACTCTCTTGAATTACAAACCTAATATTGAAAATGGGAACAATGTGAAACGTGAATTGTGGAATGTGAAAGACCCAAGTGTCGGTAAACTAATACATGTGTAACCAAAGATTGGAGTGGGATGAATAATGGAAAATGGTAACGCCTCGGTAAGGTGGCCTAGCTGATCGGGCCGTGATCGGACGCCATGACATATACACATGGTGGTTATGCATTTATGATTGAAAGTGGAAAGTGTGAATAGAATATTGGTAACGTCTCCGGGAGACGGCCTAGCCGATCGGGTCGATATCGGACTACGCTCAAGATAGCGGTGGTAATGTGAACAATGTGGAACAGTATGAAATGCCCAACTAAAGTCTATGGAAACATGATGTGAAGGCTGTGTAATTCTTTCATGTTGATAATGTTGTGATCGTTTAAAGCTTTGGAGTGATACATGTGATTTCCTTATTTGTCTATAAAGGTTCTTTCTAATTTGATGGTGTTTAGTTATACATACTAGTACTATTCCATGGTACTAACGTCCCTTTTGCCGGGGGCACTACATTTTTAAATGAATGTAGGTGGCTCCTTAGCGGATAGTGCCGATCGTGTGTAGCAGAGCATCCTTTTCTCAAAATCTTGGTGAGCCCCTTCCTCCTTCAAGGGGTCATGTGGTACACCTTTTGTTATAGACATCCATTTTGAGGTATAGCCGGGGCCTTGTTGCCGGCATTGTTATCACTGTCTTTTGTATCCTTAGAGGCTTCGTAGACGTTTATGTGGGTTATGTACGGGTATTGGATAGGTCAATGAACCATGTTGTAACCTTGTACTCTTGCTTTGTTTTAAACTATAATTGTATGGAATCTTGGACACTTAACTACAATTAAATGTTTTGATTTAAAATGAACTAAAATGTTGAATGTACTATCTTTCCTTGTCTAAATAAATGAAAGCATGGTTTCCCTATTCATATTGAGTTGGATGGGTAGTGTTTGATGAGGCTTGCTCAGTTGGGTTCACTCGATTGAGCGCCGGTCGTGCCTCCCGAGGTTGGGGCATGACAATTATTCTATACGGACACGGTTCGTTTGTCCATTTGGCCTGGTGCATCGTTTTCCTATCGAGACCCCTTTTAACACATCTTGGCTTCTCCGAGGAGGTGACCTTCCGGGGGATGCCCCCAGTATTCGAGGTTGATTGAAGAGAAGCCTTGAATACTTGTTGAGTCTTCCTTAGGTAGCATATGGATGTTGCCTCATTAAAAACCTTGCCGATAAAACCTTCTTGGGATAAAAACCCGGTCGAAGGAAAAGAGTGAAATGTATGCTTTCGGAACCTAAGGCCTTCAAGTTGTATGGAACTTCGATTGTTCTGATCGGGCATCTGCATAAAGGTTAGTGTGAAATGTAAATAAAAAGGGAAATGGTTATACCTTAGTGGCGATGGCGCTTTGAGCCTCGGTAGGTCTTCAATATTTGATCTAAGGACACGACACAGTCCTTTGTTTGTTTTATTCGGGTATAACCGAGAATGTGTCTCATGATTGCTATTTCACTATTTGTTTGTCATGCGGTTCCTTCAACGTCAAAGGAGTCGATACCGGTGCTACGTCGTGTACCGTGAACATCTCCCTCGTTGCATGTTGTTCCCCGTACACGGTTTTTATTCTGTCCTTTGTTGGAAACTTCATCATTTGGTGAAGGGTTGATGGTATTGCTCTCGTGTAGTGTATCTATGCCCTTCCGAGCAACGCGTTGATCCTCATGTCTCCTTCAATGACATGGAATTTGGCATTTTGGAGAGTGCTGGCCACGTTGACCGGGAGGGTGATTTCCCTTTTTTGTAGTTTCGCTAGCCATGTTGAACCCGTTGAGGACTCGAGAGGCGGGCACGATTTGGTCAAGCAGTCTGAGCTGCTCCACCACCCTCGACCTAATAAAATTGGTCGAGCTACTTGGATCCACAAGTACACATTTAATTTGAAATGTATTTACGAGAAAAGAGATTACCAATGCGTCGTTTTGAGGCTGAGACAAGGTCTCGATGTCCTCGTTGCTAAATGTGAGAGCATCCTCGGGTATGCAACCTCGAGTTCGCTTTTCTCTAGTGATGGATATTTTTGTTTTTCTGATAGTGGGTTCCTGTGGGATGTCGACCCTTCCCATGATCATCTGGATAACATGTTGTGGCTCATCTGCTTCTTTCTTCTTTGTCGCCTGTCTTTCCCGGAACTGATTTTTGGCTCAGTTGCTAAGGAATTCTTGGAGGTGACTTTTGCTGAGTAGTCGAGCTAATTCTACCCGGAGTTGCCGGCAATCCTCGGTCCTGTGATCGTGTGTGCCATGAAATTCACATGCTAAGTTATGATTCCTTTGCAAAGGATCTGATTGTATAGGCCTTGGCCACCTCGCATATCTAATTTTACTAATGGAGAATACGATGTCTGAAATGTCGATGTTGAAGTTGTATTCCGACAAGCGGGGCGCCTCCGTCGGCCCTGTGTGCCTATCGAATCCAGCTCTACTAACGAGTCCCTGAGGATTCTAGTCTTGATCCATCCTTCGGTCATTGCGGTGTATGTTGCGCCTCAGGGCATTTCTTCTATCTTTAATGTATGGTTGGTATCTTTCTTTGTTTGTTTTTGGCTCCTTTGCTGGAAGCCTGCTATGATATACCGAGCCCGAGGGGACTCCTAATTGGTCATCTTCGACCTTGATCTTTAATTGGTATCATTTGTGGATTTCCGACCAAGTCACGGTGGGATATTCGACTAATGTCTGCTTCAGCTACTTCGAAGATACCGAGCTTCGCTCGTTCAAACCTTGAGTGAAGTCATGCACTGCCTAGTCGTCGGAGATTGGTGGTAGTTCCATTCGTTCTATTTGAAAGAGAGATACGAATTCTCGTAGCATCTCGTTCTCCCTTTGCTTGATTTTGAAGACGTCAGATTTCCTTGTAGCTACCTTGATGGCACCAGCATGTGACTTTATGAAGTATTCTGCAGCATGGAAAATGAATCTATTGAGTTCGGGGCTAGGTTATGATACCACATCATTTCCCCTTTTGAAAGCATCTCTCTGAACTTTTTTAGTCAGACGGATTCAATCTAGTCGTCTTTTAGGTTGTTGCCCTTCATTTCACAAGTGTAAGTAGTGACGTTCTCATTGGGGTCCAAGGTTCCATTGTACTTCGGAAGGTCGGGCATTCCGAACTTCTTTGGAATGGGTTTTGGGGCCGCTTCCTGTATGAACGGTTTTTATGAACTTCTTCGAATCTACACCATTCAAGATTGGGGGTGCGCGCGGAATTTGATCGACCCTAAAATTGTAGGTCTCTACCTTCTTTTCATTGGCTTCTATATTCTTCTCGCCTGACTCGATCCTCTTTGTGAGTTTCTCGAGCATCTTTATGATGGCGGGGTCGGTTGCCGACCCGTTATTGCTTGATCTTTCTGGTGCCTGCTCGGCTTAGGAGTCGTTTCCGGTGCTACCATGCTGGGAGTTTTTTGGTGGCTTTGTAGCCGAGCAATTGCTAGTTGTTGTGCCTGTAAATTTTCAAAAATAACGTGAAGTCTAACCTCTCGTTCCTCCCTAGCTGGGGTTTTTTGAGCTTCTTGTTGGTCTCCTAGGTGTACGCTCCTGTTAGTGTGGGAGCTTATATCGACGTGTTGGGCATCACTTGAGACCACATCTGCGGGGATTGGCTCTGGCACGCCCTCAGGGTTTAGTGGTAGTGCACCAATACCTGGAACAGCTACAACATTCTCTCCATGGTCCTCAAGACCATTGTTTTCATATGCATTTACTGAGTTAGATATTTTAACCTGAAATCAAAGATTCTTGGACAAGAAAATGCGTGAAAGATAACTTGCGTTATGTGTTTGAACCAGTAAGAAAACAATCACTATTATTTTTAGCCCCACGGTGGGTGCCAAACTGTTTACCTTGAAAATGGTAATAACAATTAGATTTGATTTTGTAGTTCTAAAAATATGTGATCTACTTTTATGCTAGTTGTTAGGCAATAGATGGTAAGTGAAAGATTAGATAAATAAGATAATAGCTTGTAGATGATGTAATAATCAAACCGGACGGCTGGAAATTGGGGTCTCGAGCTTACGTATATGGGGCCTCGAGGTCGAGTCGAATGCTCGGCTAAGGGTAGTCGATGGAGGATTAACAGTTATGATAAATTTGATGGCGGCTCTTTATGACCAATAATGAGCAATAAATGAAGAAAAATTAATGAAATGTAACAAATATGAGTATGGCAATAAATGTAAGCAACAGGATCAAATAGAGAGTATATTTGAGTTAGAGAGCAGAGAATGTTCTTGTATTGGATGTAGTGTGTAATATATTGTCCCTTACAAAATGACAAGGGTCCCCTTTATATATGAGGAGGAATTCCAAAATAGTACAAATGCATTTATTACAACGATATATAGTTGGTACAACCATTTAATGACATGGTATGGGCTTGAACTAGCCAAATAGACTTTGTCAGCTCTAGTCACGTGCCTTGGGAACCTCACATCAATCCACTATAGCCGCTGATTTACATTGCCTCGAGGTCAATTATTGAGAACCTTGGGGTCGAAACCCCGAGCCTTCTGGGGGCAGTCTTTATGAGGCGCCTCAATGATCATAAAATTGGAGCATTGATTTTTACCGTATACAGATTTGAGTCGAGTGGAGGTGAACTTTAAAGGAAAAGCTATTTTGAGTATTTATTTGGCCTAATTGAGGTAAGTATCTTACCTAACTGTGTAGGGGAAACTACACATTAGGATTTGGGTTTATGTACTATTTGAATTATGTGAAAGACGTGTACACGAGGTGATGAGTGTGTACACGAGCTTATATATGGTATTTGACTAGTTTAGACTATGAGGCTTCTTTCATGCATTTAATTGAAGTTGCCATTTTATGTTATATCTTCTATTCTTAGGCTTGCTCTTACGTGCTTTACTTGAAGTTGTTAGTACATGTTCTATTTTATATTGTCAAGTTCATTCTTACATGCTTTATTTGTTAATTGCAATTGCTTGTTGAATTCTTGCCTTGTCCATTACGTGCCTTAATTATTACTTGAATATTTATAACTGTGCCTTTATTTATGAACTATCAGTTCTTGCTATTTGAATTTTTGATTATCATGTAATTATATTATCCGCTTGTGACTTTATTTGTTTATCTTCTCATTTAATTTTTGTGATACACCGTATGGTTGTAGTTTGTTTATTCAATTCATATTGTTTAGGGGTTGGGCTGCACGCCACAATGGTATTGAAATAATATGATATGATATGAAGAGATAAGGAGAGATGATATGATATAGGTGGGATCGGGTTACACGCCGCAACAAATTGATATGTTGTAATTGTTATGACAGTAAAGTTATCATCGGTTGTGATCTCATGGTACATTCTACGTTGGAAAGATTTATCGGTTTAACGGTTATTGTTTTTCCTTACATTATTTCACATGTATTTTTTATTATATTTGGTTGACTGTTGTTATTTGTATTGGAACGATAGTGACTTCTTGTGTGAGTCATGCATTCTACGTAATTCTTTATGTTAATTGAATGTGCCAATCAGTGCCTTTGTTGTTACTTGGTGAATTGATTGTCAAGATGAATTTATTGCAGGGAGTCGTCGTCTCATATTCTGTTGAGTTATTAGTAACATAACAGGTTTAAATAAATAAAATTGTCAATATGTTTACTTGTTGTGACTCTTAAGATAATACCCATCATCTCACTCGGTACTTTACCATATTTATATTGTTATCATGCCTCCTTTAAATGGTTCTCAAATTTAAAATCATTAACCATTTGATGTTTTACTTTACTCAAATTTGTTACCATGCGTCACTTTAACAAATTCTACATTAATTCATTAATTAAATATCATCCTTAGTTCATTAGCTGAGCCCCTACTTCTGTGTATGTAGTTTATTAGTTCGTCTCTTCTTCTGTGGTAGTTTCTTTGTAAAGTGTAATAGATTATAGTGGCTATACTGAACAATGGCAGGGTAATGTCATGTCCTGGGGAAGGGGAAGGGGTCCTCAGGGGGTGGGGGTAGTGGCAATAGGGGTAAGGGTAGTAAGGATGCCTCTAGGTTGTAAGTTGGGTCTTGGAATATAGGAACATTGACGAAAAAGTCTGTAGAGTTAGCAAAGATTCTCCATAAGAGGAAGGTCAATATAGTTGTATAAAGCAGACTAGATGGGTGGGAGATAAGGCACGAGATGTAGATGGGATTAATGTTACAACCCATATTCGTGTACGTTAATTTACGCCATAAGTTAGTCGATGTAAATCCGAGAAAAAGTATCTTTGTGATGATAAGAAGTTAATCCTATTGGTCTTAAAACGATACAAGGGTGTATAAGAGAGGTTAACAAGTATTAGAAGTTAAATGAATCAAGGATGTTGTAACTCGTATTTCCGGGTAAAACTAGAGGTACTTAATATTCTTAGGATGTCGTGTCTTAAGGTATTTGAATCATATAATATCAGTACCATAAGTCTTTAAATAAATCGAGTTATGAAATAAAGTCAACAAAAGTTGTGCAACTTATGTTCATAATTTTACTTAAACTTTAGGTCAAATGTTACTAAGCTTTTCTCCCAATTTACTTGGATTTACGGGGTGATATACCCACCAAATTGAAGATCTATGAGTCTAGTTTCCAACACATTAATTCGTTCATTGATACAACATCGGAGTAGAGAACGAGACTACACCAAGCAGCTCTCTATGGGGCCCACACAAGCGGTTGAGATATATTGATATATATCTGTTACACCCCATGTTTTCGTACGTAAAAGTGTGTCGTAAGTAAACTAATGTAAGACCAAAAATGAGATCAACTTTGGAAGTATATAATGTAAGTTATCATGTTACCTCGGATGCTACATATATTGAAGATCATGAACAACAAGTACAAAGAGGGTGGAAGGTTTAGAAGCTAAGGAATTGAAGAAAATAATGTATCTTCAAAAGTCGACAAGTTGGGAATGTTATAACATGTACTTTTGAGGTGAGACTAGGGTGATTAACATGATAAGGAGGTTATGTTATGATTTATGTTAGTCGTATGATAGTCGTGTGTTATGTTTTGAAGTCAAACGAGTTGTGGAACAAAAGTCGATGAAAGTCATCACAAGTTACGTTCATAGGTTTACTGAAATTTGGGTCGAATGTAGCTGCTATTTTCTCTCAATATACTTAGATTTACAGGGTGTTCCAAGAATATCTATGAGTCTATTTTCTATCTCATTAAACCATTTGTCATAATACATCGGAGTAGAGAGATATATGCATTTTTGCGAGACTGCACAGACTGCTAGGTGACAAGTAGATGTGTCACCTACTTGCTTAAATGAGAGTCCAAAAATGGGCCAGTTCAGGTCGTCCAAAGAGACCTTTTAAAGTACTATTTCGTTCATATAATACAGTGATAAGAGGGCACATATCAGACCTAAACCCCTCCAAATATTCTCCCAAAAATTGAACACAAACCCTAATTGAATTTCTCTCCTTTTCAAGTTCTAGTTGGAGGAAAAACCTTGTGTTTGAAAAACCAAGATAGGAGCTGAGTTATTCAACAAATTAGGTAAGTTTACTGCTCTTTTTCATCTATTTGTTCTGCAGGATATGTGTAAAAAGTCATTCTATAATTGTAAGAACTTACGGGACGGTGATCGAAAGCTGTGAGTTCGAGATATACACTTGTAGCAGACTATTTTGTGTTGTTGTTAGATTGTGTGTTTTACTATTGTTTATGGAGTTTTGAAGGAGGAAGGGTGTGCAGAAACACCACATAAATGCAAGGTGGTGGGCAGGTCGTTTGTCATAACATTTTCGGGTCATTTGACACTACTACAGTGGCCATTTTGTGTATGAAGATATTGGGGTGTGTTGGGCTGGTTTGTAGTATTTTATGGTGTATATAAGGTTGGAAAATAATGTATATATGTTGTTATTGTTGTGTTCTTGTTTTTTTGGTGTTATCTTGAATTTGGATGAAGTATGGATTATAGGGGAGATGCTGCCCGTTTTAATACAAAATAAGCTTGTCGTTCATTGTGCGATAGTTGCACCTTGTTTCTTAATGATAGTATTATTATCATTGTTGTAGATTAAGATGCAAAGAGAATTTCAACTTGGTGACTGGAAAGATTGTTATAAGGTATGTTAAGGCTAAACTTTTTCTTCATTTTGGCATGATCTCGTAACTACATGCGTTTGATAACGAGGCATAAAGAGAAGTTCTTATTCATGAATCTATGTACATTATCCTAGCCTCATAAGCTACAGTATTCTCCCTTATTGGGACTTCATATTCAGTTAATTTTTGTCTTCTTTTAGCCAAGACAGCAGAGAGTCTATTTATATACAGTATTACAATATTTTCACCACCATCGAGCTATAATCGATGGGCATGCCCCTATTAGGCAACCTCTGATCAGATGGTGAGTTATATACCGACCTACTGTGGCTGAGCACTTATGAGCAAGCCCAGAATGGCCAAGATATAGAGCCTAGTATGGTCGAGCGCCTATGAGCGAGCCTACTACGGCAGAGCAGTTACACATACCGAGCCTTATAGGCCCGGACAACTATTTTACTTACTATACTGAGAGAGATGAGTCAGTATCAACAGATAAGCATATTTTCAAATTATATTCGACTCCCAAGTACTTTCAGTTATTATTTTATCAGTTTAGTTTCAGCTTTTAATTATTTTGTTGCCTTACATACTCGGTACATTATTTCGTACTGACGTCCCTTTTGCTGGGGATGCTATTTTTCATGCCTGTAGGTCCTGATAGACAACTGGATAGACCTTCCCAGTAGACAGAGTCAAACATCAGCTTAGTTGGTAAGCTCCACTTCCTCAGAGTTACCAGGTCTATACCTTGGAGTCCATTTTAAATATACAGGTTTGATGGGTAGGTCGAGGCCCTGTCCCAACCATGATACAATTCAGTTATCCCTAGAGGCTTGTAGATGAGTCTTGTACATTTTCTATATCAGTATTGTGGCTTTACCAGTCCGATGTAGATGCTTAGTTTGGTATTGCCGGTTGTACATGTTATTTTCAAATGATTCATAATAAGGCCTCATTGGCCTAAGTTGAGGGTTACCCCTCCAGAGTTCAAAGTTACAGAGTGGTACGCTCGAACCGAGTATGGCACAGGGTGCCGGCCATGCCTCTTCAGATTTGGGGTGTGACAATATCAGACCCCTTAACCCCATTTTAACTCGTTATTTTTCATTTTATTCAGACCCTAGAACCCTAAAAATACTCTCTCAAGGTTCTCTTATGATTCAAGACCCAAACAAAGGACAAACAACATAAATTAAGTGTTAGAAATCCCATGGCGCTAGTAAGTTTCTTGCTCTTCTTGTTGTTGCTGCTTTTTATGTTGTTCCAGCTCGTGTGAGAGGTTGTTTTAAGTGGTTTATGTTCTGTAAATTACTCCCCCAAGTTATTAATATCAACCATAGGTGATTTCAAGTCTTACAAAGTGATTCTAGTTCCAAAAAACCTAAATTAATTGCTAGCTTCGCTTCCTTGTTCTTATGGCAGCATTGGAAAGATATTTCGTGGGGAATTAAGGTCAAATTAGAGTTTTTCTATCTGCTTAAAGGTAAGTAACCTCTTACTTTACATGTATTTAAGATTATCCAAGTTGCAACTAAGTCGTTGAAGCAAGAACTTGTGAGTTATATATCGAAAGGCTTGTTAGTAATGTTGTTGGTTGGTGGACTATTTTGGGAGGCTCAATATGATTGTTATTGATATTGTTTGGGCTGTTTGGTGATTTTATTAACTTGTGGGAAGTCATATAAATAGGGGAGGTTATGTTCGTTTCACCCTAAAATAGTTTGCGGTCGATACATAATAGTTATGACGATTAAACAATAATGATAGTGTCATTTCTCTTATTGTAGACAAAGGAGTTGTGACATTTGCATAGCTTGAGGTTGGGAAGTATATACAAAGTATGTGAGATTATCGCTTTCCTTCTTTTGCACGAGTCCGATCGTACATAATGTAATGAACGAACTTCCAACGATACTCCAATCTTACAAGCTATCAATACTTACATTATTTCCCTTCTTATGGAACGATCGATGTTGATGTTGCTTCTCTTATTCTTATGTTATCAATGTTGTTGGTACTTCCTAATTATTATAATACTCATGATAAAGATTTAGTCCTAATAACGTTTATGGAGGATACCGACCTTACATCACACCGAAAGGTTCCAAATGTGATTCCAATGAGTCCAGCATGCATCATATATATGTATCTATTTTACTCTACCGAGCTGCACTATAGTCGATTAGGTACGGCACCTATTGTGCAACCATTGATCAGTTGGGTTTTACCGAGCTCCACGCGGCTGGGTACGATTCTACCGAGCCTTATGATGGTCGGGTATGTTTTTACAGAGCCTATTACGGTTGGGTATGATATGATGATGATGATGCCCATAAAGGCGTATGTTTTTAAAAGTTTATGTATATATATGTATTATGCATTTTTTGTTAGTATCCCCAAGAGGCACTCAAATGTTGCAGGTTGTATTTCCTCTATCTCTCTTTACATTATTGTTCTTATTTATGTTTTCCTGCCTTACATATATATATGTATGTATGTATGTATGTATGTATGTATGTATGTATGTATGTATCCAGATGTTATAGGTTGTATAGTTTCTATTCCTATTTACATAACTGTTCTTATTTATGCTTTCCTGCCTTACATACTCAGTACTTTATTTGTACTGACGTCCCTTTTATTTGTGGATGCTGCATGTCGTGCTACAAGTCCTGATAGACAAGTAGGCAAAGCTCCCCCACCACAGTAGGCTGCCCAGTTTAGCAGTTATTGGTGTATGTATGTATGTATGTATATATATATATATATATATATATATATATATATATATATATATATATATATATATATCATATATATATATATATATGTATATATATATGTATATATATGTATATATATATATATATATATATGTATGTATATATATATATCATGTCAGTAGCCCTTAGAGGTACCCAGATGTTACAGGTTGTATAGTTTCTATTCCTATTTACATAACTGTTCTTATTTATGCTTTCCTGCCTTACATACTCAGTACTTTATTTGTACTGACGTCCCTTTTATTTGTGGATGTTGCATGTCGTGCTACAAGTCCTGATAGACAAGTAGGCAAAGCTCCCCCACCACAGTAGGCTGCCCAGTTTAGCAGTTATTGGCGAAATCCCTTCTCCGGACTTGCTGTGGTCTTGGTATACACTTTTGTTATAGACATTATGGGTATTTCGAGTCCTTGTTCCGGCAATGTTGCAGCACTTATGTTCCTTTAGAGGCTCATATACAGGTGTCGACTTATTTATAGTTTGGATTGCCTTGTCGACTGATTTTTGTTGTATAGTCTCTCATGGTAGATTGTCAACTCTTACCTTATACATAGCTTTATGACAGCCTTATTGGCCCATGTTATACATGCTCATGCCATTATCTGTCATTGTTGGTTGTTTAGGATTCATGTCTACCATTTATATTGATCTTGTCAGCCCTTATAGATAATAAGAAAGGTTAGATAAAATGTACGTTGGTGCTCGGCAGGTATGGCCCCGGCACAAGTCATGGCCCTCCAGTTTGGGTCGTGATAAATTTGGTATCAGAGCAAGTCTGTCCTAGAGGTTGTATATGAGCCATGACTAGTATAGTCATGATTATAGATGTGTAGCGCGCAACATTTATAATCAAGAGGCTACATGACATCTAGGGTTATTACCTTCTTCCTGAATCTAGTCATGCGTAGAGTTGAGTCTTAAGTGTTCGTCTCTAATATTCACCTTGTTTTATTTCAATGATGCCTTCATCTAGGAAGCAAGCAATTAGTAGACGGCTTGATACAGCTGTGGGAGAGGGTACCAGTCAGGTGCCTCCAGCCAAAGCAGGCCAAAGTGAGGCTCAGAATGAGATACTGTCTCATACCTCATCTACTCTGTCTCCTCTAGAGGATTTTAGGAGGCACCCAGCACCTATAGTTCCTCCATCTGGAACAATAGACCATGATATGTGCAATGCAGTGTAGTTGTTGACTAGCTTGGTAGTTGCTCAGGCTCAGAGGCAGAATACCAGTGCTGGTGATAAACCAGTTAGTGCGAGAGTTTGTGATTTTATTTATCTAGACCCTCCAGTGTTTAACGGATCAGACCCCAAGGAGGACCTGCAGACATTTATTGATCAGGTTCAACGTACACTGTGGGTTATACATACTAGTGATACAGAGGCAGTAGAGTTGGCTTCTTATTAGTAACGGGATTTAGCGATTTTCTAGTATGATAGTTGGGAGAGCTCCAGGGTTCCGAATGCTCCTCCAACTGTGTGGAAGGAATTTTCTAAGGCCTTTCTTCGTCACTACTTGCCAGTTGAGATACGACGAGCTAGAGCTGATAAGTTCTTGAACTTTCGATAAGGTAATATGAGTGTGCGAGAGTATAGTATGTAGTTTGATTCTTTCGCAAGGTATGCTCCCCATATGGTGGCCAAGATTAGCGATAGGGTGCACCCGTTTATGAACGGGTTGGGACCACATCTAATAAATAAGTGCAAGACAACCTCCTTGGTGGAGGGCATGGATATTTCCCGTATTCTGGCTTATGCCCAGACCCTAGAGGATCATAAGTTCCAACAAAGGGCAGATAGGGAGCAGGATAGAGGCCAACATAAGAGGGTGAGATTTGCAGGGTATTCTAATGAGTTTAGAGGTAGTATTATGCCCTAGTCTTCGAGGAGTTCGGTGCCACTTGTAGCTAGTGCTCCTCCACAGTTTCAGAGGCCTTGCTATGATCAATTTACCTATTCTGGTCCAGGTCAGAGTTCGCGGGCATCAAGCTCGCATTATCATAGGGATACTAGTCAGACAAGACCCCTAACACCCTATTGTGATTAGTGCAGCAAGGCCCACTTTGGATTGTGCCATCAAGGTTCTGATACGTGCTATTCTTGCGGACAACCTGGCCATATGATGCGGGATTGTCCTAACAGAGGAGGTGGTGGTATGGCTCAGCTGACTGGATCTGTGTCTGGTTCTTCCTCATCAGTTCGACCTCCAACATGGGGTTTTTAGCAATCAACAAGTCGTGGTAGAGGTAGAGATGATGTGCCGAGTTTGAGTGGTGATCAAAATTGAACCTATGCTCTAGTAGGTTGATAGGATCTCGAGTCGTCTCCAGATGTTGTTATAGGTATATTGTCTGTGTTTTCTTACGATGTATAAGTATTGATTGATTCGATATCTACATTATCATATGTTACACCCTTTGTGGCTAATAAGTTTGGTGTTGAACCTGAATTGATAAGTAAACCACTTGTGGTATCTACTCCGATAGGAGATTCTGTGATTTCTAGGAGGGTATATAGAGGTTGCACAGTGATAGTTTGTAGTCGTAAAACCTCGGTAAATTTATTTGAGTTAGAAATGGTTGATTTAAATATGATAATGGGAATGGACTAGTTGGCCTCATACTATGCAAATGTTGATTGTCATACGAAGATGGTTAGATTTCAGTTTCCTGGTGAACCCATCATCGAATGGAAGGGGAACATTGCTACGCCGAAAGGTAGGTTTATTTCCAATCTTAAGTCAAGGAAGATGATCTCAAAAGGTTATATTTATCATCTCGTTCACATTAGGGATGCGGAGGCGAAGCCGCCTACTCTACAATCAATCCCCGTGGTCAATGAATTTCCAGATGTTTTCCTAGATGAACTTCCAGGCCTTCCTATTGAAAGGGAGATTGAGTTTAACATTGATGTGTTGCCTGACACTCAACTGATCTATATCCCTCCTTATAGGATGGCCTCAACAGAATTGCGAGAGTTGAAGGCGCAGTTGAAGGACTTGCTGGATAAGGGCTTCATTAGGCCTAGCACTTCACTTTGGGGTGCGCCAGTCTTGTTTGTGCGGAAAAAAGATGGGTCATTAAGGATGTGTATCGATTATCAACAGTTGAATAAGTTTACTATAAAGAACAAGTATCCACTTCCAAGGATTGACGACCTGTTTGACCAACTCCAGGATGCCAAGTATTTCTCCAAGATTGACTTATGTTTAGGGTGTCACGACCCGAATCAGAGGGCCGCGAAGGGCACCCGGTGCTTTACTCAACCGAGTACCAACGTAACATATCTTTCTTATCATACTATCATGAGTAAATGAGCTAGAAAACCGGTCATGAGATAACAAGAATAAAACATAAGGGAATACTCAACATATGAAGACCCAAAATGATATACAAACTTATATATGTGACATACGGGCCTATAAGGCCGACATGACCATTTGTAAACTTAAACCATAGGCCAACAAGGCCATACAAGTGTCCCTACACCTCACATCTATCTACAAGCCTCTAAGAGTACATAAATCATAAAGATCGAGACAGGGCCCCGCCATACCAATCAATACATATCCAAAGCATACTGACCAACTAAGCAACTCCGGAGCAAATGGAGTGCACCAACACCTTCGCTGAGCTGATAGCCTACTAGGAGGACTGTCAACCTATCAATCGGGACCTGCGGGCATGACACGCAGCATCCCCAGGAAAAAGGGATGTTAGTACGAATAAATTACCGAGTATGTAAGGCAGGAAAGCATAAACAAGAACAGTAATGTAAAGAGAGATAGAGGAGATACAACCTGTAACATATGAGTGCCTCTGGGGGCTACTGACATGAAATGCATAATACATATATTTACATGAACTTTTTTAAAAACATTCGCCTCTATGGGCATCATCATCATCATATCGTACTCGGCCTCAAAGAGGACTCGGTAAAAACGTACCCGGCCATCAGAAGGCTCGGTAGAATCGTACCCGGCAATGTGGAGCTCGGTAAACCCAACTGATCAGTGGTTGCACAATAGGTGCCATACCCGGCCGACTATAGCACAGCTCGGTAGAGTAAAATAGATACATATATATAATGCATGATCGACTCATGGAATCACGTTCTAACCCTTTCGGAGTGATGTAAGGTCATTGCACCTTCGATTAACATTATGGACATCCCTACTATCAATATGAACCTTAGTGGGATTTAAGGATCATACACACTTGTTTATAATAACTTTATAAGGAAAGAACAACATGGACAACCTTAGTTTCTAGGAGTAGATCCGTTATGAATTAGTGTACCGTTTATGTTCATGTCACTTTAGATCATGCCAAAAGAAAGAAGTAAGTGCCTTAACATTCCTTGTATATTCTTCCCAGCCTCAAGCTATGCAATTTCACGGCTCCTTAGTCTACAATAAGAGAAATGACACTCTCGTTATCGTTTAAGCGTCGTAACTATTATGTATCGACCACAACCTATTTTACAATGAAACGGACAGAACATCCCCTATATATATGAATTTACACTAGTCAAAACAATCACAAACAGCCCAACATACCCCTATCACTTCATACACAACACGACAACCATAATAGTGTCAACCAACCCGAAAATGTTACGACGAACGACCAACAAACAACCTTGCCTTTATGTGGTGTTTCTCCACAACCTTCCTCCTCTCAACTCCATAAAAATATTATTAAAAGAGACAACCCAATACCAACTCGAAACAGCCCAAAACTATTCCCACAAGTTCATCAACTCAAAAATAATTTTTCAGTTTACTTAAACACGTTTCGACTTGTCTTTTCTTTCAAATTGGGAAATACAACCAAAAGTACATCATTATACCTCTTATCTAATAAACCAGTCCATGAATTCAACTTAAAAATAAGTTTACAACCAGCCAACCATTACACAAGAACAAACAACATACCATTCTTTCGAAACTAGCTAGGTCTATTCTTTACGATCGAGTTACAACTCGCAAACGCATAGATAATGGAAGGAGAAGCATAAACTTACCTTGTACTGAGTATAACCCACGAAACCTGGTCCTTTTTCATCAAAAATAAGTTCCTCAACACGGCTACAAGAAGGAGAAAGAGAAACTAGCAAGCTGTCCGGACTTTTCAGCACTAGAATCGCGTCGTAACACCCGGAATACCCTAGGGTTTGTGTGGGATTTTTGGGGAGGAGTTGCAGGGGTTCAATTAGGTTTTCTTGGTCTGAAAGATAGGTGAAATAACTGATTTTATAATCCCTTAAAAGTCCCCTCTTGACTGACTTAGTTGAGGCCTCTCTTTTTGGCAAGTAGGTGATGTACCTACTTGTCACCTCCTAGCTGCGGGGTCTCGCGAAAATGCGAATATCTATATACTCCGAGATCGTATTGATAAACAGTTTAATGAGTTGAAAACTAGACTCATAGATCTTCAATTTAATATGTAGATCATCCCTTGATTCAAAGTATGTTGGGAGAAAAGCTCAGCTACATTTAACCTAAGTTTCAACTCATTTTTGAATGTAACTTGTGATGACCTTTTCCAACTTTTGTTCCACAACTTGCTTGACTTAAAAACATAACACACGACTATCATACGACTAAAATAACTCATAACATAACTTCATCATCATGTTAATCACCCTTGTCTCACCCCAAAAGTATAGGTTATAACATTCCAAACTTGTCGATATTCGACGAAACTTATTTTCTTTAATTCATTTAGCGCCTAAGCTTTCCAACCCTTTTGGTACTCGTTATTCATGATCATAAAGATTTGTAACCTCCATTATAAAAGTATTAACTTACTTTACGTACTTTCAAAGTTGATCTCATTTCTGAGCTTATATCAATTGACTTACGGATACTCTAACATACGAAAACATAGGGTGTAACATCATTCCCCCCCTTTGGAACATTCGTCCTCGAATATTGACTGATCCACTTATCATTTTCATAACCTATAGATCTTGTGAACACTTTAATACTCTTATAGCCATGTAGGCAACTATTCTTTGAATAAATCCAAAGTCTAGGGTATTCCCCCTTTAGTCCTCCTTCTCATACCACGACTTGTGGTCGGACCCCTTCCAATCTCGTAACTGTTGCTCCTTTTTGTCATGCAGCTTGTACGACTTTTTCCTTGTATGTGCGCCTATGCAACTCTTTTTTTTCTCCAGCTTTTATCCAATTTCTAGGTAGCACGTTGTAAACATATACAAAGCTTGATATGTTGTCCGTCTGGGCATCTATAGGTATACTGAAGTTCTTCACTCGGTACTTTGTTAAACTTACGACTTTTGCTATATCTTGTTTCATAGCCTCAGTTATCTATGCTTATGGCTTTAATACAACTTGGTAGGTCATATTATACAATAACTCTTACTTCGGTTTACTATTACCAAGGTCTGCCACTCAACTCCAGGTTACTCTCTCACCGTTTATCCTATATGTATAATCCTTATTATTGTTCATCTAAAGAATGACATCATAATCTCCTCTCATACTTTGGAATCTTTATCCATCTATTATTGATTTACCTTAATGTTAATCTATAATCCACCACTGATAACTTGAAACCTCTTACGTAATACATTGCCACAAGTCTCACGTCTCATCGGGGAACATTTGAAGTGGTTTTCCTAATCCACCTAGGGACAATACTATACTTCAATAACCGTATTTCATAGCATCCCAATGTGATTCGTCTTATGGGGGTATCCTAGTCCCGTGCCATCCATGAAATCTCTTCTCTTTGAATCATTACTCAAATGAAGGCCTATATATCATCCTTTTATAATTTACCACTATTACACCCTTACATTACGACCAGAGGAGCATTCCATCTCTTCTAAATGCTCCTAGTCTTAGACTCCTCCGTGTTAATTCAAGTTATAT
Source organism: Nicotiana tabacum (assembly GCF_000715075.1). Taxonomy (NCBI): domain Eukaryota; kingdom Viridiplantae; phylum Streptophyta; class Magnoliopsida; order Solanales; family Solanaceae; genus Nicotiana; species Nicotiana tabacum. The sequence goes on from NC_134087.1 coordinate 137,973,383, forward strand.
TGAGGCTTTTATAACATATATAAACCATCAGCTCTCTTATTTGATGGGCTTAATACCGAGGTCTTACCTATTATTATCAGCTTCTAACTCACCTTTTCTCACCCTTACTCACATCTACCCAAAATCTTTTCACTCTAGTATACTTTCGCTTGTGACCTACACATATTTATTTATTCTACTCAGAACCTTCCTTTAACTTGCTAGCACCTTAGATTCCCTTTTGCGCATTCTCAGCTGTCTTTAAATGTAAATAATTACTTTTTCTGGTCGTTCTACCACTTGCTACATGAATACTTGGCTTATCATAGTGCCCACGAACACTGGAATTCCCTGTAACTCGTATGCTCTCAAGTATCACCTTTGATGTTTTTTTTTCCTTTTTTTTCTGTTCATTAGCCATGATAGGTGACACTTTCTTATGGAGTGCATGCAATATTATAGTGAGACTGATGTTACAAGATCAAAGATCATTTCCTTTTTAGGTCACTATGCTTAGGTGGAAACCTTCTTCTTTATTTCCTCAGCTAGGCTTTCGTGGTAGTACTTAGGAGACCTTTTGGATCTTGTAAAGTTGTGATCTTGTTATACTGTATACTCGAAGGAATTTTTGATATTCTTACTCGCCTACAAACATCCTTACTTACATACCTCCGTGCCGTTGTGCTCGTAGGATTACTTGTAAAATCAGATTTTGATTATCTCCTTAGTGGCACCCTCCATTATTCCCGTAATACTTATACAATACCTTTAAATACCCCAACTCCTATCTGAGCATTTCTCAAGGTTTATGATGTCATATTTGCGAGACTGAATTCACTATATTAGGATTCACTACGTTTATCTTGCATGATCTGTTGACTCGTCTATAACCTCCTGTTTAGCCATAACTGGGCTTTTCCTTAATCAAATCCCAAATACTCGTTGGCCTATCCTCACATTAATTTTCCGCGTAATCTTTCTTGGGTTATTTCCTTTGTTTTAACTTACCTCATGCACTGGCCTCTGATCTATCAATGACATTTCGGGCAGGAACCCTTACTTCCTTTCTTTGACGTCGTGTTTGTATAATGCACTGATATCGTAGCATATCTGTAGGCTTTGAATACGTACAATCTCATCCCTTTTTCACATTACCGCATTATTCTTCTACCACTCCATGATTAGTAGAACCACTAAATTCTGACTTCATGCCACATCACTCCATATTCCCCCTTTAGAGGAGTACTAAGAGCTGGAGCTACGACGATCTACCTATAGATATTTTACCTCTATATATTTGACGTCTTTTCACATCATCGATTACCCTTACTCGCCTTGTGGTAATGCTTTTTGTACCAAGGATAATAAAATTCCTTGCTCGCGAGGATGACACTTAGTGTAACTGGCGCACATAGTCCCTTAAGCTTAACTTTGCTCATATTGCTTGCTTTAGGGAAGCGACTTCCTGAATGACCATTAAAGGGCATTCTTTTGTCATCCATTCTATTATTGCCGGAACGCAACCTCTGAAATTCTCATGATGCCGACTATTATCATATCATTTAGTCCCTAGTTCACGTTTAGTTTATCTTGTTTACCAGCCCATACTGATTTCTACTACTCTGGGGTATATCTTTTCCTGCTGGTAATCGCGTTAGAGTTGCGAACTTATTTCTCGAAAAGAATATATGACTTTATGACCTATGCTCCTTTGTTGTTTCAAGGCCTGTCACCTCTCATCTTTTTCCTTCACTTAACTATAAACTCTATAATTCTGTCATTTTCATCATCATTTTTTTCCCACCGTTGTCATCCATGTGGACATCTTACTCATAATTCTTCATTAACTCTATTATTATTTTCCTACTAACATTTATGTCTATCACTTTATTCTGAAAACATCAACAAGACATTTTTTTCCTTTTAGCTCCCCTTGCTTCATCTCACTGGCTCTTCGGGATGCCTAAAATTCTCTCTCCTAGGGACACGAGCCATGCTAAGGTAATATTTATCCCTTCAAGGCTTCCAGTGGCTATCTTTATAGTACTCATATCTAGCTGTACTATTTTAGAGTGCGCCATCTGGGTATCTCACAAGGAGATTTATTAGCACATTTGCATTATCCTTCAGAAATTGTCAACTAACACAAACAATCAATTCGCCATTATGGGTTATCCTAACCCCAACCGGATCCTGATATCTCGTCATTTTCTCAATCTACACATGTTAGCCCCCAATAGGGTATAACTGAGATGGTTATGGTCAATTATACATACCTCTGTTACTGTTGAGGGTAACTTACAATGCTTATATTTTTCTGTCGGAGATGAAAATACCGATAATCTTTATTAACTAGGTGCCTTGTACCCTTCCCATCTTACTCCTTTTACTTGTTGAAGCTTGTATATATCTTTTGAATCTTTCATTGCCTTTAAGGGTGGATAGATATTCTTTGCCTTAAGGCTCCTTATCGAGAAGCTTACACTTCTTAGTACACACATGATCTACTGAAGACCTTATATTTACCCATCATATGCATCATGCAAAATCGAGATCCTCTAACTCAACTCTTTCACAGCCACATACAATCTTTTACCAACCATCTTTTTAAATGTAGGTATCGTTGTATTACGACTAAAGTCGAATTTAGGAGTTTGAATTCTTACAACAGAGCTCTACCACACGATCTAGAATAAGAAGAAAGAGTGACAGTCCTAAATGCCCTGTAGCCTCCTGCTTATAAGTGTGGTGCACTACACACCCATAAACAAGACTTTACTAGACACGGCTTGTAGAATCCCTAGGACAGAACTACTCTGATACCACTTTTGTCACGACCCGAATCAGAGGGCCGCGACGGGCACCCGGTGCTTTACTCAACCGAGTACCAACGTAACATATCTTTCTTATCATACTATTATGAGTAAATGATCCAGAAAGGCCGTCATGAGATAACAAAAATAAAACAAAAGGGAATACTCGACATATGATGACCCAACATGATATACAAACTTATACATGTGACATGCCGGCCTATAAGAATGAAATGATCATTTGGACACTCAAAACATAGGCCAACAAGGCCATATAAATATCCATATACATGACATCTGTCTACAAGCCTCTAAGAGTACATAAAATCATAAAGATCGCGACAGGGCCCCGCCATACCAATCAATACATATCCAAAGCATACTGACCAACTAGGCAACTCCGGAGCAAGTGGAGTGCACCAACACCTTCGCTGAGCTGATAGCCAACTAGGAGGACTATCAACCTATCAATCGGGACCTGCGGGCATGACACGCAGCATCCCCAGGCAAAAGTGATGTCAGTACGAATAAAGTACCGAGTATGTAAGGCAGGAAAGCATAAACAAAAACAGTAATGTAAAGAGAGATAGAGGAGATACAACCTGTAACATATGAGTGCCTCTGGGGGATACTGATATGAAATGCATAATACATATATATACATGAACTTTTTAAAAACATTCGCCTCTGTGGGGCATCATCATCATCATATCGTACCCGTCCATTATAAGGCTCGGTAGAATCGTGCCCGGCCACATGGAGCTCGATAAACCCAACTGATCAGTGGTTGCACAATAGGTGCCATACCCGGTCGACTATAGCGTGGCTCGGTAGAGTAAAATAGATACATGTATATAATGCATGCTCGACTCATGGAATTACGTTCTAACCCTTTCGAAGTGATGTAAGGTCATTGCACCTTCGATTAACATTATGGACATCCCTACCATCAATATGAACCTTAGTGGGATTTAAGGATCATACACACTTGTTTAGAATAACTTTATAAGGAAAGAACAACATGGACAACCTTAGTTTCTAGGAGTAGATCCGTTATGAATTAGTGTACCGTTTATGTTAATGTCACTTTAGATCATGCCAAAAGAAAGAAGTAAGTGCCTTAACATACCTTGTATATTCTTCCCAACCTCAAGCTATGCAATTTCACGGCTCCTTAGTCTACAATAAGAGAAATGACACTCTCGTTATCGTTTAAGCGTCGTAACTATTATGTATCGACCACAACCTATTTTACAATGAAACGGACAGAACCTCCCCTATATATATGAATTAACACTAGTCAAAACAATCACAAACAGCCCAACATACCCCTATCACTTCATACACAACACGACAACCATAATAGTGTCAACCAACCCGAAAATGTTACGACGAACGACCAACAAACAACCTTGCCTTTATGTGGTGTTTCTCCACAACCTTCCTCCTCTCAACTCCATAAAAATATTATTAAAAGAGACAACCCAATACCAACTCGAAACAGCCCAAAACTATTCCCACAAGTTCATCAACTCAAAAATAATTTTTCAGTTTACTTAAACACGTTTCGACTTGTCTTTTCTTTCAAATTGGGAAATACAACCAAAAGTACATCATTATACCTCTTATCTAATAAACCAGCAATGAATTCAACTTAAAAATAAGTTTACAACCAGCCAACCATTACACAAGAACAAACAACATACCATTCTTTCGAAACTATCTAGGTATATTCTTTACGATCGAGTTACAACTCGCAAACGCATAGATAATGGAAGGAGAAGCATAAAATACCTTGTACTGAGTATAAATCACGAAATCTGGTCCTTTTTCATCAAAAATAAGTTCCTCAACACGGCTACAAGAAGGATAAAGAGAAACTAGCAAGCTGTCCGGACTTTTCAGCACTAGAATCTCGTCGTAACACCCGGAATACCCTAGGGTTTGTGTGGAATTTTTGGGGAGGAGTTTAAGGGGTTCAATTAGGTTTTCTTGGTCTAAATTATAGGTTAAATAACTGAGTTTATAATCCCTTAAAAGTCCCCTCTTGACCGACTTAGTTGAGGCCTCTCTTTTTGGCAAGTAGGTGATGCACCTACTTGTCACCTACTAGCTGTGGGGTCTCGCGAAAATGCGAATATCTATATACTCCGAGATCGTATTGATAAACAGTTTAATGAGTTGAAAACTAGACTCATAGATATTCAATTTAATATGTAGATCATCCCTTGATTCAAAGTATGTTGGGAGAAAAGCTCAGCTACATTTAACCTAAGTTACAACTCATTTTTGAATGTAACGTGTGATGACCTTTTCCAACTTTTGTTCCACAACTTGCTTGACTTAAAAACATAACACACGACTATCATACGACTAAACTAACTCATAACATAACCTCATCATCATGTTAATCACCCTTGTCTCACCCCAAAAGTATAGGTTATAACATTCCAAACTTGTCGACATTCGACGAAACTTATTTTCTTTAATTCATTTAGTGCCTAAGCTTTCCAACCCTTTTGGTACTCATTATTCATGATCATAAAGATTTGTAACCTCCATTATAAAAGTATTAACTTACTTTACGTACTTTCAAAGTTGATCTCATTTCTGAGCTTATATCAATTGACTTACGGATACTCTAACATACGAAAATATAGGGTGTAACATAGGGTATCATCAGGTGAGGGTTAAGGAGAAAGATATTCCAAAGATGGCCTTCCGAACAAGATATGGGCGTGTTGAGTTCTTAGTGATGTCGTTCGGGCTAACAAATGCCCCAGCAGCTTTTATGGATCTCATGAATAGTATATTCAGGCCCTATCTTGATGTGTTCGTGATCGTATTCATTGATGACATTCTGGTGTATTCTCGTTCGGAGGTGGAACATGCGGGCCACTAGCGGATAGTATTATAGACCCTTCAGGATCGTAAGTTATATGCTAATCTCTCCAAATATAAATTCTGGCTAAACTCAGTAGAATTTCTTGGCCATGTGATATCTGACGAGGGTATTAGTTTCGACATTCAGAAGATCGATGCAATGAAGAATTGGTCGAGACCTAGAACACCATCAGAAGTCCGCAGCTTCCTAGGGCTAGCAGGATATAATAGGCGGTTTGTATAAGGGTTTTCCTCTATATTAGCACCATTGACTAAGTTAACATAGAAAGCTACCAAGTTCCAGTGGTCTGACGCTTGTGAATGTAGTTTTCAGGAGCTAAAGAATCGATTGACATCTCCACCAATGCTCACCCTCCTAGAAGGAACCAAAGGTTATGTGATATATTGTGATGCCTCAGGTATAGGTTTGGGGTGCACATTGATGCAACATGGGAAGGTGATTGCTTATGCATTAAGACACTTGAAGAAGCATGAAAATAATTACCCGACTCATGATTTGGAAGTGGCTGCAATAATATATGCTTTGAAGATATGGCGACACTACTTATACGGCATCCATGTTGCCATCTACACAGATCACAAGAGTTTACAATATATCTTGAAGCAGAAGGAGTTGAATTTGAGGTAGCGTAGGTGGCTTGAATTACCGAAAGATTACGATGTCGAGATATTGTATCATCTTGGTAAAGCCAATGTTATGGTAGACGCTCTCAGTAGTAAGTCAATTGGAAGCTTAGTACACATTGAGGCAAGTAGACAGGGGTTGACTAAAGAGCTTCATTAGCTGGCTAATATGAGAATCAGATTATTAGACTTTGATGACAGAAATGTTATTGTACAGAATACATTAGAATCATCTTTGGTAGAAGAGGTAAAAGTATGGCAATATGAATATCCTACCTTAGTACGATTGAGAGAGGCCATTCAACAGTGTAAGATTACAACTTTCGAGATTGGAGGAGATGGGGCACTGAGATACCAGGGTCGATTATGTGTGCCTAATGTGGCAGTGTTGCAAGAGAAGATTATGATTGAGATTCATCAGTCCCGATATTCCATCCATCTCGTCTCGACAAATAGCATGACGTTAAGCAGCAATATTGGTGGGATAACATGAAAAGGTCTGTTGCATAATTTGTAGCCTAGTGTCCGAATTATCAACAAGTAAAGATAGAGCATCAGAAACCCGATAGATTGATTCAAAATATAGAGATTCCGACCTGGAAATATGAGGTAATTAATATGGACTTCATTATTGGATTACCTCGCTCTTATCATAAGTTTGACTCCATCTAGGTAAGAGTTGATCGACTTACAAAATCTGCCCATTTTTGGCCAGTTAAGACAACTTACACGGCCGAAGATTATACAAAGTTGTATATCAGGAGATTGTTAGGCTTCATGGTGTGTCGGTATCTATTATATCAAACCAAGGAACTCAATTTATGGCTAACTTTTGGAGGTCTTTCAGAATGGTTTAGCCACACAACTGAATCTCAACACTGCATTCCATTCGCACACTAACGGACAGGTGGAATGTACCATTTAGATACTTGAAGATATGCTACGAGCATGTGTTCTAGATTTCAAGGGGAATTGGGATGACTATCTTCCTCTCATAGAATTTGCCTACAATAATAGCTACCATTCTAGTATTAAAATGGTCTGTACGAGGCATTGTAGAGGAGGAGATGTAGATCACCAGTTGAATGGTTCGAAGTCAGTGAGACATAATTATATGGGCCAAATTTGATTCACCAAGCCATTGAGAAGGTAAAAGTGATACAAGAGCGAGTGAGGATGGCACAAAGTAGGAAAAAGTCTTATTTCGATGTCCGACATCGAGATCTGGAGTTTGAGATTGGTGGTTGAGTTTTCTTGAGGATCTCACTGATGAAGGGTGTTATGCGTTTTGGGAAGAAGGGTAAGCTGAGTCCGCAGTATATCAGGCCATACAAAATTCGTCGATGGATTGGATAGGTTGCTTATGAGTTAGAATTGCCATCCGAATTGGAATTTGTCCACCCGGTATTTCATGTATCTATGTTGAGGAAATGTATTGGAGACCCTTCTCGGGTCGTCCTTATCAAAGATGTACAAGCTATGGAGAATCTATCATATGAAGAAGTGCAAATGGCTATATTATATTGACAAGTCCGCAATCTGAGAACAAAGGATGTAGCTTCCATCAAAGTATTGTGGAGGAACAAGAATATGGAAGAAATGATATGGGAAGAAGAAGAGGAGATGAAGTCTAAATACCCTTACCTATTCCAGATTGAAGATAACGAAGATGTCAGGGGAACGCAGGTCGCATTAGAAGGTGAAACGGATCTATGAGGTAAACAATAGCTTTAGAATACTCTTCATCAATAAAAAATGGTGATATGCACATAATGTACATATCCATAATGCTTTGTATAGAATTGTGAGGCCATACGTTGGGTTTAACTGCTTTCAAGTTTGGCTAGTGTCCATTTTTAGGGGAAACTCAGTCGGAAATTTTCATCGGAATCCACGATGAGTTAGACTCCCCATAAACCCTTACATTCGAGTACAAATGTTCCTAAGGATGGGAGGGTGTTACAACCCATATTCATATACTTTAGTTCACGCTGTAATTTAGTTGACGTAAATCCAAGAAGAGATTATCTTTGAGATGGTACGAAGTTAATCCTATTGGTCTTAAACAATATAAGGGTGTATAAAAGTGGTTAACAAGTATTAGAATTTAAATGAATCAAGGATTTTGTAACCTATATTTTTGGGTAAAATTAGAGGTGCTTTATATTCTCAAGAGGTCGTGTTTTAAGGTATTTGAATCATATAATATCCGTATTATAAGTTTTGAAATTAAACGAGTTACGAAACAAAAGTCGACAAAAGTTTTCGCAACATACGTTCATAATTTTACTTAAACTTTAGGTCAAATGTTACTAAGCTTTTCTCCCAATTTACTTGGATTTACGGGTGATTTACCCAGAATATTGAAGATCTATGAGTCTACTTTCTAACACACTAAGTCGTTCATTGATACAACATTGTAGTAGAGAGATATTCGTGGTTTCGCCATACTACGGTAAGCAGCTCTCTATGGGATCCACATAGGCGGTTGAGATATATTGATATATATCATACCCCTCAACCCTATTTTAACTCGTTATTTTTAATTCTCTTCAGACCCTAGAACCCTAGAAACACTCTCTCAAGGTTCTCTCATGATCCAAGACCCAAACAAAGAGAAAACAACACAAATCAAGTGTCGGGAATCTCGTGGCGCTAGTAAGTTTCTTGTTCTTCTTGTTGTTGATGATTTTTGTGTTGTTCTAGATCGGGAATATCGTGGCACTAGTAAGTTTATATTCTGTAAATAACTCCCTCATGTTTTTAATATCAATTGTAGGTGATTTCAATTCTTACAAAGTGATTCTAATGCCGAAAAACCCGAATTGATTGCTAGTTTCGCTTCATTGTTCTTGTGGCAGCATTGGAAGGATATTTCGTGGGGTATTAATGTAATTAGAGTTGTTCTATCTGCTTAAAGGTAAGTAACCTCTTACTTTACATGTATTTAAGATTATCCAAGTTACAACTAAGTCGTTGAAGCAAGAACTTGTGAGTTATATATCGAAAGGCTTGTTAGTAATGTTGTTGGTTGGTGGACTATTTTGGGAGGCTCAATATGATTATTATTAATGTTTTTTGGGTTGTTTGGTGATTTTTTTAACTTGTGGAAAGTCATATAAATAGGGGAGGTTCTGTCCGTTTCAACGTAAAATAGGTTGGGGTCGATACATAATAGTTACGACGCTTAAACGATAACGATAATGTCATTTCTCTTATTGTAGACTAAGGAGTTGTGACAATTGCATAGCTTGTGATTGGGGCAGTATATACAAGGTATGTGAGGCTATCCCTTTTCTTCTTTTGCACGACTCTGATTGTACATAATGTAATGAACGAGCTTCCAAAGATACTCTATTCTTAGAAGCTAGCAGTACTTACATTGCTTTCCCTCTTATGGAACAATTGATGTTAATGTTGCTTCTCTTATTCTTATGTTATCAATGTTGTTGGTACTTCCTAATTCTTATAAGGTTCGTAATGAAGAGTTGGTCCTAATAACGTGTAAAGAGGATACCGACCTTATGTTACACCCAAAGGTTCCGATTGTGATTCCAATGAGTCCAACATGCATCATATATATGTATCTTTTTTACTCTACCGAGCCACACTATAATCGACCGGATACGACACCTATTGTGCAACCACCGATCAATTGGGTTTTACCGAGCTCCACGTGGCCGGGTACGATTCTATCAAGCCTTATGATGGCTGGGTATTTTTTACCGAGCCTATTACGGCCTGGTATGATATGATGATGATGATGCCCACAAAGGCGTATGTTTTTAAAAGTTTATGTATGTATGTATGTATGTATGTATATATATATGTATATATATATATATGTATATGTATATATATGTATATATATATATATATATATATGTTTATGTATTTATACATATGTATCATGCATTTCATGTCAATAACCCTCAGAGGTTCTAAGAAGATGTCACAGGTTGTATATTTTCTATCCATGTTTACATTACTGTTCTTATTTATGCTTTCCTGCCTTACATACTTAGTGCTTTATTCGTACTGACGTCCCTTTTATTTGTGGACACTGCATATCGTGCTGCAAGTCGTGATAGATAGGTAGGTGAAGCTCCCCCACCACAGTAGGCTGCCCAGTTCAGTGGTTATTTGCGAGATCCCTTCTCCGGACTTGTCGTGGTCTTGATATTCACTTTTTTATAGACATTATGGGTATGTCGAGGCCTTGTTTCAGCAATGTTGCAGCACTTATGTTCCTTTAGAGCCTCATAGACAGGTGTCGACTCTTGTATAGTTTGGATTACCTTGTCGATTAATTTTTGTTGTATAGTCTCTCATGGCATCTTGTCAGCTCGTACCTTATACATAGCTTTATGACAGCCTTGTCAGCCCATATTATATATGTTCATGCCATTATATATCACTGTTTGTTGTTTAGGATTCATGTCTACCATTTATATTGATCTCATCGGCCCTTATAGATATAAGAAAGTTTAGATAAAATGTATGTTGGTGCTCGGCAAGTATGGCCCGGGCGCCAGTCATGGCCCTCTAGTTTGGGTTGTGACATTTAAGCTTTGGTATTGTGGATGCGTGGGTGGAACGAACGGGGTAGGTATTTTGGTTGATAGGGATCTTCCGGAGCTAGTTGTTGGGGGTTTTACTCAAAATGTGCTTAGTGTGCACGCACCTCGAGTGGGGTTGGATGAGGAGGTCAAAAGGCATTTTTGGGAGGACTTCCATGAGGTTGTGCGTGGTATCCCGCACACTGAGAAGCTTTTCATAGGAGGAGATTTCAATGGCCACATTGGGGCGATGTCTGGGGGTTACGATGACCTGCATGGAGGCTTTAGTTTTGGAGTTAGGACTGGATGAGGAACATCATTGCTGGATTTTTCTAAGGATTTCAATTTGGTGATTGCTAACTCTAGTTTCCCAAAGAATAAAGAGCACCGGGTCACCTTTCAGAGTTCGGTGGCCAGGACCAAGATTGATTATCTACTCTTAAGGAAGCCTAATAAAGGTCTGTGCATGAACTGTAAGGTCATTCCAAGTGAGAACTTCACGACTCGGCATAGGCTTCTTGTCATGGACTTGGAGATCATGAGGAAGCGTAGAAAGAGGGGGTGTTTGGTCTACCTAGGATCTAGTGAGGAGCTTTGACAAAAGATAGATCACAGGAATTGGGAGATAAGTTGCGGTCTATGGGAGCATGGAGGAGTATTAGGGACGCGAATAGTATGTGGACCGTGAGAATGAATTGCATTAGGGAGGCTGCTAAAGAGGTATTGGGGGTCTCGAAAGGCTCATCTAGTGGTCATACAGGGGATTGGTGGTGGAGTAATAAGGTTCAAGGTAAAGTGGAAGCCAACAAAGTGGAATATCTTAAGCTTTTGGAGAGTGTGGATGAAGAGGCAAAAAGGATGAATAGGGAGCGGTAAAAGATGGCTAAGAAGGAAGCGAAGTTAGCAGTTACTACGGCCAAGACCGCTGCTTTTGAACACTTGTATGTAGAACTCGGAGGTAGAAGAGGGGATAACAAGTTGTACAGGTTATCCAATGTGCAAGAAAGGAAAGCCCGCGACCTTGACCAAGTAAAGTGCATCAAGGACGAGGACGACAGAGTTTTGTTGGATGAGGCACTAATTTGTCATAGATGACAGACTTACTTTCATAAACTCTTGAATGAAGAGAGGGATAGGAACATTGAGCTAGGAAACTTAAAACACGCTGAGTGTCATTGGGACTTTGGGTATTGTAGGCGTATAAGAGCTGAGGGGGCTGAAGGGGCTATGTGTAAGATAAGTAGGGGGAGAGCGGCCAATCGTGACGATATCCCGGTGGAATTTTGGAAGAGCGTTGGTAGGGCGGGTTTGGAGTGGCTCACTGGATTATTTAGTGTCATTTTTAGGATGACGAAGATGCCTGAATAATGGAGATGAAGTATGATGGTCCAACTATATAGAATAAGGGTGACATCCAAAGTTGCAACAACTACCAGGGCATCAAGTTACTAAGCCATATTATGAAAGTATGGGAGAGGGTGGTGGAGCTGAGGTTGAGGAGGATTGTGGATATTTCTGAATCAGTTTGGATTTATGCCAGGTCGTTCGACTGTAGAAGCTATTCATCTTGTTAGGAGGTTGATGGAACAGTATAGGAAAAGGAAGAGGGATTCACATATGGTGTTCATCGACTTAGAGAATGCTTACGATAAAATGCCAAGGGAGGTTCTATAGAGATGATTGGGGGCTAGATGTATTCATGTTGCTTACATTAGGGTTATTAAGGACATGTATGATGGAGCTAAGACTCGAGTGAGGACCGTGGGAGGGGACTTATAACACTTCCCAGTTATGATGGGGTTGCATCATGGGTCAGCCTCAGTCCACTTCTATTTGCCTTGGCGATCGATGCGTTGATACACCATATTCAAGGAGAGGTGTCGTGGTGGATGTTATTTGTAGATGACATTGTTCTGGATGACGAGACACAAGGCAGTGTTAATGGGAGGTTAGAGATTTAGAGGCAGACCCTGGAGTCTAAAGGTTTCAAGTTGAGCAGGACCAAGACAGAGTACTTGTAGTGCAAGTTCAGTGGGACAATGATGTCTCGTAGAAATGTGGCGCTTTTGATACTAATTACATAGACTTTAGCCCATCTTGTAAAGCATTGTGAGTCATTTCTTATGTAGCTTTGGTGTTTTTTGCAGGAAATCGGATTTGAAGACCCAAGAACTTGAAAAGGATGACAAAAACCATAAATAAGGTAGAAATTTGATAGATATGCGGCCGCAAAAATGATGTGTGGACCGCAGACATCACAGAGACAACTAGACCATTCCAGTGTCAAAGAGCTAAAAATACGATCAGTATGCGGTGCATAACTCAGGTGTGGACTGCAGAATTGTCGCAAGATGCAACCAGACTTCCAGTGGAGATGAATCTGTGATCAACTATGCGACCACATAATCATTATGCGGATCGCAGACCTGTTATGCGATGTAAAGCTGGACAGCCCTGAAAGTCATATGTGTGGTAGTGCTATGGATGTGCGGACCACAAATCAATTCCGCAGTGCAGTCTGTGATCACAAAACTTTTTTGAAGGGGTCTTTTTGTTATATTTTGTCCGTGAATTTTAGATCATTATAAATAGAATGACTAGGGGTTTTGTGGGTCATCATGTCTCAAAAAGAGGCTACACTTGGAGCATTGAATACACTATTATTTTGGAGCTTTGCAAGACTTTGTCATCTTTGTAAGCTTTTATGACTTTATTTATTTCCTTATTCTTGTATTCTAGTATGAGTAGCTAACTTTAAATACTAAGGTTGTGGACCCTAAGCGGGTGTAATGTTAATAGGTGATTACCATTGAATATACATATAATGGTTGGTTGATTTCTATTTATTTCTCATGTTTCATTTATGGTTAATGGTTGCAAACATTGACTAGTGCCTTTTTAGTCTATTTTACTTAGAAAAATGGATTAAGGTTTGGTAGAATTGAATAGCAATAGCTCAAGGCTTTAAACCTTGTTTAATAGAATCGCTTAGGATAAGTGGGTTCTACTTGGCATAAATTGGTTGTTCTTAATTGTAACTCTTTTATATGTGGAAAAATCATAAAGAGAAAATATTACCTAATTATTGGAAAATACTGGATAGTCATTTAGGAACCATTTGCTTCCATTAGAAATATATCATATTAACACTGATAACATTACATTTTATTGATGAGGACACAACCTTGGTTTCTTAGTCAAATTAATCAATTCTCTTAACAAAATAGCTTTTCTTAACAATTCACAATTACAAAACTCTTTTTAAACTAACACAGTAGAATTATGGCTTAATTCGAGTTACACACTACTCAAGTAACGTTTTAACACCTATTCCCCATGGGATTCAATCCCAACCTAGTTGGGTTATTATATTTGATATTGTCTGCCTTACATCATTTATATAGGTGTAATTTGAGTGTATCAAATTTTGGCACCGTTGCCGGGGAATATAATTTTGAAATTACTAACTAGTGTGTGCTACAGCGTAGCATGTTGCATATACTAGATCATGAGTATGAAACTTGACATTTATTGATCATGCCATGTGTTCTTGTATTTTCTGTTTCCATGGTTATATTGTGAGCATGTGATCATGTCGGGCAGATTTTGATTGTGAGCGTGTGACATTGCTAGGCGGATTGTGAATTTTGGCACGTGAATTGTCCATGCGGTCATGATTCGAGATGTGGCCACGAGGTGCCGTGAGTATATGATAGTGGGTTGAAACCTGGTACTTGTGACTATGATATGAGGTATCACAGAGTCATTTCGTTGTGAGACTTTTGAAACACAGCTTGATTAGTTGGTTGTCTTTTGTGTTCCTTATTTGGTTTGAACGATACTTTACGGTTTACTTATTTCTTTACTGTTTATATCACTTGTTGATTCTTGTTGCCATTTACTGATTTCTGCTTTCCATTATTAGCTTTATACTTTTATATTGCACAGGTTATTTTGTCAGTGTCTTGACGTGTACCTTGTCACCACTCCAACGAGGTTAGTCTTCATACTTACTAGGTACCGACCGTGGTGTACTCATTCTACACTTCTGCACATTTTTGTGCAGAGCCATATATTGGAGATATCGGACACGTCAGAGTTAGCTTATCGATTGGGAGGATTCAAGGTAGAGTTGTTTGGTCGACGCAGACCCTTGGAGTTTATTCCATACATTGTACTGTCAGCTTGCCATTTGAGTAGTATTGTATTTCGATCCTTGAGATCATTCTATGTATTTAACTAGAGTTTGTGACTTTGTATTACCAGTCTTGGGAAGTTACTATGATTATTTCCACGTATGCTGATTCCGCTTTTGTCTCGGCACTCTTATTAAACCATGTTTGAATTTATCATTGTTAAGAATTGGCTTTATCTCTATTAGCAATCGTCTTACCTGGTCTTAGAGACTAGATGTCATCACGACATCCATCGGAAGGAAATTGGGATCGTGACAAACCATGAACATCTGACTTCTAAAACTAACATTGAATCACACCAAAACAACTCCAATTGGCCTCAAATTTTTCACACAAGCCATAAATTACATGACGGACCTATTCCAACATTCGAAAACGGAACCCGGCCCCAATATCAATAAAGTCAACTTCCGGTCAAACTTCTCAACCTTCCAAACCTTCAACTTTCTAAATTTCGCCAATTCAAGGTGAAACGACCTACAGACCTCCAAATCAACATTCGGACACGCTCCTAAGTCCAAAAATACTCTACGGAGCAATTGGAATCGTCAAAACTCCATTATTGAGTCGTCTACACAACAATCAAACTACGGTCAACTCTTTCAACTTGAGCCTCCAACTTAGGGACTATGTGTCCCATTTCAATCCGAAACTCACCCGAAACCAAAACCAAACACCCTCGGAAAATCACATAACTACAATACAACATAGAGGAGGCAACAAATAGAGGATCGGAGCTAATACTCAAAACGACCGGCTGGATCGTTACAACTATAATAGTATACAATATACTGCAATAGTATATTATAATAGTATATAATATACTACAATAGTATACCGTTATAATTGGACCATTTTTCAGATTTTCAAAATTTTCAGGTCCTTTTTTAAATTTTAGATAACGTTCTCATAGAGGAGATTTTGCAGTAAATTTTTTAAATTTGGGTTAACGCTGAGTTGAACTGGAGAAGAAGAATTTGTATTGTATACCAAAATTATATACAATATACCATTTTAGTATACAGTTTATTCCAACGGTACACTGTTACAGTATGCTATATGATGTAACAATATACTATTACAATTTGGTCATTTTTGAATTTTTTAAAATTTTCATTGAGTTCTTTTTGAACGGAGTTCTCATGTTTTTTTTCAATTTTTTCTTATACCAAAATATTTATTTTGAAATATTTGATTGGAGGTTATGGCTAAAGTTTTAGTTAATTTTGTGGAAATTGTCGAGTAGATTTTTGAAATTGAGTTGAACTAGCAAAGAAGACTAACTTCTACTATATATCAAAATAACATACCATATACCGTTTTGGTATATAATATTTAATTCAATAGTATATATTTTATTGCGTTGAACTGGCAAATAAGAATTTATACATTATATCAAAATGATATACTATATACCATTTTGGTATACAGTTCATTCCAACGGTGTTATAGTATACTATATAATGTAACAATATATTATTACAATTTGGTCCTTTTAGAATTTTTGAAATTTTCATTGAGTTCTTTTTCAACTTTTCCACGGAGTTCTCATGTTTTTTCAAATTTTTTCTTAAACCATAATATTTAGTTTGAAATACTTGATTGGAGGTTGTGGCTGAAGTTTGAGTCAATTTGGTAGAAATTTT
This sequence comes from Nicotiana tabacum, assembly GCF_000715075.1. NCBI lineage: Eukaryota > Viridiplantae > Streptophyta > Magnoliopsida > Solanales > Solanaceae > Nicotiana > Nicotiana tabacum. Next base: position 137,990,104 of record NC_134087.1, read on the forward strand.
GGAGTAGATTACTGAAATTTAGGTTGAAATTGAGTTGAACTAGCGAAGAAAACTAATTTATACTATATACAAAAATAACACACGGAATTCCAACCTCGGGACCGTGATGGTGCCTAACATCTACTTGCTAGGCAAATCGACTTTATTAGATTAATTAACTAGTCTTTAGCAATTATTACAGAGTGATGATATTAAACGATTAATAAACTCAGAATTTAACACAGTGTTAACAGAAATAACACGATGCTAACTACTCCCAGAAATCCGGAGTCACAAGTACATGAACAGCTAGAATACTACATACACAATCTGAAAACAAATACAATTGTTTGAAAGTAAATAAAAAGTAAAACTGGATAAAGAAGGGGACTTCAGGGCTGCGGATGTTGTGCAGTTATACCTCAAATCTCCAATACAACCGAATCCAAGATGGCACACCACTAGACATTGTTGGGACCAACACGAGTATCTGCACAAGAAGTATAGAAGTGTAGCATGAGTAACCGATCCAATGTACTCCGTAAGTGTCGAGCCTAACCCCGATGAGGTAGTGACGAGGCTATAACAAAACGCCTACATAAATCATGTACAGGTATATACATAAAGCGACAAAATAACAAGTAGGACATTTAAAATATTAACTAGGTCGGGACATGTATAAAGGGGAGTATGATAAGAATGACAACTACAAAATCACCGAATAACCTTTTCTCGAAAAATAATAATGATGCGACCAATTAAATCATCAATCCGGAAATCAAGTAAAGCAATGAAATCAACAATGGCATAGCATCACCTTTCGTGTTTTTACTCTCAACCTCACCATGTAATATCACAAATGAAATGGCACGGCATCACCCTTCGTGCTTTTACTCTCAACCTCACATGATATGATAAATGATAATGAGCAATAAAATGCATGACATCACCCTTCGTGCTTTAATCCTTAAAATCTCTCAAATAAATGATACTATATACAAATAAGGCTCGGTAACACCCTTCGTGCTTTTCACTTTTCCTTACCAAACAACAATATTAATCCAAAATAACAAAATAAGGTGGGAAGCAATTTCACTTCAATCATAGTGTAATGGTAATTCAACTCAACTTTCAAAATCCCAATAACTTCAAAATAAAAAATACATATGAATGCGAACAATTAAAGAAGTAATAGTCTAACTACGGTATGGAAAGCATAGTCATTGAAACAACATAATACAGTAAAATAATTTCCCACCCGCATATTTTAATCCAATGACAATGCATATGTACTCGTCACCTTACATATACATCGTCCCCACACATAATTTACGTAGCAAATAGACCAACAAGTCCTAATTCCCTCAAGTCAAAGTTAACCACGACACTTACCTCACTATGCAACCAAATCAATGATCAACCGCGGTTTTTCCTTTATAATTAGCCTCCAAACCAATCAAATATAGCCAAATATAGTTCGAATGATTAAAAATATGCTTTAGAAACTACCACGAGCGAAAAAGATTCAATATTTAATAAGTTTGAAAAAAGTCAACCCCGGACCCGCTTGGTCAAAACCCGAGATTCGGACAAAATCCCAATTATCCATTCACTCCTAAGACCGATTATATGATTTATTTCAAAATTCGACCTCAATTTGAGGTCAAAATCTCAATTCTACAAAATCTCCAATTCTACTCAAATCCCTAATTTCTACAATGAAAAATGCTATATTAAAGGTTAAAATCAATGGGTGTTTATGAATATATAACAAAACAAGTTAAAATTTACTAACCAATGAAGTAGGGATTAAAAACCTCTTCAAAATCGCCTCTAGCCCAAACTCTAACTTCAAAATGGTGAAAATGGTGAAAATCCTGACTTTTAACTATTTTAATACCTGGGCGTCATGTGTTTTTCGTGTTTGCGAAGCACCTGACGCATTCGCGAAGAGTAGCGGCCAAATGGCTTATGCATTCGCGAGGTACTCTACACTTTTGTGAAGGCTTAAGTTCTCACCTGCCTTCGCGATCAGAGGTCCGCATTCGACGAAAGCAACCATTTGCCAACCCCCAGGTCGCCAACCAAATCGCGTTCGTGAGAGGCCTTTCACGTTCACGAAGGTTGAGCCGCCCTATGCCTCGCGTTCATGACCCAACCCCTACGTTGGCGAAGAACAATCTGCCCTAGTCCCAAACTTCCCCTTCACGGTCGCGAGAGAATCTTCATGATCACAAATCACAACGCATCATACACCAGAAATAGTTGAAAACCAGTAATCTCTTAAGTAAAAAATGGTTCGAAGCCTATCCGAAACTCACCCGAGACCCTTGGGCTCCAAACCAAATATGCACACAAGTGTAATAACACTATAGGAACTCGCTCGAGCAATCAAAATACCAAAATAACATCTAGAACTACGAATCGGATGTCAAAATGCATGAAATTCCAAAGAAGACTCAAGAAACTCTAAAATCTCAACCAAACGTCTGAATCCTATCAAACCAACTCCGATTAGTACCAAATTTTGCAAACATGTTTCAAATAGAAAAATAGACCTATTCCAAGTCCCGAAACCAAAAAACCGAACCCGATAACCATAAAGTAAACCTACGGTCAAACCTAGGAAGTTTCCAAACTTTCAAATAGCTAACTTTTGGCAAAATAAGCCAAATCAACCTAGGGACCTCCGAATTCAATTTTGGGTATACGCCCAAGTCCAATATCACAATACGGACCTATCAGAATCGTCAAAACACTGATCTAGGGTCGTTTACACAAATATTGATCGTAGTCAACTCAAGTTATTTTTCAAGCCAAAGATTATATTTTTGCAAATTTTTACGGAAAAACGTTCAGGAAAAAGACACATACTGCATACGCAAATCAAGAAACATCAAATAACGTTAATAGAGGCCTCGAAACACAGAAATAAGGCTAGTACTCAAAATGACTTATTGGGTCATCACATTCTTCAACTCTAAAGGAAGAATTCGTTCTCGAACGGTCCTAGAATAGTATTTGGGCTTGTGAAAAGGTGTGGGTATCTACTCCGCATATCGGACTCTGAATCCGGTGTATCTGCCTCGATCGGCTGACCTCTCCATTGCACCTTCATAGAAGGAAAACTCATAGACCTCAACTTTCAAACTTGCCGGGCTAGAATGGCCACCGGCTCCTCCTCATAGGCCAAACTCTCATCAAGCTGAACCGTGCTGAAATCCAAAACATGCGAGCTATCCTCATTGTACTTATGAAGCATGGAAATATGGAATACTGGATGTACTCCTGATAAGATATGAGGCAATGCAAGCATGTAGGAAACCTCCCCAACTCTCTCTAAGATCTCAAATGGCCCAATAAACCTGAGGCTCAACTTGCCCTTCTACCCGAATCACATCACGCCCTTCATAGTCGACACTCGGAGAAGAACCTTCTCACTCACCATATAAGCTACATCCTGAACCTTCCGGTCTGCATAACTCTTTTGTATGGACTAAGATGTACAAATTCATTCCTGAATCACCTTAACCCTTTCCATAGCATCACGGACCAAATCAGTGCCCAATGACCTAGCCTCTCCAGGATCAAACCAACCAATGAGCGAACGACATCGATTCCCATATAAGGCCTCTTATGACGCCATCTAAATACTTGACTGGTAGTTAGTATTGTAGGTGAACTCTACAAAACCCATGAACCTCCTAAATCAATAACACAATCACGTAACATGTCCTCCAAGATATGAATAGTACGCTTAGACTGTCAGTCCATCTGAGGATGATACGTTGTGCTCAGATCAACCAGTGTGCCCAACTCACGCTGCACGACTCTCCAGAAATGAGATATGAAGTGTATGCCTCGATCAGAAATGATGGAAATAGGCACGCCATGCAAGTGGTAATCTCCTGAATGTAAACCTGAGTCAATCGCTTTGAAGAATAAGAAGTCGCCACCAGAATGAAGTGGGCGGACTTACTCAACCAATCCATAATCACCCAGACTACTTCATATGTCTTCAAGGTCTGTGGCAAGCATACCATAAAATCCATAGTGATGTGCTCCCACTATCACTATGGTATCTCAAATTTTTGAATCAATCCACCCTATTTCTGACACTCATAATTCACCTGTTGACAATTCAAACACCAGGATACACAAGCAATGATGTCTCTCTTCATTCTCCACCACCAATAGTGTTGTTTCAAGTCACGATACATCTTCGTGACACCTAGGTGAATAGAATAGCACAAACTATGTGCCTCGTCAAGGATAAATTCTCTCAACTCATCAATAGTTGGAACACAAATCTGGTCTTGAAGCCATACAACACCATCATCTCCAATCACAACCTCCTTGGCACCACCCCGCTGCACTGAATCCTTCACCACCAACAAGTGAGGATCATCAAACTAGTGAGCATTGATACGCTCCAACATCGAAGATTGTGCTACAATACAAGTAAGATCATGTCCAAGATCTGACACATCTAATCTCGCAACCTGATTGGCTAAAGCCTAAACATCTATGGCTGGTGGCCTCTCAGCTACCGATAAATATGCCAAACTACCCATGCTCTCCGCCTTCCTACTCAATGCATCAGCCACTACATTGGCCTTTCCGGAATGATATAATGATAATATCATAGTCTTTTAGCAACTCTGGCCATCTCTGCTGCTGCAAATTAAGGTCTTTCTGCTTGAATAGATGCTGGAGACTCCGATGGTTAGTATAGACCTCGCAATGAACGCCATACAGATAGTGCCTCCAAATCTTTAGTGCGTGAACAATGGCTGCCAACTCTAAGTCATGAACAGGGTAATTCTTCTCATGAACCTTCAACTGCCGAGATGTGTAGGTAATCACCCTACCATCCTGCATCAATATCGCGCCAAGCCCAATACGCGATGCATCACAATACGTGGTGTAAGATCCCGTACCTATAGGCAACACCAACATTGGGGATGTAGTCAAAGCAGTCTTTTGCTTTTGAAAGCTCAGCTCACACTCATCGGACCATCTGAAAAGAGCACCCTTCTGGGTCAACTTGGTCAATGGGGCTGAGATAGATGAAAACCCCTCCACGAACCAGAGATAATAACTTTCCATACCGAAGAAGCTCTGAATCTCTATAGTGAAGTAGGTCTATGCGAGTTCTGAACTACCTCAATCTTCTTAGGATCCACCTTAATGCCCTTGGAAGATATAACATGGCCCAAAAAAGAAACCGAGTCCAACCATAACTCACACTTTGAAAACTTGGCATATAACTAACTATCCCTCAAGGTTTGAATTACAACCCGAAGATGCTGGTCATGCTCCTCTCGACTGCGGCAGTAAACCAAAATATCATCAATAAAGACGATCACAAAAGAATCCAATTAGGTATTGAACACCGGTTCATCAAAACCATAATTGTTGTTGCGGCATTATTCAAACCAAATGACATCACTAAGAACTCATAGTGTCCATACCGAGTCCAAAAAGTTGTTTTTGGGACATCTGTTGCCCCAATCTTCAACTGATGGTAGCCAGATCTCAAGTTAATCTTCAATAACACTTTGGCACCCTGAAGTTGATCAAATAAGTCATCAATCCTCGGCAAAGGATACTTGTTCTTGATAGTGACTTTGTTAAACTGCTAATAATCTATACACATCCTCATTGTTCCATTCTTCTTCTTCACAAACAATACTGATGTAGCATGTCACACCTCCTTTTTGCACGCCCGCCCCGAAGGGTTAAACGCGCAAGGGGAGTTTTTCCAATTTAAGTGACATTATTCGAAATGGGTTTATTTATTCAATTCAGAGTCGCCACTTGGGAAAGGTTTGGTTTTTGCTGTCCCAAGTCACCGGTTTATCTTGAATCCCAAATCTAGGAAATTTTCGACTTTTCCACATGAAGTCTGCGAACCAGAAATTCTAAGTAAGGAATTCTGTTGACCCGAGGGAAGGTGTTAGGCACCCTCGAGTCCCGTGGTTTTAGCACGGTCGCTTAAATTGTTATAATGGCTAAATATCTGATTTAAATATATGTTTTGACTTATGTGCTTTTATTAAGTTTAAACCGCTTTTATTATTATCATTTATTTTTATAGAATTGCAACATCGTGAAAATGCATCTCGAACCGCATCACAATCAATGCACCCGTAGTTGTTAACACATTTCGACTCCGTTGAGATTTGGATGCGGGTCACATCAATGTGCACCCGAGTTTAAGAATGTAATTTAATTAAGCCGCGCCTAAAGAGTCTAACCGCGTTATTATTTTCGGGGAAGGCCATGAAATTCACTAAACGGCCTGTCCTGAATTCTAAATATTTATTATGGTTAGTTATTGAGGGCCCCGCAATTTGCATTTTTATCTGGCGAGGCTCATCTCTATTTTAGAAAGGATATCCTAAAGCGGCTACATTTCTAAATGCGTTTGTCTAAAAATAGAAGAAGAAAGACACACGTTAATTCAAGTATATGCTTTGGCCAAACCCGGATCCTTGTCAATTTCTGATTAATTACTTATAACATGGAGAGACATCATACCCTGTGCAACATGCTTTTAATTGGACAAAGAAGTCACATGCGAGATCGACGAAATACAACACTTAATCCAAACAACATCCTAAAATCGGATTTAAATTAACTTGCTTAAACAGGATTAAAGAATTCCTTATCAAAGGATGTTACTGATGATGTTCAAAACTAATCCTATAAACTGCCTAAAGGAAATCAAACTGGGTGATTCAAAACTATATCATGTTTGGTTAGATTTAAAAGCCACTCGCCCCTACTTATTCAAAGCATGCTGAAGGAGTGAATTTAATTTTAACAATCGTACTAAATAGTTTCACATTCCATGAATTATATTTACATCATGTATGCTACTAAACGAATCAAATACCACAGTTTCAAATTAACATAAACTTTAATTAAGTACAAACTTACTAATGTATTCTCTATTAGCTATAAACTAAAATTTACACAACTTAACAACATTTATGAAAAGGCAGTCAGTAAATAGCGGGTGATTATAACTCCTTCAAATCTTTCTATTCATGCTTTTCAATGTTACATTCAGCTACACCAATGTGAGACTCGAGATGTGTACCTGGAAATACTGAAAATGCAAAGGAGAAGAGGAAGAAGATAGGGAAATCAGCAGCAGCAAGAAACAGAATAGCAGCAACAACAACAAGCAAAATAATTGGAATAGAATCAAGATCCCAGCTAGACCAAATCCCAGAGTAAACCAACAAACAACCAGCAGACTCAGTTGGATTTAGAAGAAATCAGTATTGGACAAACAGGTCAAGACCATTGAAATCAAGACAACAAGAAGAATGCAATTTCTAGTTTTGTCTGTCTGTGTTATCAAACAGAGTTCTTTTCCAGTTTTCTGCTTTTCAGAACTTCAACTCTCAATCTCCAAACTAAGTTTTCTGTGTGTATTCTCTTTTTCTCTGTTTGTGTGTGTGTATCTATGTCTATCTTAAGGTTTGTATGCATGTCTATGTGTGTATGTGTATGTATTTTGCTCTCTCTTATCGGATCTATCTGATGTCCCCTTAAAACTGATGGAAGTCCCCTCTTTTATAAACCTAAAATCAACCCTTTAACAGCATGTTTAGACAATTAGAACACCCTCCCATGTGCTACCCCTTTTCAGTTTCCACTCACTATTTAAATAAGAACACAACCCCATGATATTCCCTTGGCAGGCTTACCTTTTGAGTAATGCTTATTATTTCTGAAACTAAAGCAGAATATGGGCAGCAGAATGTATTCTGACAGCACATGCTATCCATTACATTGTAATGCACATGCTGCCCAAGGCTGAGAGATGAGTAAACAATGCTATCAACTAAATTAAAATCTGAAACCTAGCTAATAAATCAATCCTTTAAATGTCTTTCTGATTTGGCTAAACAAATTAATACCGAGTGGCAACAACATTAATCTGATTCAACAATGCTTCAGTAAATTACAAAAGCCTGAGTCAAATTGCTACCATTCTAACATGAAACCAATTGACGACGTATATCGATTCGACTATACTAGTTAAAACACATACAATCGAAGCCAAAATCAGACATTTAACAGTATCGAACACATGATTTGAATTGTACTGACTAAGCAAAATTGTACTCGAGGAATCAGTTGATCAGTCAAAATTTGAAGGTCAATTGTTCGCACAGCACACACACATATACACATTATCAGTAACAAGTAGAGGAAAGACTCAATCAAACACAGAGGTTCAGGCAAGGTGGACAGGACATACTTGGTAAAATTCAAAAACACGAATTAAAACAAAACATGAACAGACCTTTACTCAGCACATGGAATAATAAAAAAAAAGAAAAGAAAACTCACCTTAAATCCCGAAAAATCAAAGAGCCTCAGTTTGGATTCGAACAGGCTTTTCTTAAGGCTGAACGGACTTTAATCGAAGTGTTTCTCAGATGAGAAACACTTCGATTAAGGTCCATTAGACCTTAATCTCTTCGGCTTAAACAGATACGAAACAGGCACGAGGAAACCTAGGGTTCAAAAAATCAGATCTGGGATTCGTGTTTCCCTGGTTAGATTCGGACCAAACCAAGCATGGTTTGGTCACGAGGGGGGGTCTGGGGACTATCTGGTGTGAAGTTGAGGTCGATTGGTGTAAGTTAGGTTCCGACTCGAATCTTCAAATGAAGATTCGAGACGGTGGGAGGGGATTTGAGCTAAGTGGTTAACAGATCCATGTTCAGGATGGCAAGGGGGTTCTATGGTGTTAAGGGTGGGGTCACCGGCATCCATGCCGCCGGCTTTCATGGTGAAGGTATACAGGGGCGGCTAGGGTTTGGAGGGGAAGGGGATGAGGACGAAGGCGGGGTCTTGGATAGGGGGGCAGGGTATGGTAGGAGGCTTATATATGTAATGGGTGGGTTGATCTCAGCCGTTGGATCAATCGAGATCAGCGGCTTGGATATGAAGGCTTAGGAGAAACGGTGTCGTTTCATCTAAACGGGGGTTTGGGTTGGTCCGGGTGGAAATGGGTCGGGTTCATCATGGGTTATGGGGAAGTGACCTTGACCGTAGGATGAGGAATGGATTAATGGCTATGATTAAAAGGCCTCATACGGCGTCGTTTAAGTAAAGGATTGGCCAGATCTGGGCCGTTACTTTGAATCCATCAACGGCTCACAGAGATGGTGCCTGTACGATGTCGTTTAGGCGTCTTGCAGAGGGCCTGGTGGGACTGGGTCGTTTTTATTGGTTTTGGGCCTGATTTCATTCAAAATTATGGCCCAAATCCAATATTTCCTTTTTACAACTTAAAAGATAAAATTCCTAAAAATAAAAATCATACCAATATTAATTAATACTCAAAAAATAACAATTATCACTTGCATTGACATTTAATTATACTAAACACTTAATGGCAAAAATACAATGAAGGATGCACACATTTTATTATATTTTCTTTTAATAAACGGATTACGGTTCACACGACATACAGACATATATATATATTTTTTGTTTTTGTTTTGAATAAAACAATCGTGGAAAAATCGCAAATAACAATCAACAAAAATGCCTTTGTTTTGAATAAAACAATTGTGGGAAAATCACAAATAACTATCAACAAAAATGCCACGTAAAAATTCAACAAATGTACAGCAAGACCAATTGCTATTATTTGTTTCTTTTGGAGCGGTTGTTGCGTAAAACAAAAATCACGTGCTCACATAGCCCAAGGCGAGACACTAGGTCTAATGAACCCCTTATCATGATAATCCTGCAATTTCTCCTTCAATTCCTTCAACTAAACTGAGGTCATACAGTATGGTGCGGTAGAAATGGGTTGAGTGCCTGGAACTAGATCAATACAGAAGTCAATATCTTTGTCGGGTGGCATCCCAAGAGAATCTATAGGAAACACCTCTGAGAACTCGCGCATAACTGGTACTGAATCCATGGAAGGTACATTCGCACTAGGATCACGGATATAGGCCAAATATGCTAGACATACCTTCTCGACCATATGTCGAGCCTTCACATATGAAATAACCCTACTAGTAGAATGACCAGGAGTCCCTCTCCACTTTAATTGAGCCTTCACAATCTTGGCGTGACAATCCCAAATAACATGATAAGGTTATAGCCAATCTATGCCTAAGATAACTTCAAAGTCCAACATATCAAGAACTAAGAGATTTACCCTAGTCTCATAGCTCCAGATAGAAACCACACACGAGCAATAAACACGATCTAACATGATAGAATCTTCCACTTGCGTGGACACATAGACATGATCACTCAAAGAATAACGAGGCATAACTAGATATGAAGCAAAATAAGATGACACGTATGAATAAGTAGAGCCCGGATCAAATAAAACTAAGTTATGGCAAACTGGAACAATACTTGTTATGACGGAACCAGATGACTCTACCGCACGTCTAACTGGAAATGCATAAAATAGGGTGGGGCCCTACCACTCTAACCTCCGCCTCATAGACGACCTCTAGCTGGTTGGCTTCCACCTTTAGTGGACTGACCTCTACCTCTAGCAGACTGAACCCCGCCCCTAGCTGGCTGAGCAGGTAGTGGAGCAACCAGTGCCAGAACTATGGCATGAGAACTCTAATGTGGAATGTTGCCATGTGACCTAGGTCAAAACCTCACGACGTGTCTCATATCTCCAAAAGTGTAACAAGTCCTTGATTGCGTAATTGCTGACCTTGGAACTGACCTTGTTGAACTGAATAACCCCCTGATAAATCAAGATCAGAGGTGCACTAATAGGAGCTGAAGGTGCATTGTTGGCTAGCTGCTCTAGACGATACCCATATGAACCATGACTACCTAAAGCACTATGAGATGCCTAAAGTGCTAACTAAATCATCTTGGGAGGATGGCCTCTACCAAATGAATCCCTTCCTCCAGACGAGGCACCACTAAAACCATCAAAGCAACGAGGTCTCTTCTCAGATACCGCCTCCTTACCCTAACCACGAATCATCTTGATCCGTCTAGCAATATCTACTACCCTCTAGAAAGAAATATCATCCCCCGTATCCTTTTCCATCTGTAGCCTGATACCAAAAGCAAGACCATCAATGAACCTCCTCACTCTCTCCTCTCAGTAGGAATCAACACAATTTCATGGCGAGCTAAATCCATGAATATGGTCTCAAACTGGGTAACATTCATGCTACCTTGCTCAAGGTGCTCAAACTGTCTATGGTACTCCTCTCTCTGAGTAAAAGGAATTAACTTCTCCAAAAATAGCTACGGAAACTGATCCCAAGTGAGTGGCGGTGAACCTGCTGGTGTGCACTGCTCATAATTCTGCCACCACCTTATGGCAGAACCGGTCATCTGAAACACTGGAAAGTCGACTCCATTAGACTCCACAATACCCATGTTAGGCAACATCTCGTGGAAACGATTAATGAAATCATATGGGTCCTCAGAAGGTGTGCCACCAAAGAGAATATGAAATAACTTTGTGAACTTGTCTAATCTCATCAACCCCTCAGAAGACATTGTGGGCCTCTCCCCGGTCTGTGCAACAACAATAGGCTCTCCAACTAGCGAAACTGACGGAGTCTGATATCTGTGAGCCATCTGCTCTGGTGTGTGAGTAGCGGGAGTTTGTGCTCCTCCCCAGTCTGAGAGATAGTTGGTTCCACCGGAAATACACCTGTCTAGTCCACGCTCTCCATAAGTCCCACCAAGCGGATTAGAGCGTCCTGAAGTATCAGAGTAGAATTAAACCCCTCCGGGACTTGAGTTGGTCTAACTGGTTCGGTCTAAACAGAAAATGGCGCCTAACATCTACTTGCTAGGCTAGCCGATGTTATTAAATTAATTAACCAGTCTTTAACAATTATTATAGAGTGATGATATTTAACGATTAATAAACTCAGAATTTAACATAGTGTTAACAGAAATAACACGATACTAACTACTCCAGGAAATCTGGAGTCATAAGTACATGAGCAGCTAGAATACTACATATACGGTCTGAAAAAGGTACAAATGTTTGAAACTAAATAAATAATAAAACTGGATAAAGAATGGGACTTCAAGGCTGCAGACGCCGTGTAGTTATACCTCAAGTCTCCAATACATCTAAATCCGAGCAGAAACACCACTAGATATTGCTGGGATGTCATGATCCAAATTTCAACTAGTCATGATGGCACCTAACCCAACCCGATAGGTAAGCAACCTAATAGTCTACACAATCTAAATGAGATTAGTAAGAAATTTAATGATAAATTAACTAAATTTTTATACAATAATCTAAGGATTGATAGTACAAATCATAAGCTAAGACTCAGAATTTACAAAGCTAGTACGAAGTAAATATATCATCTGTTTTGAAATGTACATAAACAGATTTATAAATCTAAAGCTACCCAAGGACAAGTGGCAGCTGCAATCATAACGCGGGTACATCTTTAATATTAGCTCTTGTCATACACAACAACATCAGCTCCAAGATCTGCATGCAATGTGCAGAAGTGTAATATGAGTACAACCAACACCATGTACTCAATAAGTAACAAACCTAAGCTTGGGTTGAAAGTAGTGACGAGCTCAGAAGAAGGTCAGTTCCTATCGCCAATAACCATAACAATTCATAGCAGTATAGTAAAGGTAGTAAACGTATATAACTCAAGAGATGTTACGATCAGCTCGTTCACAGATACAGAAAAGTAGACATGCCTTTCAAGAATAACAGACCAAGTATAAATCTTACCAATGAAATCAATTAAACATGGGTTTATCAAAAGAACAGTGTTTTCCAATTTAAAATATCATATAAGACTTTTCGTTTATCAACTAGAATGAGGAAAGTACATCTCTATACCTACAAGTCAATATGCATGTCAAGTAATCAATTATCATATAACGCCTACCATGAGGAATATATATCTCTATGCTTACGTGTCAAATCATATATGTCACATTACCGTCTAGTATGAGGAAAATGTATCTCTATGCCTACATACCACGTATGCATGTCATATGAATGATTTTACGGTGATATTCCCTGGTATAATCACTCTACATACTCAAGTTGTCTGTCTCAGTTGCCCACTTCATCACACAAACACACAAGAACTCAGTATTGTACGGATGCCTGGCCCATAAGCCCCTCACTAAAGCACGTGTATATATTACCGTTCCTGCGCTCAGTGCTAGTATGTTAGACTCTAAAGGGGTGGATCCTACCCAAGCGCTAATCAAAAGCTAATAAGGTCTGCTACGACATGCAACTTGATCCACAATAATAATAAAGCAATAAGGCATGTTGCAACGTGCAACCCAATCCACAATAATAATAAAGCCAATAAGGCATGTTGTGTCGTGCAGCCCAATCCACAACAACACCCTCAACTCAGCTATATGGCCCACCTCAGTCATCAACCTCTCAAGTCTCAAGGACTCACAATCTCATATCACTCAGCCCAACAACTCCACATATGGAAAAGAAACAATAATATAATGTGATGTAATAATGAATGATGAATAGAGACTGAGATATGATGTGCAAATGAAGAATCATGGCTAAGTGTATAATTACAATTAATTTAGATAACTCAAAACAATAGAAATAGCCTCATTAGGTCTCAATCGAATAATCACATAGCCTAAACATGATTTCAAATATGACTCACAGCTTAGGTAATCAACAAGTAGGGGAAATGCGGATATAACAGGATATGATAATAGAACAAGTCTCGTACAAGTCGAAAAGTCAACTTGAATCATGATTACCCCGATGCACGCCCACACGCCCGTCACCTAGCATGTGCGACACCTCAACACATCATAAATAACATGGTTCTGAAGGATAATTACCCTCGATTCTAAACATAGAAATGTTACTTACCTCGAACAAGCCAAATCCAATACCGAGCAAGCCAAACAATACTCTAAAAATGCCATCCTCCATGAAACATCCTCCAATTGGCTCGAAACTAGCTAAATTCAACTCAAAAACATCAAATAATGCCTTAGGAAACAAACCTAATCGAAAAAGGTTGAATCTTTAATCAAATATTCAAAGTCAACCAAAACTTCAACCCTAGGCCCGCACCTCAGATCCCAACAAAACTCATGAAATCCAAAATCTAATATAGATTCATGAAATATAATTCGAACCGAGTAGAAAACACTTACCTCAATCCATGTGGTAAAAATCACCTCTAAAATCACCTAAATCCGAGCTCCCCAACTCAAAAAGTGAAGAAAATGAACTCAAAATTCTGAAATTTGATGTTATAATGCAGTGCAGGGGTCCTTCTTGGGGATCCCAGTCACCAACCTTGTGATTGTGATTCAAAAAAAATCCAGCACAACTTTTACCCTTCGCGATCGCGGCCATGTCCCTACGATCGCGATGAACTAACTCCAACAAGCTTGCCAAACTCTTCCAGACAGCCTCTAATATAATGGCCATAATCATTTTTACAACACTCTAAAATGACAAACGATTTAGTTTTCTAAAAATTAGACACAAAGGTCTACAACTTTCATTTTTGGATCATCTCCAAATTCCTTATAAATTGCAAGATATAAGCTTCCAAAGTCCGTCTTGTGATATCATAAATTCTTCTACGTGATCGTGAGAATGGCTTCCGCGATTGCGATTCACAAGGCCCAAACAGCAATTTTCTCTTCGCGAACGCAACCCAAAGGTCCGCGATCACAATTCACATCCCTCTAGCCAAAAACCAGCAACTAAAAAGGGCCTAGACATGGTCCGAAACCACTACAAAACTCACCCGAGCCTCTCAGGACCCCGTCCGAACATACCAACAAATCCAAAAACATAATATGGACCTACTCGAGGCCTCAAATCACACATAATAATATCAAAACTATGAATCATCGATCAAGATCAATCTCTTAAGTTCATAAACTTCAAACATCGAACCAAGCATTCGATTCAAGCCTAACCAAACCAAAATGAACCCAAATTTTGCATACAAGTTTCAAATGACATATCGAACCTATTTTAACTCCCAGAACAACCCAAACTCGATATCATCAAAGTCAACTCCAGGTCAAACTTAAGAACATTCCAAGCCTTCAAATTGTCAACTTTTGCCAATTAGCGCCAAAACCTTCTAGAAACATCTAAATAAAAATTCGGACATACATCGAAGTCCAAAATCACTATCCCGACCTAACAAAACCATCAAAACTCCGATCCGAGGTCAAATATACAAAATTCAAGCTTGGTCAACTCTTCCAACTTAAAGCTTCTTAGTTGAGAACCATTCTTCCAAATCAATCCTGAATCACCTGAAAACCAAAACCGACGATTCACACAAGTCATAATACATCATATGAAGTTACTCAAGACTTCAAACAGCTAGACGAAATGCAAATGCTCAAAATGATTGGTTGGATCGTTACATTCTCCCTCACTTAGACATACGTTCGTCCTCGAACGTGCCAAGAGTCATTCCAAAGCCATCGAATCACAGTGTAAACTCACCATGCACATACATGTGGGTGATACCATGTCAGCACAATCAATATAAGCCTGACAAAATAACCTAACTGAAGATCCTTACTTCAACCTTAGTACATACAAATTAGAATCAAATCTCCAATATCCGGGACACATCATAATGCTCGAATCTCGCATAAATACACTATATAAGTCTGAACAAGCTGTATCGATCCATAACCATAGCCCAAGATGTAATCACATGATATGCCACATAACTCAGATACTCATAGCACCAATTCCCAACCATAATAACTGCTCAATAACAAACTCGGTACCGGTAACAAACCCCATATTAAATAAATCCTTGTTCAAACTCTGTACACCACCAATAATGGAAGAAACACGCAGAAGCTCATAACCACTCATCAGATCAATAAGTCATGGAGCTCTCGCTCGATAAGATCCATTACCAAATTATAAGCCGACTTCCTATATTATCCTTCAAATCATAACGTAGTCAAATATGATAGCATCATTCTAGGTCCAATGACCTCGTCTTATCAAATAAAAGTTGCTCTACTAACATGTCAAACCAATACTGCCTAGAGTCACAAACCATGCAATCCATGCACTAATAAGCAACAACTCAAATGTACCCAAAAATGGAAAATGACTCAAATGAGAGAACTGTCCTGCAAGCTTGACAGATACCACCACAAGCGCAATGCTAGTAACCCATCACCCAAAGGAGAACCAAAACACATGAAATCAACACAAAAGATCATATCCCAACATAACTCTATCACGATGCATGACCCCATCCAAACACCGGTCCATATGAAATATCTCAAGCCATAATGCTAAAAATCAACTACCATATGCATATCAACCACAAACACATGAAGTACATGACCATAATCGTGGAGAACAAATAATACAATATACCACAACCAGGAAAGACCATAACCAAGGCACAATCAACCATTCAATACCCCAAGAACCATCTCACTCAAATTTCGCCACAAGACCCAGACAGAACACACCGTATGTGCAAATACCTAATCAATCACAACCCATCGTAGCATAGAAGAGCTATACATGGATCCTAATAGATATGAATAAGATCAACTTTAATCGATGACACATCCTCCAACAATAGTTGTGCTGAGTAAACAAATTCGACCCGGTATAGAATAGACATCCTCATTAGACCTACCAATAGGCCCCCAAATCAACTCCGGCCATCCACAATTAGATAGATAACCATCCAAGAGTCCACAATAACCTGGCCATATGTCACGACCTCGGTTCGCCCTCCGTGAACTATCGTGACGGCACCTAGTCTCTACGACTAGGCAAGCCTAAGATGTGGGAGATAAACCAAATTTGCGGAAGAAAACAATTTAAAACAGAAATAGAGTAATAAAATAATGTTTAAAAGTTTCGCTCGGCATACACAATATTAACTCTTAAAACCAATACACTTTCCCAAAACCCGGAAACCCATGAATCACAAGCTATGAATATAATACAAATGCTCTAACTCCGGAATGTCTACATCAATAGAAGAAAATAGAAGGGCTATCACTAAAAGATAGAATGGAAAGGGACTCCTCGGTCTGCAGACGCGGCAGATATACCTCGAAGTATCTAGAACAGTCGCCTCGCCTCAAGGGTGATAGGACTGAGTCGAAGTACCTGGATCTGCACATGAAAAATATGTGCAGAAAGGGCATGAGTACACCACAACGGTACTCAGTAAGTGACAAGCCTAACCTCGGTCAGGTAGTGACGAGGAAGGTCAGGGCCCTACTGAGGTTAAATAAAATATAAGGTATAACAGTGTAGAATAAGACAGTATAATTAAGTGCAATAGTAAGATAGAATAGAAAGAACAACAACAACTAGAACAAAGACAAAATAATCACGGAAAGGAAATACAACTCAACACAGAGATAACAACTAGGGTACCTTCCAGGATACCATCCTGTAGTCCCAATTACATCTATCCAGTGGATCTCCCGGGATACTGTCCCGTAGTCCATCATATATATCCAAAGGATCTCCTAGGATCATGTCTCGTAGTCTAACTATCGGTGCGTGAGGATCTACCGGAATCCCGATCCGTAGTCCCAAATATAAATACCCAGTACTTGCGGAATCTACCGGGTGCAGTCCTGTAGTTCCATATAACTGTGCAGGGGGATCTACCAGAATCCCACATCCGTAGTCCTAAATAAACAGACAAGGGGGATCTACCGGAATCCCACATCCGAAGTCCCAATGTAAATACACAATAGCAACAGGAAAATATTCAGCAAATGTCAATTTTATATTAAAGCAAACAAGTAATTCTAGTCTAGCATGCTGCACATAATTCAGGTAAAGCAGTTTGAGCAAATAAAGAAATTAAATCACTTAGACATACTTTCCTATGCTAAAAACAGGCTTAAAGTGCAAGTAATATAAACAGGGAAGGAAACATACTAGTAATTACTTAATGAAAATCGGATTTTCAACAATTAGCACAAGTACGCACTCATCACCTCACAGAGAAGGTATTTCAATTAACAATAATACCAAATCCTATGAGGAAGGTCCCCCGCACAAGGTTAAGCAAGCCACTTACCTCGAACCAGATCAAATCAATCCAAAACCACGCTCTTGCCACGAGTACTCGACTCCAAATGGCCCAAATCTATTCAATTCAATTTCATAATGTAAATAACACTTCAAGTAACTGATTCTACAAAGATATTCTAAGCTAATACACAAAATTAGGTAAAATAACCA
The DNA here is from genome assembly GCF_000715075.1 of Nicotiana tabacum. Lineage (NCBI taxonomy): Eukaryota > Viridiplantae > Streptophyta > Magnoliopsida > Solanales > Solanaceae > Nicotiana > Nicotiana tabacum. Next base: position 138,008,345 of record NC_134087.1, read on the forward strand.
AAATGCCCCTCTAGCCCACATCTCGGAATCGGGTAAAATTTACATTTTTAGAATCCTCACACTCTCACGAGTTCAGTCATACCAAAAGTACCAAAATCGGACCTCAAAGGTCCCTAATTAATCAAGCCCTAACCCCCAATTTACAATTGATTTTCCTTAATTTTTCATGCTTAAATTAATAAAAGTCATTCCAATAACAAGTTTAGGGACCAAAGACCTTACCCCAATGAACTCCTCTGAAAATCTCCCATGAAAATGCTCCCCAAGGCTTCTTCCCGTTTGAAAAGAGGTGAAAAATGGCCAAATTTCGCGAAGGCAAGTATTTATATGTTTCTGCCCAGCGATTACCGCATCTGCGGTCAAGGGAGCACACCTGCGGTCCCGCACCTACGGAAGAATGCATCGCAGGTGCAAAAAGTCACTTAACGGGCTGGGTCCGCATCTGCGGCACCGCATTTGCAAAAACCCAGCCACACCTGCGGATCCTGGAGCTCTGGGCCAATACCGCTTCTGCGGCCTCATAACCGCTTTTGCGGTGCTGCACCTTCGGTCCCACACTCGCAGGTGCGGTTATGACAGTAAACCAGCAACTGAAGCTGCAACTCCAAACTCCAAAATCCTTCCGTCAACCATCCGAAATTATCCCGAGGCCCCCGAGACCTCAATCAAAGGCACCAAAAAGTCTAATACCACTGTCCAAACTTATACCAATCCTTAAAACACCTAGAACAACATCGAAACGACGAATCAACCACAGATTCAAGCCTAAAAATTCCAAAACTCTAAAAATACGCTTTCGATCAAAAATCTATCAATCCTCGTCCAAATGACCTGAAATTTTGCACACACGTCACATTCAACACTACGGAGCTACTCCAACTTTCAGAGTTCCATTCCGACCCTCAGATCAAAATCTCACTATCGAACCGGAAACTTCAAAATTCTACCTTTCGGCATTTCAAGCCTAAATTAGCTACGGACCTCCAAAACACCATCCGAACATGCCCCTAAGCCCGAAATCACCCAACGGAGCTAACAGAGCCATCAGAATTCCATTTTGAGGCCGTCTTAAAATTGTTCCGACTACAGTCAACTTTCCAATATTTAAGCTCTCATTTAGGGACTAAGTGTCCCAAAACTTTCTGAAACTTAAAACCGAACATCCCGACAAATCAAAATAGCAGAAATAAACACGGGAAAGGCAGTTAATAGGGGATCGGGGCGTAAATTCTTAAGACGGCCGGTCGGGTCGTCACACTTTTATTCCTGACAAAGAGATAATGTTAGCCACATCTTCATAGTCCACAACCAAGGATAGTCCACCACTGAGACTCCCAGTCTCTAAAGCACAAGAATACAAAAGAATCACCATATCTAATTCCATCTCCGCCAATCGAATGACTAATTCATCTCTCATACCCGATCAGCCTATGAGAAATATTTCCAAAATTCTTTCGTGCAGCATAGCAAAATCTGAACATTAGTAGTTGATCAACCAGGCGAGTATTGCAATACCAATAAAGCATCTGTAAGTTAAAACACAATGCGCACTCTTCTCAGGTGATACCATATAGTGCCAGCAATTTTCTAAATATCTAAAATTGTCCATGCCGTCAAGAACTCATGACCTTCCTCTCAAAATTGAATCGTAAACTTGCACATGCAAATATCAATCCCACACAATGCATCGCCTCTACCATACCATCATATGACGGCACGAGGATTCGATTATCAACTTTGAGCCACAAGCAGGACACATACTCTATCACCTAGAAACCTTCCACTTGATCCCATCTAGGAGAAAAGCACAATACCCAATATACTCCTCATATCAGTAGAAAATATCCATCTCAAACCATGGTAAAAATCATTGATAACTCTTTGAAACCCATTAGCACAAGACCAAGCCATCAGAACTGAATCCCTCTAACTCAACCAAGTCGTGCAGGTTGCCAAAACTCAAGAATATTGCCACAGAACACCTGTAAAAACCAAAAGAATTGATCATATCCATTGTCATGTTGATCCAACCTACTACCAAGCTATCATATTCCCAGAGTTCCTTCTGAATTGCCTTCAAGTTAACACTTCTCCTTGCTAGAACACCACGATCCTTACCTAAAGCTTACGACAAGAGATCCTAGCATGAAACCACGTTATTCTAAAGCCTATAAGCCATTGTATTCCCTCTTAAGCACCCCAAAATACTGCAACCGAGATACCCATGCTAAAAAGACTTCATGTGAATTTAAAGCTATTTCCTCAACCTTTCTAATCCTGAAATGTAGAACCCGATAATGATACAGAAAGACCGTGAGTCCGAATACCATTCGATACAAATTTCATATCTTAGCAATTTCCAAATCAAGAAATTCCTCAAATACCACATATGAACCTTGAACCCATTAGAACCTTCTTGAGATTTATCCACCTTGTTCTAATCTCAAAGGCTCCACCGAAACAAGCTGAACGACCTCTACTCCATTAGCGCAAAAACACCCAAAGAAGTAACCCCCCTTTAACACAACCGAGTAACTCCCTATTCTTAGCACATTACATCCATCACGAATAACAAACCCAAATTATTCTAAGATTTCCATATATCAATAATGTGTGATACATCACTGTCACGACCCAAGTTCGCCTCCGTGATCTGTCGTGACGGCACCTAGTCTCTACGACTAGGTAAGCCTAACAATTTCGGAAAAGGAAAACAAAATGCGGAAAAACTAATAAAAACTGAAGATAAACAAATATAGAAGCGTTTAAGATGCCGCTTGGCATATACTAATACAAGATCTCAAAAACTGAACTTCCCAAAACCTGGAATCTCATGAAATCACAAGTTATGGATACTACATAGTGCTCTAACTCCAGAATGTCCAAATCAAAAGAAATACAGAAGGGCTATAACTACAAGAGAGCATAGAGAGGGACTCCTCGGTCTGCGGACGTGGCAGATATACCTCAAAGTCTCTGAAGAATCGCTTAGCCTCAAGGATAGTAGGGCTGAGCCGAAGAACCTGGATCTGCACATGAAAAACATGCATAGGAAGGGCATGAGTACACCACAACAGTACTCAGTAAGTGCCAAGCCAACCTCGGTCGAGTAGTGACGAGGAAGGTCAGGCCCCTACTGATTATAGCTGAAAAACGAGGTAAAACAGAATAGAATACGATAATATAAATAAATGCTAACAGTATGAAGTAACACAGGATAAGAAGAATAATAGCAAATACAACGAGAGAAAATTACAGATAAGAACGTAACTCCACGCAAAGATAGCAACTAGGGATCTCCCAGGATATCGTCTTGTAGTCCCCAAATGTAAATATCCAGTGGATCCCCCGGGTGTCATCCTGTAGTCCGACTCATATTGCATGGGGATCTATTGGAATCCCGATTCATAGTCCCAAATGTTAATACCCAGTACTGGGGGAATCTACCGGGTGCGGTCCCGTAGTTCCAATATAAATGTGCAGAGGAATCTACCGGAATATCAATCTGTAGTCCCAAATAAATAGGCAAGAGGGATCTACCGGGATATCGTCCGTAGTTCCAAAGTAAACACACAGCAGCAACACAAAGAGTATTCAATTCAATCCAATTCCATACCAAGGTAAAACAGGTATTTCTAACCTAGCATGCTGCACAAAATTCAAATAAAGTAGTTTGAGCAAGTAAAACAATTAAGTCAATTAGACATGCTTTCCTAAGCTAATAGTAGGCTTAAATTACAAGTAGTATAAACACGGAAGAAAATACAATATATACTTACTTAATGAAAACAGGATTTTCAACTATTAGCACATGTACGCACTCGTCGCCTCACGTACAAGGCATTTCATATATCAACAATACCAAATCCTAAGGGGAGTTCCCCCACACAAGGTTAGGCAAGCCACTTACCTCGAACCGACTCAAAATCAATCCAAAACCACGCTCTTGCCACGAGTACTCGACTTCAAATGGCTCAAATCTATTCAAATTAGTTGCATAATGTAAATATAAGTTCAAGTAACTAATTCCACTAATTAATTCGAAGCAAACACGCAAAATTAAGAAAATTGCCTAAAAAGTCCCCAGGTCCACGTCTCGGAATCGGGTAAAAGTTACGGATTATGAACCCCCATTCACCCATGAGTTCACTCGTACCAAAATTATCCAAATCTGATGCCAAAATCTTAATTAAAATCCCAAAATTAGGCCTAAGAACTTTTCCAAATTTTCCCCCAATTTCTCACCCCAAATCCAAAATTAGATGATGAATTCACGTTTAGATTAATGGGTTATAAGCAAAAAGGAGTTAGGAATCATTACAAAATTGATATCTCTAAAAATCCTTCAAAATCTAGTTCAAATCCGATCTCCCAAACTCTAGTTTTGATAAAAATGGCTAAACCCTCGATTCTGAAATTTTATAATCTGCCCAGGTAATTCCTTCTTCAGGAATGCGGAAGGACCATCGTGTTCGCGAAGCACAACTTTGCTTAGACCAGAATTCCTTCATCGAGAACGTGATGACACTGTCGCGAGTGCGGTAGCAACTTTCTCCCTCCTACGCGAACGCGGGACCCTCTTCGGAAAAGCGTAAGCATATGACCTCTCAGCTTCACGAACTCGGGACCCTCTTCACGAACGCAAAGCATCAAGCTTCCACCAGCCCCAGCTCCTCTTCGTGAACACGAGACCCCACTCGCGAACGCGAAGAAGGAAACTAGAACTGGAGACCTGCTGCATTTTCTGCAATTCTCTAAGTCCAAAAATGACCCGTTGAGCATCCGAAACACACCCGAGGCCCCCGGGACCTCAACCAAACATGCCAACCAATCCTAAAACATCATTCAAACTTATTCCAACCTTCGGAACTCTCAAAACAACATCGAAACACCAAATTAACATCGGATTCAAACCTAAGAACTCCAAAAACTCCCAAATTCCGCTTTCGATCAAAAAGTCCATCAAATCTCATCCGAATGACCTGAAATTTTGCACGCACGTCAGATTCAACACTACGGAGCTACTTCAACTTCCGGAATTCCATTCTAGCCCTGATATCAAAATCTCACTATCGAACTGGAAACTTCAAAAATTCAACTTTTGGGATTTCAAGCCTAATTAACCTACGGACCTCCAAAACAAAATCCGAACACGCTCCTAAACCCAAAATCACCCAACGGAGCTAACGGAACTGACAAAATTCCATTTCGAGGTCATCTTTACACTGCTCCGATTACGGTGTAAATTCTAAAGCTTAAGCTCTCTTTTAGGGACTAAGTGTCCCAAAACATTCCGAAACTCAAAACAAATCATCCCGGCAAATAAAAATAGCAGAAACAAACATGGGGAAAGCAGTTACTAGGAGATTGGGGCGTTAATTCTTAAAATGACCGACTGGGTCGTGACATCCTCCCCCTCTTAAAACATTCGCTTGTCCTCGAACAAGCATAGAGACATACCTGAAGTGATGAAAAGATGAGGATAATGGTTGCGCATATCCTACTCGGTCTCCCAGGTCGCCTCCTCATCAACTGACCTCGCCACTGAACTTTCACTGATGCAATGTTCTTTGACCTCAGCTTCTGAACCTGCCTATCCAATATTCCCACTGGCTCCTCAACATAAGATAGATCCTTGTCCAACTAGACTGAACTAAAATCCAACACGTGCAACGGATTATCGTGATACTTCCGGAGCATCGAAACATGAAATACCAGATGAACTTCTGCCAAGTTGGGAGGTAAGGCAAGCTCATAAGCAACCTCCCCAACACGTCTCAATATCTCAAAAGGACCAATAAACCTCAAACTCAACTTCCCTTTCTTCCCAAATCTCATAACACCCTTCATAGGCTAAACCCGAAGCAGAACCCGCTCCCTAACCATATAGGAAACATCACGAACCTTCTGGTCCACATAACTCTTCTGTCTGAATTGGGCTGTACGGAGTCTATCTTGAATCACCTTAACCTTCTCCAAAGCATCCTAAACCAAGTCTATGCCCAATAATCTAGCCTCACCCGGCTCAAACTAACCCATCATGGATCTACACTGCCTACCATACAAGGCCTCATACGGTGCCATCTGAATGCTGGACTGATAGTTGTTATTGTAGGCAAACTTCGCTAGTGGCATGAACTGATCCCAAGAACCTCCAAACTCCATCACACACACACGAAGCATATCCTCAAGAATATAAATAGTGTGCTCGGACTGTCCATCCGTCTGGGGTAAAATGTTGTGCTCAACTCCACCGGAGTACCTAACTCATGTTGTACGGCCCTCTAGAACAGTGATGTGAACTGAGTACCTCTGTCTGAAATGATGGAAACTGGAATACCATGCAGACGAACAAACTCCCGAATATAAATCTCCGCCAACCACTCCGAAGAATAGGTAGTACACACAGGAATGAAGTGCGTGGACTTGGTCAGCCGATCCACAATCACCCAAATGGCATCGAACTTTCTCAAAGTCCGTGGAAGCCCAACTACGAAGTCTATGGTGATTTGCTCCCACTTCCACTCTGGAATCTCTATCTGCTGAAGCAACCCACCTGGTCTTTGGTTCTCGTACTTTACCTGCTGACAATTGAGACACCGAGCTACAAACCCAACTATATCCTTCTTCATATGCCTCCACCAATAGTGCTGCCTCAAATCCTGATACATCTTTGTAGCACCCGGATGAATGGAATACCGCAAACTATGGGCCTCCTCTAGAATTAACTCCCGAAGCCCATCAACATTGGGTACACATACCCGACCTTATATCCTCAATACCTCGTCCTCACCAATAGTCACATCTCTTGCATCGCCATGCAGAACCTTGTACTTGAGGAAGAGCAAATGAGGGTCATCATACTAGCGCTCCCTGATACGATCAAATAAGGAAGACCAAGAGACCACGCAAGCTAGAACCCGACTGGGCTCCGAAAGATCCAATATCACAAACTGGCTGGCTAAGGCCTGAACATCCATCACCATGGGCCTCTCTGCTACTGGTAAATAAGCCAAACTCCCCAAACTCTCCGCCCGGCGACTCAAAGCATCGGCCACCACATTGGCCTTGCCCGGGTGATACAAGATAGTGATATCATAGTCCTTCATCAGCTCTAACCACCTGCTCTGGTGCAAATTAAGATCCTTTTCCTTGAACAGGTGCTGCAAACTTCGGTGATCAGCATAGATCTCACAAGGAACACCGTACAAATAATGATGCCAAATCTTCAAGGCGTGAAAAATAGCAACTAACTCGAGATCATGGATAAGATAATTCTTCTCATGTACCTTCAACTGTCTGGACGCGTAGGCAATCACCCTACCATCCTGCATCAATACCGCTCCAAGGCCAATTCCTCGAGGCATCACAATAGACAGTATAAGACCCCGAACCTGTAGGCTATATCAAAACTGGGGTTGTAGTCAAAGCTGTCTTGAGCTTCTGGAAGCTCGCCTCACACTCTTCCGTCCATTAGAATGGAGCACCCTTCTAGGTTAGCCTTGTCATAGGTGCTGCAATAGATGAAAACCCATGAACAAATGGTAATAACCCGCCAAGCCAAGAAAACTACAGATCTCTATAGCTGAGGATGGTCTGGGCCAACTCTACACTGCTTCCACTTTCTTTGGATCCACCTGTATACCCTCACTCGATACCACGTGGCCCAAGAATGCCACGGAATCCAACCAAAACTCACATTTCGGGAACTTATCATATAACTTATTTTCCCTCAAAGTCTGAAGCACTGTCCTCAGGTGCTGCTCATGATCCTCCTGACTTCGGAAGTATACCAGAATATCATTAATAAAGACAATGACGAATAAGTCAAGATATGGCCAGAACACACTGTGCGTCAAATGCATGAAGGCTGCTAGGGCATTGGTCAACCCAAATGACATAACAAGGAAGTCGTAATGACCATACCGAGTCCTAAAAGTAGTCTACGGGATATCTGGCTCCCGAATCTTCAACTGGTGGTAACTTGAACGCAAGTCAATCTTAGAAAACATTCGTGCACCCTGTAGCTGGTCAAACAAATTATTAATACGAGGCAAAGGATACTGATTCTTCACTGTAACTTTGTTCAACTGACGATAATCAATGTACATACTCATAGAACTATCCTTTTTCTTCACAAACAAGATAGGAGCACCCCAAGGTGATACACTAGGACGAATAAAACCCTTATTAAGAAATTCCTGTAATTGCTCCTTCAACTCCTTCAACTCAGGAGGGGCCATACGATACAGAGGAATAGAAATGGGTTGAGTGCCCGACAATAGATCAATGTCAAAATCAATATCTCTGTCAGGTGGCATACCCAGAAGATTATCTAGAAACACATTAGGGCATTCCCGTACTATTGGGACTAAATTAAGTGTAGGGGTATCAGCACTAACATCTTTCACACAGGCCAGATGCGCGTCACACCCCTTCTCAACCATTCGCTGAGCTTTAAGAAATGAAATACCTCTACTGGAGTGTAATCTAAAGTACCCCTCCACTCTACTCATGGTACACCTGGCATAGCCAGCGTCACAGTTTTGGCGTGACAATCAAGAATAGCATAATGGGGCGACAACCAGTCCATGCCCAAGATAACATCGAAATCTACCATGATGAGCAATAATAAATCAGCTCTAGTCTCAAAACCACTAAGAGCAACCAAACAAGACCGATAAACGTGGTCCACAATAAGAGAATCCCCCACAGGAGTAGAAATATAGACATGGGAACTCAAAGAATCCCGAGATACACCCAAATGCGGGGCAAAATAAGAAGGCACATAAGAATAAGTGGAGCTTGGATCGAATAGAATCGATGCATCTCTATGACAAACCAGGACAATACCTGTGATGACAAAATCAGAGGCGACAACCTCGGTACGGGCAGGAAAGGCATAATATACAGCCTGGCCTCCCTCTATAGGGCAACCTCTACCTCCCCGACCTCCACCTTTAGATGGCTAAGCATGTGGGGTAGCAACTGGGGCTGGAACCATAGCCTAGGAACTCTGCGAGGCACGCTGTGGCTGAGAAGTCTGTAGAGGTGCACCCCTCCTAAGTTTGGGGCAATCCCTCACCATATGGAATGTGTCACCATACTCAAAACAAACTCTGGGAGGATGTGGTGGTTGTGACTGGCTCGGGCTAGGTCTGCTGGACTGACCACTGAAAGTACCCCATGTAGGAGGCGCACTAGATACTGGAGGTGCATAATAAGGCTCTTGAGGTCTAGGAGGAGCTGGAATACCATTGGGTGCTGGAAGATTTGAATGAATAGGGCGACTCATATAACCCCTACCTCGACGAAATACAGCTGGAGCACGAGCACCAGAATAATGGCTCGACTCTCAAGACCTCTTGGCCTCCCTTTCCTCTCTATCCCGAGCACACATACCCTCTACTCTCCTAGCAATGCTCACCACCTGCTGATAACAAATATCCATCTCCAACTCACGAGCCATGCTAGACCTGATACTAGGAATGAGCCCCTCAATAAACCATCAAACCCTCTCACGAACTGTAGCCAGCTGATACATGCCTAGCCAAGTCAGTGAAATGGATAACATACTTCGAAACAGTCATAGTGCCCTGGCACAAATGCTCAAACTTTGTGCGCCATGCGTCCCTAAGGCTCTGAGGAACAAACTTTCTCAGGAACATATCTGAAAACTAAGTCCAAGTAAGGGATGTTGCCTTAGCTGGACTATCCAACTCAAAAGTACACCACCACTGGTAGGCGGCTCCTCGAAGCTGGAAGGCAGTGAAGGAAACCCCACTCGATCCTGATATACACATAGTGCTGAGGATATGGTGACACTCCTCCAGAAATCCTTGGGCATCATCTTATTATAAACCACTAAATACATGAGGCTTATACTTCATGAACCTCTCAAGCCTCCGCTACTCTTCCTCTGAAGCCGCTGCCCTATCCTCAGGCTTATCTGGAATTGCAAGCGGTACCGGTATAACCTCTGGCATCTAATCAACCTAGACTCGCTGCTCAGGGGTGTGGGCAGCAGGAGTCTGTGCTCCTCCCCAGCCAGGGATGTGGCTCCAGTAAGGGGAATCAGCCCTGCCTGAGCTAGAGTGGTGTAGATGCTCACGAACTATGCAAGAGTCTCCTGAAGAGCTGGAATAGTAGTAGCAGTAGGCATATCAAGTGCCTGCACTCCGACTGGAGCTGCTGGTGGCTCCTCCATGGCAGCTCGCACAGGTGCTCTGGATGCACCACCAACGCGTCCTCGGCCTCTACACTGGCCCCGACCTCTAACGGCTCTAGTAGGGGGCACCGGTGCCTGGTCATCTCTAGTAGCACATGTCATCACCATCTGTGAGAGAATAGAAGACAGAAGTTTAGAATTATGATATCAAAGGTCTCGCATGACAAGGAAATCAAATGAAATGAAGTTTTCCGAACAGTTACATAGCCTCTCGTAGATAAGTACAAACGTCCCCGTACCGATCCGCGAGACTCTAATAAACCGGTTTGTGATTCATGGCTCCTATGAACCTAGAGCTCTGATCAACTTGTCACAACCCAAGTTTGCCCTCTGTGAACTGTCGTGACGGCACCTAGTCTCTATGACTAGGTAAGCCTAACAATTTTGGAAAAAGAAAACAAAATGCAGAAAAACTAATAAAAACTGAAGATAAACAAATATAGAAGCATTTAAGATGTCGTTTGGCATATACTAATACAAGATCTCAAAAATTGAACAACTTCCCAAAACCCGGAATCTCATGAAATCACAAGCTATGTATACTACATAGTGCTCTAACTCCAGAATGTCTAAATCAAAGAAATACAGAAGGGCTATAACTACAAGATAGCATGGAGAGGGACTCCTCGGTCTGCGGACGCGGCAGATATACCTCGAAGTCTCTGAAAAATCGCCTCGCCTCAAGGATAGTAGGGCTGAGCCAAAGAATTTGGATCTGCACATGAAAAACATGCACAAGAAGGACATGAGTACACCACAGCGGTACTCAGTAAGTTCCAAGCCTAACCTCGGTCGAGTAGTGACGAGGAAGGTTAGGGCCCTACTGATTATAGCTGAAAAACGAGGTAAAACAGTATAGAATACGATAATATAATTAAATGCTTACAGTATGAAGTAACATGTGATAATAAGAATAATAGCAAATACAACGAGAGAAAATTATAGATAAGAACGTAACTCCACACAGAGATGGCAACCGGGGATCACCCAGGATGTCGTCCTGTAGTCCCCAAATGTAAATATCCAGTGGATCTCATGGGTGTCGTCCCGTAGTTCGACTCATAGTGTGCGGGGATCTACCGGAATCCCGATCTGTAGTCCCAAATGTAAATACCGGGTGTAGTCCCGTAGTTCCAATATAAAGGTGCAGGGGGATCTACCGGAATATCAATCCGTAGTCCCAAATAAATAGGCAAGGGGGATCTACCGGGATATCGCCTGTAGTCCTAAAGTAAACACACAGCAGCAGCAGAAAGAGTATTCAGTTCATTCCAATTCCATACCAAGGTAAAACAGGTATTTCTAACCTAGCACGCTGCACAAAATTCAAATAAATCAGTTTGAGCAAGTAAAACAATTAAGTCAATTAGACATGCTTCCCTAAGCTAACAGTAGGCTTAAATTGCAAGTAGTATAAACAAGGAAGAAAACACAATATATAGTTACTTAATGAAAACAGGATTTTCAACAATTAGCACATGAACGCACTCATCACCTCACGTACAAGGCATTTCATATATCAACAATACCAAATCCTAAGGGGAGTACTTCCACACAAGGTTAGGCAAGCCACTTACCTCGAACCGGCTCAAAAATCAATCCAAAACCACGCTCTTGCCATGAGTACTCGACTCCAAATGGCCCAAATCTATTCAAATCAATTGCATAATGTAAATATAACTTCAAGTAACTAATTTCACTAATTAATTCGAAGCTAACACGCGAAATTAAGAAATTTGCCCAAATAATCCCCCGGGCCCACGTCTCGGAATTGGGTAAAAGTTACGGATTATGAACTCCATTCACTCACGAGTTCACTAGTACCAAAATTATCCAAATCTGATGCCAAAATCTTAATCAAAAGCCCAAAGTTAGGCCTAAGAACTTTTCCAAAATTTTCCCCAATTTCTCACTCCAAATCTGTAATTAGATGATGAATTCACGTTTAGATTAATGGGTTATAAGTAAAAAGAAGTTAGGAATCATTCCCCAATTGATATCTCAGAAAATCCCTCAAAATCTCGCTCAAATCTGAGCTCCCAAACTCTAGTTTTGATTTAAATGGCTAAACCCTCGATTTTGAAATTTTATAATCTGCCTAGGTAATTCCTTCTTCGTGAACGCGGAAGGACCATCGCGTTCGCGAAGCACAACTTCGCTTAGCCCAGAATTCCTTCATCCTGAATGTGATGACACTATCGCGAACATGGTAGCAACTTTCTCCCTCCTACGCGAACGCGGGACCTTCTTTGCGAATGCTTAGGCATGTGACCTCTTAGCTTCGCGAACATGGGACCCTCTTCGCGAACGCAAAGCGTTAAGCTTCTACCAGCCCCATCTCCTCTTCGCGAACGCGAGACGCCACTCACGAATGCGAAGAAGGAAACCAGAACTGGAGACATGCTGTATTTTCTACAATTCTCTAAGTCCAAAAATGACCCGTTGAGCATCCGAAACACACCCGAGGCCCCCGGGACCTCAATCAAACATGCCAACCAATCCTAAAACATCATTCAAACTTGTTCAAGCTTCTGAACGATCAAAACAACATCAAAACACCAAATTAACATCGGATTCAAGCCTAAGAACTCCAAAAACTCCCAAATTCCGCTTTCGATCAAAAAGTCTATCAAATCTCGTCCAAATGACTTGAAATTTTGCACGAACGTCACATTCAACAATATGGAGCTACTCCAACTTCTGGAATTCCATTCTGACCCCGATATCAACCGGAAACTTCAAAAATTTAACTTTTGGCATTTCAAGCCTAATTTAGCTACGAACCTATAAAAACACAATCCGGACACGCCCTTAAGCTCGAAATCAACCAACGAAGCTAACGGAACCGACGGAATTCCATTCCGAGGCTGTCTACACACTGCTCCGACTACGGTCCAAATTCTAAAGCTTAAGCTCTCCTTTACTGACTAAGTGTCCCAAAACACTCCGTAACTCAAAACAAATCATCCCGGCAAATCGAAATAGCAGAAACAAACACGAGAAAAGTAGTTAGTAGGGGATCGAGGCATTAAGTCTTAAAACGACCGACCAAGTCGTTACAATCACGCTTCTAGAAATTCCCTTACTCAAGTCATCCTCAAATAAAACTCTTCGAGTCATAACCGATCCATAAGTATGCGTCAGACCAAACTAATATAACATAAAATGATGCAATCAAATCGCTGATAGGAGACACCCCCACTTGGCTCGAAGCCATGGATCACGATATCTGATGACCCACAACAACCTTACTCCATTCTGCTATAATCCTGCAACGTAATTCAACTAAATCATGCATAAGCCCATGTAACACAAATCATAAATACTTCAAGCCACATGTTACGCTCACATTCATCCTTGTGACACTCAAGTAAATTTCCTCAACCAATCCAAACTCAAATTACAACACATATAAATCACTGTAGAAAGAAAACCTCCACATAATCATCTTAATAATCACACAACCTCAGAATATCTCGCATGAGATAACCCACCTGCTTAGCCTCAACATGGAATATCTCTATGTCCTTTCATGGCCATAACCATTATGCAATTACTAAATCTTCCTGATTCTGAACTCGTTAACAAGGCACAAGAACACACTTCATTCAACAAACAAACAACTGAAAGATCCCTAACACACTCGTGAATAAGGACTGAACAATACATCAAGATAGAAATCGAGCACCCAATAGTCTTTTTTTTACTTTCCAAGCAAACTCTTCTCGTCACATCCAAGCCATCTCAACACATCCCGTAGTCACATCATATTCATCATATAGCTATCCAATCACTCACCGACTAATAAATCCCACTCCTAGGAACAATATCGGACATATAAGTCCAAAAGCACATGCTTACACAACTAAAACAATCGATCCTAAGTTGCGGTCTCAACCTGGCCCCAAGTACTTCAGACTGGACAATCACCAAAACACATAAAATACATCTCGCACCTCATCCATGGAATCACAAGTCATTGATGCACAACTAAAATCGGGCGCTCACATAGCATATGAGTGAGTGGAAGGAATTCAAAGAGATATTGTCATGACCCAAATCGGAGGGCCGCGACAGGCACCCGGTACATTACTCAACTGAGTATCAATGTAACGAATCTTTCTTATCACACCATCATGGGTAAATGGTCCAGAAGGGCCATCATGAGATAACCAGAATAAAACGTAAGGACTGCTATACATAGGGCGACCCCAACATGATATAGAAACTTATACATGTGACATACGAACCTATAAGGTCAACATGATTATTTGTATACTCAAAACATAGGCCGACAAGGCCATACAAGTATCCATATACATGACATCTATCTATAAGCCTCTAAGAGTACATAAACATCATAAAGGTCGGGACAAGGCCCTGCCATACCAATCAATACATGTCCAAATCATACTGACCAAATAGGCAACTCCGGAGCAAGTGGAGTGCACCAACACCTTCCGTTGAGCTGATAACCTACTATGAGGACAGTCAACCAGTTTATCGGGACCTGCGGGCATGAAACACAGCGTCCCCAGGCAAAAGGGATGATAGTATGAATAAAGTATCGAGTATGTAAGGTAGGAAAGTATAAATAAGAACAATAGTGTAAAGAGAGATATAGGATATACAACCTGTAGCATCTAAGTGCCTCTGAGGGCTACTGACATGAAATGCATGATTATATATATACACACAAATAAACTTCTAAAAACATACGCCTCTATGGGCATCATCATCATATTGTACCCATCCTTGAAGAGGACTCGGTAAAAATGTACCTGGCCATCATAAGGTTCGGTAGAATCGTACCCGTCCACGTGGAGCTCAGTAAAACCCAACTGATCAATGGTTTCATAATAGGTGCCATACTCGGTCTACTATAGTGCGGTTCGGTAGAGTAAAATAGATATATAGATATAATGCATGCTGGACTCATGGAATCACATTCTAAACCTTTCGGAGTGACATAAGGTCGTTGCACCTTTGACTAACATTATGCACATCCATACCATCAATATGAACCTCATTGGATTTAAGGATCATACATACATTTTTATAATGATTTTATAAGGAAAGAACAATATGGGTAGCCTTAGTTGCTAGGAGTAGAACCGTTATGAAATAGTGTATCGT
The DNA here is from genome assembly GCF_000715075.1 of Nicotiana tabacum. Classification (NCBI taxonomy): domain Eukaryota; kingdom Viridiplantae; phylum Streptophyta; class Magnoliopsida; order Solanales; family Solanaceae; genus Nicotiana; species Nicotiana tabacum. The sequence continues at coordinate 138,023,709 of NC_134087.1, forward strand.
TTATGTTTATTCCACTTTAGATCATTCCAAAAGGAAGAAGGAAGTGCTTTAATATACCGTAAACCCGTTGAGTCCTTAATACCTTCCAAGAAACTCTTCAAACAAGTCAACTCAATCTATCATAGTATAAAGAGATTCAAAATCAGTGCTGAGCAAAGGCTAAGTCTGTAACTTAAGTTAGTAGCTCATTTACATAAATTAGGGCAGCATCTCCCCTGTAACAAGGGCCTCCTCCAATACCACATAACAACAACGACAACCAAAAAAATCCATCAACATATAAATATCAATAACAAGACACCATATAACAACAACAAGTCACAACTACTTCACGACGAGTAGCAAGGTCCGATTGGAATCCGTATAACCCATATCACCCCTTATAGACTTCTTACATTAACTTAACAGTATCATTAACATGATAATGAAGTCATTCATCAATGATTCCATCCTTATACCATATATTTATAACAAAGGAAACAATCCTCAACTCCAACTATCTTCAATTAGTAACTTTATTCACTAGTTCATATCTACTCCATCCATTTAACTTAATCACCATCAAGATAACCTTAAGAACATGCAAGAACACAATATATATACCTCCTACAGTAACTTCAAGTCAAAATCCAAGTTATATTCATCTTACAACAACCCTCAATGGCAATACAACACCATAGTAGTGACTTAAGCTAATCCAAGTATTATCTTGTAGTTTATCATCCTAACAACTTAACCAACATACAAGCAAGCTTAAGAATAATTATTAGGATGTTATACTCACCTTAGCCAATAGAAACAACTTGGAATTTCAGCCAAACAGAGCCCACAACAATCCTCAATACAACACAACCTCAAAGAGGTGTTGTTCTTCACTAGAACTAAGTTTTGATGTTGAAATATAGTGTAATCACTTTGGAATCACTTCAAACCCTTGTGGTATCTGTTTAGAAGGGTTAGGAGAAGTTTGTAGACGAAGTGAGTTGAAAATGAGTTAAAAATAGGCTTCCAAATCGTTTATAAAGTGAAGTAGGTCGACCACCGCCTAAGTGGGTCCCATTGGGAACTGCTTGCGCGGTCTTGCAAAAATGCAAATATCTCTCTACTATGATACCTTATTGACAAACGGTTTAATGTGTTAGAAACTAGACTCATAGATATTCAATTTGGTAGGTAGATCAACCCATAATTCCAAGTATATTTGGAGAAAAGCTCAGCTACCTTTGACCTAATTTTCAGCAAATTTATGAATGTAACTTGTCATGACCTTTGCCAACTCTTGTTCCCCAACTTGCTTGCCCTCAAAACGTAGCAAATGACTATCATACGACTAAAATAACTCATAGCATAACCTTTTTATCATGTTAAGAACCCTAGTCTCATCCCAAAGTACATGTTATAAAATTCCAAACTTGTCGACTTTCGACGAAACTTATTTTCTTAAATTGGTTTAGCTTCTAAGCTTTCCAACCCTCTTGGTACTCATTATTCATGATATTAAATATTTGTAACCTACAAGTTAACATGATTAACTTACTTTATTTGCTTCCAAATATAATCTCAATTTAGAGCTTACATCAATGGCTTACGACGTACTCTCACGTATGAAAACGTGGGGTGTAACATTATCCCCCCTTTGGAACATTCGTCCTCAAATGTTGACTGATACGCTTATTAGTTTCATAAACTATAGCTCTTATGAATACTTTAATTCTCTCCTTTCAATCTAGGCAACTATTTTGTGAATAAATCCAAACGTCGGGGCATTCCCTCCCTTTAGGCCTCTTTCTCACACCATGACATATGGTCGGAATTCTTCCAATCTCATAATTGTTGCTACCTTATGTCATGCAGTATGTACGACTGTGTCCTTTTATGAATGCCTAGCGACTTTTCTCCCCTTTTTCCTCCATCTTTTAGCCAATCTCTGAGCCTCACTTTATGAACATATGTAGAACTATGACAAGTTGTCCCTCTAGGCAACTATAGGTGTACTGAAGTTCTTCGTTTGGTACTTTGTTGAACTTATGACTATTGATATATCTTGTTTCATAGCCTCAGATATCTATCCTTATGGCTTTGCTGCATCTAGGCAGGTCAAACTATATCATAACTCTTACTTTTGTTTTATTATTATCGAGGTCTGTTACCCAACTCCAGGTTATTCTCTCATTGCTTATCCTACATATATAAATCTAAGTCCTTTAATGCTTCCTCATTAATGTTCATCTTAAGAATGACAGCCTAATGTCATCACATACTTTGGAACTTTTATCCATCTATTGTTGATTCACCTTAATAATGATCTATAATCCACCACTGACAACTTGAGACCTCTTACGTAATACATTGTCACTAGGGCTCACGTCTCATCGGGGAACATCTGAAGTGATTTTTCTGATCCACCTAGGGATAATACTATACTTCAATAACCGTATTTCATAGAATCCCAACGCGATTCATCTTATGGGGGTATTCTAATCCCATGCAATTCATGAAATCCCTTTCTCGTTAAATCGTTACTCAATCAAAGGCCTAAGTGTCATCCTCTTATCTATCACAATTACACCCTTATTCTACCACCAGAGCAGCATTTTGTCTCTTATAATTTCTCCTAGTCTTAGACTCCTCTGATTTATTCAGGATATACTGAGCTTTCTACAACTTACGAAAACCATCAGCTCTCTTATTTTGATGGGCTTAATCCTAAAGCCTTACCTATTCTTTTCACCATCTCACTCACCTTTTATTATCCTTACTCTTATCTACCTAAAACCTTGTCTCTCTATGATACTTTAGCTTGCGACCTACACATATCTATTTATATTACTCGCAACCTTCCTTTAACTTGCTAATCACCATAGATTTCATTTTGTGCCTTCTCAGTTTTCTTTAAATGTAAGCAATTACTTTTCTTGGTCGTTCTGCCACTTGTTGCATGAATACTTGGCTTATTTTATTGCTCACGAATACTTGAATTCCTATAACTCATATGATCTCAAATATCACTTTTGGTTTTTACTTCCCATTCATTATCCACGATAGGTGCCACTTCTAATGGAGTATATATACAATATTGTACTGAGACTGTTGTTACAAGTTAATTTCTTCTTCAAGTTACTATGCTTAGGTTGAAGCCTTCTCTCTTATTTCCTCATCTAGTCTTTCGTGGTAGTACTTAGGGGAGATCATCTGACTCTTGTAAAGCTGCAAGATTATTACACCTTATACCCGAAGAAATTTTTTGATGTTCTCACTCGCCTATAATTAGCCTTAGTTACTTACTCCGCGCCCTTGTGCTCGTAGGGTCGCTTCTGAAATGAAATTTTTGAATGTCTCCCTAGTGGCACTCTATTTTATTTCTATAACACTTATATGGTACCTTTAACTACCCCAACTCCTATCTGAATATTTCTCAAGGATCATGATGTCCTATCTGCGAGACTGAATTCACTATTTTGGGGTTCACTACGTTTATCTTGCCTGATCTGCTGATTTGTCTGTATCCTCTTGTCTAGCCATAACTAGGCTCTACCTCCATCAATATTAACTACACGTTAGTCTATTCTCATATCTATATTTTACGTAATGTCTCTTGGGTTATGTCCTTTGTCTCAACTTATCTCTTGCATAGGCTCTTTATGTGTCAAGTGTTCATTCGCACTTATTTATCAATAACATCCTGGGCGGGAAACCTTACTGCCTCTCTCCGGCGCCGTGCTTGCATAATATTCTGGAGTTGTATCATATCTGCAGGATCTGAATAAATGCAACCTCATCCCTTTTGCTTTTTTTACCACATTCTTCCTTTACTATTCCATAGTTACCTAAACCACATATCTCCGACTTAATACCATATCACACCATCTTGCCCTTTAGAGGAGTACTAATATTTAATGCTATGAATATTTACCAATAAATGTTTTACCTCTTCATCTTTCGCGTCTTTTCACATCTTCACGGAATCTTACTTGCCTTGGGGTAACCTTACTATACCAGTAATAATTGAATTTCCTACGCACGAAGGTGACACCCAGTGTAACTAGCACACTTAGTCCCTTAAGCTTAACTCTACTCACGGTGCTTGCTTTAGGGAAGCATCTTCCTGAATGAGCTTTAAAGGTTATTCTTTTGTTGTCAATTCTATATTGTCGGAATGTGATCTCTGAAATTATCACGATGTCGACTATTATCAAATCCTCCGGTCCCTAATGCATGTTCGGTTTTATCTTGTTTACTAGACCATACTAATTTCTGTTACTACAGGGGGTCTAACTTTGCCTTCTGGTAATCACGTTGGACTCACCAACTCATCTCTCTAAATGAGGGTATGACCTTTGGCCTATACTCTATCATTGTCTCAAGGCCTGTCACCTCTTGTCTTTTCCTTCACTTGATTATAGACTCTATCATCGTGTCATATTTTAATTTACTGTTATCACCTATTTATCACATCTTACTCATAATACTTTATTTACTTTGTTGATATTACCTGCTAATATTTCTGTTTATCACCTTATTCTGAAAACTTCAACAAAACATTCTTTCGCTTTTAGCTCCCCTTGCTTCATCTACTGACTCTTTGGGTCGCCTAACATTCTCTCTTTACTAGGGACGGGAGCCATACAAAGGTAAATATTTATCCCTTCTAGGATTCTAGTGCCAATCTTCTAAATTTTTCCAGACATTCTAGTATTCACATCTAAATGTACTATTCTAGATTGCACCATCGGGGTGTCTCACAAGGAGAACTATTACCACATTTGCAATATCCTTCGGAAATGTTAGCTAATGATAATAATCCATCTACCATTTTGGGTTACTATAATCCCAACTAGATCTTGTTATCCCCTTCTTCTCTTAAACTACATCTGTCAACTCCCATAGGGCATAACTAAGATGGGTGTGGTCAATTGTACATACTTCTGTAACTTTTGAAGGTAACTCAAAATGCTTATATTTCACTGTCTGAATTGCAAATACTGATAATCTTTATTAGCTGGGTACCTCGTACTCTTTTTCAAGTTGCTTCTTTTACTTATTAAAACTTGTATCCACCTCCTGATTCTCTCATCTCTCTTTGCCATATGGGTGGATAGATATTCATGCCTTGGGGCTCCTTATCAAGAAGCTCACACATCTTAGTACACACATGATCTACTGAAGACTTTACATTTACTCATCATAAGCATGATGCAAAATCGAGTTCCTCTAACTCAGCTCTTCTATAGCCACATTCAATCTCTTACCAAATGTCTTTGTAGATGTAGGTATCGTTGTATTACGACTAAAGCCGAATTTAGGAGTTTGAATTCTTACAACTGAGCTTTACCACACAATCTAGAATAAGAAGAAAGAGTGACAGCCCTAAATGCCTTGCAGCCTCTTGCTTATAAGTGTAGTGCACAACACACCCATAAACAAGACTCTTCTAGACACGGCTTGTAGACTCCCTAAGAAAGAACTGCTCTGATACCACTTTTATCACGACCCAAAGTGGAGGGCCGCGACAGGTACCCGGTACATTACTCAACCGAGTACTAATGTAACGTATCGTTCTTATCACACCATTATGGGTAAATGGTCCAGAAGGGCCATCATGTGATAACCAGAATAAAATATAAAGGACTGCTAGACATAGGGCGACCCCAACATGATATAGAAACTTATACATGTGACCTACGGGACTATAAGGCCGACATGATTATTTATATACTCAAAACATAGGCTGGAAAGGCCATACAAGTATCCATATACATGACATCTGTCTACAAGCCTCTAAGAGTACATAAACATTATAAAGGTCAGGACAAGGCCCCGCCATACCAATCAGTACATGTCCAAATCATACTGACCAAATAGGAAACTCCGGAGCAAGTGGAGTGCGTCAACACCTTCCGTTGAGCTGATAGCCGACTAGGAGGATTGTGAACCTGTTTATCGGGACCTACGGGCATGAAACTCAGTGTCCCAAAAAAAAGGACGTTAGTACGAATAAAGTATCGAGTATGTAAGGTTGGAAAGCATAAATAAGAATAGTAGTGTAAAGAGAGATATAGGATATACAACCTGTATCATCTGAGTGCCTCTGAGGGCTACTAACATGAAATGCATGATATATATATATATATATACATACATACATATACAAATAACTTTTAAAAACATACGCCTCTATGGGCATCATCGTCATATCGTACCCGGCCTTGAAGAGGACTCGGTAAAAATGTACCTGGCCATCATAAGGCTTGGTAGAATCATACCCGGCCATGTGGAGCGTAGTAAAACCCAACTAATCAATGGTTTCACAATAGGTGTCGTACCCAGACAACAATAGTTCGGCTTGGTAGAGTAAAATAGATACATAGATATAATGCATGCTGGACTCATGGAATCACGTTCTAAACCTTTCGGAGTGACATAAGGTCGTTGAACCTTTGACTAGCATTATGGACATCCATACCATCAATATAAACCTCAATAAGATTCAAGGATCATACATACATTTTTATAATGACTTTATAAGGAAAGAACAATATGGGTAGCCTTAGTTGCTAGGAGTAGAACTGTTATGAAATAGCGTATCGTTTATGTTTATTCCACTTTAGATCATGCCAAAAGAAAGAAGGAAGTGCATTAATATACCTTAAACCCATTGAGTCCTAAATACCTTCCAAGCAACTCTTCAAACAAGTCAACTCAATCTATCATAGTATAAGGAGATTCAAAATCAATGTTGAGCAAAGGCTAAGTCTGTAACTTAAGATAGTAGCTCATTTACGTAAATTCGAGCAACATCTCCCCAGTAACAAGGGCCTCCTCCAATACCATATATCAACAACAACAACCAGAGAAATCCATCAACATATTAATATCAATAACAAGACACCATATAACAACAACAAGTTACAACTATTTCACAATGAGCAGCAAGCTCCGATTGAAATTCGTATAACCCATATCACCCCTTATAGACTTCTTACATTAACTTAACAGTATCATTAACATGATAATGAAGTCATTCATCAATGATTCCATCCTTACACCATATATTTATAACAAAGGAAGCAATCCTCAACTCCAACTATCTTCAATTAGTAACTTTATTCACTAGTTCATGTCTACTCCATCCATTTAACTTAATCGACATCAAGATAACCTTAAGAACATGCAAGAACACAATACACATACCTCCTGCAGTAACTTCAAGTCGAAATCCAAGTTATATACAGCTTACAACAACCCTCAATGACAATACAACACCATAGAAGTGACCTAAGCTAATTCAAGTATTATCTTGTAGTTTATCATCCTAACAACTTAACCAACATATAATCAAGATTAATCAAAATTAGTAGGCTGTTATACTCACCTTATCCAGTAGCAATAACTTGGAATTTCAGCCAAACACAACCCACAACAATCCTTAATGACAACAAAACCTCAAAGAGGTGTTGTTCTTCACTAGAACTAAGTTTTGATGTTGAAATATGGTGTAATCACTTTAGAATCACTTCAAACCCTTGTGGTATCTGTTTAGAAGGGTTAGGAGAAGTTTGGAGACGAAGTTAAGCAGAAAATGAGTTAAAATAGGCGTCCAAATCATTTATAAAGTGAAGTAGGCCGACCACCGTCTAAGTGGGTCCCATTGGGAGCTGCTTGCGCGGTCTCTCAAAAATGCAAATATCTCTCTACTCCGATGTCATATCAACAAACGGTTTAATGCATTAGAAACTAGACTCGTAGATCTTCAATTTGGCAGGTAGATAACCCCATAATTCCAAGTATATTTGGAGAAAAGCTCAACTACATTTGACCTAATTTTCTGTAAATTTATGAATGTAACTTGTGATGACCTTTGCCAACTCTTGTTCCCCAACTTGCTTGCCTTCAAAACGTAGCAAATGAATATCATACGACTAAAATAACTCATTGCATAACATCCTTATCATGTTAAGAACCATATTTTCACCCCAAAGTACATGTTATAACATTCCAAACTTGTCGAATTTCGACAAAACTTATTTTCTTCAATTGGTTTAAAGTTTTCCAACCCTCTTGGTAATCGTTATTCACGATATTAAATATTTGTAACATCCAAGGTAACATGATTAACTAACTTTATTTGCTTCCAAATATAATCTCATTTCCGAGCTTACATCAATGGCTTACAATGTACTCTCACGTATGAAAACGTGGGGTGTAGCACATATGCTAAATCAATGCTGCACAATGAAGAAAGAAAGATGGGAAGTTTATCGTAGATGTTTTGTAGCCTCTCGAATGTAGGTATGGACGTCATCATACCGATCTGCCATACTCTACTAAAAATTTGCTCATGACTCATAGAACCTATAAACCTAGTGCTTTGATACCAACTTGTCACAAACCAACATCCAACTAGTCGTGATGGTACCAAATCCAACCGGCTGGGTAAGCCAACTAATAGTCAACACAATTCAAAAAGATTATTAAGAAAATTAATGATAAATTAAAAAAACTTTTATATAATAACCCAAGGATTGATAGTTCAAATCATGAGCTTCTAAGACTTAGAGTTTACAAAGCTAGTACGAAGTAAATACATCATCTGTTCGAAATGTACATAAACAAATTTATAAATCTAATGCTACCAAGGACAAGTGGCAGTTTGAACGCAGGTACATCTTCAATGCCAGCTCCTGCCATACACAACAACATCAGCTCTAAGATCAGCACGCAAGGTGCAGAAGTGTAGTATGAGTACGACCGACCCCATGTACTCAATAAGTAACAAACCTAACCTCAGGTTGAAAGCAGTGATGAGCTCGGAAGAAGGTCAGTTCCCATCACCAATAACCATTAACAATTCATAGCATCATAGTGAAGGTAGTAAAAGTATATAACTCAAGAGATGTAATGATCAGCTCGTTCATAGATACGGAAAAGTAGACATGCATTTCGAATATAACAGCCCAAGTCTAAATTTTACCAATGAAATCAATTAAACATGAGTTTATCAAAAGAACGGTATTTTACAATTTACAACATCATATAAGACTTTTTGTTTATTAATTAGCATGAGGAAAGTACATCTCTATGCCTATATGTTAATATGCATGTCAAGTCATCAATTATCATATACCACCTAGCATGAGGAATATACATCTCTATTCTTACATGTCAAATCATATATGTCACATTACCGTCTAACATGAGGAAAATGCATCTCTCTATGCCTACATGCCAAGTATACATATCATATGAATGATTTCACGGTGATATCCCTTGGTGTCATCACTCTTAACATGCTCAAGTTGTCTGACTCAATTGCCCACTTCATCACACACACATAATCACTAAGCATTGTACGGGTGCCTGGCTCATAAGCCCCTCACCAAATCACGTGTATATATCATCGTGCATGCGCTCACTGTTGGTATGTTATATACTTTACTACCTTCACTAGACTGCTATGAATTGTTAATGGTTATTGGTGATAGAAACTGACCTTCTTCTGAGCTTGTCACTACTTTCAACCCGAGCTTAGGTTTGTTTCTTATTGAGTACATGGGGTTAGTTGTACTCATACTATAATTCTGTACCTTGCATGCATATATTGGAGTTGATATTGTTGTGTATGGCAAGAGCTGGCATTAAAGATGTACCTACGTTCCGGTTGCAGCTGCCACTTGTCCTTGGTAGCTTTAGATTTATAAATCTGTTTGTGTACATTTCGAAACAGATGATATATTTACTTCATACTAGCTTTATGAACTCTAAGTCTTAGAAGCTCATAATTTGTACTACCAATCCCTGGATTATTGTATAAAAGTTTAGTTAATTTATCATTAATTTTCTTACTAATCTCATTTGGATTGTGTTGACTATTTGTTGGCTTACCTAGCGGGTTGGGTTATGTGTCATCACGACTAGTTAGAATTTGGGTCGTGACATGGGACCAACACCAGTATCTGCACAAGAAGTGTAGAAGTGTAGCATGAGTACAACCGACCCAATGTATATTGTAAGTATCGAGCCTAACCCCGACGAGATAGTAAGGAGGCTATGACAAGACATCTATGTAAATTTTGTACAGGTATATACATAAAGCGACAGAATAACATGTAGGACAATTAAAATATTAACTGGGAGGGGACATGTAGAAATGGGAGTATGATAAGAACGGCAAGTACAAAATCACCGAATAACCTTTTCCCGAATAACAATAATAATGAAACCAATTAAATCATCAATCTAGAAATCAAGTAAAGCAATGAAATCAATAATGGCACGGCGTCGCCCTTCATGCTTTTACTCTCTTCCTCACCATGTAATTGTCACGACCCAAAATCCGGTCTTATGCATCATGATGGCACCTAGTCTCTAAGGCTAGGTTAACCGATTACGTATAATAGCTAAACCAATTAAGCATGATATTTTAAAATAGAGTTTAATATAAATACCGAAATAAATGTGACACAAGACTACGCGGCAATAATCACAACAATCCTCCCAAGGCTGGTAGTACAAAGTCACGGATTCAAGATGAATACATAGTAATATTTCACAACAAGGTACAATATTGTTCAGATAACGAAATAACAACACAATGAAAGGAAAGGACTCCAAGGGACTACAACAACCAAGCTGCTCTACCTTGAATCCTCACGATCAAGAAGCTAACTCTGCCTCAGTCTGATATCTCCAATACATAGATCTGCACAAAAATATTCAGAAGTGTAGTATGAGTACATCACGGCTGGTACCCAGCAAGTATCAAGACTAGCCTCGGTGAAGTAGTGATAAGGTACGAGTCAAGACACCTACTATTCATAAAACTTGTGCAGCATATAAATATAAAGCTAATAACAGAAACAAGAATCAATAATTGGCGACAAGGACATAAACATGTGATATAAACAATAAAGTAATCCAAACAGCGTAAAAATACCAGTGAAACCAATTAAGGAAGACAAATGACAACTGAATAATCAAACCGTTCTAACACAAGTTTCACCACATAATTACTCCGAGATACCTCATCTCATAAACACAATTCACGAGTCCCAAACCATAACTCATATGCTCACGGCACCTTGTGCCCACATTATTATTCACAACCGCACAGACACCTCATGTGCCAATATCTCAACCCACCCGGCATGGTCACATGCTCAATATCACAATCCGTCCGACATGGTCACAGGCTCAATAATAGAAGTAGATAATACAAGGATACATGGGTTTGATAAATGAAAACCAAGTTTCATACTCCTGAACTGGTGTAAACGGCATGCTACGGTGTATGCTTGTGGGAGTTTACTATTACAGTCCAAGTCAACAAGTAATATCAAAGACATCGAGTAGCTCATTGGAAGCGACATAACAAGTCATGTAAGGTACATGACATACACAAGGAAAATCACATTATCACACAAATATCATCAACATTATGCCCCAAGGCCATCACGTATCATCCGTGACATAGCCATCATTATCTCTCCGTATTGACAACATCACAATAGCCACCCTTATCGCTCCGCCTAGACATTTAACACAATAGCCTCCCATATCACTCCGCATAATGGCAACTCGTATCATTCCGCCATACAATAACACAATAGCCACTTGTATCACTCCGCCTAGACAATATATCAATAGCCACTTGTATCACTTCACACAGACACAATATATCAATAGCCACCCGTATCACTCTGCACAATCAATAACAGTGAGATGCCACCCGTATGCTCCGCATAACAACTATCAATCCATATAACAACTCTACGTGTGCTAACATAGTAACAACATGACATATCAACTTGTACCATAAGTGCCCATAAACTATAACCTTTGCACAACAACAATACCAATATCACCACAATACATTTCCCATGGCTCAACCACGATATGTACAAAAATCTCAATAGCAACAAAAATGAAATGGGGAAAATAACTAAACAATGAACAATACACTATTAAACAATTACTTCAACTAAAATAGGTTAATGGCTTTCAATAACTTCAACTTCAATTATCTGTTTAAGAATACACTCAATAATGAAGGTAGTTTCATGAAATCGCAACATTAAATACTATTGAATGACATAAGCTAACAATAGAAGAGATGGTCATGAAATAACAACTACGTCTAAATGCATGAGAATATCCCGGCAACAAATGGATATCATGTAACAACGATTTCAATTAAGAATAACTCAACAACGAAGGAGATCACATTACAATAAAAGAGGTAACAACTTCAAATGAAGCACATAAGAGTAAACTTGACAAGTAAAAGATATGACATGTGCTAACCACTTCAAATAAAGCATGTGAGAGTAAACTTGATAAATAAAAGATATAACGTGTGCTAACAACTTCAAATAAATACATGAAAGCCTAAGAGTCTAAATCGATCAATTCCACATATAAGCCCAGGTACGCTCTCGTCACCTCGTGTACACGTCTTTCACATAATTCAAATAATACAATCAACCCAAATCCTAAGGGGTAGTTCCTCCCCCCCCCCTTCTTACACACACAAAGTTAGGTAAGATATTTATCTCAAAAAAGCCAAATCAATACTATAAATAGACCTTCCATGTGAAACAACCTCCGAATGACTTGAGTCTAGCCAAAATAACTTAATATCATAAATAAAAGCCACAGAAATAATACCGGAAAATAAAGCTTCGATCTTTAACGAAAACCAAAAAGTCAACCCCAGGCCCGCGCCTCGGAACCTGACAAAATTCACAAAATATGAATAGCTATTTCGATACGAGTCCAACGATACCGAAATCATAAAATTTTGACCTCAAATCGGCCTTCAAATCATCATTTTATATTTTAGAAAGTTTCTACAAAAATTCCCAATTCTAATCACTAATTAAATGATAAAAACAAAGATGGAATTATGAAATATAACCAAATCCAAGTCGAGAATACTTACCCCAATTGAAATCGTGAAAATCCCCACCAAAATCGCCCAAATCCAAGCTCTATATCTCAAAAAGTGATGAAATAACAAAAGCACTCGAAATAGAGTACTTATAAGTATGCGCAGGTGTTCCTCTTCGCGATCGGGAAGCACAAAATCATAACCTGCCAAATAACCCTACACGAACGCGATATTGAGGACACGAAAGCGACGCCCGACAAGTAACAGCTACACAAATGCAGAGTGCTAACCTCGAACGTGAAGGCTTACGCTGGTCAACCCCAGGCTGCTCTTCTACGCGAACGCGTAATGATGCCCCCGATCGCGAAGAGTTGCATACCCACAATGATGTGAATGCGTCTCCATCTTCGCAAACGCAAAGAGCAACTGATCCTACCTCCCAAAATCCCTACGCGAACGCGACGGTCAACTCTCGATCGCGAATAAGAAGACACCAGATATCAGAACAACAATCAAAAATAGGAGGAAATGGCCTGTAACCCATCCGAAACACACCCGAGGCCACTAGGACCCCGTCCGACATACCGACAAGTTCCATTACATAACTTGGACCTACTCGAGGCCTCAAATCACATCAAACAACATCAAAACTACAAATCGCACCTCAAATCAAGCCTAATAAGCTAATGAACTTTCAACTCTACAACTCGCGTTGAATCATACCAAATCAACTCAGAATGATCTCAAATTTTGTATGCAAGTCCCAAATGAGCAACAGGCTATACAAACTCCAAGAATCAAAATCTGAATCTGATATCAACAATGATAACTCCCGGTCAAACCCTCAACCATCCAAACCTTCAACTTTCCAACTTTTGCCAAAATGCATCAAATCAACCTACGGACCTCCAAATCCAAATTCAGACATAAGCCTAAGTCCAAAATCATCATACAAAGTTATTCAAATCATTAGAACACAATTTTGGAGTCGTATACACAAAATTGAAACTTCGGTCAACTCTTACCACTTAATCTTCTAAAACAAGAATCATTCTTTCAAATCAATCCCGAATCACCCAAAAATCAAATCCGACCATACACTCAAGTCCTAATACAAAATATGAAGCTACTCGAGACCTTAAGCCACCAAGAAGGGTGTTAATTCTCAAAATGACCGATCAGGTCATTACATTCTCTCCCTCTTAAACAAACATTCATCCTCGAACATCCCAAGAACCATTCCGAAGTCATCAAATCACTGAATGTACTCACCATACACATACTCAGGGATGATCCTACATCACCCCAATCCACATAAGTCCAACAACACCATTTCATCTAAAGATTGTTCCTTCCACCCATACCTATAAGCCTTAGAACCAAATTTCTTCAACATCTGATCATCCCCAAAGACCCAATTACCACATAAACACACGGTATCAACCTCAACCAGCTGCAACAGCTCATGCATACACCCACAAGGTATAACCACATGTCGTAACACATCACCCACATACCCATAGCAATAACTCAACCGCAATAACTATCCATTACCAAACCCGGTATTGGTAAATAGCCTCATATCGGCTAGAACCTTGTTCTAAACCTTCACAACACTGACAATAATACAAGAAACATGAAAATCTCATAACCATTCACCCAAATCAACAAGTCACACCCAACGCCACCTAAGCACATGCCTCGCAAACTAAACTCACAAGCACACCTTGAATATGACTGACTATGGAAAGAGAAACACATGAGAGAACTATTGAACAAGTCTAGCAGGTACAACTCCTCATCGGCATCATACTACGTATCCATTCCACAGGGGAGAAACCAAACCATATGGACTAATCACAAGGATCTCATCCTAATATAACCCCACCGCGGCATGTATCCCGATTCAAACATATCGAATCACAAGAACACTGGGTTCCCATCCTCCACTCGGAATCACAAGTAAGGTAAACATCTCAACGATTAAAACACTCTACTAACTCAATCCCGTAGAACCAAGTAATGGACTTCCCATACCTGTAGAGCACCTAAATCACAAGTCATAGCGAAACCATCCAGAAATCACATCAAAACCTACCGTATTAAATAACAGAAAGTTCATCCTAAACTCATAACTCTCAATAGTGAACAAACTGAAATGATAGACACGAGCTACCACTATAGAATCTCTTAATAGGTGCAAACACATAAGCATAGTACACGAATTATGAAACACACCCATACATAAAGCAAGATAAGAGGACTCATACCGATAAATAGGACCAGATCAAAATAAGACTGATTTTCCTCTACGACAAACCAAAATCATACCTGTAATGACCCCATCTGGTGCAGTGCCTCAGCCTTACCATGGAAAGCATATCAGTGGACCGGGCCTCCCTCTCTAGGACACTATCTACCCACCTATCCTCCACCCCTAGCTAGCCCTGCAGGTGGAGCAACAACTGGAATGGAGCCCATAGCCTGAGTGCCCTGATGAAATCCACCTCTCTTGAGTCTGGGACATTCTCTCATAATGTGTCTATTATCGCCACACTCATAACAACCTATGTGCAAGCGTGGCTACTGGTACTAAATCTGTGCTGGATAATTGGAATAACCATTGTAAAACCCCGTGTAGGTGGTGCACTAAAAGATGACTACCCCATATAGGTACCCTGAGGTCCCTGACTAGCTGGAGCACGAGTAGTCTGAAGTGCGGACTGGATTGGCCAACAGCCTGAGCCTCCACCGTGATGGGTCAGAGCTGAAGAGTAGAATCTACTGAATCCTCCAGAACCTCGAGACCTCTTAGCTTCCTTATCTTCCCTCTCCTCACATCGAATACGCTCTAACCTCCTGGAAATCTCCACAACTTGCTAAAATAGAGCATCAGTATCCAACTCCCGATCCATTCTTTAATCTAAGACCATAACTGAGCCCCTCGATAAATCTTTAGACTCGCTCTCTCACTATAGAAACCAAGGTAGGTGCATGTCGGGACAGCTCGCTGAACCTGATGGTGTACTTCGACACTTTCATAGTGTCCTAGCACATCTGATAGAACTCGGTGCGCCACACATCCCTGAGTGTCTGGGGAACAACCAACCCAAATCCTAAGCAGTAGTTCCCCCACACAAAGTTAGGCAAGATACTTATCTCAAAGAAGCTAAATTAATTTTCTAAATAGACCTTCCCATGTGAAACAACCTCCGGACAACTCGAATCTAGCCAAAATAACTTAATATCATAAATAAAGGCCATAAGAAATAATTATGAATAATAAAGCTTCGATCTTTAATGAAAAGCAAAAAAGTCAATCCCCGGGCCGCGACTCGGAACCCGACAAAATCCACAAAATTCAAACACCTATTCCGATACGAGTTCAACCATACCAAGATCATTAAATTCTGACCTCAAATCATCCTTCAAATCATTATTTTATATTTTAGAAAGTTTTTACAAAAATTCTCAATTTTCCAATTCATATCACTAATTGAATGATAAAAATACAGATGGAATCATAAAATATAACCAAATCCGAGTCGAGAATCACCCCAATCCAAATTGTGATAATCCCCTCCAAAATCGTCCAAATATGAGCTCTCTAAATCAAAAAGTGATAAAATAACAAAAGTCCTCGAAATAGAGTACTTATAAGTCTGCCCAAGTGTTTCTCTTTGCAAATGCGGAACATCGCGAAGCACAAAGTCATAAGCTTCCAAATAACCCTACGCGAATGCGATGCCAACAAGGAATAACTACGCGAACGCGGAGTGCCAACCGCGAATATAAAGGCTTACATTGACCGACCCACACTGCCCTTCTACGCGAACGCGTAATGATGCCCGCGATCGCGAAGAGCTGCATACCCACAACGTCGCAAATGCGTCTCCATTTTTATGAACACGAAGTACAACTGATCCCGCCTCCTAAACGCCCTCCGCGAATGCGATGGCCGACTTGCGATCACCAATAAGAAGAGCTATTAGAACAACAATCCAAAATAGGAGAAAATGGCCCGTAGTCCATCGAAAACACACCAGAGGTCTCCGGGACCACACCCGAACCTGCTCGAGACCTCAAATCACATCAAACAATATCAAAATTGTGAATTGCACGTCAATTCAAGCTTATTTAACTAATAAACTTTCAACTTCTACAAATTGCGCGAGTCACATCAAATCAACCCGGAATGATCTCAAAATTTTTATGCAAGTCCCAAATGAGATAATGTAGCTATACCAGCTCGAGGAATCAAAATCTGAACACGATATCAACAAAGTAAATTCCTGGTCAAACCTCTCAACCTTCCAAACTTTCAACTTTCCAAATTTCGCCAAAATGCATCAAATCAACCTACGGACCTCCAAATCCAAATCTGAACATACGTCTAAGTCCAAAATCACCATACGAAGCTATTGAAATGATCAAAATACCATTTTGGAGTCGTCTACACAAAAATTAAACTCCGATAAAATCTAATCACTTAAGCTTCTTAAACAAGAATCATTCTTCCAAATCAATCCCGAATCACCCGAAAATTCGAATCCGACCATACATGCAAGTCCTAATACACAATAGGAAGCTACTCGAGACCCTAAGCCACCAAATATGACGTGAATTCTCCAAATGGCCGGTTGGGTCATTACAGTAGTATCATAAATAACATGGCATGATATCACCCTTCATGCTTTTACTCTCAACCTCTCATGATGTGATAAATAATAATAAGAAATCAAATGCATGACATCACCCTTCGTGCTTTAATCCTCACAATCTCTCAAAAAATGAAATTGTATACAAATAAGGCACGTCAACACACTTCGTGCTTTTCACTCTTCCTCACAAAGCAACAATATTAATCCAAAACAGCAAACACAAGGTGGGAAGCAATTTCACTTCAATAATAGTGTAATGGTTATTCAACTCAACTTTAAAAATCCCAACAACTTCAAAATAAACATTACATATGAATATGAACAATTAAAGAAGTAATACTCTAACTACGACATGGAAAACATAGTCATTGAAACAACATAATACAATAAAATAATTTCCACCAGCATTCTTTAACCCAATGAAAATGCACATATACTCGTCACCTTACATATACTCCGTCCTCACATATAATTCACGTAGCAAATGGATCAACAAGTTCTTATTCCTTTAAGTCAAGTTTAACCATGACACTTACCTCACTCCACAACCAAATCAATATTCAACTGCAGTTTTTTCTTTAGAATTAGCCTCCAAACTAATCAAATCTAGTCAAATATAGTTCAAACAATTCAAAATAGGCTTTAGAAACTACCCACGAGTGAAAAAGATTCAATCTTTAATGTGTTTGAAAAAAGTTAACAAAAGTCAACCCCGGGCTCGCTTGGTCAAAAATCGAGATTCGAACCAAAACTCAATTACCCATTCACCCCAAGCTCAGTTATGTGATTTATTTTAAAATCCGACCTCCATTTGAGGTCTAAATCTCAATTTTACAAAACTCCCAATTTCTACCCAAATCCCTAATTTCTACCATAAAAAATCCAAGATTAAAGGTTAAAATCAATGAGTATTTATGAAAATATAACAAAACAAGTTAAAATTTACTAACCAATGAAGTAGGGATAGAAAACCTCTTCAAAATCGCTTCTAGACTGAGCTCCAACTTCAAAATGGTGAAAAATGGTTTAAATCTCGACTCGCGAAACACCTAACCCATTCGTGAAGAGCAACCCAAATGGCTTTCGCGTTCGCGAGGTACTCTATGAGTTCGTGAAGGCTTAAGTTCCCGCCTTCCTTTGCGTTCACGAGCAGAGGTCCTCGTTCGCGGAGAGTAACCATCTGCCCTCTCCCAGGTCCCCCAACGAATTGCGTTCGCTAGAGGCCTGTCGCGTTTGCGAAGGGTGAGCCCCCCTCCGCTTCGCGTTCATGACCCAGCCCCCGCATTCGCGAAGAACAATCTGCCCCAGCCCCAAACTTCCCCTTTGCTATCGCAAGAAAAGCTTCGCGATCACGAAGTACAATGCATCAGACAATAGAAACAACTGAAAACCAACAATCTCTTAAGTCCAAAATGGTCCGAAGCCTATCCAAAGCTCACCCGAGCCCCTTGGACTCCAAACCAAACATGGAAACAAGTGTAATAAAATCATACGAACTCGCTCACATGATGAAAATACCAAAATAACATCTAGAACTACGAATCAGACGTTAAAACACATAAAATTTCATAGAAAACTCAAGAACCTCTAAAATCACAACTAAGTGTCCGAATCCTTTCAAACCAACTCCGATTTGCATCAAAATTTGCAGAAAAGTTTCAAATAGCAAAATGGACCTATTCCAAGTGTCGAAACTAAAATATGAATCTGATAGCCACAAAGTCAATCTACAGTCAAACCTAGAAAATTTTCAAACTTTCAAATTGCTAACTTTCGGCAAAATAACCCAAATCAACCTATGGACCTTCGAATTCAATTCCGGGCATACTCCAAAGTCTAAAATCACAATACAGATCCCGGGTCGTTTGCATAAAATTTTAACCTTAGTCAACTCAAGTTGCTTTTAAAGCCAAAAATCTTATTTCTTCCAAATTTTACATAAAAATTTTTCGGAAAATGACACGGACTGTGTACTCAAATCATGAAACATCAAATAAAGTTAATAAAGGTCTCAAACTATGAAAATAAGGGGTAGTATTCAAAATCAAAATGACAAATCAGATCTTCACAATACTATTTTGGTATATAATATTTAATTCAATGGTGTATAATTTATTTTGTTGAACTGGCGAAGAAGACTTTGTACTGTATACCAAAATGATATACTATATGCCATTTTGGTATGCAGTTCGTTCTAACGGTATACTATTATAATTTACTATATAATATAACAGTATACTATCACAATTTGCTCCTTTTAGAATTTTTTGAAATTTTCATTGAGTTCTTTTTTGACTTCTCAACAAAGTTCTCATATTTTTTTTAATTTTTTTCTTAAACTAACATATTTAGTCTGAAATATTTGATTGGAGGTTGTGGCTAAAGTTTGAGTCAATTTGGTAAAAATTCTGGAGTAGATTTTTAAAATTTAGGTTGAAATTGAGTTGAACTAGCGAAGAAGACTAGTTTGTACTATATACCAGAATAATATACCAGAAGAAGTATATTATTATAATATATGGTATAATGTAACAATATAGTTAAATTTTGTATTTTTTAAAATTTTCAAAAAAAATTCAATGGGTCCTTTTCAATGTTACAACAGATTTCTCGATATCATATATTAGTCAGTATATAATAAATAGCATGTGGGTATCATAATATACTGCATTTCAACTGCTAAAAATATATTATTTTGATATACTATATTTTAAAGTAAGTTATTTTTAATAATTAATATAAAATAATATAAATAAATAAAAAGAACAAAAATAACGTAGCCAATAAAGTGTCCAGTATTAGATTATGAAAAAAGGAAATAAAAAATATTTTGAAATAATGATAAATAAGAATAAAAATAAAAAAATAAAATGGACGTGAAAAAGAGAAGAGAAAATAGTTATAACATATAAGTTGTTCTAATAATTAAATTTAAAAAAAGAAAAAATAAGAAAAAAAAATACAAAATGTATATTATAACAATTATATTAAACAAAAGGTGAACAAATATTTACTTTATTAGTTATCTTTTCTTGTTGTATAAAAAAAGAATAATAAAAAATAACAACAAAAGTCAATAAAATTAGATTATAAAGAGAAAAAGAAAATAAAAAAAGGAGTTAAATGAAATTAGAAAAGGAACAACAAATAACACATAAGCAAAAGGAAAAAAAATGAAGAATGAGCTAAAATTGAGTGTGAAAGAAAATTATGGTATTAATATGATTAGGGCAAATATAAATGAACAGAAAAGAAGAATAAGAAGAAAACGAGAAAAAAGAAAAGAAGAAAAGAAAAAAAAGAAGGGAAAAAAGAAAAGAAGGAGAGAAATAAAAAAGAAAAGGAGAAAAAAGAGAGGAAATTACCCACAAAAGCTACAAAGGGTAAGAAATATAACTAGTTTGATGAATAGAAAAATAAATGAATAGGCAATGATAAATAATTTTGTTTTTATAGTAATTGTGTCATTCACCCATTTATAGGCCTCATTTGTTTGCACTTAATGGAGGTCTGAATCTTAATCATTCAGTTCTCAGACATTAAGTGCATTTATTTTTAAAGTCTGAATCTTAATTATTCAGATCTTAATCATTAAGTGTGTGTTTTTTTTTACTTCACAACCACTTAATGGGTCTGAATAGGTCTGTATGATTAAGATCTATAACAGAGACTTAATTTCATTAAGATGCTATCACATACTCATTATTAACTACCGCCACTGCCTACCATTATCAACTACCGCCATGCCACCACCACCGCCATACTCAACCACAACCACCACTACTACCACCACTACCATACTCAACCACCACCACCACCACTACCATCATCCTCAATCATAGTCGCCACCATTATCGACCATCACCATCTACCATCCCCACCACTTCGACTACCATCATTCTCACCCACAGTCAATACTTATCCACCTCAACCACCACAACCAACCACTCCATCATTATTAACAACCATAGCGGACACCGCCCATCATTATAACCTACCACCACCTTCCTCAATCACAAATCACCGCCCACCATGATTAACTAACACCACTCACCACCACCATCCTCAATCATAATCGCCACCACTACCAAACACTACTAGCTACTAGCATGAACCACCATCATCAACCAAAACTACCACCAACCACCACCTCTAGTCGGTATTCACCTCTTAGCCATCACAACTAATAAGTATCATATTTTAAAAAACTATATATTTTATTGATAGAATATTAGATTAGTTAGTATTTTATTTGAATTTTATGTTTATTATTTTTTAAATAAAGATAAATTTTATGCATTCAGATGTTAAAAATCAAACAGTCTTAATTTTTAGTATTCAGATCTTAATACACATCTTAATATATTCAGATGTGTATTTAGATTCGAATGTCTTAATCTTAATGCATATCTTGATATTCAAATGTGTATTCAGATTCGGACGTCTTAATCTTAAAGAAAACAAATGATGCCTTAATAACTTTACAAAAACTGACTTTTTTTCATTATTCGTCCAAAAATAGGTTAGCCCACGCTATTTTCACTTCAAAAATCTAATTAGGCCCGACTGGCAGAAAGCCCAGTAACACGACATACCGTGAACTGACCCAAATACATGACACAAACGTC
This sequence comes from Nicotiana tabacum, assembly GCF_000715075.1. Lineage (NCBI taxonomy): Eukaryota > Viridiplantae > Streptophyta > Magnoliopsida > Solanales > Solanaceae > Nicotiana > Nicotiana tabacum. The sequence goes on from NC_134087.1 coordinate 138,045,884, forward strand.
GGATACAAGGGAACAGAGATTAGTAGAAGAAGAAGAATAAGAAGAAGAAAAAGAAGAACAAATCCAGCCAAAGAATCTTTTGATGAAATATAAGTTGTCGTCTCTGAACGTGTTAATTCTCTGGGGGTTTCCGGCAGGTTCCAGTTCATCATAGATAATCCAGCAAAAAATTCAAGTAAGCTTAGTTCAATATATTGTCTTTTTGTTTGCCTAGGTATGTTCCCATTTTCTGCTAGATTTGTTGAATACTCTAGTTCTATGCAATTGGATTTTTAGCAATTGTTCCTTCTAAATTCTCTTAATCTGGGAATTGATGTTGAATAACATGTCGTGAATAACATGCTAGATATATGCTGAATGTTTCTGGTTGAATTTGTTGGTTATAAGTGGTATTTAGGAGCTTATTTTTCCAGAGGCGGATCTAAGATTTCGGGAGGATGGGTGCACCATTGATTTTAAGATAAATATTTTGTTTGATGATATAAAATTTTACATTCACATCAACTTAGCGAGCAAAAGTAAATTCATTATCGCAAGAATCATCATCAATTACAATTGTACTCGACGAGTTTTCATACTTTTGAAAACGATCTATAATAGCATTATTACTTACAGTTGCAAATACCATACACTATATATTGCAAACTAAACAACCATTCATTAATGCTATTACGTAGATCAGTTTTTATGAGCTTCAATGCGACTAGAGCATTGCAACTTCCTATTTTTAATTCAAAAAAAGAGAGAGAAAAATATATCATGATAAACAAAGCTAAATGACCAAAATTACATGGCCAAAATTTGAAACCAAAAGAAAATCCCCTTTATTCAATATTACAGAGAAAAAAATCTCACAGTCGGAATAAAAAAAAAACATATTGATTAGTTTAGAAAAAGATTGGACCTTACCTTGAAGGAAAATAGCTATTGCACAAGGCCACAAACAGTCAATAGAGACAAATGTGTACTTTGATTCTTTGAATGCCGTAGATTTTAGAGCAAGAGACAAGAACAATATTCAATATAGGGATTAGGGTTTTGCATTTTCTGGCCTTTGGGATAAATTGGGATTAGGAAATATTATTATAATAGTGATTGAAGAATAGTCAATAGATGATATTTGGGAATGGGGAAAACTGAAAGGTTCCAAGTGTGGGAAAGTTGGGAGCTAATGTTGCTGCTGCGTCTTAGTAGAAAATGAAAGAAAAGGAAGATTTAAAAGAGAAAATTAAAACAAAAAACATAAGTGGGATTCGATCCCACGAGCTTTGGTTCCTAGGAATAAGCAGCCAAAACCAGTGCACCACCTCTCCTTTTTTGACCATGGGTGCCATCAGTTAATTTTAAGTATTTTTTACAGATTATATACATCATATATTGACTTTAGTCAACGGACCACGGGTTCACGTGAACCACATTTTTCACTCTGGATTCGCCCTTGTTTTTTTCCATGTAAAGTAAGCAAATATGTACATATTGAGTTCCAACTTGGGTTTTTTTTTGGGGGGGGGGGGGGTTGTAGATCGGAAGAGTTATTAGAAAACTCAATTAGAGTTTACTAATCAGGCATTGACTTTATAATACAGAGAGGCAAAATTGAATATTGTCAATGTGGAATATGAAGGCTACTTGAGAACTAAGTGGATTTGGAAGGGAAAGTTGTCTCTCTCTATTGAGTGGTTAGCCACGCATGACAAATCATTGTGTATATCAAACTTGTTTCAGGTGAGTGATAGTGGCATGATATGAAAATGAAGGTTTTGGCATGTTACTGATAGTAAATTATATTTGGGAAAATGATTTGCCAAAATATGCAATTGCTTGGGGAGGAGATATTTCTTAATTTTATGATAGTGGATGACATCCAGGAACATCCTGGTATTCATTCTTGAGAGTTCAATTCTTTAATTTTAAATTTCACTGGGAAAGTTTTTCAGTTTACCTCCCTCCCCTCCTCTAAGCCTTTTACAGAACAAGTGGCGGCGGATGAGATCTTTCTTATGTTTAGATATACGGAATGGGGTCTTGAGAATTTAATTAAATTCATAGGGCGAGTTGTTTTTGTTTGTATCTATGGCCAAAAGGTGAAGTTGGGTCTCCATCCACTCCCTAGCTTTCTTATTTTTGGTAGATGGCATAGGGGTACATCCTGGTATTGGTGTTAACGACTATACCTCATCTTAAGCTAGTTGGGGTTAACAACTCTAGGCCTTCTACAGACCAAGTGGCTGCGGATGAGATCTTTCTTATGTTTAGCTGAACTCCCCTGTTTTCCGCCGAGTTTTGCAGTGGGGTACATCCTGGTATTGGTGTTAACAACTATACCTCATCTTAAGCTAGTTGGGGTTAACAACTCTAGGCCTTCTACAGACCAAGTGGCTGCGGATGAGATCTTTCTTATGTTTAGATATACGGAATGGGGTCTTGAGAATTTAATTAAATTCATAGGGCAAGTTGTTTTTGTTTGTATCTATGGCCAAAAGGTGAAGTTGGGTCTCCATCCACTCCCTAGCTTTCTTATTTTTGGTAGATGGCATAGGGGTACATCCTGGTATTGGTGTTAACAACTATACCTCATCTTAAGCTAGTGTGGGTTATGAATTGTATTATCCATTTCACTCCACTTGTACTTGTATCATTCCAATATTCAATAACTTGGGATTCTCTAATACTAGAAGTTCTCTATTTTTCTACTGACATATAAATATGTAAAAGATTAAAATGACTCCCTTTAAGCATGAGAGCATATATAGTTATACCAACATGACTGATTTCCTTATTCCTAAGTAGTTGATATTATCTTTGAATTCCTAGGGCAAGTTTTTCATTTTTTCATCTATGGTCCAAAGGTGAAGTAGGGACCATGTCTCCGTCTCCGTCCATCCCAGACCAAGGTGGGGTTCTGTGAAGGCGAGAGGAACGGAGATATTCGAGGCCTTCGTGGAGAATTGAATGATAATTGAAATCAGTGCTTTAAACTGTGAACTTGGTTGCCGTTCCCTCTTGTGTCCCTAGAATAGGATGCGTGGAAAAATGCTTATGTTTTGGGAAATGATGCCTTTGCTTTTAGGAAGACTCTAAGACAATTGGGATCACTGGAAATCGGAGAATGAAAAGGTATGGAGGATAAGAAGGGCTTTTCGTTTTGGGTTGGGTTATGAGATAGAGGAGAAGCAAAAGAGGGGTGGATTTTGGTGGTATCTTCTCTGTCTAACATGCCTAAACAAAGTGATTTGTGTTGAGTTCTGAAGTTCACTTTCCGTGGTGACAGTCCAGGGAAAGAGTGTGCGGATATCACGCTCAGCTATGTTGCAGCTGAAGTGAAAGAAATATATATTACTTGTTGGAATATTTGAGCTAAAACTTTCTTTCTAAAATGCAGGTCTTACGCTGCCACAGTACTCCAGACACCAAATATTCATTTTTGGTTGCGGATTGTTGCTGCATAGTTTACTAGGTCCTGTTGCCCTGCATGGTACAGTCTACAATATTGCCATCTTCTTCCAAACACCAAAGCCCCCCCCCCCCCCAACACCCACCACCACCAACCAACACACACACGCACAAACACAAAACAAAGAAGGAGAATATATCGTACATTCACAGTGACTTTTGACTGGATAGAGAGGTCTAATTTGGCCCATTTAGTTTCAGTTTCATGAACGTTTGGGTTATGCTGTCATTGGTTGAAAGGCATCTGCTTTCAGAAGTTTTACATAATTTTCGCTGCTTAAAGATTTCCAGAATAACTGCAGGCCTTTAGTCATATAAGTTACTCTAGAATGTTTCATTTGTAACAATAATTCTAGCAACTGCTAATTGGCTGTTTCTAATGTTATTTCAGGATCCTATTAACTCTTTGGATGATAAGTCTGAAAGCAGACTTGAATGGTTACACATTTTGGTACTTTTCTCCAAATAATAGGAACTTGTTGTTGAACAGGGATGAGGGAGCTAATACTCATCGCTAACTTAAATGATCTTGCTTGACATTTCTACCACGTGTGTTTCTTAATTAGTTTGTTTTTGCTTATCAGAGAAGTTAGAAGTTGTAAAGCTGCTGCCTGCTTGGTTAGAAGGAGGGAGAGAGAGAGGGGGAGAGAGGGAGAACGCACATGTGATGTCTTTTGACGGAGCTGAAAGGCCATGGAAATGTGGAAAAGGGGGTACTGTGAATTTACAGAAAGTGAGTTCCATTGTCCGGGATATTGGGGAACCTTGCCTTCATCAATCATCAATAAAGGTAATGCCTTAATTACTCTTACCATCTATTAATTATCAGTTGTCACTTAGTTTTACAAGGATATTATATGATTCTTTTTCTGTATTGCCTATAGAGTTTTCGTATTAACTCGTTTCTTCTGCTCTTCTTCCTCTACTCTATTTGCTTCTTTACTTTGTAAATTTATGATAAATTTTTGGAATATAAAAAAGTTTGATGTGTATTGTTGGCTTGTTGCATCTCTTGAATGCTTCTTTCTCGAAAAAAATTATTTAATCTTAAGCCAAAAAATAACGGAATAAAGAATATGTTTAGTGTAGGAAATAAACCTATGCTTGATGTATATGCAGTCCTGCTTATTACCTTTCTAACACGAGAGGAGGTAACCTTTGCTATTGCTGAGAATTTTGGTTTGTGCTTCTTGACCAACTATGGACTTTAAAAAATGCAACGATTGACTACGTGAAGTCCCAGTTGGATCACTAGTTTGTACCTCTGCTACTGTACTTCTATTTCTGTTGTTAATCAGTCAAAGTACTCTTGCTGCTTAATGTGCATCATTTTCAGCAGAAGAAAGGATTAGTCAGCAGGTATTGGGACCCTTTTACCCATTCCCTGATCTGTGTTTCCTTCTGTTCCGTACTTAGTTGTCTTTGGGCGTGCTGTATCCATATCAGCGAGTATAAAATTTTAATAAATCACATAAATAATATTAAAAAATATATGAAGTTACAAAAAAAATTTAGAAGAAAAATATTCAAGTTCCTGAAAATGATGAATGTTGATGTTATTTAACTAATTAGCAAAGGAGGACATCATACCTCACAAAAGTCCTCAAATGCTTTATCAAAAGTATGTCTCCTAAGACAGTAATAAAAGGCAAAAAGCAAAATCGGTTTAAAAGTCGTATTAAGAGTTCACCATTTTGATCTGACTACCAGAAATATCTATACCATTGATGAGTCCAAAAAGAAAGTAAAAGCAAGCAATTAAATAGAGTTCCCTATGGAAAAAAATTATACTCTGATTAATCTGCAAAATATAAATAAGATTACTGAAGGGGAGCCTTGGTGTAACTGATAAAGTTACAGTCATGTGACCAGGAGGTCACTGGTTCGAAACGTGGAAACAACATTTTGCAGAAATGCAGGGTAAGGCTGCGTATAATCGACCTTTATAGTCCGGCCCTTCCCTGGATCCCACGTATAGTGAAAGCTTAGTACACTGGGCTGCCCTTTTTTATTACTATCCGTTCTTTCATTTGTTTGACATGCCATTAGTAGTTGAACTTCTGACTGAATTGACAACCCAAGTTTAGTTTCAAACTCACAGTTGCAAAAAAAGTGCCTATTCTTCCCTCTAAAAAAAGTCACCTATTCTTTAACTTCAACATCATGTCACAGCAAGTTGTCATAAAGTCTAATTTTCCATGGTCATCCATCTGCCCTTCATGACAGTTACCATAGCATGAAAAATAGGCTTTCGTATATCCTCTAATAATCACATATAACATTTCTTAAACATAAAACAGGAAAAAACGGGACTCATGTTGTCATGCCCGACGACAGACAAGGCACCCGGTTTCTTAGCTGGTTTCCGGTTAACCATTCACACGCCGGCTTTGGGGGACGGACACAACACCGGGTTAACCCAACTTGCCTTTACTAAATGAACATAACTAATGCATGACTTCGGAAAGCATCGAATATTAAAACTTATCATAACTTGTAAAGTTATAAATAACCAAAAATAGTTATTTATACATGCCATATGAGACCTCAATCGGAGTGACAAAAGCATAACGTAACCTACTGCCTATGGAGCTTCTATAAAATTATGAATAAAAGAAATACGGGCGACAAGATGTTACGACCCAAGCCCATGGCACGTATTATCCGCTTTGGGCCTGCACGAATTTGTCTTTGTTGGGCTACGCCACCTTGAGCCCTAAACGCGCGCGTACCATGTGAACTTAACTCATGCCTTACATAGCTCTTTACTTTCCTCTCCCATTTCGATGTGGGATTTGCCTAAGGTAACGTGTTCGCCCTTTCTTCAAAACTTGCCAGCCTAGAAGCCTGCAAGTCCTACTTGACTCGCCCTCATCGGTCCGCCCTCCGTCATGGGTATCACGTTCACCCCCCTCTTGGGACTCAGCGTCCTCGCTGAGGTTTGCCCCACCACCTTCTCAAAGATGTGAGATTCGCCTAAACTTAGTTGGCCACTGAGGTTTGCCCCACTATGAGGGAGATTCGGCTCTGATAGCATATTTGTCACGACCCAGGCCCATGGCACGTATTGTTCGCTTTGGGCCCTGACACGCACGAATTTGTATTTTTTTGGGCTACACTCTTGTGCAGTATGTCCAAGGGATGACACTTACCTTTCTTAAGCCTCTTGACTGATTTTTGAATTTTTGTTGTTGAACATGCTTTTCCTTACTCATAAGTTATGTAGAATCAGGCGAGTTTGAAGTTCATCGGTCTAAACCCAAATTCTGGCAACACCTTATTTTCTTTTCATGCTGAACTGATAAGCAGAAAGAAAGTTTCCACAATATACTTGCCACCATATCAAATATCCAGACCAGAATTATACCGGATAGAGGGTGTGTTTGGTATAACGGAAAATATTTTTCGTGGAAAATGTTTTTTAAGAAAATATTTTCTTGGAAAACAAGTAGTAATCTTATTCATTTTTCGGTGTTTGGTACGCAAATTAAGGAAAATGACTTCTCAAGAGTATTCATAAATAATTTAGATATAATAAACATGAAGCCATAAACTTTCAAACCAACAACCTTTCGAACTCACAAATTTCATAAACTTTCGAACCGCTAAACTTTCAAAATCGCGAAATTTTGAACCCATAAACTTTATAATTTCTAAACCCAAACTTCCAAACACATAAACCTCTGAACTCATAATTTTGGAACTTGTAAAATTTTGAACCTTTAAACCGATAAATAAAAAAATTAAAACTGAAAAATATATTTCAAAAATATTTTTTTCGGGGGGGGGGGGGGGGGGGGGCGCAGTAAAACAAAAAAGAAAAACAGAAATTTAAATTACAAAAAAAAAAGAAAAAGTAATTTTTTGGGGTGGGTGGTGCAGAAAAACGAAAAAACAGAAATTTAAAATTGTAAAAAAAAAATTAAGGTAAAAAAAATAATTTTTTTTTTGCGGTGGGGTTGGGTGGAGGGGTAGTAGGGTGGGTGGTAATGGAAAAACTGATTTTTTTTTAAAAAAAAGCCTTTTTTGGAGAGAGAGTGGGGTGGGTTGGTGAGGTGGGGAAGGTTGAGAAGGAGTTTTGGAAAATGTTTTCCCTTCTCTTGATAAGGAAAGCATTTTCCTCCAATTGGAGAAAAATGAATTCATACGGAAAATGTTTTCCAAAACATTTAAGCCAACCAAACATGGGAAAATTGGAAAACATTTTCCTTTATACCAAACACACCCAGAGTTACTAAGTAAATCCATTAATGCGGCTTAGTGAAGAACACAATCGAACAACATGATATCAGTAGAATGTTTGATATAGATACTTTAGTAAAAGGATAGGATGCGTTTTCTAGGATGAAATTTCCACTTTCTCATATTTGAAGTTAAGCAAATAAGGTCTATCATCATATGCACAATGTTTTTATCTCATAAGCTATATTCTCATCATAATATTGAATCTAATGTTTTAGCTTTATTTATTGAGGGTGCTTGACACGAAAGAGACATACCTCTTACCCAGAAGATTCACAACATCAGCTGGGAGTCCATATTCTGCTCTGGTTGGTTATTGACTGTGCAAGATTTATCATCCAGACACTATTCAAAGGATTTAATTGGAGAAACCATCAATCTTCTAGTGCTAAGATACCTTCAATGAAGCTGTAAATCCACATAAAGTTTTGGTCAGCAGGAGAATTTCCTGAATTGGCCGTTTTGCCACTTGCAACACTATTTGTTTGCTTGATTTCTAAGAAGAAGTAAAGGGCCTTTTGAACATATATGAATAAAGCTTATCTCTAGTGGCTCACCCATTTAATGTAATGAAGCTGCATTAGGAAGAATTCGAGAGACACTTTTGCTTTTGTGTCTGTTTACTTAAGTTGGAGAATTCATGTTTATTTCTTGCTTGCTAATGATGGTGATAAGGATATTATGAATGCTAATGTTAGCTGTCCAGAAACTATTGTGATTTCTTAAGAGAAAGTATCTAGGAATACAATATTTTTGTCGTAGGTGAGCTGTTTTTTTTTTTTTTTTTTTTTTTTTTTTTTTTTTTTTTTTTTTTTTTTTTTGTGAATAACTAAATAGGAATTTTTGCTTTGTAAACTCAACTTTTATGCTGTAGACTTTTCCTTGTGCTTTTGATAATGATAAACTCAACATTCATGCTGGAAACACTTTCCTTGTGTTTTTTGATGATGTAGATGAGCAAAATGCTTACGCCTACCAGGTGGCAGGCTACCTTTGATAAGGATGGGAAGGTACATGGTTTTCGAAAAGTGCTGAAATTGATCATATTGGGGGTAAGACTTCTATTTTGTAGTAACGTTTCTGTTTTTGTTCAAGCCTTTTGTACATTGATTTTGTTAGCACACAAATCGGATCTGCGTTAATAAGTGCTGAGGTAATTTTCAGAGAAATTATAAGAATTCACAAGGAAATATTTCTAGCATTTCAGTTTTTATTTCACCGATGCATACTGTTTTTCGTTGTGATGTACCCCCAAGAAAGTGAGAAGGGAGAAAGGCAAGGGGAAGAGAAAAAGAAAGGAAAAGCCCCCTCCAAGGGAACGGTCTAGCAGTCAAAGAGATGTCGTAACAACCTAGGGAACTAAAGATTCAGATTCCAGCAGAGACAACACCATGAAAAGCTTTATCATCTGGCTAAACCTTAGTTGCCAGAATAATCGATGCATGTGCTAGTGGGAGTGGTGCATTAGTTGAGGTTTTTGTATTAGGCACATATAACACCATTATCCAAAAAAAAAGAGAGAGAGAAGATAATGAAGAACGGGAGAAAGAAAGACGAGGAGAGAGAAGAGAGAAAGAGGGAGAAAGGAAATAGAGAGAAAGAAAGAAAGAAAGAGGGTTAGACCGAAAGAAATACCGAGAATGGAGAGTGATTTTAATGTCAAATCAATTCATCAGTTTTCATTATTATTGAAGACTTTTCCAAAAACCGTACATAATCTATTTATATGATAGTGAGTTTTGAACAAGTTAGAACTCTTAAAAGTTCTAGAAGTCCATCTAAAAATATAGCACTAGTTTAAATCCTAGCTCTAATTTAAAAAAATAAAGTTAGCTCTAAACTTGAGGGGGAGCCTTGGCGTAACTGGTAAAGTTGCTGTCATGTGACCAGGAGGTCACGGGTTCGAGCCGTGGAAAGTCTCTAGCAAAAATGCAGGGTAAGACTACGTACAATAGATCCTTGTGGTTCGGCCCTTCCCCGGACACCGCGCATAGCGGGAGCTTAGTGTATCGGTTTGCCCTTTTTTTAAGGTTATCTCTAAACTAATATAAATACTTTATTTATAATTAAGGAGAAAGATAAATAAATATCACAGTTAATTTTAATCTAGTCATGTCGTTTTTGTAAAAAACTTGACGAGTGAGACTGATAGTGCAACATCCAAAGATTTGGAGTAAATAAAATGAACATATCTTGGGTCCATGTAACCTCATATAGTGGTTGATTTTGATCATTTGGAGAAGACACCTTGATCATGCCCAACTATGACTGTAACAAGGACTAAACAATCGTTGCAAATATAATTCGCTTTAGAGTCCGGAGTCGAATCCCACAGGAAACTGACCTTTTGATCACTTATTGTATTTATTAATAAAATCAAATATATCTTAGATGAACTGCATTTCATAGTATTAGATTGTCTTTAAAAATAGAAAGGAAAAAATTGAAGAAGAAGAGAAGTGTTAAAAGCTAATCATTCTGTACATTCTATATAATAAGAGGTAATTGGTTCTGTTGAATTGAACAAATTACCATCTTTTGTTCTGTATAAATAGAGGTAATCATTCTACATTCTATACATTCTATACTTTTTTCCATCTTTGGTAGGGAAAGAGGTTACCGCGTAACTGAAATGAAAGAAACTATACTCGCCTCTTTCCCTTCACTTTTGTTCTTTTTATTTTCTTATCCGATACTATATAGTTTTAATATTTTATAATAATTTATATTATCACTATATTATATAATGAACACATAATCAAACTACCACGCAAAATTTTGAATTCAACCCGTAATCAAATGAGTTTATCCCGCCCTCCATTTGTTTGAAAATTCACTCATCTTCATTGGCTTTAATTCCCGAGCTCATAATTAGACGCATAATTAAGGTATTAGTTTTTTTCTCAACCAAGCTGCTTTAACAACCCAAAAGTTCAAACTAACAAATTAGTTTAAATAATGAAATAATGTTCTGATCAACTGATATTTTTCTAATAATAATACCAAAAGTTGGTATGGTAGGAAGACCCAGAAGTTATATAAATGGAGGAAGCATTGTAATCTGGAATCATCTTGCAAATTTGTACAACGAATAATTTATACAACATAAATTTGAAAAGGAATATGTATTTTCTGCTTGAATAGACAAATAAAAGAGAGCAATTATTCACAATGGAAAATACAACAGAACTCAAGACTAAATATTGTCACAGTATGTGTTCGGTAACCAATATCATTTCAGTGATACACTCAAATTTTCAAATATGTTTTCTTTCTGATTTCTCTATCTGTATCTTACATTATTATATTGTTTTGAGTGTCTTTTTCATGTTAAAAGTATCAAAAGTTTCGGGAAAAAGTATTTCAGTTCAAAGATAACTTGGGGTCAAGAAAGTGAATAAATCAATGCACTGTATACCGTGTTGTGTGTCTTATACCATAATCTACATTGTTTAATATACTGATAAATTAAGAGTAAAGGCCTACAGGTTGCTTTGGCTTCCAGCACAAAGATGAAAGGAACACATGAATTAACATGATTACCAGAAGTGATTTTACCAATATTTTACCAAAAACTGAGTTCTTCAATCTCGTTGTTATTCTCAAAAGAAGTCTGCAAGTTTACAAAGAATAATTTGTCATTTAAGTAAGGCAAAATGATACACTGGAAATGAAAAACCAAAGGAAGAGAATAAACATAATTCATAAACAGAACATAGAGAAAAAGACGACAAATAGACCTGACGAGTGACACATACAGTAAACACTCCAAATTGCTTAAAACAGAATAAAATATCATTTTAAAAAACAAATTAATGGAACGAATAACTTGATAATACCAGTAATATTCTTCACCGTGCTTTCATGGTGCTCGACCTTTTGCCTAAGATTTAGTGCCTGGAAAATAAGTTTAACTTTGTAAAGAAGTTAAAAGTAAATTACAAAGAGAAACAGAAAAATAATGGACAGAATATGCAGCCAAATAGAAGATATGAAGCTTCTTTATAGAGATGGAAAATATCAGAATGAACCGAATAGTTAATCGTCCACTTTCACCGGCGTTTAAGGATAATTGGACATTAATTGACTTAAATTCTCTAAGAAATGGTTCGTTTAATCATCCGTTGCAACTCTTGATTGCCCCCACAACTGTTTGTTGTCTTTATTTATTTAAATTATTGAAAAATAATAAAAAGCAAAAAAATGACAAAAAAGATAAATAGTATTCCTTGTTAAAGAGATACGCCACGTCATGGGGAAATGTCCCTACATTATCTATATATATATATATAGATAAATAGTATTCCTTGTTAAAGAGATACGCCATGTCATGGGGAAATGTCCCTACATTATATATATATAATGTTTATGTGCTGAACATGCTGCATGGTGGGTTAGTCGAGGTTCGCTCAAATTGATCCGGACACAACTGAGATGTATTTGTAATGTTCCGTCTCAACATTTTGAGACATGAAAGCTCCATCAGAACATCTCCCTTTCTTGGGAATAACGAGCATTAAGGGACAAACCTATTAAGAAAAGAAGAAAAGGAGAGTTAACCTCTGTGTTGATACTAATCAGGAGGAGCATAACCCATATGACCATCCTCCTGAAAAACATAGCTGAAATATCCTATTAGGCAGCTTCTGGAATACTCAGAGAAGTAGAGTGAGATGGTGACAGATTATGTATAACGTACATTGACATTGAGTTTCACCTGCAAACACACTTTTGTTAAGTTCTGCTCCAGGGCTCTTTAAGGTGGTTGTTTTAAAGAGATTAATTTGTCAAAAGAAAAGTATTAATTTTTGACAATTTGTATATACATGAAATAATGAGTGTATCTATGCTGTAATGGAAAAAATCTTTCTTGCATGGTAGGGTGTGGATCCATCCATAAGGCCAGAAGTTTGGGAATTTCTCTTGGGGTGTTATGCTTTGGGCAGCTCTGCTAAGTATCGAAAGAAGCTGAGGACTGCTAGAAGGTATTTGCCTTCCAGTTACTGCTATATTCCATTGAAAATGTGTTGCACAAAAAAAGGTATACGCATGCAAACTAAGCAACCATTAAAACAATTATTAAAGTTCGGTAACCTAATTTAACCATATATTATAAGTAGTAACTTGTTGTTTGTGTTAAATTTGGGGCGAGTCCATCATGATTTTTCTTTTAAGATGGGTATAACATGCGTTTTTATGCAGGAGAAAAAGTATTTGTGTTGCAAATGATTTGGGTTGAACCATCTACATTGAAATATTGAAATTTTTAGTGACCTATATAAGGTGGATAAAGAAAATGTCTTTTTTTCTTTCTTTTAGATAATTTGGTCTCCAAAGGAAAATAACATGTATTATTTAAAATTTTTATTTAAATTATTTGTAATGGATATTAAATTCTTTAGTTCAACTAAATACTAAGTAGGACAAGCATTTTAATTTCACGTTGACATACTCCTAATATTCACATGATTAAAAAATTGAAAAATTCGAAAAAATTACCTAAAGATCCAATTTTATGCTGGTCTGATTTAGTTTATAGATTTAGCAAACTGACATAGTTGCTTTGGTAGATTTTTAGGAAAAAAATGATCAAGTCAAATCAAACCATATACTCCCCCTACCAGCAGCGATGAAAGAACACCATTATGAGGTCATTCAGATACGGTGCCGTATCTGCCTTTATACCAGCACTATTGCTGATTGCCTCTTAATCTTCCTATAAGAATTTTATCTTGGTTACGAGGATAGAGCTTAGACCTAACTCAACCCCAAACGCTAGCTTATGAGGTGAGAATTGCTGAAAATCATATAAGAAGACAGCAACACATTCCCTCAACTAATATGGGACACTTAACACCCATGCACGTCCAAGACGGGTCATCTGGTGTGCAGACAATATAACATGGGGGACAAATATTGGGTAAACAAGAATATGGATGAGTTTGATTCTAATATCGTATTTTGAAGATGACTCTTGAACTAGTTCAATCCCAAAAGTTAGCTCATGTGATAGAATTAAAATCGTATAAGGAGATAACAACCATTCCCTCAACCAATATGGGTTACTTTAATCTTCCTCTTCAATCACAGCCTCATCTCTCCCCACTCCCACCCAATGTTACTAGCTCCTCTATCTAGCTTTGGTCTTTGTGTCATATAACTTTTTTATTACAATTTTGTATAAGATCCCTAAATTATCTCTCTCACTTCTTATACTTTACCTCCATATGTGGCATTCAGAAATTTTTCCTCTTTCTAGTGTTAGCTAATCAATGGAAGAATTTTTGTTGCAATCACCTACCTTGACACCATTGATCTTTTCGAACAACTAATCTCCTTTGAAATTAGCATAAGCTAAATCCCCTATTAGCTCCCCCCTTCTCATTTTATCTTCCTCGGTTAGACCCCCTTTCCCCTCTTTGCTCTCTAATTCCCCAAGTTCATTCAGTAGTTCCAGCAATTTTATTTTTTTGATTGTTCAGTTCTCTCTTTTTATTTCCATCATTTTGAACACTTCTCTTACAGAAAGAAAGTAACTATGTTTGAATCCCCAACTAGTTGGGGTCAACTATATGAATCCTCATTATCTTCATCACTCCATCTTAGACCCATGTCATCCTAGTGTTCCATAACTTGCATTCTTTCTAAGTTCGAGGTTCGTTACAATTTCTAGTGACATACACATCTCTAAACCAATTAAAAAGGACTACCCTAGCAAGCACTGAGCTAATGTAATCATATTGAAGCCTCAATTCCAACAAATTGGCATTGCTTATGTGGATGTTTTCCTTCCGTTTTTTATGTTCTCCACTAGTCTGCATGTAATCTGAGAATTTTAGGTTTTCTGTGACAACTTTCTTCCATATGATTTTTGGTCCGTTTCATCCCCTGTTAACACTCTCTATTCCACCGTCTTAAATCATTTTGTGATACCTTCAGCTTATTTGCTATGAATTCCACTATAGCTCTTGAAAGTTTGGGGCTTGAACCACATGTTTTCGAGTTTGAACAATACAATCAAACAAGTTGGTGTATCTGATGCTAGCTGAAGAAGAGGAACTTGAATAACATTTGGGAGCATCAGAAACATCTTCTCTTGTACCCTGTTGAGTTAAGAAGCCAAGTGTGTCATGATCTAGATTGACATGTCGATTGACAGAAGGAGGTCAACAAATTGGTGGCAATTGATAAGTAAAAAATTCCTTCATCGTCTTGGAGAATGACTGACATCTTCCAGGGGGAATCTGTTGTATTGAAAGTTCTCCCTATAACCCATAAATCTGCTTCATTCCCAACATTTTAATGCCTCATCTGTTTGCTTGTAGAAACCCCTCAAATCCCCCCTCAATTTTTCTGTCCTCACTTTTAGCATTTGGATATCCATTGCAGTTATTTATTCACGTGAGATGTGAATTAAGCCTTTCACTGCCTTGTAGAAAGATTCAGACTCTTGCTTGTTATATCAGACGCGCCAAATTGTCTTAGCTTTATTCTCCATTGCCATTGTGCATGGTACTTTCTAGGTCTGGAAATGATTTTGATTCCTTTTTTTTTTTGGGTGTTAAAGGAGGGGTAGTTTTCTTTGTGATAGAAAGTGTGCCACCTGCATAAGCAAAAAGCCCTATAAGAGATGTCCTAACTTTTGCAATTAACAAACTTTGAGATATGATTTTTGTATATCCATACTAAATCAATAATAGTGTCTCCTCAGGGAACGTTACAGAGACCTCATAAAGCAGTGCCAAGCAATGCATTCCAGTGTAGGAACTGGTTCCCTTGCCTATGTTGTTGGGTCCAAGGTCATGGATATGAGAACAAGTACTAAAGATGACCGTAGAAGAGAAGCGGATATCAAGTGCAGTCAAGCTTCTAATGTTAATACTGACAATTTAGACAGTTACAGTGATTTTGATAATAATTGTATAGACACTTCACATGCACATCAAAGGGAAAGCTCTAGTGATTCTTGTGACCTTATAAGTGCAAGGGGAAGCACAGATAAGGCAGCATTGGACTCTTTTTGTTCTGTGCCTACTTTGGGTCCATATGACCGCAGATCCACCGAACTTGGGGGTGAAGCATGTCAATCAGAATTTGTAAATGACAACTATTTTGATTTTCCTCCTTTACCTGTTACAGATTTATTTGAAATGAGTAGCAAAAATAAGAAAGGTCCTAGGTCATATGATAAGAGAATTTTGGCAAGGCGTGAATTGAAATTTGGAGAGGACAAGATGCACAGCTTCAGAATAAATAATAATGCAGATATTGTCATAGAAGCAAATGTTTCCTCATCATATGGCGTATCTCGTTCCCTGAACTCTGAAATTGTGAGGGTTCATCCTAGTGGGCCGGATTCAGCGTCGTGGTCTGGAGAATTCCAGGAACACAAGACAGAGATTTTTAACAGACTCATAATATCTGACGCACCAGACACTCCAAATATGAATGCTAGAACATCTCCAAGAGGTGGTTTCAGTGACGAAAGAGTGTCGGAATGGCTCTGGACATTACATCAGATAGGTGAGTTCAGAATTATTGATCACCTCTTTCCTACAATTTTTTTAATTTCTTTTACCTGCAAATTAGTGATATTGGAACAGAGTTTCCTTTTTGCTTTTAGTTGTTGATGTAGTCAGAACTGATAGCCATCTTGAATTCTATGAGGATACAAAAAATTTGGCTAGAATGTCAGATATCCTGGCTGTTTATGCATGGGTTGATCCTGCAACGGGATATTGCCAAGGTTGTTCCTTTTCCTATGGCCAAAGTTCTTTTTTTGCTATATCAATTCAAAGCTCTGAAGAAATTCCTTTATTTTCTTCTGTCCTCTTACATGATATTTTTTCCTTCTAGGAATGAGTGATCTCTTGTCTCCTTTTGTTGTTCTGTTTGAGGATAATGCTGATGCTTTCTGGTGCTTTGAGATGCTTCTACGGAGAATGGTCTGTACATGAACATTGATTTCGTGTGTTATTTCACACTTTAGTTTATCATTGTAATTCCTTTCTTTTTTGTGCTTGTGACTTTATTTAGTGTTTCTTTCTTTTCAGCGTGAGAACTTTCAGATGGAAGGGCCAACTGGTGTCATGAAGCAGTTGCAAGCTCTATGGCATATTGTCGAATTTACAGATCGACAAATGTTTTCTCATTTGTCAAGCATAGGTGCTGAAAGCCTTCATTTCGCCTTCCGGATGCTGTTGGTGCTCTTCCGCCGAGAATTATCTTTTAACGAGGTTCTTTGTATGTGGGAGGTTTGTGTTTCTCGTTTTATCGAGAACTGGAATGTTTGTTGCAACAAAAAAGATGTCATGCCCTAATAAGAAAGCACCTTCATTAGTAGGAAAAGTACTGTGGCATCACTTAATCAGCTAAGTTTTAGCCTCCAACATTGCAGGGGTATGAGTGTATCACCCTTCAAGCTCTCTACCATTTATTGCCACTTGTTTATCCTGGATGTAGCATCCTCCATTTTACACCCATCAAGAACATATAATTGTGCGCACTTGTAGAGAGGAAAAGGAAAGAAAGAAATATCAAAGAGAGACAGTAAATTTCAGAGATATTAATTGACTAAGAGTCCATTCAACATGATTGTCATGCAATATTGTTGATATTTAATATGGATAGTTTTGGTCTATGTTGCCCGGGCTCTTCAAAAAAGATGTTGTACCCCGTGTCGGATGCTCCAAAAAATTGCACCACATTTGGAGGATCCGACACGCATCCACCAGCATTTGGAGAATCCGAGCAACATGGATTTTTGTTCCATATAGTCACAAGTATGCTTTCTCTTCAATTTCATTAGGTGTTTTAAGTTGTTATTTATCTGCTTACCTAATTTGCATCTTGCAGATGATGTGGGCTGCGGATTTTGATGAATCAATTGCTTTTCATCTAGGGGAGAACTGCCCTGAAATATTGGTCATTCAGATTCCAAAGGAATCTGAGGCAGAATCAGGAGAAGAAATTGTTGAGAATAACAATAACGACTCAAAGGATGATTCGCCCCCTAAACATGGAAGTGGAGAGCGTACCATCTCTGAAAACAATGGGATGAAGCTCTCCTTAGCTCGTCCATTTTGTGGATTGACTAGGAATATCTGGTCCAAAAATAATGGCATGCCCAGTTTTAATATGGTCTCGTCAGCAAGGAGTAGTATTGATGAATTACCAGTTTTTTGTGTAGCAGCTATTCTATTCATGAATCACCAGAAGATCCTCAAAGAAACCCGCTCAATTGATGATCTGATAAAGGCAGGTGTATCAAACTTAACATCTACTGTTCTGCATACTGATCGTTTTTGATGCTTACAATTGTGTGATTCTGCCTTTTTTTCATTTTTATTTGCTTTGTGTATGTTTCTAATTCAAATGTAATGTGAAGTGATCAGATTGTCAACTCTACATAATGTTGCTTATTTTTCTACTAATATACTACTACAGATCACAACATTTGCTTATTTCTCTTTATCTGTTTCCTTGTTTTTCATTTTACTTGATTGTTATAGTTTAGCTATTAATACCCTTAATTGCTTCCTTCATCGTGTTTCCAACACATGCTAGCTAGTTATTATGCTAAAGCATCAGGTTTTGGCATTACTGCTAGTAACCTCCTAAATTTTGCATTTTGTTGTACACAGAGCATGATGTGATATACCTATACTGTATAAATTTGTGATCAGCGATTACTTCACTACAACCGTTGCTTAGTGTTATTTAGGTCCTAGTGTTGTCGAAAGGAACTTTAAAAATAATACTCTGAAGTTAGTATCTAGGTCCATTTTTGCTGCTGAAGGGCTAATAGAATTTTAAGGATGCCAGATTATTTTTGTGTCTACCATGCTCTTTATATTTTAAAGAATGTTTGTCCTAGCAACCAATTTATGAATTTACTATATTAACATGCTGAAGGACCTTTGACTTTATCTCACTTCATGAAGATAAGTGTTCAACTTATTATCTTTTTCAGAATATGGTGGTTGATTATATTTCATTTTGACTGGTTTTTCAGATGCTTCCTCATTTTTACCTTGGTGCTACTGCTATCTGATGTGGAAGTTGTTCTTGAATTATTTTGTGGCACCTTCCTCCCTCCCCCTCCCTCTCTGTGTGTGTGTGTGTATTTACCTGGCTTACAAGTGCTTATAAGCTATAACACGTGCGTATCGCACGAAAATTATGAATTTGTTGGAGTTACATGGTTACTAATTGTTTCATGTGCCATAGTAATTGTACTGATAATTATATGTTGAACGTGTGTCAGATATTCAATGACAATATGTTAAAGATTCGGGTCAAGAGGTGTGTACGGACTGCCATCAAGCTGCGGAGGAAGTACTTTTACAAGGTTGTTTCTGCTAACCTTCTGGCTTTGGATTTTTATACTTTTTCCTGCTCAGTGGGATCATTGCATTTTCCATACAAGATGCACCATTTGTTAGTTCCTATTTCTAAACTTTTACCTCGACAAGTAGGTCTTGCTTTTAAAAACTTGCTGGTTTAAATGTCTCTCTCCTGTTTGAAGCAGCTGATTAAAGGTAGAAACCCGGCAGCCCAAAATGGTGATTAAGTGTTTGGTCTCTTTCATTTGCTTAGATGGCAAGGGAGATCTCTCACGTGGAGTTGTTAATTGCAATATTATTTTAACGTTGGAGTGCAGAACATTTATCAGAAGTAGTTTATTTGGAGATTATACAGCAAAGTGTAGTGGCATCTGAGTGTACATCCGTGCACTTGTTGCACCTTCATCGAAGGTATTCTGCAATTATTTATCTCATCTGAACCCAATACAGTATTCTTGTTTAATTCCCAAAATTCTTGTTTTTGACAATTTATGAAACCCGACTTCTTATGGACCATGCAAATTTCATCTTCTTTTTTTTCCATGCCACGGGTTTATTATTAGTGATCGTTGGAGGACTTTTCCACCAACATGTGAAAAAGGATTTTAGGGTTAAATTAGTTGAGAGAAATATTTATTTCTTGAAGTGATGGGAACTACTCGCAGGTTGAAAATCATCACAAAGGGGTAAGGGTTTGTTGGCTGTTATGGGGCTCATAGTGTAACACAGAACCAATGCCTTCAGATTTTAGAGGTCTTCTGGGCCTCCTTATTAGGAATTTCATGACCTTGATCAGGGAAAGGCAGTTGGTCCCAAGGATGTGAATCAAAGAAGATTGATGAGCAAGTGTAGCAGAAAAGTGAGCTAAGAAGATGAAGAAACCTAGAGAGAGAAACCCTAAAATGGCTTGGAGAAACAAGCATTTTTGATTCGTAACATGATCTCATGAAACAAACATGTTGTAGTGGGTAATAGTCTCCTTACATAGTTTTGGGTAACCCTCCCCAAAACTTAAAACAGTGACAAAACATTAACAGTGGTCTCAAAAGAGGACATACCGTTAAATTGTCTTTTATGGCCTTAGCAATCGTTCCCTCATGAGCTAGCTTCTGGGATTGGGTTAAGTCCAAGGTTCATCTTCACATGTATGCAAAAGTAGAGTAACTTAAAAAAGAACATGATTCTCTACAAAGAGAATCTAGTCAAAAGTTCTCCAAAAAAGTCTACAAAGCCAAAAATACTGTGCTTATGTTTACAATGCAAAATTCTACTCTTTGAAGCACTCTCATGTTCTTCTCTTTCCATATGGTGTACATGGGCACAAGAGGATTTACTTCCCATGCTCTTTCTGAGTTTCAACCCAAGCACCACTCTCTTACACGCTCTAGTATCACCCAGTAGACTCTGAACATTGTTACTCACCATGCACTACAACATGTATGCAATAGTGCTGTGAAGTATTAGACCAATTCTCATGCTTGCTTGTGCACAAAGCTCAAACCAATGTTGATTGTCCTCCTTAGGTTCTTTGTTTGTTAGGATGGCTCTACCTAATGTAGATTTCCCTCCAGAGGTTCTTTTCTGTTAGGATGGCTCCCCATGCATTTGTCTAGGTTCAACAATCTATTTTAGTATGACTTCAGTTGGATTAATTCCCAGGAGTTTTGTTGCCTTAGAAGAATTACTTTGCATTTGGTGATAGAATTGATAATGTTGTTTATTCCATTCTCTGTAGATCAAATGCCCATTATGTTTTTAAGTCTTTTCTTTGGATATTGAAAGTACTCTGTCAAGGAACTAAAATTTAGTCTTCAGGTAACACGAGTATTGTTAATTAGTAAGTTTTTCACGATTCTGTAGTAGGATGCTACGTAAAGTTTATCTTAGTGTGATTCTTACTATGCCTGATAATTTGTCTCCAGATCTGATGTTCCCTACAGTAAAATTACTGTAATCTGGAATTCAGACCCGGAATGCATAGTTAGCACCTGTAATTGTTTAACATGCTGATACTTTCCGTATATTTCATATGACAGCAAGTATCTCAGCAGGCAATTTCTACCTTTTAAATTTTAATTTATCTGTCATGTCAATTGTAGTGGAGAAATAAAATGCACCTTTTTGTATTTTTCTTTTGCAGGATCGTTAAGTTGCATGTTTCCTTCACCTTGGTTGGTGAATACAGTCAGCTAGTCAGGGAACACGAAATTTTGCTGTCATATAGTTGGTGGGTGAGATTATGTATCAACAATTTTGATAAACTTGCTAGCATTGAGATTTCTCAGGGAAAAGCTTGGGATGAGGATTAGCAGGCTCATTCAGATAATATTTTTCAAATTGAACATCAAGAGAAAAATAAAATAAAATAGATTTTTCATATCTTTATTAACCAACTTATGTCTTCAGTCATAACGATATTGTCCACCATGTTTGAAACAAAAATGGATCTCTTCTTATCAGTAATAGAAGCAGTAGAAAGTATATATATAGCCGGCTAACTTCTAAACAATAACACCTAAATGTATCATGCCCTACTTTATATGGGGATTATGAACTTGCAATCTCGGCGTATTTCCCCTAGTTGATGGACACCCCCCCCCCTCCCGGGCATGTCCGATGCAAGGCGAATGAATGTTCTTCGAAGCTGCTTGAAGTTAGTTGTATAAAGATTAACTCGCCAGTGTCAGCTCTCTCCACATGCTAACTGTTGGTCGACTCCAAGAACTATTCATGAGCTGTTGCTGAGCTGGTGGTGTTGTCCTTTTTCTGGTGTGAAATGGATAGCTTGGCCTTTTCTTGTTTTCAGTGAGCAATGTGATCTGAGACTTTCTAAGAGAGATTTGTTCATGCTGGGGTAAGGTTTTCAGGTTGTGTTGAAATTGAACAGAAGAATCTCAATGTGCTTTACCCACTGCCTGTGCTCCTGAACAAGATGATCAATTTACGGTATTGGGGAAAGAAAAATGAAAAAGGTGAATCTTTGGTGGTCAAGGTGCAAAAGTGCCGTGGTTCATTTTGGTCCCCTTTGGATATCAGTAGTTTTTATTTTAGCGGTTTTCTGAAAGAACTTTGGTATTTGAAAACAATGTGGAGACATTTTTTAGAAGTCCATTTTCGAAATAAAATAAATCATCTACGCGAATTGTCTGTTTTAGAAACTAATTTTCAACTGCTATGCATTCGATTTTCATCATTCAGGACCTTATTTATTTCATATTTCATTTTATGGCCACTTACTCGATCGTCCTATTATGTTTCAAAACTTCAAAAAACTGAAGGCTCTGATTGAGTTGTTCATCAGGCAGCAAACATTGAAAGGAGAGAAAGCGTCGCTGTGGGCTTGGTGGTGAAGGTGCTCGGATTTCAAAATAACGCCATTGTAATGACATATCAACCAGGGCGAATCCAATATATTAGTCATGGGTTCAATTGAACCCATGACTTTTTATCCTAAACCTAAATTTTCAGTATAAAATTTATTAAAATTACTGAAAAAATTGAGGTATGAACTCATAACTCAAATAAGGTGATGGATTCAGGGGTTGGAGTCGAAATCTAAAACCCATAAAAGTAATATTCTGGATTTGCCAAGCAGCGGCGGAGTCAGAATTTTCATTAAGGGGAGTCAAAATATAAAGAAATAAACTCACCAAGAAGTCAAGGTGTGTCATTATATAGTATATATACATATTTTAAAAAAAATTACCGAGCTATACAGTGTAATTTTCTGACGAATAGGTGTCGGTTGACACCCGTTTGGTGTCCACTGCCGCCAAGGCTTCTAGTGCTTGTGAAGAAGCTAGAACCTGATAGTGACTTCCGAATGTTGTATTTGCAGGGGACAAGAAGAGTGTATTAAGAGAGTAGGTTCGTCACAGAATCATCCAAATTAGAGTGTTGATCTTTTTTCCGGGGGGGGGGGTGGGTTTCCAATTTGATGAGATTCAGAAATGAGGGTTCATTTAAATAACTAAATTACAGAATTAAGTTCTAGCTTTTCTTTTGCCGGAGGTGTTTTGATAGAGATACGGCTCGTCAAAACCTCTAAAATCATAATATAAAAATGCATTATGAAATACTCGGAAGCTTCTTTTTTCTAGTCCAGCAAGGTGGTAAACATAAAGTGAAAAAGAAGAAAGGGAAATGAAACTTTTATTATGATCGAATCTGGGGGTTGACCAGACCAGGCCATGAGAAGGAGTGAATTTTCTTTTCCCTTTTTACTCAAGGGGTTGCAGCTTGCTGTGCGTCACCAATACACACCGCTTACCATCGAAACAGATGCACACGACATCCTGAGTATGTTAAATACGTCTAACATGCATCACACTAACATTTTAAATGACTGCAGGTTATTGCTTCAACAACTGGGTAGGCCTTCTCTACAACATGTCTACAGAGAGCAAAATAGTGTCGCAGATAGTCTAGCTCAATATGGGGCCAAGCAATCAATTAGCAATAGTTGCATCTCTTTTGTCACACCACCACCTTTTGCCACAACTTTCTATCAACAAGATCTAGCGGGAACAATACACATGAGGCTTGTTAACAAGAACAACCAACTTACCCCTGCTTTGTTTCCCGTTTGTAACACTAATGTTATGTCTAGTAATGCACCCCATGCAGGGGCACTTGTAGTAGCTTATAATAGTACTAGTTTAGATACTAAC
Organism: Nicotiana tabacum; assembly: GCF_000715075.1. Taxonomy (NCBI): domain Eukaryota; kingdom Viridiplantae; phylum Streptophyta; class Magnoliopsida; order Solanales; family Solanaceae; genus Nicotiana; species Nicotiana tabacum. The sequence continues at coordinate 138,069,594 of NC_134087.1, forward strand.
ATGCCTGCAAGGTATCCTGCTCCCTGTACTAATGTAACGTTTTAATCTTTCAATATAAGTATTTCTTTCCGACCAAAAAAAAAAATTATTTACCTTGTTCGGCGGCAATTTCGACAGAGCAGGTGACGGGATTGATGTTGGGGGAGAATAAGGGAGAATATTTTTTCCCCTTATTTTCTATAAAAAAAAATCATTATCACGATCCAAAATCCCAACTAAGAGGTCGTGATAGTGTCTAACTTCATTTGCTAGGCAAGCCAATACTTAACGATAAAAGAAAAAAAAACTAAATATTTAACAACATAATATCATAAATAAAGAGTAAAATCTCCGAATTACTTAACAAGTCTAAAACCAATACAATTATCTAATCAACTTTCCAAGACCAGTATCACTAAGTACATGAGCTCTAAAGAGTTCTAAATACAAATCTAAAATAAATACAATACTGTCTAAAATAAGTGAACAATAATAGAGATATAGCAAGATGACTTCAAGGCCTGCGAACAGATATGCAGTACTACCTTGAGTCTCCAAAGTATCCAAACTAAGCACTTTTCGGGACTCCGCTGGGACCAATGCTTGAATCTCCACAAGAAGAGTAGAAGTGTAGTAGGAGTACAATCGATCCAATGTACTCAGTAAATATCGAGCCTAACCTCGACGAGATAGTGACGAGGATATGACAAGGCACTTACCATATAAACCTGCACAGTTAAAAAGCAAGAGAAATAAGAAAAATAAATATGAAAAATAGTAAAATAATCAACTAAAGAAAATAACGACGGCTAAAAGTAGCCAAACCTTTCCCAACAGCTCAACCCAAGAGGATGAAACAATATCATAAAATGACAAAGGAAAACAATAATCCACAAAGGAAGACAATATCATATATTAAACACATGAATTCATATCATATTCGTTGCGGCGAACAACCCGATCCAATGGTCATACATGCCGAATAATCGAGGTTAATGAGGATGATTTTCAAGTCAACATCTTAACTCTAGAGTGCTTTAAAGGGATCAAGATCAAGTGTGGTTATATTGGTATTTAAGGATATTTAGGCTACTTTTGTAATTTGGCTCTACTTAGCTTCCTTACTAGCTTAAAGATATTTTGGTCATTTAACCCAAATACTATCCTAGTATAAATAGTCTCTTCCTCTCATTTTGAAAAGAGGCTTATGATAGGTTGACAAACACCTTGAGAGGTTTATGGGGTATCTTACCTTGTCTTTATTTACCATATTTTCTTATCTATGCTAAGTTAATCTTCGATTATTTTTTATATTTGAATGTTAATTTGTTGTTCTAATTAATATAATTATTAGTGGCTTTAAATTACATACTTTACTTAGTTCAATCCGTACTTTTTATTCGTCTTATTCGTTGATTAGTGTTCTTCATAGGAATTTCAAGTGGTTTAACTAGTTTGTCTTTCCTTATTTTAAACCTAATCTTTTATCTTTTTGATTCAGGATATTTTTGTATTATACGTGTTTTCGATCTGATGCTGTATCATCTTGGCATCAAAGCGAATGTTAACGATTTGTTCTATCAATCCTTGGGTATTTATTTTGATTATCATCTAAATCGGAATTTTTTTTAAAAAAAATATCAGAAAAAATCCAAAAATTGAAAGTTAGTGTTCATCCGTGTTTTAAAGAGGAAATTGTATATGTTCTATCATTGTTCTTCACTGTTTGTTCCCCAAAAAAAATTTGAATTCCTTGTTCTCAGTATTAATTTTGATTCTGAAAATTCTAATTTCTTCATTATTGGAGTTTGAACTTCTGATTTGGGGCCGAAATTTGAAGTAGTAAGTTCGAATCTGCTTGAATCCTCTATTGACGAGTTCAAAGAGGAAGCTGGGTTGTTTTTGATCTGAAATTTGGGTGTTCAAATTCGAGTAGGTGTAACAGATTCTTGATGGAAACGTGAGTATGAGGTCGAAACCTAATATTTAGGCTCAATTGAAGATGATTTTTAGGGTTTGATAAAAAATTATCGAATTCAATTTTGGAGAGGACGACGAGCGGGGTTTTTCTGATTTCATGGTTGTTTCTTCAAATTAATTACTGGGCTTTGTTTGTACTGCTATCGCAAAGCTGTAATTCAAATTTGAGTTCATTTCGCAAAGATTTGATTGGGTTTTGATCAAGCAAATTGAAGCGACTGTGCGAAGATCTAGAAGAACCAAGTTCAATTTTTTGGATTTAGAATGTGGTTAAATGTTGAGTTCCAGTTGTGAAGTATAAGCTGAATTCAGATCGAAGAACACTTCTACAACTGGTTTGAGAAAGTTTGAAGAATTTCAATGATATTTGGAAGCTAAAATTCAGGTATCTAGCATAATTTAAACTACATGTGGATTCAATTGAGTTGAATTCATAAGTTCGACTTGTGTTCCTTATTCGAATTATGACTGAGCATGTGAATTCCTGAGTTTATGGATTGAACTTCACTTGTGTTCAACTGATTGAATTCGAAAAAAAAAGAAAAAAAAACTTGAGTTCTATTGCTGCTAGAGTTTAAATTTAGTTACCATTGAAATCTAGTTTCACATCTATTGATGGCTTTGGACGGATTGGGTGAATTCCTTTGAGACTTTGAGTTGATTATATGAATTGTCAACTGAAAATTCTTCTTGTTTCTACAGTTGAGATTTGTTTGAACTAATAATAATCTTCTCTCTACTAATGAATTAGTTAGTTCAAGTTGAAATTCTTACTGATTTATTGCTTAAGAAAAAAAAAACCTTATTTTTGTTGATTAAGTAAAAAACTAGAGTTCTATATTGCTAGAATTTTATTAGAATTCTGTGTTGCTACTACTAAATTAACTCTGATTGACCTTAAATTTTTCACACAATTCATAAATGACACAACGAACTTATTCCATCTCCCGTAACAAAAATCTAAGCCCGCTAATCACAAAGTCAATTTTTGGTCAAATATCTCAACTCTCCAAAACTTCAACTTTTTTAATTTTTGCCAATTCAAGCCAAAATTACCTACGGATCTCCAAATCAATATCCGGACACACTCCTAAGTCCAAAATCACAATGTAGAGCTACCGAAAATATCAAAACTCTATTCTGGAGTTATTCACACAAAAGTCAATATCCGATCAACTCTTCCCATTTAGGCTTCCAACCTTGGGGCTAAGTGTCCCAACTCATTCCGAAACATCCCTGGAACTAAACCAACCACCTCGACAAGTCAGATAACAACAATGAACACAGAGTAAGCAATAAATAGGGAACGAGACTACAATGCTCAAAATGACCAGCTGCGTCGTTACATTCTCCCCTTCTTAAACAGACGTTCGTCCTCGAACGGGTCTAGAATCATACCTGGAGTCTCAAATAGGTGTGGATATCTGCTCCGTATCTTCCACTCTGTCTCCCACATAGCCTTCTCGACTGGCTGATCTTTTCACTGCACCTTTACTGAAGCTATATTCTTTGACCTCAACTTCCGAACCTACACACCCAAAATGTCCCTCGGCTCTATATCATATGCCAAATCCCCATCTAACTGAACCGTGCTGAAGTCCAAAACATGAGACGGATCGCCGAAATACTTTCGAAGCATGGAAACATGAAACACTGGATGAGCACTTGATAGCCTAGGTGGCAATGAAAGCTTGTAAGTCACCTCTCCAATCCAATGTAGTACCTCAAAGGGGCCAATATACTGTGGGCTCAATTTTCCATTCTTTCCAAACCTCGTGACTCCCTTCATAGGTGAAACTATGAGTAGTACTTTCTCCCTCACCGTGTAGGCAACATCAAGAACCTTTCAATCGGCGTAAATCTTTTATCTAGACTGTGCTGTGTGAAGCCAATCCTAAATTAACTTAACATTGTCCAAATCATCCTGAACCAAGTCAGTACCAAATAGCCTAGCCTCACCGGACTCGAACCAACCTACTGGAGACCGATACCGCTCCCATACAAGGCTTTATATGGAGCCATCTAAATACTCGATTGGTAGCTGTTGTTATAGGCAAACTCTACAAGCGGTAGAAACTGATCCCAAGAACACCCAAAATCTATGACACAAACATGTAACATATCCTTCAATATCTGAATGGTGCACTCGGACTGTCCGTCCATTTGAAGGTGGAATGTTGTACTCAACTCAACCCGTATGCCTAACTCTCGTTGCACTACTCTCCAAAATTACGATGTGAACTGCGTGTCCCAGTCTGAGATGATGGACACGGGCACACCGTGTAGGTGAACAATCTCGCAGATATAGATCTTAGACAACCGCTCTGAAGAATAGGTAGTCCCAACTGGGATGAAGCGTGAAGACTTATTCAATCGGTCCACAATCACCCAAATAACACAAAACTTCTTCAAGGTCCGTGGAAGCCCAACTACGTAGTCCATGGTGGTACACTCCCATTTTCACTTCGGAATCTCAAGCTTCTAAAGCAAACCGCTCAGCCTCTGATGTTCGTACTTCACTTGCTGATAGTTCAAGCACCAAGCTACAAACTCCACTATATCTTTTCTTCATTCTCCTCCACCAATAGTTCTTCCTTAAGTCTTGATACATCTTTGCGACATCCAGATGAATGAAATACTACAAACTTTGGGCTTCCTCAAGAATCAACTCACATAAACCATCCACATTAGGCACACATATCTGAACCTACATCCACAACACCCCATCATCCCTAATAGAAACCTCCTTGGCCGCAACGTGCTGAACCGTGTCCTTAAGGACAAACAAATGGGGGTCGTCATACTGACGCTCTTTGATGCAATCATATAAGGAAGACCGAGAAACAATGCAAGCTAGAACTCAACTGGGCTCCGAAACATCTAACCTCACAAATGGATTGGCCAAGGCCTGAACATCTGATGCAAGCAGTCTCTCACCGCGTTGCTACTCAAGGCATCGACCACCATATTGGCCTTCTCGGAATGATATGAAATGGTAATATCATAGCCCTTTAGAAGCTCCAACCATCTTCGCTGCCTCAAATTTAGATCCTTTTGCTTAAACAAGTGCTGAAGACTCCGATGATCTATATATACCTCACAAGAAATGCCATAGATATAATGCCTCCAAATCTTTAATGCATGAACGATGGCTACCAACTCCAAATCATGAACGAGGTAGTTCTTCTCATGAGGCTTCAACCGGCATGAAGCATAAGCAATCACTCTACCCCCTACATCAAGACAAACCCAATACCGATCTAAGAAGCATCACAATGCACTGTATAAAAACCCGATGCTGAAGGCAAAGCTAAAACTGGAGCTGTAGTCAAGGCAGTCTTGAGCTTCTGAAAGCACTCCTCACGCTCATCCGATCACCTGAATGGAGAAGCCTTCTAAGTCAACCTGGTCAAAGGCACTGCAATGGACGAGAAACCTTCCACGAAGCAATGATAATATTCGGCCAAGCTGAGAAAACTCCGAATCTTAGTAGCTGAAAATGGTCTGGGCCAACACTAAACTACCTCAATCTTCTTCGAATCTACCTTGATCCCTTCACTGGACACCACGTGCCCCAAGAACGCCACCGAACTGAGCCAAAACTCACACTTGGAGAACTTAGCATAAAGATTCTTGTCCCTCAACGTATCTAGTACAATCCTTAGATATTGTGCATGCTCCTCCTAGCTATGTGAGTACACCAAGATATCATCTACAAAAACTATGAAAAACAAATCAACATATGGCTGAAACACACTGTTCATCAGATGCATGATTGCTACTAAGGGATTTGTCAGCCTAAAAGACATCACAAGGAACTCATAGTGACCATAATGGGTCCTGAATGCCGTCTTCAGAATATCCGAGTCCCGAATCTTCAACTGGTGATATCTAGACCTCAAATCAATCTTAGAGAACACTTTAGATCCCTAAAGCTGGTCAAATAAGTCATCAATGCGCGGAAAAAGGATATTTGTTCTTAATTGTAACTTTGTTCAACTGCCTATAGTTGATGCACATCCACATAACACCATCCTTCTTCTTCACAAACAGAACTGGTGCACCCCAAGGCGATATACTAGGCTTGATGAACCATTTATCAAGAAGCTCCTGAAGCTGTTCTTTCAATTCCTTCAACTCTGCTGGTTCTATACGATATGGAGGAATATAAATGAGTGCCCAGCCCTAAGTTAATACAAAAATCGATGTCCCTGTCAGGAAGCATGTTCGGCAGGTCTACAGGACAAAAAGTCTCGCACCACAAGAATATAATTAATGGTAGGAGTATCAGAACCAACGTCCCTCACCAAAGCCAAATATGAGAAACTCTCATTCTAACCATCCTTTGGGCCTTCAGATATGAAATCACCCTACTGGGAACATAGTCTAGAGAACCCTTCCACTCGATCCTAGGTAACTATGGCATCGCCAATGTCACAATCTTAGCGTGACAATCCAGAATAGCATGAAATGGGGACAACCAATCCATGCCCCGAATCACGTCAAAGCCAACCATACTAAGCAATAAGAGATCAACTCTCGTCTGTAATCCCCCAATAGTCACCACATACGACCGATACACACGTTCTACAACAATAGAAATGCCTACCGATGTAGACACATAAACAAGTAAAACTAAGGACTCACGGGGCATATCCAGATAACGATAAAAATACGATGACACATGAATAAGTGAAACCAGGGTCAAATAATGTGGAAGTATCCCTGTGGCATGCTAAGACAATACTTGTGATTACTGCGTCTGAAGTAACAACCTCTGGTCTGGCAGGGAAAGCATAGCATCGAGCTTGTCTGCCACTTGACTGGCTTCCCCTCTAGGCAATCTCTAGTTGCCTGAGCCCCACCCTAAGCTGGATGAGGGGTGGTGTAGCTGCTGGTGCTGGTATTATTGGACAAGAACTTTGCTGTAGAACCCCACTCAAAAGTCTAGGGTAATCCCTTTTGAGATGACTTAAGTCCCCAAACTCGAAGCAACCTTTCCTCTGACGGAGCTGATGCCCTTGATAAACCGAGGAATTGCCTGTAGAAACCTGAGAGGACAAAGCATGGTAAGAACTCTGTGCTAGTAATGCACTGAAGGATGACTGACCTGAACGAGCACTGTAGAAACCATGGCCAATTGATATACCATGATGAACCGGATGAGCCATATGAGTATGCCTATAAGGACGTCCCTACTTTGATGGGACTGTCTTCCAGAAGAAACACCGCTGAAATCGCCTAAACCACGAGGCCTCTTGGCTTTCCTCTCCTCACGCTCCTGACTGCTCAAGCCGCCTAGAAATATCCGCCACCTCGTCGAACCTACCACCTGATGCAATCTCCCAAGTCATGATGAAACATAGTCCATAGTTTAGGCCATCAATAAACCTCCTAATCCTCTCCCTCTCTGTGGGAACCAACCGGATTACGTGATGAGCTAACTCTGAAAACCTCATCTTATACTGGGTCATGGATATACCCTCTTAGTGTAGCTGCTCAAACTGTCTATGTAGCTCTTCCATATGGGTCTGTGGAATAAACTTCTCCAAGAAGATAATGAAGAACTCATGCCACATAAGTGGTGCAGCACCGACTGGCCTGCTCAACTCATAGGCCTCCCACCATCTGAAGGCTGCCCAGACAACTGAAAAGTAGTAAATGATACTCCACTAATCTCCAGAATACCCGCCATGCGAAGAATCTGCTGGCACCGATCTAAGAAGTCCTGAGCATTTTGTGACTCGGCCCCACTAAATGATGGAGGCCTGAGCCTCCCAAACCACTCCAGCCTCTTTTGCTCCTCGTCACTCTTAGTTGGGCCCCACCGAGGCCTGAGCCGTTGCAACCGGTTGGGTGGGTAGTACCCCCAATTTCTGAAGTCCCTGAACCATATGCTCTGGAGTACGGGCCGAGGGAGTGTGAGTACCTCCCCCATCCTGAGAATTAGCTGGTGCGGTCAGAACTAAAACTGCCTAAGCAAGGCTAGTGCATACTGTCAATATCTAGGCTAGAGCCTCCTGAAGGCCTGAAATCACAATGGGCACAACAGGTACCTAAGCTGGTCCCACCGGCTCAACCACATTTGGATTTTTCTCCTAAGCTGGAGCAACTAGTGGCTCCATAGGCGCTACTCTAGCTGCTGTATGAGCTGCACCTTAGCCTCTAACGCGGCCCCAGCCTCTCGCGCCCCTAGATTGTGGTACTGGTGGCCGTCCGCTCAATTCGGTAGCACGTGTCCTCACCATCTGTGAGAGAATACAATAATAAAATTTTAGTTTCTAGAATCAACAAATTTGCATGACAAGAATACAAGAAAGCGAAGCTTCCTAATTGTTCGGTAGCCTCTCAAAGATAAGTACAAACATCTCCGTACCGATCTTCAAAACTCTACTAAGCTTGCTCATGATTCATGAGACCTACGCAACCTAGAGCTCTAATACCAACTTATCACGATCCAAAATCTCAATCATGGGACCGTGATGGTGCCTAACATCTGCTTGCTAGCAAGCCAATATTAGCACAATAATTAAGAAGATAACAAAATTCATAGAAATAGCATAAAGTCTGTGGTTCATTACAATAAAAGTACCAATACAAGGTAAATTCCCCCAGAAGCTGGTAAGTACAGAGCCATGAGCTTCTACAACGGAATACAAGTCTGAAACTGAACAATAAATACATTGTCTGAACTATAACAATAGCATGAAAGGAAAGACAAGTCAATCTGCGACCAATAATGCATCTCTACCTTGCCTCTAGCAGATAGTTCAACAAGTAACCTATACTGATAACTAGTCCCCACACCTGAATCTGCACAATTAAATGTAGACTGTAGTATGAGTACAATCGGCCCTATGTACTCAATAAGTATCATAAATAAATACAACACGGTAAGAGAAGCACAAATTATTAATGATACTAGCTATCACCTATATAGTTTTATCTTATAAACAAGTACAGAACAATATTGGAATCAAATCATAATGTTTAGTAAAAGAAACATCCGTGTGTGTATGTGTACAGTTTCTCAAATACTCTACTCAGACAATATCTTGGCATATAGAGGTGATATGTAGTTAAATCAGATAAATGATCAAAGAAATTTCAAGTAAAGATGAAATGCAATCCAACAAACACTATCAAGATTACTTTACTTTTCCATATCCATTCCAAACCACTGATCAATATTCTCAATATCCACATGTAAACTATCAAGAGAGAAACATGAGAGGGTGACTCTAGGGGAATGGATCCCTATCCACACGCTGCACGGACAACTAACGTTCTGCACTGACAACTCACGTGTTGCATAGACAACTTGCGTGCCAATAACATCGATATTGGATCCGCATGGAAACTCATGTGTTAATAACACAATTTGCCCGGTATGATCACATGCATAACAACACAATCTGCTCGGCGTAGTCACAGGTACCCAGTCCAATCATATCACGCAAGAGAAAATAAACAAGCATACATGTATAAAACGAGTGAATATCAAATCTCATGCTCCTGCATTGGTATAAAGGACATGCTAAAGTGTAGGCATGTGCAAGTGCACTATCATAACTCAAACTGACAAATTTCATCAAATAACATTTATTAGTTAATTCAGGGATTAAACCCTTATGTAGCCTCAAACACGATCCAAATAGTTCACAAAAATGTCACAATGTGCGAAGCATCATAGCTTAAGGTTTAACAGTCAAATTCAAGGATTATAAGAGCCCGAGCACAACCCGAACATGAATAAATAATCTCGGTGCCCGCACATGGGCTCATCCCCACGCATGTGCACACCCAATAACATGTAGATATAACAACAATTCAGGCAACTAGTGCCTCAATCAAGTTTAGATAAGTTACTTACCTCAAACAATTCAAATCACTTTGCTAGCAAGCCCTTCCCACGCGTATCGACCTCCGGAAGGCTCGAATCTAGACAAAAATAACTTAATACTATCAATAAAAAGTATAGGAATTGATTCCAAATGATAAAGCTAAGATCTTTAACCAAAATAAAAAAGCCAACCCAAAAGTCAACCCCGAGCCCACATCACGGAATCCAATAAAATTTATAAAATTCGAACACCCATTCAATGTTGAGTCCAACCATACTAAAATTATTCAAATCTGACCTCAAATCGCCTTTAAAATCCCCAATATTTGGTCTATGAAGTTTCACAATTTCCCCCTAAATTTTCCAACTCTAACCACTAATTAAATGACAAAAATAATGATGGATTCATGTGTAATAGCCAAATCCGAGTTAGATTCACTTACTCTGATGATTTCCTTGGAAATACCTCGAAAAATCGCCAAAAACGAGCAATCTAGGTCAAAAGATGAAGAATGAATGAAAACCCTCGAACTTTCTATTTCTGCGCAGCAATTTTCACTTTTGCGGACCAATAACCGCTTTTGCGGCTCCGCACCTGCGAAAAATCCATTGCAAGTGCAGATTCAACTCAAGCCAACAGTTTCCGCTTCTGCGGTTCCGATAGCGCACCTGCGCTTCTGCTTCTGGGGGCAACAAGCACTTCTGCACGCACGCACCTGCGGACCAAGTCTGCTTCTGCGCCCCTAGACCATCTGGCCAATTCTGCTTCTGCGACCTCTCCTTCGCTTATGCGACCTCGTAGGTGTGGAATGTTTCTCGCACCTGCGCTCATAGGCCTCCTCCACAAATATCGCACCTGCGATGACTCACCGCACCTGCAGCCACTCCCTCAGCAGGTGCGATGACACCAGACTTCAGCAACAACAACATCCCTCTAAGTCCAAATTTCAATCCATTTTCAATCCAAATCTCACCTGAGGCCCTCGGGACCCCATCCAGACATACCAACAAGTCCTGAAATGCGATACAAACTTAGTTAAAACCTCAAATCATGTCAAACAACGTTAAAAACATGAATTGCACCCTAATTCAAGCCTATTGAAACTAATGAATTGGTAACTTCTACAATCGATGCCAAAACCTATCAAACCAAACCCGATTGACCTCAAATTTTTCACACAAGTCATAAATGACACAATGGACCTATCAAACTTTCAGAAAACAAATCCGAGCCCGATAAACTTAAAGTCAACTTTCAGTCAAACTTCTCAACTCTCCAAACTTCAACTTTTCCATGTTTCATCAATTCAAACCAAAATCATCTAAGGGCCTCCAAATTAACATCCGGACACACTTTTAGGTCCAAAATCACCATACAGAGCTATCAGAATTGTCAAAACTCAATTTTTGAGTCATTCACACAAAAGTCATAATCCGATCAACTCTTCCAACTTAGGCTTGCAACTGTGGGACTATGTGATGACCCTTTTGGGTCATCACTTGATTTGCGAGTAAATTCTGTGTTCCAAAGCCTTAGAAGCCTCCTTTTATCTCACCTCAATTTGCGTGCGCGGTCCAGGCGTATATCCAGAATGCTTCTATGTGGAAATTTGATGAAAATGCTAATTTGGCCTTTAAAATTTAATTTAAGTTGACTTCGGTCAATATTTTGGGTAAACTGACTGGACCCATGATGTGATAGTCCCGGTGGGTCTGTAGGAAAATATGGGACTTGGGCGTATGCCCGGAATTGAATTACAAGGTCCCAAGCCCGAGAAATTAATTTTTGAAGAAAATTATTTAACTAAAATCTTAAGGGTTTTTGGAAATTTGAATGTATTTGAAATTGATGGTATCGGGCCCGTATCTTGGTTCCAAAGAACGGTACAGGTCTTATATGGTATTTAGGTTGAGCCTGTAAAATTTGGTAAGAAACGGACTTGAAATGACGTGAATCGGACCCTCGGTTGTTCAAATTTGAATTTAAGAGTTCTTGGGATTCTTCTTTGATTTTAATGCTAAATTTGTTGTTAAAGGTGTTAATTTGGCGATTTGATTGCACGAGTAAGTCCATATGATGTTGTTGGGTTAGTATGCATGTTTGGTTTGGAGCCCCGAGCGCTTGAGTGAGTTTCGGATAGGTTTCGGGATGTTTTTACACTTAGAAAAGTTGCAGGTTTTGCTGTCTCAGGTGCACAGAGATTTTGTTCTTCGCATTCACGTGGCTTCACTCGCGAACGCGTAAGGTAAGTTTCCTTAGGTGCCAGTTTGTTCTTTGCGAACGCGGAGCTCAGGATGCAAACACGAAGCTGTGGGGGGAGTTACCCTTCGCGAATGCATTTAGGCTCTTGCGAACGCGTAGGGTTAGTGGGCCTGGGGGAGGGAGTTAAAATTTTTCTACGCAAACGCGGCCACCTAACCACGAACGCAAAGGTTTAAGGCTCCAAAGCTCCGTGAACGCGAGCCGTTAAATGCAAACGCGAGGGTATCTGGGCCTGACTCTTCGCGAACGTGACAGGCCTCTCGCGAACGCGAAGAAGGCCTGTCCAGTGAATTAAAAATAGTAGCAAAACGGGAATTTAGCCCATAATTTCATATTTTCAAAATTAGAGAGCATTGAGGTGATTTTCAACAGGAAAGTTCTTCCCCAAAGTTTTGGTATATGATTTTAAACCTTTTTCTTTCAATTTCCATTTGCATTTAATCAATCTTCATCCAAAAATCTAGGGTTTTTATGGTAGAAATTAAGGATATGGGTAGAATTAGGGCTTTTTGAATAATTGGGATTTAAACCTTGTTTTGGGGTCGGATTTCAAAGCTAATTGCATATTTGGGCTCGTGGGTGAATGGGCTTTCTTGTTCAGACTTTATTTGTTGTTTTCTTAGATAGTCCGTGAGATTGTGATACCAGTTCTGGGTGGTTTATGTTATAGACTTGTATCAGTATTAGGTTAAAATGTTTCATTTCATTCTTCCAATTTAATATTTCTGCTGTTTATAAAATGTTAATTTACAATCGTCAAGGGATTAAAAATGAAAAGGGTAAAGTAATTGAAATCATTGGCTTGCCTAGCTTTCACTAGTAGGCGCCATCACGACTCTCGAGGGTGGGAAATCAAGGTCATGACAAGTTGGTATCAGAGCTCTAGGTTGCTTAGGTCTCACAATTAACAGACAAGCTTAGTAGAGTTTGAGGGATCGGTACAGAGACGTCTGTATTTATCCCCAGAGGCTGCAGAGTTAGGAACAGTTTCACTTTTATTCATCTCTGTTGTGCGGTTTGGTTTCTCAATGCTAATTGAATTTCTACTCTTTTCTTTTGTAGATGGAAAGAACACGCTCTTCCTCACCCACTGATCAGTAGCCCGAGCCCCCAACAACAGCTCCCATGAGGGGCAGAGGGCGAGGCCGAGGCCGAGGCAGGGGCAGAGCTCAACCCAAAGCTGCAGCACCAACGGCGGAGCCTCAGGTTGAGTTTGATGATGAAGTTCTGGCCTAGATAGTTTCGGTGGGCCCAGCTCAGGTCCCAAAAGGGTTCATTGCTACCCAGTACTCCAAGATGCTCTGGTCCGTCTAGTGGGCCTTATGGAGAGTGTCACCCGGGCAAGCTTACTTCCTGTAGCACCAGCCATCTCTCAGGCTAGGGGAGGAGCACAGACTCCCGCTACCCGCACTCCGGAGTAGATGGCTCCCCATTTTCAGACTCCAGTAGCTCAACCAGTTGGAGCATTTCAGCCGGGTGTGGTAGCTCAGACCAGTGATGGAGCAGCTATGTCTGCCGATTGTTTGTGGAGGTTGGACAGGTTCACCAAGCTGTTCACTACTACTTTTAGTGGTACATCTTCAGAGGATCCCAGGATTACTTAGACAGCTGTCATGAGGTTCTTCGGAATATGGGGATAGTGGAGACCAATGGGGTCGACTTTGCTGATTTTCATCTATCAGGTGCCGCCAAGACTAGTTAGAGGGATTATTGTTTGGCTAGGTCAGCTAGGTCGCCTGTCTTGACTTGGGATTAGTTCTCTCAGCTATTTCTGGATAAGTTTCTTCCTATCACTCAGAGGGAGGACTATCAGAGGCAGTTTGAGCGTCTCCAGCAGGGTTCTATAACCGTCACTCAATATGAGACTAGATTTATTACTTTGGCTCGTCATGCTCTTATCATACTTCCTACCGAGAGAGAGAGAGAGGGTGAAGAGGTTCATTGAGGGACTCGTGCAGCCGATTCGATTACAGATGGCTAAGGAGACTGGGAGCGAGATTTCTTTTCAGGATGTGGCCAATGTGGCCAGGAGAGTTGAGATGGTTCTATCACAGAGTAGTGGTCAGGGGTATAACAAGAGGCCCCATCATTCAGGCATGTTTAGTGGTGCCTCTTCTGGAGGCAGAGATTCTTTTGGTAGGGGCCATTCTCCCAGGCCGTTTCATTCAGCACTTCAGACTTCTCATGGTGTTTCAGGTGGCCGTGGTTCTCATATGCAGTATTCTGATAAGTAGTCCTATCGTGCACCATCAGCTCCTATCAGACCACCACCTATTCAGAGCTATTCTCATGGTCAGCCGGCCCACCAGTGTCAGTCTCAATTCCCTCAGTCGCAGCACTCAAGTGGATGCTTTGAGTGCAGTGAATATGGTCATATCCGGAGGGCTTGTCCGAGATTAGTGGGTGTTCAATCGCAGCAACAAGGTTCCCATGCTATGATTCAGGCACCAGGTGTTCCACTGCCCGCTCCGCCAACTAGGGGTGGGGGTAGAGGTGCTAGAGGTGGAGGTAGAGGTACTAGAGGTGGAGGTCAGGCCACTAGAGGTGGAGGCCAGCCAGCAGGAGGCCATCCCAGGGACGTAGCTTAGAGTGGTGGGGCCCAGCCCCGATGTTATGTTCTTCCAGCCAGGCCTGAGGCTGAAGCTTCCGATGCAGTTATCACAGGTACTGTTCTGGTTTGTAGAAAGGATGCTTCAGTACTATTTGATCCAGGGTCTACATACTCCTATATGTAATCTTATTTTGCACCATCTTTGATCATGCATAATGATTCTTTGAGTGATCCCGTATATGTGTCTACACCGGTGGGTGATTCTATTGTGGTAGATCATGTTCATAGTTCTTGTATAGTTGTGATTGGGGGTCTTGAGACCCGGGTAGATTTATTACTTTTGGATATGGTCGACTTTGATGTCATATTGGGGATGGACTGTTTATCACCTTACCACGCTATCTTGGACTGTCATGCCAATATTATGAACTTAGCCTTGCCAGGTTTACCTCGGTTAGAGTGGAGAGGGACTACTGTCATTCTACCCATAGGGTTATCTCATATATGAAGGCTCGACATATGATCGAGAAGGGGTGTTTGGCTTATTTGGCATATGTTCGTGATTCTAGTGCCGAGGTTCCTTCTATGGATTTTGTGCCTTTTGTTTGTGAGTTTCTTGAGGTATTTCCTTTAGACCTTCCGGGTATGCCACCCGACAGGGATATTGACTTTTGCATTGATTTGGCTCCGGGCACTCAGCCCATTTCTATCCCGCCGTATCGTATGGCCCCGCCAGAGTTGAAAGAATTGAAAGAACAGTTGCAAGACTTGCTTGATAAGGTCTTCATTAGGACTAGTGTCTCGCCTTGGGGTGCATTGATGTTATTTGTTAAGAAGAAGGACAAATCTAAGAGGATGTGTATAGATTACCGGAAGTTGAACAAGGTTACAATCAAGAATAAGTATCCATTGCCGAGGATTGATTATTTATTTGATCAGCTTTAGGGTACCAAGGTATTTTTGAAGATTGACTTGAGATCTAGCTAACATCAGTTGAGGATTAGGGCATTCGATGTCTCTAAGACAGCTTTCCGTACTCGGTACGAGCATTATGAGTTCTTGGTGATGCCATTCGGGTTGAGAAATGCCCCAACAACTTTCATGGATTTGATGAACCGAGTGTTCAAGCCTTACTTGGATTCATTCGTGATAGTCTTCATTGATGATATTTTGATTTATTCCCACAGCCGGGAGGAGCATGAGCAGCATCTGAGAGTTGTTCTTTAGACTTTGAGAGATAGTCAATTGTATGCTAAGTTTTTGAAGTGCAAGTTTTGGTTGGGATCAATTGCTTTCTTGGGTCACGTTGTATCAACAGAGGGTATTCAGGTAGATCCGAAGATGATAGAGGTAGTCAAGGACTGGCCTAGATCTGCATCAGCTATAGAGATCCAGAGTTTCTTGGGTTTGGCGGGTTATTACCATTGGTTTGTGGAGGGGTTTTCATCTATTGCAGCCCCGATGACTAGGTTGACCCAAAAGGGTGCCCAGTTTAGGTGGTCAAATGAGTGTGAGGAAAGCTTTCGGAAGCTCAAGATAGCTTTGACTATGGCTCCAGTGTTGGTTTTGCCCACAGGTTCAGGGCCATATATAGTATATTGTGATGCATCGTGTATTGGACTTGGTGCGGTGTTGATGCAGAATGGCAAGGTTATTGCATATGCTTCGCGACAGTTGAAGATCCACGAGAAGAATTATCCAGTTCATGATTTGGAGTTAGCAGCCATTGTTCATGCACTGAAGATTTGGAGACATTATTTGTATGGCGTGTCATGTGAGGTGTTCACGGATCACAAGAGTTTGCAATACTTGTTCAAGCAGAAGGAGCTAAATTTGAGGCAGAAGAGGTGGTTGGAGCTATTGAAAGACTATGATATCACCATCTTGTATCATCAGGAAAGGCCAATGTAGTGGCCGATGCATTGAGTAGGAAGTCAGCCAGTATGGGCAACCTTGCGTATATTCCAGTTGGTGAGAGGCCGCTTGCTTTGGATGTTTAGGCTTTAGCCAATCAGTTCGTAAGGTTGGATGTTTTTGAGCCCAGCCGTGTTCTAGCTTGCACAGTCGCTCGTTCTTCATTATTTCAGCGTATCCGAGATTGGCAGTATGATGGTCCTTATTTGCTTGTCCTTAGGGACACAGTGCGGCACGAAAGTGACAAACAGGTTACAGTTGGAGATGATGGAGTTTTGAGGATGCAGAGTCGTATTTGTCTACCTAATGTGGATGGAATTCGTGAGTTGATTCTAGAGGAGGCCCATAGTTCCCGGTATTCTATTCATCTGGGTGCCGCTAAGATGTGTCAAGGCATTATTGGTGGAGGAGGATGAAAAAGGACATTGTTGCGTATGTGGCTTGGTGTTTGAACTGTCAGCAGGTAAAGTAAGAGCATTAGAGGCCTGGTGGTTTGTTTCAGAGAATTGAGCTTCCTGAGTAGAAGGGGGATCGTTTCACTATAAACTTTGTTGTTAGACTCCCATAGACTCAGAGGAAGTTCGATGTAGTGTGGGTTATTGTTGATAGGCCGACCAAGTCAGCGCATTTCATTCATGTGGCACTCTCCTATTCTTCCGAGAGGTTAGTTGACATCTATATCCGGGAGATTGTTTGTCTTCATAGTGTGCCCGTGTCTATCATTTCCGATCGAGGCATGCAATTTACCTTGCATTTCTGGAGGGTAGTTCTGCGTGAGTTGTGCACACAAGTTGAGTTGAGCACATCATTTCACCCCCAGATGGACGGAAAGTCTGAGCGTACTATTTAGATTTTGGAGGATATGCTCCGAGCTTGTGTTATGGACTTTGGAGGTTCATGGGATCAGTTCTTGCCTTTAGCAGAGTTTTCCTACAATAACAGCTACTAGTCAAACATTCATATGGCTCCCTATGAGGCACTATATAATAGGTGGTGTCGGTCGCCAGTTGGATGGTTTGAGCCGGGAGAGGCTCGGTTATTGGGTACAGATTTAGTCCAGGATGCCTTGGATAAGGTGAAGATTATTCAGGACAGGCTTCGCACAGCTCAGTCCAGGCAAAAGAGTTATGCGACCGTAAGGTTCGTAATGTGGCATTCATGGTCGGTGAGCGGGTGTAGCTTCGGGTGTCGCCTATGAAGGGCGTGATTGTCACACCTCCTTTTTCCGTCCCCGAGAGGGGTGAAGGAGTTTTTTCCAATTAAAGGACAATCGAAACGGGATTTGTTTATTTATTTCCGAGTCGCCACTTGGGAGATTTAGGGTGTCCCAAGTCACCAATTTAATCCCGAATCGAGGAAAAGAATGACTCTGTATTACAGTCTGCGAACTAGAAATCCGGATAAGGAATTCTGTTAACCCGGGAGAAGGTGTTAGGCATTCCCAAGTTCCGTGGTTCTAGCACGGTTGCTCAACTGTCATATTTGGCTTAAATATCTGATTTTTATACAATTATGAGCTCATGTGCAAATTTTTAACTCTTACCGCTTTTATTATTATATTTTTAAAAGAATGTGAACATCGTTTAAAAACATGTCTTTGGATTGCGTCACATGAAATGCACCCGCGATCCGGAACGTATTTTTATTCAATGTTTTGGGATTTGGATTTGGGTCGCATAAATGCGCACCCGAGTTTAGGGATGTATTATTATTAAAATCGTGCCTAAAGCGATTAGCGTATTATTATTTCTGGGTAAGACCGTGGAATTTTGCCAAACGGTCCATCCCGAAGTCTAAGCAATTTTAAAAACAAATATTTACCGAGGGCCCCATAATTTTTGTATTTTTATTCGGCGAGGCTCATCTCAGTCTTATTTTTTAAGAAATTTGCAACGTCATGGACATGCATCTCGGACCACGTCACAATCAATGTACCCGTGATTGGAGACATATTTCGACTCCGTTGAGATTTGGATTTGGGTCACATAAATGTGCACCCGAGTTTTAAGAAGGTAAGATTAATTAAATCGCGCCTAAAGAGTCTAACGTGTTATTATCTTTGGGGAAGGCAGTGGAATTCACTAAACAGTCCATCCCGAATTCTAAATATTCAATTAAATATTTATTGAGGGCCCCGCAATTGGTGCGTTTTATTGGGCAAGGCTCATCTCATTTATTTTTAAAGGACAGTCCTAAAATGCCAACATTTTTCTCTATTAAATTTGTCTCTACAAAATAAAAGAGAAAATATCTTAATTTATTTACATGCTTGAGTTGTTATAGATGAGTTTCGAATATGATTCATAAAATCTGAAAATGATGCAAACAGTACAGTCCGTTGCCAATGCGGGCCCAGGCCCAACGTGTATGGCATAAAACTAGACCTGGGCCGTCTTATTCACATGTTACTACCTAGTTATATTATACTAGGCATGTTCTCAGTTTGTCAAATTAAAAAAAAAAACTTAGCAATCTAATTTTAATCCTAGACCATTTACATGCTGAAATTAACCAATATTATTTAACTAAACAATATTCCTACAAGTTCCGAAATGGTCTATTCGTTTGATTTTTAACTAGACGGAGTTACTACACCATTTATTTATTTTTAGGCAATATATAGATAGTTCATCCGTTAAGCTATCGTCAGATGTTCCACTATATATATTAAATAGCTACATGATTCTGATTTTTGTAAGCAAAATAATTTATATATACAAATAAAATTCAGAATATAATTAAAATAAATTTAGAACTTCAACTCTTCATTTTCGTATTCATGCTTCATATTTCAGTTTACAGTAACTAGCGTGTTAGTTGTGTACCTGATATTGGAAGCAAAAGAAAAGGGAGATCATCAGAAATTCAGTAGCATACAACAACAACAACCCCAGCAACCAGTAACAACCAGCAACGAGAAACCAGTGACCGATTTTAAAATCAAGATAAAAATCCAGAAACACCGACAACAATCAACGGACAGAAGCCAAAGGAATCTTTTCAGATTTGAAAGACTAATTAATGTTCAACCCTTAATTTCTGAATCCGTATATCAGAATATTTAGATTGTATATCAGGTGTATACTACTCTCTCTTTTGATTTCCAGAATGTTTTTCTTTTTATTTTTTGAAGTCTTAATATTTTCAGGATTTTTCTCTCTCTTAACTATTCAGCTCCTTTTTTTCTCTCTCTATCTTCTTGTTGTATTCTTCCTTCTCTCCCTTCAAAATCTGATCAAGTCTTTCCATATATCTCACATCCCAAACCCTTTAATCAATTAATAAAACAATCACTTTCTCCTACCAAACCCACTACTACATAAAAAATACAATTATTATTTATTTAAACAACTTTTCTTGAGCCCCGCAATCCCACTATGTCTTGTTCCCCATGCTTATATTAAACAAATACATTATTCCCCCAATTATATCTTGTCCCCCATGCTTATATTAAACAATTGTATTATTCCCCACCATTATATCTTGTCCCCCCATTATAGATTATTTTAATATTATTTTAATCCTAATTGACAGAGCACTCAAAATAAATAATTGTTTAGAATTTTATTTCCAAAAATACTTCTCTAACCTTACTGAAATTACCATTTTACCCCTGAACGTACTGCAAATTACCAAACTACCCCCATCAGCTATAACCAATTCACCTAATCAATTTCAACCAAAATACAGCAAATATGACCAATTTCTAAACAAATTTCAACAACAAATTCAAATTAAATGATGAGCAACAAAGAAACAACTAAAATTATTTTGATTGAACAATATTTTTTAACAACAAACAAACCTACTTTTAGATTCAACAACAACAACAACAAACAAGTATATTCAGATTTCTAAATTCAATAATCATTTGAACTTAAAATTAAATCTAACAACATTACAACCAATAATTTCTATATTAAAACTAAACAAGATCATGAAACAAACTGAAGAAATAATCTAAAATGATAATCAACAAACAAGAAGATCAAACTTATACTAATTTCGGATTCAAGAACAATCAAACAAAGTATGGACATAAATGAAAAGATTCAACAACAATAACAAGCAAGTTTTATTCAAATTCGAATTAAACTCGAATTAAGCTTAAACAAAACAAATAAACATATTCAAATCACTAAACTTCAAATAATCAATTGATCTTTTTAAATTAAATCCAACAAAATTATAACAAAGATACATTGAATCAAAAAATTAAAAACCAAAACATAACTTCACATTAAATCACTGAATTAAAAACGAACTTCAAACAAAATGAACACGAATTAAATCTATATTAAACAACAAACAATGGATTCAAGCGATTTAAACTAACACTCTTCTATATAAAAATTAAATCCTTTTAAATTAATAAGACAAACTGAAAAATAATTAATTGAATCTTCAACTTAAATCTAGCAACATTATAATTAAGCTAATCAATTTCTTCCTAAAAATAAACAAGAAGAATGAATGAAACAAACTGAAGAAAATAATAAAACGATAAGCATGAAATTAATATCGAACATATCTAATTTTAGATCCGAAAAATATCAAACAAAAATACGGAAGAAATAAAACTTAGAACAACTGACCGTAAATGACCAACGACGAACTCGAACGAACTTAAACGAAACCAACGAAACTTTGACATAAACGGATTTGAAGACGACGAAGCAACAAGCTGCGACGACAGCCATGGCGAAAGAAATGAAGATGAAGGAGCAGCAGCAGTACGAAGCAGTTAGCAGCAGCACAAAGCAGTAGCAGCAGGCGACGAAGGCGAAGAAGACGCAGCCATGGCAGTGGTGGCGGAGCTGGAAGGAGCAGAAGCTCGTCGAGGGTCGTTTGGCCGCGACGAAGAAAAAGCAACGGGCAGCAGCAGGTGAGGGCTTATATGGACGATGCAGGCAGCAACATAAGCAGCAGAAAGGACTGTTTCAGGTGGTCGTCCGATATGGTGAGGAGGGGCTACTGTTGAGGCCAACGAAGAAGATGAAGGAGTGGCCATGGCTGCCATGGGAGCTCGAGCTTGAGCTTGACGACGAGTAAGATGAAGGCAGAAGTAGCTGGGTCATTGATGGGGTTCTGCCCTCGATGATGAAGAAGAAGAACGACGCAGAAGGAGGTGGTTGTTTGGAGCTCGTTCGACGGAGAGGGGGGGGGTGGTTTGTTGGTTGAAGATGAAAGGAGAGGGCAGCCATGAACGAGCTTCGAGCTCGACATGGGGAAGACGAGCTTCGTGGTGGTGTGTGTGTGTGAGTGTGGTGAAGGGGAAGGGCTGGCTGGAAAAGGGCAGCCATGGGAGGGGAGCTTGGGGTAGGAGGAGAAAGAGAGGAAGAAGAAGAGAAGGGGGTGGCGGATGGTTTTTTGTTTTTTTAGGGTTTTTTTGGTTTTTTGTTTTGTTTTGTGTAAGATAGGGGGGTGTTGGGTATTTGGGTTATGGACCGGGTCGACTCGGTTTGAAATGGACCGGGTCATGGGGAAGGTTGGGTATTTTTTGGGCTTGTGGCTTGAATTTGAAGAAGAGCCCAATTCCGATTTTCTTTATATTTTGCTCACTTTTATTCTTTTATTTTTCTAAAACTAAATTCTAAAAATCCTTAAATTATTATTAAATTATAAAAGAGCAAATTAACTCCCAATAACAATTAACGCACAATTAAACATTAATACAAATAAAAATCACACAATTTGGACATTAAAATGCTAGAAATGCAAAAGATTATTTTTTATGATTTTCTCATTTTTGTAAAACAAACTTAAATAAATACTAAATGAAAAATGCAAAATATTTTATATTTTTATTAATTTAAACAAATAAACAGCACAGACAAAAATACAAATAATTATACAAAATACCAAAAAAAATACAAAAATTGCACACAAAGGAAAATTGTTTTATTTTGAATTTTTTGGGAGTAATTCTTTCATAGGGCAAAAATCACGTGCTTACAACTGCCCCTCTTTGCCCGAAGACACGAAGAGTTTTCGTGCAAAGATAAAGTGAGCGATTTTTGCCCATCCGAGTACTCCGTGTGAAGCATTTTTTTGAAAAAAAATTTAACCGAACCTTTGCTTCAAAGGTTTCCTACATATCCCTAGCTAAAAGGGAATCAGGTTAATGTAGTTCGGAAAGTTTTGGTAGCTGGGACTACCATGAGACTGCAATGTTACTGCTGTTGCATGCTACTTTGACTTGTTTGCTGACCTCCTTATTACACCATGCTTAAAAGAAAAATTAAGAAGTTAGACTAGACTACGGATTACAAGATCCCATCTATCTTCCATTTGTTCTTGATGCCTTGCTTTCTTGTCGGCTTGCGTCGATTCCAGTGCTTCTTTCTTCCGAGAATTGACGGGGGTGACACCGACCTTTTGCTACTCTGAATACCAATTTTCACTGTCTGGTTCGGTCCGCTGGAGATATGGCTTTCTTCATTAAGCTTTGTTATGCTGGGCATAATTCAATGTTCACAGGCCGCTTCTTTCAAGATGCGTCTTTTCTCCCTTTTGACTCATGCGCTTGATTTTGCGCTGGGATCTCTTGTTGCAACCTTCCTCTTTCCGGTGCTGGAGATTTTTATTGTTTCCCGCTGGGGATTCCTGTTGGATTCTTCTGCTTTACTGACTTGCAATGCATTCCTCTATTATATGGGTGGGCTCCAACTTCAACCAACAACTTTGAAAATAAATTCGCCATTCCTCTCTTCAGGCGGGCTCCTGACTTCATCAACAACTTTGAAAAATAAAACGCCTTTCCTTTCTTCAGGTGGGCTCCTGACCTCAATAACAACTTTGAAAATAAAGCGCCATTCCTTTCTTCAGGCGGGCTCCTGACTTCAACAACAACTTTGAAAATAAAATGCCATTCCTTTCTTTAGGCTGGCGTGATTTCAACAACTTTTAAAAATAAAACGCCTTTCCTCTCTTCAGGCGGGCTCCTGACCTCAACAACAACTTTGAAAATAAAATGTCATTCCTTTCTTTAGGCTGGCGAGATTTCAACAACTTTTAAAAATAAAACGCCTTTCCTTTCTTCAGGCGGGCTCCTGACTTCAACAACAACTTTGAAAATAAAATGCCATTCCTTCCTTTAGGCTGGCGAGATTTCAACAACTTTTAAAAAAAAAATGCCTTTCCTTTCTTCAGGCGGGCTCCTGACCTCAACAACAACTTTGAAAATAAAATGCCATTCCTTTCTTCAGGCTGGCGAGATTTCAACAACAACTTTGAAAATAAAATGCCACTCCTCTCTTCAGGCGGGCGAGATTTCAACAAATAAAACACCTTTTCTCTCTTCAGGCGGGCTCCTGACCTCAACAATCAACTTTGAAAATAAAATGCCATTCCTTTCTTTAGGCTGGCGGGATTTCAACAACTTTTAAAAATAAAACGCCTTTCCTTTCTTCAGGCGGGCTCCTGACTTCAACAACAACTTCGAAAATAAAATGTCATTCCTTTCTTTAGGCTGGCGAGATTTCAACAACTTTTAAAAATAAAATGCCTTTCCTTTCTTCAGGCGGGCTCCTGACTTCAACAACAACTTTGAAAATAAAATGCCATTCCTTTCTTTAGGCTGGCGAGATTTCAACAACTTTTAAAAATAAAACGCCTTTCCTCTCTTCAGGCGGTCTCCTGTTTTCAACAACTTTGAAAATAAAATGCCATTCCTTTCTTTAGGCTGGCGAGATTTCAACAACTTTTAAAAATAAAACGCCTTTCCTCTCTTCAGGCGGGCTCCTGACTTCAACAACAACTTTGAAAATAAAATGCCATTCCTTTCTTTAGGCTGGCGAGATTTCAAAAAATAAAACGCCTTTCCTCTCTTCAGGCGGGCTCCTGACTTCAACAACAACTTTGAAAATAAAATTCCATTGGCAATGATTTATTAAATGTCATATTTTGGCAATGTTCATACAAGCCGGACCACTCGGGTCGAATAGATTCAACATCCTATTTGAGGGCGGACGAACCCAATTTCTTCAACTTAAATGTAAAGATTGAAATGTATTCCTCTGTTATATGGGCGGGCTCCCAACTTCAAAACTTGAAATTTAAATCGCCATTCTGTTTCTCAAGGGGGGCTCCTGACCTCAACAATTTCTTAAATTTTAACACCTCCATTCTCCAGGGAGGCTCCTGACCTTTCCGACTCTAATACTTTAAAAATAAATCAAGCTCCTTTCGAGCTTTGGAGAAAGATTCATCGGACTAAGATTTGATATCTCAGGAGAAAATTTCATCGGACTAGGACTTTTATCCTAGGAGGAAAACGTAAAGATCAAAGGTTTGAGAAACTTACCTTGGTAATTTCTTCTTTTCTTTTCTTTTTCCCTTGCACTGCTTTGTTCCTGTTTCAACTCTCAAGCAAAGAAAATTTTATCAGTTTTTTTTTCTAAAAAAAAATGGTGGCCGATTTGTGGCCTTGCTGGGGATGATTTTCTCCTTTAACAGCTCGCGTTGTCTTTCCCCGAGACTGTTGGGGATAACACTGCTGGGAAATTATTTACTTACCTGTTGGGGAATGATATTATTGGGGAGTCTCCTTTCTTCCCCTTTTCTCCAAAATTACTTCCTTCAAAACTTTTCTCTCTCAACATTGCTGGGGATAAAATGTTATCAGTCGGGGATAACGCTGTTGAGGATAACACTGCTGGGAGATTTTGATTCTTTCAAAACTAGTGCTTCACTCTTCTGAAGGCTGCTGGGAATGATACTGGCCTTTTGCTTTTTCCGAGCACAAGTTTCATCCTTTTGTTCTGTCCGCTGGGGAACAACTTCCTTTATTAAAACTTGTTATGCTGGGGGTAAAACTGGTTCAAAGACCACTTCCCTTGAGACTGGTGCTATCTTTATTCTTCCCCGAATGGGTATCTGACTTCCAGAAAATTTTCTAAATAAAATGAAAATTTTCTGCCCCAGTTTGATAATCTCCCTTGTGGCATGCATTTCCGCCATCAATCCCATTTCCTTTTAAGATTCGACTGTGGTGGTTGGTTGTGATACTCCTACTGGGGATGGCTTTTCCCTTTCTCCTTCCCTGCTCTGCGTTCCAAAAAACTTGTTGGGGATGATATTATTTGCTGGGAATGATCCCTTTCTGCTGGGGATATCCCTCTTCTTTTGTGGCATAGTTCGGAAACTGTCATTTTCCCGACCTTTTAGTCTCGTATGAATTTCCCAAATCATGCCCATTGCTTTTCTTGATTTGTCCCCGGGCCTTGGCCTTGAGGTTTATAACCTTTGATTTCGGTAAGGATGACATTCGTCAATCCTTTTGTCAATTCCCTTTTGCTGGGGACATCTTTCTTGACACTGGCCTCGCGCTTGTTCCTTGCTGACTATACCACTTGGATGTATTAGTCAGATCTCATCTTGCATAATTGGAAAGCTGATGGCAGATTTTGAAGTCATTTTTCACTGGTTCTGACCAAACAGACTCTACTAGGGAATTTTTCTATGAAAGGAGAAAGATAAACAAAAAGGGAACCGAATAAAAGACAAAGGAAAAAAATGACTCTTTAACAAGAGAAACTATGAATAAAAACCTATCAAACGCAGATACCGACTCTAATGGTCATGACATGCGCATGTGGCCTATCCTCTGCCGTCAATCGTCTTTCAAGATCTTCGCTTGGCGATTCCCCATCTGATTCTCAATCTTATTCGACTTGTAGTGCCCGAAGGGTTTTCACTATCAAGCCTCTCTCATTTTGGTTTTTCTCTCAGCTTTCATCGCCTTATGGTGTCCGTGAAGATTTTCACCGATAAGACTCTCTCATTTGTATCACTTTCTAGATGGGGATTTGGAGTGTTGCTGATATGACTCTCTCTGCTGGGGATTAGAGTCCTTTCTGCTGTGGATCAGAGTGTTATGTTCATCGGTAAGACTCTCATTTGTCTGACTTGGCATCTTTTGAAGACTGATCAGAAGGTCTTTCTTTGGACCGTAATGTGGGTTTTTGGACAGGCTAGAAAGAAAGGGTATTAAAGGCTCAAAAACAAATCAATTTGAGGTTCAAAATTACAACCTTCGGAACCATATTTGTTTACAACAAGCGCAACCTTGTCCCAATTTCTTGCTTGGGGATTATTTATTTATTTTTTTAATTTTTATTACACCATGACCGAGCCGTGAGGCGCCTACGTATCCTCTTTGAGGAATCAGGTCGAACGTAGTTCCCAATTCCTCTGTTTTCTTCTAACTTTCTTTTGTTTTTTGTTATCTCTTTTATTTTCATTTTTTTTCGTTTTTGTTGCTTTTTTTTCTTTTCTTTTTGTGTGTTTTTTTTTCTTTTTCTTTTTCTTTTCTTATCTTTTTATGTTTGTGTTTCTACTCTTTGCTACTGATTCCGAAAGAGGGGTATGAAAGAAAACAAATAAGGTTCAAAGGGTTAACGAAGGAGAAAGTGTTTAGATAGCAGAATAAAATGCCTTCGTCATTCCAATCTTCAAAACACGCCAAGCACAAACAACACCATTAAATATTCGCCACATCTTCTGATTGTGCCGGACTTGATAACCATATACATACATTTGCCTTTTTCTTTTGTCATTTTTAAAGCACCGTTGGACAATACTCTCACTTGATTTTATGGTTTTTCTTTATGTTTTATTTGCCCTAGTTCCACATGACTCGAGCTCCGAATAATCTCAAACCGTCTTTATTCCTTTTAAATGTTCTGATCACCTCCCAATGGTTTTATGATTATCTTTTAAGATTAGGCCCAAACTGTGTGCGCATGTCATGTCACCAGAATCGGCGCTGAACAAAAATGACAAAAGAACTAAACAAAAGACGACTGGAAATAATAAAAGACCAGATTTTGCATTAGACTAACGGTAAAATGGCTTGAATAACAAGACAAACAAAACAAACCAGAATACAATCTCGAAACAAATCTGGACAAAACTAAACAAACCGCTAAGACAAAAAATGAAAAGATAGGAAGGTTTGACACAAGGCAATATCCGAATTACAACCTTAAGAATAATCCGGAGAACAGAAATGACAACAAAATAAACCACCAAAAGCTTCTCTCCTGCTAACCAAGGAACAGAGCGTCCTACCAATTATCGAACCTGGCATCTTAGCTACTGAGCTTCACATCAATATTGCCAAGACCATTACCAACTTCAATATCATCAACCTCAGTCAACAAGTTCCCCATAGGATTCGAGTGCCCCATGTCACTGTCATCGATCACAATCCTTCCTTTTTGGGTCATTCTTTCCACTTCCCTTTTCAAATTACGACAGCTCTCAATGCTGTGCCCTCTGACATTGGAGTGGTATGCGCATCGTGCAGCAGGATCAAATCTTCTTGCACGTGGATCTGGAGTATATGCGGGGAGCGGCTCAATCAGGCCAGCATGCCTTAGCCTTTCAAACAGACTTGCATAAGATACTCCGATAGGGGTGAGAGCCTTTCCTCGTTTTAGCAACCTCTCGTTCCTAAATGCTTGATTGGGCCGGAAACCTGATCCAGGGGGCTTCCGGTAGGCTTGTGAGGGTGGATAGGCCTTCTGTGGAGCTGGGTATTTGGAAAGTGAAGCATGTCTTTGGGAGTCTCGTGGAGAGAAGTAGTGTTGATGAGGGGAGTAGCGTTGACGAGTGATGGAGCTACTCGGGTAGCTGGGAAAGCTACCATAAGTGGGTTGGGATGGAGAGTATGGGGGATCTTCCGTTATGGTGTTGGGTGCTTGGGTAATGACAGAGTTCAAGAAGCTTGGCGGTGGCGGGGGTGGTGCTTTTCCAGTCATCCATGCCTGATACATGTCTACCACATGCTGTCTCAGCATTTTCACTTCTTCTACCAACCCGTTGTTCCGTTCGACCAGTTGTTGTCGGTCATCAGTACCGACCCACTTGGTTTTGAGGTTCTGAGTCATTGTCTTTTGACTTTGCTTTGCAGGGAGGAGTTACCACAACCAACCACTTTTCTATATATGAACACAGCAAAGTAAAGCCTTCACGTTATTGTTAGGGCATTTGACAGATAATCATATATCAGAGATACAGTGCCCCTAAGCAGTTAGACCGTTCTATCCCGCATTCACTTCAGTTACGTGCGTCGTTCCGGCTTCTTGTAATTGTGCCCCTTTGAAAATCTCCCACACTTTCCTTTATTTTTTTTCTTTTTTTTTTCAATAGTGGTCGAATCTTATGGAGATTGCCTACGTATCATGACCCCGCATGAATCAGACCTTGCGTAGTTCGGACCAATAAAAGATAAATAATAATAAAATATATATTTTTTGGAATTTACAATTTTCATATTAAAACAAACTTGATTACAAAAGTTTAAAAAAACTGACCATACTAACAGACTTTGACAAAAGACAACAAACGGCCTCGAAAATCAAATAACTCGCATACTCTAATCAAAGAATTACAAACTCAAAAACAAACGGCCAGTTCCTTTCCCCGTTTGACAAATGCAACCAAACGGTTATTTTTTGCAAATGTGGCCCCTTCCAAATTTCATATGAATTTTGAGGCCGGGGAGGATTATTTTATGACACTTTACAAACTTGCCCATTCTTTTACGAAAATAGCCTTTCGACAACTGAAAGATACTCTGAGGCTATTTCGGCAAGAACGGTTTAAGACGCGGCTGAAGCTGGCTTGGCTTATTTTTGACTAAAAATCCAAACGGTGTTTACTTGACCGCTGACTCTTTGTTTTTTTTCAAATTACAATGAAAACCCGGTGTTGCAAACACGGCCCTTCAGCGCCCCGGGGACGAAGATTTTTAAGGCTGTGTGGGTCAACTGGACCAAAATCCTAAAAAAATGACCCAAGGTGGCTGTTTATACAAAGTCAGCCTTCCGGCGTCCCTTTCGGGAACATTCGGCTATTTTTGACAAAAATAGCATCACCCGACTTATTTATGACTCTTTTTATCATTTTTTCAAAAATAGAAAACACAATATTGCAAACACGGCCTTTCAACGCCTCGGGGACGAAGATTTTTAAGGCTGTGGGGGTCAACTGGACCAAATCTTAAACATGACCCAAAAAGTGGCTGTTTATGCAAGGTCAACCTTCCGGCGTCCCTTTCGGGCACATTCGGCTATGTTTTGACAAAACGGCGTCACCCGACTTCTCTATGACAAAATTAAAATTTTGACATGTTTTTTTATTTATTTATTTGTTTTGGCTATTTTAGCAAAAAGGGAGGTTGGACCCGATGAGGGTTGCCTACGTATCTCACATCCGGTGAGAATCAAACCGGCGTAGTTCGCCCAATTAACTGAACTATTTTAAACTTTGTTTTTCATTCATTTTTGGCAGCAAATATAAAAAACAGACCCACATTTCTTCGCCAATTCTGGATCTTTTCCTTTTCGATTTTGGGCATTTTCATAAAAATAAAAAAAACTATTTTAAAAATAATACCCCTTTTTTTTCATTTTCATTTTCCATGGAAAGACAAACTATTTTTCTTTTTCTATTTTTTTGAAAACGAGACAGAACAACGATTCTTTTTTTTTCTATTTTTCCTTTGCTTTTAGTAAAACAAATTAATACAACATTTTTTTTATTTTCTCAAAATTTCGGCAGAGTTCGACGGTATTTGGGCATTGGGTTTTTCAAAAATAAACAATTAACTCCCTAACCGCTATTTTTTTTTTCAATTTCACAATATTCCTAATATTCAAAAACCGGTCAGCATGCGGGCGCGAGACAAATAAATGCACGGAAAACAAATAGGATGCATCAGGATGGTCTTTTCATATCAGGTTGCTAGTCCTAGACGAACCCAACCCCTGTGTTGAGTTCCCTAAGTCAAATGCAACGTGATGCAAATAAGCGTTCCTACTAGGGATCCAACATGAAGTCACGTTATTCTATGTTCAAAACCTGGGTCGGTGTTCTAGACAGTGTACCCGAGCGGACAACTCGAGCTGAGGAAGGAGCTCCTTTCCGGTAACCAAAAGGCCAGCC
The DNA here is from genome assembly GCF_000715075.1 of Nicotiana tabacum. NCBI lineage: Eukaryota > Viridiplantae > Streptophyta > Magnoliopsida > Solanales > Solanaceae > Nicotiana > Nicotiana tabacum. The sequence continues at coordinate 138,100,077 of NC_134087.1, forward strand.
GACTTAGAAACTTTCCGAGCCTCTTTTATTTCAAGGTATGACACTAACAAAATAGGGAGTCTTAACCAGTAAGCACATCCCCGGACGTAAGAAGAGAGTTTCAGCACAGTTTATATACAGTTCAGATAATATCAAAGCGGTAAAAGCATCATTTAGCACATTGAGCCCAACCATGTAACAAAATCAGATAGAACCAAATATAACAATTTATCTAAGCTCGAATTTCTAACCCTGAACCAGTGGTTCTGGGTTACGTTCCCAGCAGAGTCGCCAGAGCTGTCACACCTCCTTTTTCCGTCCTCGCGAGGGGTGAAGGAGTTTTTTCCAATTAAAGGACAATCGAAACGGGATTTGTTTATTTATTTTAGAGTCGCCACTGGGGAGATTTAGGGTGTCCCAAGTCACCAATTTAATCCCGAATCGAGGAAAAGAATGATTCTGTATTACAGTCTGCGAACCAGAAATCCGGATAAGGAATTCTGTTAACCCGGGAGAAGGTGTTAGGCATTCCCGAGTTCCGTGGTTCTAGCACGGTCGCTCAACTATCATATTTGGCTTAAATATCTAATTTTTATACAATTATGAGCTCATGTGCAAATTTTTAACTCTTTACCGCTTTTATTATTATATTTTTAAAAGAATGTGAACATCGTTTAAAAACATGTCTTTGGATTGCGTCACATGAAATGCACCCGCGATCCGGAACGTATTTTTATTCAATATTTTGGGATTTGGATTTGGGTCGCATAAATGCGCACCCGAGTTTAGGGATGTATTATTATTAAAATCGTGCCTAAAGCGATTAGCGTATTATTATTTCTGGGTAAGACCGTGGAATTTTTCCAAACGGTCCATCCCGAAGTCTAAGCAATTTTAAAAACAAATATTTACCGAGGGCCCCGCAATTTTTGTATTTTTATTCGGCGAGGCTCATCTCAGTCTTATTTTTTAAGGAATTTGCAACGTCATGGACATGCATCTCGGACCACGTCACAATCAATGTACCCGTGATTGGAGACACATTTCGACTCCGTTGAGATTTGGATTTGGGTCACATAAATGTGCACCCGAGTTTTAAGAAGGTAAGATTAATTAAATCGCGCCTAAAGAGTCTAACGCGTTATTATCTTTGGGGAAGGCAGTGAAATTCACTAAACAGTCCATCCCGAATTCTAAATATTCAATTAAACATTTATTGAGGGCCCCACAATTGGTGCGTTTTATTGGGCGAGGCTCATCTCATTTATTTTTAAAGGACAGTCCTAAAATGCCTACATTTTTCTCTATTAAATTTGTCTCTACAAAATAAAAGAGAAAATGTCTTAATTTATTTACATTCTTGAGTTGTTATAGATGAGTTTCGAATATGATTCATAAAATCTGAAAATGATGCAAACAAGACAGTCCGTTGCCAATGCGGGCCCAAGCCCAACGTGTATGGCATAAAACTAGACCTGGGCCGTCTTATTCACATGTTACTACCTAGTTACATTATACTAGGCATGTTCTCAGTTTGTCAAATTAAAAAAAAACTTAGCAATCTAATTTTAATCCTAGACCATTTACATGCTGAAATTAACCAATATTATTTAACTAAACAATAGTCCTACAAGTTCCCAAATGGTCTATTCGTTTGATTTTTAACTAGACAGAGTTACTACACCATTTATTTATTTTTAGGCAATATATAGATAGTTCATCCGTTAAGCTATCGTCAGATGTTCCACTATATATATTAAATAGCTACATGATTCTGATTTTTGTAAGCTAAATAATTTATATATACAAATAAAATTCAGAATATAATTAAAATAAATTTAGAACTTCAACTCTTCATTTTCGTATTCATGCTTCATATTTCAGTTTACAGTAACCAGCGTGTCAGTTGTGTACCTGATATTGGAAGCAAAAGAAAAGGGAGATCAACAGAAATTCAGTAGCATACAACAACAGCAACCCCAGCAACCAGTAACAACCAGCAACGAGAAACCAGTGACCGATTTTAAAATCAAGATAAAAATCCAGAAACACCGACAACAATCAACGGACAGAAGCCAAAGGAATCTTTTCAGATTTGAAAGACTAATTAATGTTCAACCCTTAATTTCTGAATCCGTATATAAGAATATTTAGATTGTATATCAGGTGTATACTACTCTCTCTTTTGATTTCCAGAATGTTTTTCTTTTTATTTTCTGAAGTCTTAATATTTTCAGGATTTTTCTCTCTCTTAAATATTCAGCTCCTTTTTTTTTCTCTCTCTATCTTCTTTTTGTATTCTTCCTTCTCTCCCTTAAAAATCTGATCAAGTCTCTCCATATATCTCACATCCCAAACCCTTTAATCAATTAATAAAACAACCACTTTCTCCTACCAAATCCACTACTACATAAAAATACAATTATTATTTATTTAAACAACTTTTCTTGAGCCCCGAAATCCCACTATGTCTTGTTCCCCATGCTTACATTAAACAAATACATTATTCCCCTCCATTATGTCTTGTCCCCCATGCTTATATTAAACAATTGTATTATTCCCCACCATTATATCTTGTCCCCCTATTATTGATTATTTTAATATTATTTTAATCCTAATCGACAGAGCACTTAAAATAAATAATTGTTTAGAATTTTATTTCCAAAAATACCTCTCTAACCTTACTGAAATTACCATTTTACCCCTGAACGTACTGCAAATTACCAAACTACCCCCATCAGCTATAACCAATTCACCTAATCAATTTCAACCAAAATACAGCAAATATGACCAATTTCTAAACAATTTTCAACAACAAATTCAAATTAAATGATGAACAACAAAGAAACAACTAAAATTATTTTGATTGAACAATATTTTTTAACAACAAACAAACCTACTTTTAGATTCAACAACAACAACAACAACAAATAAGTATATTCAGATTTCTAAATTCAATAATCATTTGAACTTAAAATTAAATCTAACAACATTACAACCAACAATTTCTATATTAAAACTAAACAAGATCATGAAACAAACTGAAGAAATAATCAAAAATGATAATCAACAAACAAGAAGATCAAACTTATACTAATTTCGGATTCAAGAACAATCAAACAAAGTATGGACATAAATGAAAAGATTCAACAACAATAACAAATAAGTTTTATTCAAATTCGAATTAAGCTCGAATTAAGCTTAAACAAAACAAATAAACATATTCAAATCACTAAACTTCAAATAATCAATTGATCTTTTTAAATTAAATCCAACAAAATTATAACAAAGATACATTGAATCAAAAAATTAAAAACCAAAACATAACTTCACATTAAATCACTGAATTAAAAACGAACTTCAAACAAAATGAACACGAATTAAATCTATATTAAATAACAAACAATGGATTCAAGCGGTTTAAACTAACACTCTTCTATATTAAAATTAAATCCTTTTAAATTAATAAGACAAACTGAAAAATAATTAATTGAATCTTCAACTAAAATCTAGCAACATTATAATTAAGCTAATCAATTTCTTCCTAAAAATAAACAAGAAGAATGAATGAAACAAACTGAAGAAAATAACAAAACGATAAGCATGAAATTAATATCGAACATATCTAATTTTAGATCCGAAAAATATCAAACAAAAATACGGAAGAAATAAAACTTAGAACAACTGACCGTAAATGACCAACGACGAACTCGAACGAAATTAAACAAAACCAACGAAACTTTGACATAAACGGATTTGAAGACGACGAAGCAACAAGCTGCGACGGAAGCCATGGCGAAAGAAACGAAGATGAAGGAGCAGCAGCAGTACGAAGCAGTTAGCAGCAGCACGAAGCAGTAGCAGCAGGCGACGAAGGAGAAGAAGACGCAGCCATGGCAGTGGTGGCGGAGCTGGAAGGAGCAGAAGCTCGTCGAGGGTCGTTTGGCCGCGACGAAGAAAAAACAATGGGCAGCAGCAGGCTAATTGCACTAGTTTTAGGTCCAATAACCTCTTTCACCTAGTACAAGCTGCTCGAGTAATAAGCTACCTTAAACACCGTCAAAAATCTCATGTGATGCCACTAATGCGCCAACGAGCTACAAGTCGAATATGACCCATAAGGAAGAACGAACTATGTCAAAGCACTATCCAGCCCGCGTAATGAATAAAACGGCCAAACAGATGCTATTCACCTATCTCAAACTAGGCACACAAAATAAGTATAAGGAACCGTACTCAACATCTCACTGCTGCGGCGTTCAACCCGATCCACAAATGATACCATTACGGCTTACAAACCGATCTAATTATGACATCGTTATAGCATGCAACTCGATCCAAACATCATACTCATGGCGGCGTGCCACCCAGTCCACACCTAATAATCAATACAGAAATACCCATCAAGCAATAATGCTCAACCCACGAAATGCCAGAATATCGACCACAAGCATGCTAAGTGCATAATACAACCCTGGAAAGATGGATAGCATCATGCGCTACAAAAACATAAGCACGACTAGGGTGCAATAAGCGACCTGCATCTCGGGAGCCATCTTATTCATATAACACCACAAGCTACGCGGGATCACAATACACGTGTGAATAATCTAGCTGTCTTACAACCCACAAGACATAATATAGCATCACATGGAATAGTTGACGATAGAAATAACATCCAACACCAAAAGACTCCTCTATAAGCAATGTTATGCTAAATAAACACACACGACCTAATGTAGAGCATACATTCACATTGGATCTACCAACGAACATCAAGATAATTCGGATCATTCCCAAATAGGCCTATAACCTCCCAAGGACCCAAAATAACCCTATAGATGCTAAGACATGAACTCTTTAATCAGTGACAATACCGGAATTTTATACCTGATTTCAATCTTTAACACTTAGGTGACTAACATGTCACATTTATACCATCATCCCGTGGGATATACTCTCACAACCTTCCACACCAATTAGTAAAATCTACTCATCAATGGCCATTGACTATGCTATTTTTATAGTACTAGTCAAGCATCCGTATTCTAATACCCAACAATTCTACCATAAAACAGACCATCCTCAGGCTGCCCAAAAATAGTGCCAACATACTCAGAACATCTGAAATCCTTGTGATGACTCGGCCGATAGTTTTCACAAATATAGCTCTGATCCCCTATTTACTTCTTCCCCGTAACATTTTCTGGTATTGTGACTTGTCCGGAGGTTTTGTTTTGATTTTCGGAGTGTTTTGGGATACTTAGTCCCTAAACGGAGGATTAAGCCTTAGGATTTGGACCATATTTGGAACTGCATGAAGACGACTATGGAATGGTGTTCCGTTGATTCCATTAGCTCCGTTGGATGATTTTGGACTTAGGGGACTGTCCGGATTGTATTTTGGAGGTCTGTAGCTTATTTAGGTTTGAAATGGTGAAAGTCAAATTTTTGGAGATTTTGACCAGTAGTGGATTTTTTGATAACGGGTCGGAATATGATTCCGGAAGAGGGGTAAGTAGTCGTAGATACTAGGTGCCGTCACGACATATTTTGGAGGGATGTATGGGTCGTGACAAGTTGATATCATAGCTCTAGGTTCATAGGTGTCGTGAGTCACAAGCTGGTTTATTAGAGTTTCGCGGATGGGTACGGAGAAGTATGTACATATCTTTGGGACGCTATGGAACTGCTAAAAAAAATTTCACTTCTTTTGATTCCTAGTCGTGCGAAATTGTGAGCACCCAATTTTTGTCCTACACGAAAATAGCTCCTAAAAATATACCAAAAATAATTTTAATTGATTTTTAGGAGTTTTTCTTTATTTAGTTGCATTTCATGCATTTTTTAATATTTTAAAATCATAAAAAATTATCACGTTTTAATTTCATGTCATCTTAGGCTCAGTTTACATGTAGGAATTAATTTTATTAAGCAAAAAATCACAAAAATGGTCATTTTTACATATTTGGATTTTAGCCTTTAAAATTAGCACTTTCCTTAGTTTTAATTTAATTAGTTGTTTTAATGTTTAAAAATAAATAAAGAATTTTAATTTCTACAAAAATAGATTGATTTAGGATTTTACTTTATTAAAAAAAAGGGAAAACAAAGAAAAGGAAAATAGAAAGAACATATTTTTTATCTTGTTTCTTTTAAAATTGGGCCAATTCCTAAAGGCCCAAATTAATTTTAAACCCCAACCTAATTCCAATACCACTACCCAAATACCCATTACCCTTTACCCTACCTTCTACATATAAAAACACATTATAGCTAAGAGAAAAAACACACATCAGATCCTAGACCTAAAAAAAGCATATACGCTCCCCTCTCTAAACAAAAAAGAGGACGGCGGATCTGACCCCCCCTCTTCTTCTCCAATCAAATTTCTCTTCACACTCCCTCAGTTCTTTGATTTTCCACACCACAGCAGAAGCCCTCCCTTCAAATCGCACACAAACAGACCTCCCTTCTGTTCTTCTTCTTCTTCATTTTTCTAAAAAAAACACATACACTCTATCATATACATCTGAAAAGAAAACAAATAAGCTCAAAAATCTGAGATCGAGAAAAGCTATAAAAAGAAGAAGGAAAAGCAGTAGAATTCTCAATGGATTTTATGCTAAAAATAATTTAAAAGTTGTAGTTGTTTCAAAGCTACAGATTCTCTTGCATTTCTGGCTTTCAAAGTGGATTCAACTTGGATCTATTGCTTGTTTTTTGCTGCTTCTTCAATCTATAGTTGCAGTTGATTCTCTGCCTCTATTTTGTTATTTTTAAGACCTTACCACTACTGTAAAGGTATTTTCTCTTATCGTCTTCATATTTGACATGCGAATTTCTATGGATAAACATATTTTGCTTCACCTGTGAATTAATGATTGTTCCCTGATTTGAGCTCATGTTTCGTTAAATTTTAGTTTCTATAGAGTATAAACACATCTGGATTTTGAGAGTCGAGAGATATACGACTTTGGTTCACATGTTTTTCTTAATTTCATTGTATTAAATCTGTGAACTATGAAGAGAATTAATTCATTATTTGACACATCACTGTTTGGGTACCTATTTAATGTCATAGGAATAGTATAAATGGAACAAGAGGAGTAGAAATCTGGAGGGACTATTTGCTGCAAAGTGAATGTCATCATCACTTTACCCTATGGTCCGTTGATCATGGTAGCTTTCAGTTTGACTCTCATTTGCTTAATTAGGTGCGTAATAGCTTGATTATTTTCATAAGTTATGCGAGTTTTCGTGTGTGCGTGTGCACGAGAGTGAGAAGCTTTGAAAGGTGTGTTTGTCTTAAACGGAAAGAAGAAGAAAATAGATTTGGTGTATAACCGTAGCAGAAAACTAAAATCTATTGGAAATTTGAGAGATGTTGGTAGATTTAAGTTATTTATTTTCTTTTCTTCTCGTGTTATTACCGAAGTATTTGGTTTTCAAGGGCAGAGTTAGACTTCTGTGATAGTGGAAGTTTTTACAAGTTTTATCAAAAGGGACATAAGAATAATAATCTATTAGTAAATATCTATCTTGTTTTTTCAACCTTTTTGACTTCTGATGGATTTTGTTCATATAAATTTGCTTAGCATAACAAAATTGATTGATTTAGAAAGCTACCTCATAATACCATCCCCAAATTAACATGTTCCAAAAATACAGTAATTTCGCTGTTAAATTCCCTTGAAGATTTCAAATGCTGGCTTATTGCTTAATTGGCTGTTAATTAGCCATTTAGTTGTTCATGGTTCCAATATTTATGTATTTCAATAAAATCTTGTAAGCGATTAATAATTCATCATAGCTATGGGTACAGTTCCCGTGACGTAGCTGTGGTACGTAATTTCAAATTCGGGTGTGCATTTCATGTAACCCAATTATAACAACTTCGAATAACAAAACCATTTTTTAAATAAATTGAGGCATGCCATGCCAAACAAAATTTATAATCCATGGCCCTCACAAGATTAGATTCAAGAACTAACACTTATAGAAAAGGGTTTGAGGCATCCCATGCCAAACAAAACCCCTAAGCCCATGGCCCTCACAAAACTAGTTAGCTTTTTATCAAAAAATTGAGGTGTGCCATCAATTAAATCCTCTATGGCCTTCACAAATGTTGTTATTAATCTGAACCGTCGTAGTTGCTTTAGGCGCGTTTCGTCAATTAATTCTGTCATGGCTACAGGTACGGTTCCCGTGAGGTAGTTGTGATTTTAATTTCGGGTGTACATTTCATATGACCTAGTTCTCAATATTGTTAAATAGAATGTGTCGCGAACCGCGGGTGCATTTCATGTAGCGTGGTTCAAGACATGTTTTAAATAACGTTGAATCCTCCTAAAAATATTTTAAAATAATTAAAAAGCGGTTAATAAGCTAAAATGCACAATAGGTTTGAAACATGTAGTTAATCAGATAATAGGCGAATTTTAATAGTTTAAGTGACCGTGCTAGAACTATGGAACCCGGGAATGCCTAACATCTTCTTCTGGGTTAACAGAATTCCTTACTTAGAATTTCTGGTTCACAGACTTTTAAATAAAGTCGTAATTTCCTCGATTTGTGATTTACAATAAATTGGTGACTTGGGACACCATAAATATTCCAAGTGGCGACTCTGATAAATAAATAAAATAATCCCATTTCGATTTATGTCACTTTAATTGGAAAAACTCCCTTATATACCCTATCGGGTGTAAAAAAGGAGGTGTGACAGCTCTAGCGACTCTGCTAGGGAAAAGAACCCAGAATCTCTGGTTCAGGGTTCAGAATTCAAGCTTAAAATAACTGTTATACTTGGCTTTATTTGTTATTTGATTTCTACATGTTTGAGCCTAATGTGCTAAATGCCGTTTTTTACCGCTTTGATATTGTTTGAACCGTATATAAATTGTTATGAAACCCTCTTCTCCCTGAGTCTTCTAAATCATCTGGGAAGTGTGCACTTTGTATGACTTCTTTTCTGTTAGAGTCATATCCTAATTTTAGAACGAGGTTCGGACAAGCTACAAAGCCGGTAAAGCTTCTGTATTCACAGTACGCTGCCCCCCCTCGGCTCGAGCTGTTCGCTCGGGTAAGCCAGGTATAGAACAAATAAACCCAGGTTTTTAAACCTAGAATAACATAGCCTCATGCTTGATCCCTAGTAGGAACGCTTGTTTGCATCACCTGTATCTGACTTTGGGGACTCAACACAGGGGTGGGTCCGTCTAGGACAGGTGTACCCCAAAAAATAAAAGACCATCCTGATGCATCCTAATGTGCTACATGTTGTAATCTTCAAGGGTAAAAGGGTCATTTGGCGGACCAATAATAGTTGAGCGCAAATGAAAAAAAAAGAGGAAAAAATGAAAAAAGAGAGGGTGAAGTGTGAAAATAAAACAAGTAGGGCCCAGTTATGTTTTCTGTCTTATTTTTATTAAGAAAAGACAAAAAAACATGAAAAATTCAAAAAAAAGATTTTACACTTTTTCATCATTTTCCGAAAATAAAAAAAAAGGAAAAATAGAATCCAAAAAGACTTTACATGTTTCTTCATTTTTCAAAAAAGACAAAAAAAAATATATTTTCTCTAAATTAGTTATTTTTTTTAATTCTTGCCCGTATCCAATCTGCCCGAACTACGCACACCTGATTCTCGTCTTTTGGGGCGTGATACGTAGGCAACTCACATAGGGTCCGATCTTCCTAGTAAATTTTAGATTCTTGGCTTTGCGGGGTCTTAGCCAAATTTTGCACTTCTAGCCACCTTTTGGCCACATAAGCCATTTTGCAAAAATAGTCTCAATCATGTCTTCCATGCGTCCAATAGAGAGTGTTATTGTCTCACCTAGTGTTGGTTTGAGTTTTTTATTCATACAGGTGTGGATCTACTTACTAGAGTTTGAACATGACAGATACCCTGTGACCGTCCAGTCAGGATCGCTCATTCAGGAGTTGCTTAAGGAGATTTTTCTTTTTATGTTTTGAGTCTGTTTTTCTTTTTATGTCGTCTTTTACCTTCTAGTTTTGTACAATAATGTCGAGTCGTTTGGTATTGTATTTCCTATTTTGTATTGAAAAAAAGATGTGTAATAAATCAAAAATCCAAAAAAGAGATTTTGCGTTTTTATATTTCTGTTAGATGTTTTCTTTAGAATACTAACTCTAGAAGTTCAAAAATAAAATTTTTTGTGGTTTTTCTTAGGAAATTGATATCTAGAACTCAAAATACAAAATTGTTTTTATATTTCTTTTAATATATTAGGATTAAAAATTCAAAAAAAAGAGAATCTTATTTTAGTACCTATTTAAAAGTTTTCTTTAAGATTTTAATTCCAAAAAGATTTTTCTTTTGAGGTTTTCCTATGGGAAATATATTAAAGAAAAAAAAAATGTTTATTAATTTTATTTTTACTAGAACTTTAGGACATTGTACATAGAAAAAAAAACATACTTTATCTTTGGTTTATCTTCAGAGTTTCTCCCTTAAATAATCAAAACTGAAATCCAAAAATATTTTTTTTATCTTTTTCATTTATTAGTTTGAAATCTTTCTTTCAGGATATCAAACGAAAATTCAAAATATTTTTCTCTGGTTCATCCTTTAGATTTCCTTCATAAAAAAAAGGAATCAAAAAATATTTTTCTCTTCTAGGGTTTTTTTCCTTAATAATTTCTCATAGGAGTATTCATTAAGGTAAAAGAAAAAAGAAGAAAAAAGTAAATGAGAACGTTCGTTTGTTTACTTTATTCCCGATCTTCCCGAACTACGCAAAGATCTGATTCATGTGGCGTCATGATACGTAGGCAACCTACATAGGGTTCGATTGAATCATTTTTTTTATTATTAAAAGAAAAAGGAAAAAAAAAGAAAAAAAAGAAGAAAAAAGAGGTGAAATTATGGGAAGTGAGAAATGAGAGGAAAGAAGAGAGTGATAATTAAAAAAAAGAGGAAGGAAAATGAGCAAGCCAAGAAGTGCTAGAAAAGAAAAGAAAAGAGAAGAAAGAAATGAACAAAATTGGGATGATGCCAAGTGACCTTGTGACCCTAGAGGTCATTCTAGAACCGTTAATTGTTGCTAGATGCATTGCACGCAATTTGATATTTTTAGCTATTAAATGCCCTAATGCTAACAAGATGTCCCCATTTTATTCCTTTTGTTATCTTCATTGAGCAGATTGAGGGTGGTTGGTTGTGGTTTTTAAGTAACTCACCCATACAACATAAGGTCAAAAAGCAAGGTAGCCATGGCTAGCAAAGACTTGGACACAAGGGTTGTTGATCCATTTAAGAGAATTGTTGAATCAAAATCTGAGTTGAAAGAAGAGGTCTTAAGGTTGAAAAGATGGATGGCCAAAATATACAAAGCCTAGATTAGTGGGCGTCCTCTATCACCAGTCCCCGATGCCCAACACTATGCTCCAGAATCAATTTTCAAGGTCTCAGGTCCATACTCTCACGCTCCTCATTTTGAGCCTCCCGGTGAGACTGCAAAGCTTGCTAAGACAGTGGAGCAAGATGATATATCCAGAAATCTGAAAGGGTTTAAGATGCCAGACTTTAATTTGTATGATGGACGTGGAGATCCAGTAGCTCATCTGAGAGGTTACTGCAGTGAAATGAGAAATATTGGCGGGAAAGATAATTTGTTGATGGCGTATTTCAGTGAGAGCCTGACTATGGCATCTTCGGAATGGCATACTCATCAAGATATCAGTAAGTTGCATACATGGGATGACATGGCTCAAGATTTTCTGCGATACTTTTAGTACAATATAAATATTGTCCCAGACCGCCCTTCTCTATCTTAGATGGAAAAGAAACCCAAGGAAAGTTTTAGGGAGTTTTGGTTCAGGTGGAACAAACAAGTTGCTTGGAACAGTCCTCCCATTGATAGAAAAGATGTTGGTAAGCCCCGCCGATGACATGATTCAATGGGAATTCCCGCTCAAGGCTTTCAGCCTCAATATCGACCCCATGGATATCCTCGTGCTCCAAATATTTCTCCCCAATGCTAGTTCTCTCCACGAAATCCCCAATGTCATACCTCACCTTCCTAGTACCCTATCCACTATGCACCGCCATACGCTCCACACCCACGAGACCTGCGACGACCTACACCATTTCCGCAAATATCTTACCCGCCTCCTCAATCATATCAACCACCTACCCGCAAAAGGTTTCAGCCGAGGCCTGAGTACAAAATGAGAAGGCAGCAGGAAAGAAAAAAGTATTTCACTCCCATTGGGAAATCATACGCCAGTCTGTTCCAAAGGCTGAGGCAATTGGACATGTTGAAGCCGATATATAAAAATGCCAAACCCTCTTCCAAAGAATTTTGATTTTTCTCAAAGGTGCACATATTGCTCTAACGCCCCGGGGCATGACATAGAAAAGTGTTGGCATCTGAAAGGAGCAGTCCAGAAGCTTATTGATGCAAGTGACATTACCGTGCAAAATCCAAATGCAACAGATACTAGCCAAAGTCCATTGCCTGTTCATAATGAGACGCATATGGTGGACATGATTTGTGTGGAAAAGGAATATGAGAACTCTTCTGAGATCCTCGGAGGGCCACTTGTCGTGAAGCTTTCAGCGCTATCACTTTTGGTTCCGGAATTTGATCCTAAGAACAAGTTTGCAAAAGGGACTCAAAAGCAATTTGCTAAGGTCAGTGTGATGGAGAGTTGTGAAGGTCCTAGTAATGTTGATGCGGAACTCAGTGGCTAAGATGCCGTGCTTGGTAACTGGAAAGACGCTCCATCTCTTGGCTAGCCAGGGAGGAGTCTTTGTAGTTTATTTTGTTGTCATTTCTGTTATCCGGGTTATTTTCAGGGTTGTAATCCGGATATTGTCTTCGGACTCAAACTCTTCTATCCTTTTATTTTGCGTGGTTTGTTTAGTTGTAGTAGCTCGTTTAGTGTTGTCTAGTTTTGTTCCAGGGTTGTAACCCCAACTTATTTTATTTGTTTTGTTGTTCAAATCCTTTCAACATTTGTCTAATGCAATTTCCTATTTTCTGTTATTTCTAGTTAGTGTTTGTTTAGTTCTCTTTTCCTTTTATAGTTTTTTTCCTGATGACTCTAGTGACATGACATGCACACATAATTCTAGGCCTGGTCTTAAAAGCTAGCCTAATCATGAAGCAATGAAACAATTTTGAAGATGATAGGGACATTTGAGGGAAATTAGTAAAGAGATTTTGAGATCGCTTAAAGCCCGAATTGTGTGAAACTGGGGCAGATAGTTTGGGAAGTTAATAGGGCGACAAGAATTTGTTACAAGAGAGTGCATCCCAACAATTTGAAGTAAGTAGTTTTGAGTTCAAGTACACCTCAATTTACAAGATAAAGTCAAGGGAGTTTGCTCCAAACAGTCGGAGGGTATCCATCGTGAAGAAGAAATCACCCAATGAGAGTTCTAGGCTTGACAATGCACTAAAAAAGTGGAAAGCATATAAGTGATATCAATGTTGAAGCTGTAAAAAAAATATTGTATGTGCTCTTCCTTTTTTATTTCAAGTTGCATGTGTTGTACTTGGTATTTTCAGGGATTGAGAGGCCCTCTTTCAGCTACCCAAACACTTATAACATTCGATACCTTTTTGAGCATGTACTGATTTCTTTGACCTCCCCTCTTTTTGAAGCAAGTTAGAGTTATACGAAAAAAAAGTTCATGTCCTCATAGGTTTATTTTAGAAAGTTCATTCCAAAAGAAAATTCAAAAAATAAGAAAAAAAATAGAGATAAAGAAAAAAATAGAAAAAAGAGAAAAAGGGGAAAAGAAAAAAAGAGAGAAAAAAAGAAGAAAAAAGAAAGAATGAAAAAGAAAAAGGAAAATAGTAACAAAAAGTGTTCTTGTGAACTACGTTTGACGTGATTCTTGTCACCATAAGATATGTAGGCAGCCTTACGGTTCGGTCATACCAAATAAAATATTTCATAATCCCATGAAGTGGAAAGTGGGCAGTCTTTCTTAGTAACTCCATCAAAAGAAAAAGAAAAAAAAAGAGAATCAAATTCCCATGTTTTAGAAATCGGGATAAAGTTTTGAAATGGATTCCAAAAGTAGTAAATAAATTAACCCTGTTATCTTAGTTGTTTTGAGCCTTTGTGATATCCTTCCTTTCTAACCCTGTCCAAAAGCCACATTACAATCCAAAAAGACCTCCCCGATAATCTTTGAGAGTGTTGAGTTAGCCATGCCAGGAGCGTATGATGTTTTTACAATGGTCAATGCCTTGTCATCTACAGAATCAGAGGAAAGAAGAAGAAAAGAATAAATGAGAGTCTTATCGGTGAAAACCTTCACAGGCACCATAAGGCGACGGTAAGTTGAGAGAAAGAACAAAATGAGAGAGGCTTAATGGTGAAAACCCTTCGGGCACTACAAGTCGAATAAGGATCGTGAATCAAATTGGATAGTTAGAGCATTGAAGCCCAATTTCACGGTTTAGGGGTATAACAAGAGTTGAACATCAGACTTGCTTGACAGATTGGGCTACAGGTGCATGTCATGGTCATTAGAGTTGGTATCTACATCTGATAAGTTTCTACCTTGTAGTTTTCCTGTTAGGAATCATCTCTTTCCATTGTCCTTTACTCTGTTCCTTTTGTCTTGTTTACTTTCTCTTCCTGAGTCTGTTTGGTTAGAGCAAGTGAGAAACGACTTTAAAATTTGCCACCAGCTTTCCAATTGCATAAAACAGGATCTAGCTAACCCATCAAAGTGGCATAAGTCAGGAAAGAACAGCATGCACACTAAGTTGGCAACAATCAGTGTGCTTTGGGATTCATGTGAAATACAAAAGATTGATATATGTCAATTCATGAACAATGCAACAGATCGAGGATGTTGGGTGAACAGATCAAAGTTATTTTCTGTGATAAGGTTGACAAAGAAATGGTTAACCAGTGACAAGCAAAGTCTTCCAAGTGGAAATCAAAGTTATCAAGGCAAGTGAAGGAGCAATACACCTCAAGGCCAAGGACAGTAGTTTAAGTCAGGAAAGAACAACATGTGCACTGAGTGGGTGGCAATTGACATGCTTTGGGATTCATGTGAAACACAAAGGTTCAGTATATGTCAATACATGAGCCTAATGCAACAGATGAATGGTATTAGGTTTCAACGGATCAGAGGTATTCTTCATGATAAGGGTGATAGAGAAAATGGTCAGTCAATAAATAGGTAAGGTCTTTCAAGTTGAAATCGAAGTTATCATGGGAAGTGTAGGAGCAATCAACCTCAAAGTCAAGGCCGCAAACCAACCACCGTCTTTATAAACTCAAAGTTTAATTTGTTTGACACGGGGACAAAAATTGTGTCCAAATCAAAGCTGGGAAGTTTGAATGTTTTCAAGTGTCGTGCCCAAATTTTGTCAGCACAAAGATGGTTTGAGAAGGTGAAAGAAAATTTTGTTTAATATGCAGGAACCCTCCATGAGGAAAAGAATGGTTCAGAGGCAAGGAATTTTGTTCGTTCTACGGAGATCCTCCAGGAAGAAAGCATGGCTCAGATAAGTTCATTCTCGGCTTTTTAGGACCCTCCTAGATAATGGAATTTAATTTAAAATTTTCAGGACCCTCCTGGATAATGGAATTTAATTTAAAGTTCTCACGACCCTCCTGGATAATGGGACCTAGTTAAATTTCAAGACCTTCATAGATAACAAGATTTAGCGTAAGTTCTACTTTGGGAACGTACAATCTAGCATTTAAAGTTTTTCGCTTTTGAGATGAGACTTGGTTTGAAATTTTCAGGATAAGGGAATATAGCTTAGAATTTATTTTGATAACAAGAATCAGGTAACACTCACAGATGTTCCCACTATCAAACTAGGACAGAAAAATTTCTTTTGTTTTGTTGTAATCAGGCGCCTATCTGAAAAACCAGGGAAGACAACACGAGTTTCAAGAAAAGAAGACAGTTAAAACTCAAGCAATCAGGCACCCACCTGGAGAGACAAGGGAGGACAGAACAAAAGGAAAGCAGTTCACGTGTTGGAAATCAAGAGCCCACCTGGAGAACAAAGGAAAAACAATGCAAGTGTTGGTAATCAGGAGCCCACCTGAAGAACAAAGGGAAAGTAGTTCAAGTATTGGAAATCAGGAGCCCACCTGGAGAATAAAGGGAAAGCAGTTCAGGTGTTGGAAATCAGGAGCCCACCTGGAGAACAAAGGGGAAGCAGTGCAAGTATTGGTAATCAGGAGCCCACTTGGAGAACAAAGGGAAAGTAGTTCAAGTATTGGAAATCAGGAGCCCACCTGGAGAACAAAGGGAAAACAGTTCAAGTATTGGAAATTAGGAGTCCACCTGGAGAACAAAGGGAAAGCAGTCCGAGTGTTGGAAATCAGGAGCCCACCTAGAGAACAAAGGGAAAGCAGTTCGAGTATTGGAAATCAGGAACCCACCTAGAGAACAAAAGGAAAGTAGTACAAGTGTTGGAAATCAGGATCCCACCTGGAGAACAAAGGGAAAGCAGTTCAAGTGGTAGAAATCAAGAGCCCGCCTGGAGAACAAAGGGAAAACAGTTCAAGTGTTGGAAATCAGAAGCTGGCCTGGAGAACAAAGGGAAAGAAGTGCAACTGTTGGTAATCAGGAGCCCACCTGGAGAACAAAGGGAAAGCAGTTCAAGTGTTGGAAATCAGGAGCCCACCTGGAGAACAAAGGGAAAGCAGTTCAAGTGTTGGAAATCAGGAGACCACCTGGAGAACAAAGGGAAAGCAGTTCAAGTGTTGGAAATCAGGAGACTACCTGGAGAACAAAGGGAAAGCAGTTCAAGTGTTGCAAATCAGGAGCCCACCTAGAGAACAAAGGGAAAAGCAATTCAACTGCTGGTAATCAGGAGCCCACCTGGAGAACAAAGGAAAAGCAGTTCAAGTGTTGGAAATCAGGAGCCCACTTAAAAAACAAAGAGAAAGCAGTTCAAGTGCTGGAAATCAGGAGCCCACCTGGAGAACAAAGGGGAAGAAGTTCAAGTGCTGGTAATCAGGAGCCCACCTGGAGAACAAAGGGGAAGAAGTTCAAGTGTTGGAAATCAGGAGCCCACCTGTAGAACAAAGGGAAAGCAGTTTAAGTGTTGGAAATCAGGAGCCCACCTAGAGAACAAAGACGAAGCAGTTTAAGTGTTGGAAATCAGGAGCCCACCTAGAGAACAAAGGAAAAACAATTCAAGTGTTGGAAATCAGGATCCCACTTGGAGAACAAAAGCAAAGCAGTTCAAGTTTCGAGGAGAAACAATTCAAGTGATGGAAATCAGGAGCCCACCTGGAGAACAAAGGGAAAGCAGCAATGTTCAAAGGAAGACGGTTCAAGTTCAGCAATTAGGAGCCCACCTGGAGAACAAAGGGAAAACGAGTCAAGTTTCGAGGGAAAAACAGTACAAGGGTTGGTAATCAGGTGCCCACCTAGAGAACAAAAGGAAAGCAACAATGTTCAAAGGAAGACGGTTCAAGTTCAGCAATCAGGCACCCACCTGGAAAATAAAAGGAAAACAATTCCAGTTTCAGAGGGAAGGAATACAATTCAAATAATGGTAATCAGGCGCCCACCTGGAGAACAAGGAGAAGGCAGTCCAAGTTCGAAGGAAGACAGTTCGAGTTTTGGTAATCAGGTGCCCACATGGAGAGCTAGGGAATACAGTTAAAGTTTTGGCAATCAGGCGCCCACCTGGAGAGCAAGGGAATACAGTTAAAGTTTTGGCAATCAGGCACCCACCTAGAGAGCAAGAGAATGTAGTTAAAGTTTGGTAATCAAGCATCTACCGGGAGAGCAAGGGAATACAGTTAAAGTTTGGAAATCAGGCGCCCACATGGAAAGCAAGGGAATACAGTTCAAGTTTTGGCAATCAGGCACCCACCTGTAGAATAAGGAAAGAAGTTCAAGTTTCAAAGGAAGACATCATAGGTTTCAAGGGAAAACGGTTTAAGGTAACAAAGGGAACACAATTCAAGTTTTTGTAATCAGGTGCCCTCCTAGAGAACAAGGGAATACAATTCAAATGTTGGCAATCAGGCACCACCTGGAGAATAAGGGAATTCACTTCAGAATGCAATTCAAGTCAGCAACAAAAAAGCTAGCGGCAAGAATGCGAGTCAACAGTCCGAGATGATCAATGGAAGTTAGTCACAATCCAGAATAAAAAAGAGAAAGAAAAGAAGTTGAACTCTAAGTATAAAAGCAGGGAAAAGATGTGGACTGCTCAAAATATGATTGAAGTCACAAACTTTGCTTATCCCAATTTGACCCAAAAAGCTGAAGAAGAATGAACCAGCGGTTACAGCTAACGAGCATCAAGATTCAGATCAGAGTCCGCAGGAAGAACCAGCCAAGACTCCAGATCAAGCTTCAGAAGGTTTATAGATAGGAATCTTGTAACTCGTAGCTGATAGGCTTAGTTAGCTAGTTTTTCATTTTTCATTTTGGTGTAACATGGTGTAATAAGGACGTTCAGTAAGCAGTAGCAGCAGCAGCAACAACAGTGAAATCACAGCTTCATGGTAGTCCTAGCTACCAAAACTTTCCGAACTACACTGACCTGATTCCTTTATAGCCAAGGATATGTAGGCAACCTCGGAAGCAAGGTTCGGTCAGATCTTTCAAAAAATACTTCCAAATGGAGTTTTAAATGGGCAAAAATTGCTCGTAGTTGCTCACTTTAGCTTTGCCCGAAAACTTTTCATGTTTCCGAGCAAGATGGGCAGCTGTGAGCACCCAACTTTTGCCTACATAAAAATAACTCCTAATAATAGACCAAAAATAATTTTAATTAATTTTTAGGAGTTTTTCTTTATTTAGTTGCATTTCATGCATTTTTATTATTTTAAAATCATAAAAAATTGTCACGTTTTAATTTCATGTCATCTTAGGCTCAGTTTGCACGTAGGAATTAATTTTATTAAGCAAAAAATCACAAAAATGGTCATTTTTATATATTTGGATTTTAGCCTTTAAAATTAGCATTTTCCTTAGTTTTAAGTTAATTAGTTATTTTAATGTTTAAGAATAAATAAAGAATTTTAATTTCTACAAAAATAGATTGATTAAGATTTTAATTGATTAAAAAAAGGGAAAAAACAAAGAAAAGAAAAATAGGAAGAGCATATTTTTGGCCTTGTTTCTTTTAATATTGGGTCAATTCCTAAAGGCTCAAATTACTTTTAAACCCCAATTCAATTCCAATACCCATACCCGAATACCTATTATCCTTTACCCTACCTCCTACATATAAAAACACATTAGAGCTAATAGAAAACACACACATCATATCCTAGACCTAAAAAAAGCATATACGCTCCCCTCTCTAAACAAAAAAGAGGACGACGAATCTGACCCCCCCTTATTCTCCGCTCAAATTTCTCTTCACACTCCCTCACTTCTCTGATTTTCCACACCATAACAGAAGCCTCCCCTTCAAATCGCACACAAACAGACCCCCCTTCTGTTCTCCTTCTTCTTCATTTTTCTTAAAAAACAACACACACACTCTATCATATACATCTGAAAAGAAAACAAATAAGCTCAAAAACCTGAGATCGGAAAAAGCTCTAAAAAGAAGAAGGAAAAGCAGTAGAATTCTCAATGGATTTTATTCTAAAATAATTTAAATGTTGTAGTTGTTTCAAAGCTACAGATTCTCTCGTATTTCTGGGCTTTCAAAGTGGATTCAATTGTGATCTATTTCTTGTTTGTTGTTGCTTCTTCAATCTATAGCGGCAGCTGATTCTCTGCCTCTATTTTGTTATTTTTAAGACCTTACCACTGCTGTAAAGGTATTTGCTCTTATCGTCTTCATATTTGACATGCAAATTTCTATGGATAAACATATTTTGTTTTACCTACGAATTAATGATTGTTCCCTGATTTGAGCTCATGTTCCGTTAAATTTTAGTTTGTATAGATTATAAACACTTCTGGATTTTGAGAGTCGAGAGATATATGACTTTGGTTCGCATGTTTTTCTTAATTTCATTGTATTAAATCTGTGAACTATGAAGATAATTAATTCATTATTTGACACATCACTGTTTGGGTACCTATTTAGAGTCATAGATAGTATAAATGGAACAAGAGGAGTAGAAATCTGGAGGGACTATTTGCTGCAAAGTGAATGTCATCATTACTTTACCCTATGGTCCGTTGATCTCGGTAGCTTTCAGTTTGAGTATCATTTGCATTAAGTGCGTAATAGCTTGATTGTTTTCATAAGTTATGCGAGTCTTCGTGTGTGTGTGTGTGCACGAGAGTGAGAAGCTTTGAGAGGTGTGTTTGTCTTAAACGGAAAGAAGAAGAAAATAGATTTGGTGTATAACAGTAGTAGAAAACTAAAATCTATTGGAAATTTGAGAGATGTTGGTAGATTTCAGTTATTTGTTTTCTTTTCTTCTCATGTTATCACCGAAGTATTTGGTTTTCAAGGGTAGAGTTGGACTTCTATGATAGTGGAAGTTTTTACACGTTTTATCAAAAGGGACATAGAATAATAATCTATTAGTAAATGTCCATCTTGATTTTTCAACCTTTTTGACTTCTGATGGATTTTGTTCACACAAATTTGCTTAGCATAACAAAATTGATTGATTCAGAAAGCTACCTCATAATACCATTCCCAAATTAACATGCTCAAAAAATATAGTAATTACATCGTTAAATTCCCTTGAAGATTTCAAATATTGGCTTATTGCTTAATTGGCTGTTAATTAGATGTTTAGTTGTTCATGGTTCCAATATTTATGTATTTCAATAAAAGCTTGTAAGCGATTAATAATTCATCATAGCTACGGGTATAGTTTCCGTGGCAAAACTGTGGTACCTAATTCCAGAATTTGGGTGTGCATTTCATGTAACCCGGTTATAACAATTTTGAATAACAAAACCTTTTTTTGGATTTAAAATAAATCAGTGACTTGGGACACCATAAATATTCCAAGTGGCGACTCTGATAAATAAATAAAATAATCCCATTTCAATTTATGTTACTTTAATTGAAAAAACTCTCTTATATACCCCCTCGGGTGTAAAAAAGGAGGTGTGATAGAAATTATTGACTTCGAAACTCTAAACTTTTGTCTTATATTCTCTCACAGATGGTGAGGACACGTGTAGCCGCAGATGACCAGGCACCCACGCCCCCTACTAGAGCCGGTAGAGGTCCGGGCCAGGGTAGAGGCTGAGGACACCCACGTGGTGCACCCAGAGCACTCGAGCGAGCTAATACAAAGGAGCCAGCAGTAGCTCTAGTACCTAAGAGGACTACTACCACTACACTAGCTCTTCAAGAGACCCTTGCATAGTTTCGGAACATGTTTGGTACTCTAGCTCAGGTAGGGTTGATTCCCATTTCTCCAGCCATATCTCAGGCAAGAGGAGGGGCATAGACTCCCGCCGCCCACACCCCCGAACAGCGGGTTCAGGTTGATCAGATTCCAGGTGTTATACTGGTACCACTTGTAGCCCTCAGCCTGAGGGTAGGGCAACAATTTTAGAGGAGGAGGAGCATAGGCTCGAGAGGTACAAGAAGTATGACTCTCCTACCTTTAGTGTTCTAGCGTTAGAAGATGCTTAGGATTTCTGGAGGTGTGCCACTGTATCCTCCATACTATGGGCATAGCAGAGTTGAGTGGGGTTTCTTTCACAGCATTTCAACTTAGAGGAGCAGCCTATCAGTAGTGGTGTGCCTATGAGTTGGACAGTCCGGCTGAGGCAGCTTCACTTACTTGGACTCAATTCTCGGACATATTTTTGAGAGAGTACATCCCTGAGATCCTCAGGGATGCATGACATGTGGAGTTTGAGCAATTGCACCAGGATGCTATGACTATTTCAGAGTATGCAGTTCGTTTCAGTGACTTGGCTAGACATGCACAGTTCAAGAGAGGGTTTGTCGGTTTATTGAGGTACTCCATTCAAGCATCAGGACCAAAATGGCTTGGGAGTTAGAGATGGATATCTCGTTTTAGCAGGTGGTGAGTATTTCTAGGAGAGTGGAGGGCAGGCTTGCTCGGTATAGGGAAGAGAGAGATACTACGAGGTCTCGAGAGTTTGGCCATTATTCTAGTGCCCGTGCCCCAACAGTAGTTCGTCACGGTAAGGGCTATGTAAGTCGCCTCGTTCATTCTGTTCTTCTTGCCGCCAGTGGTGTTCCAGCCCTTTCTAGGCCTCAGGAGCCTTATTATGCACCTCTAGTATCTAGTGTGCCTCCTGTATAGGGTGCTTTTAGCAGTCAGTCTAGCAGACCTGGCCCGAGTCAGCCACAACAACCACGCCCTCCTAGAGTTTGTTTTGATTGTGGAGACACTCGCCATATGGTGAGTAATTTCCCCAGACTTAGGAGGGGTGCACCTCCACAGACTTCGCAGCCACAGCGTGCTCCACAGGGTCCCCAGGCTATGATTACAACTCTAGTTACCACTCCACCTGCCTTGCCAGCTTGAGGTGGAGGTCGGGGAGTTGGAGGTCGCCTTAGAGGTGGAGGCCAGGCTAGATACTATGCCCTTCCTGCTCGTACAGAGGCATTTTCTTCTGATTCTGTCATTACAAGTATTGTTCCTGTCTGTCGTAGAGATGCATCGGTTCTATTTGATCCAGGCTCCACTTATTCCTATGTGTCATCATATTTTGCCCAGCAATTGGGCGTATCTCGGGATTCTTTGAGTTCCCCTATTTATGTGTCTACTCCTGTAGGAGATTCTCTTGTCGTGGACCGTGTGTATCGATTGTGTTTGATTACTCTTAGTGGTTCTAAGACCAGAGATGATTTATTATTTCTCAGCATGGTAGACTTTGATGTTATTTTGGGCATGGACTGGTTGTCGCGCCAAGACCGTGACGCTGGCTATGCTAGGTTTACCGCGATTAGAGTAGAGAGGTACCTTAGATTACACTCCCAGCAGAGCTATTTCATTTCTTAAAGCTCACTGAATGATTAAGAAGAGGTGTGATGCGTATCTAGCTTAAGGGAGAGAAGTTAGTATTGATACCTCTACAGTTGAGTCAGTCCCAGTAGTGTAGGACTTCCCAGATGTGTTTTCAGCTGATCTTTTGAGCATGCCGCCCGACATAGATATCGACTTTGGTATTAATTTGTTGCCGGGCGCTCAGCCCATCTCTATTCCTCCTTATCGTATGGCCCCTCCTGAGTTAACGGAGTTGAAGGAACATTTACAGGAATTACATGATAAGGGTTTCATTCGGCCTAGTGTGTCACCTTGGGGTGCTCCTGTCTTTTTTGTAAATAAAAATTATGGTTCTATACGTATGTGCATTGATTATTGCTAGTTGAACAAGGTCACAGTGAAGAACCAGTATCCTTTCCCTCATAATGATGACCTATTTTATTAGTTACAGGGTGCCCGAGTGTTCTCTAAGATTGATTTGCATTCAGGTTATCATCAGTTGAAGATTGGGGAGTCAGATATCACACAGACTACTTTTAGGACTTGCTATAGTCATTACGAGTTCCTTACGATGTCATTTGGGCTAACCAATGCCCCAACAATATTTATGCATTTGATGCATAGTGTATTTCGTCCCTATCTTGATTCATTCATCATTGTCTTTATTAACGACATTCTGGTGTCCTCTCGGAGTTGGGAGGATCTTGAGCAGCACCCGAGGACTGTGATTGAGACCTTGAGAGAGAAGAAATTATATACAAAGGTCTCATAATGTAAGTTCTGGTTAGATTTCGTGGCATTTTTGGGTCACATGGTGTAGAGTGAAGGGATCAAGGTGGATCCGAAGAAGGTGGAAGCAATGTAGAGTTGGCCCAGACCGTCCTCAGCTACAGTGATCCAGATCTTCCTTGGTTTGGCCGGGGTATTACCATCGATTTATTAAGGGATCCTTGTATATTGCAACACCTATGACTAGGCTGACTCGGAAGGGTTCTCCGTTCAGGTGGACAAAGGAGTGTGAGGAGAGGTTTCAAAAGCTCAAGACAGCTTTGACTACAACCCCAGTATTGGTATTGCCTACAGGTTCGGGGTCTTATATTGTTTATTGTGACGCGTCACGGATTGGTCTTGACGCGGTGTTGATACAGGACCGTAGGATGATTGACTATGCGTCCAAACAGTTGAATGTGCATGAAAAGAACTATCATATCTACAACCTTGAGTTAGGAGCTATTTTTATGCCTTGAAGATTTGGAGGCACTATCTGTACGATGTTCCTTGTGAGATCTACATTGATCACTGGAGTTTGCAGCATCTGTTTAAGCAAAAGGATCTCAACTTGTGTTAGCGGAGGTGGTTATAGCTGCTTAAGGATTATGATATCACTATCCTATACCATCTCGGGAAGGACAATGTGGTGGCCAATGCCTTGAGTCGTAGGACGGGGAATTTGGGGAGCATAGCGTATTTGCCAGCAGTTGAGAGGTCATTGGCACTATATGTTCAGGCCTTAGCCAACTAGTTTGTTAGATTGGATATTTCTAAGCCGAGTCGAGTTTTTTCTTGTATGGTCTCCCCGTCTTCTCTTTATGATCATATCCAAAAGTGTCAGTATGATGACCCTCATCTGCTTGTCCTTAAGGACACGGTTCAACACGGTGATGCTAAGGAGGTCACTATTGGGGATGATGTGCCCAATATAGATTAATTACGTGAGTTGATTCTTCAGGAGGCTCACAGCTAAAGGTACTCCATTCATCCGGCTGCCATGAAGATGTATCAGGACTTGAGGCAGCATTATTGGTGGCGTAGAAGGAAGAAGGACATAGTGGAATATGTGGCCCGATGTGTAAATTGCTAGCAGGTGAAGTATGAGCATCAACGGCTGGGTGGATTGCATCAGAACTTAGACATTCCGGAGTGGAAATAGGAGCAAATCACTATGGATTTCGTTGTTGGACTCCCACAGACTTAGCGGATGTTTGATGCAGTTTGGGTGATTGTGGATAGGCTGACCAAAACAGCTCATTTCTTTCATGTGATGACTACCTATTCTTCCGAGCAGCTGGCTCGAGTTTATATCCGCGAGATTGTCAGGCTTCATGGCATACCGGTATCTATCATCTCAAACTAGGGTACACAGTTTAAATCACGGTTTTAGAGGGCCGTACAACGTGAGTTAGGTGCTTTCTTTATATTTTTTATTATATATATTCCAGTAGGGCCCTGACCTGACCTTGTCACTATTCGACCGAGGTTAGGCTTGCCACTTACTGGGTACCATTTTGGTGTACTCATGCCCTTTCTTGTACATGTTTTACGTATGAAGACCCAGGTACCTCGTACCAACCTTGTTTTTATTGAACCGAGACAGCTTTGGAGACTTCAAGGTATATTTATCGCATCCGCAGACCTCGGAGTCCCTTTCTACTCTTTCTTATGTCGAACACTTTTTGTATTTTTCTTTAGTTAGATTCTGGAGTATAGAGACACTATTTTTCTTCATGTAGTTTGTGACTTATGATGTTCTGGGTTTTGGGAAAACTGTGTACGTCCAGTGTTTGGTTATTGTACATGCCGAGCGGCATTATTATTGGTTATTCAGTATATAATGCAGTTAGTTATTTAGGTTGTTTCCATTATTGATATTTTCATAATCTGTTATGCTTACCTAGTCATAGATACTAGGTGCCATCATGACATATCTCGAAGGGATGTTTGGGTCGTGACAATTCCCCCTCACTCCTCCGAGCTCGTGACATTCTTATAAACATCGAGTCGTAACATTGATCTTTAACTTCTAATTTCCATGCCAATGATTGCACCTATCATGCTGCTACATCAGAGTACAAGAATTTCATCATAACCCTGAACCACCAGCAGAATAAACACTTCATTGACTAGAAACCCTTTCGATCCACTTGTTACAGAATAACAATTGCAAAACACAACCGAATCCCCATAATCGCAGAAAATACCAACCTCAAGTCATGGTCTAAACCGCCATAACCCTTCCAGGATCCATTAACACATAACAATTCCATCAAAATCAAACACCTCCAAATCAGTCAAATTACGATGGTTGTCAAGTCAGCACGTACAACCACGAATCACCTATATTACCTTAACACACCGAAGGAACTGATCATTTCCACAGGCACGCTGATTCATACCATTACCAACTGACTATACTTCTTCCACTTTACTCTAGACTTGCCTTTGAAATAATAGTTATATTCAAATACATAACAAACCTCAAACAACACTCATCTCGAGTGACCCTGAATGAGATCGCATCGGCTCAACACCAATCAACCATCTCATACCCTTCTCATGCACTGAATAGTATCTCCAACTGATACACCCGTTATGATAGATCTTCTATGAATCTGAAACTATTTTGCTTCCATATCTCTTAAATTGCACCGCAGACCCTGGTGCTAACATAGAAACACTACATGTCCTTTTCATAATCAGCTACAAAAACTCAATCCTTAACTACACAACGGACCCAGAATCTTTAGACACCGCACTTTAACTCTTGAACCCACTAGAACCACTATAGAGAGTCACCCACTCTGACCTGGTCCTGAATATATAACTAAAGACTATCGCTCTTCTAGCACATGAACACTTCCAAGAAAGCAGATGAATTCTTTTCCTTGCACATCATATCCACAAGAAGCATAAATTTTGAGTCATCCCAATAGCAACACATGAATTGATAAGGTGAAATGTATCACATATACATAAAATTCCTCACCGAAAACACCCTTGATGTTTTCTTTTCATGGTCATAACTAATCCACCAATGCACCGATAACTAGAAAATACACAGGCACATAACCACATGACCTAATCGTAGATGGTGGGCTCCCCCATGTAGCTTTAATTTACAATCACATAAAACTAGAACCCACAATGACTCCTCCTTCTCAATTACCATGATCTCTCATAGTTAACCCGCCAAATTTCTCGTAATCTCTTGTTAAACTTTTCATATAACATTCTGAATTATCAGCCATAATCACACATTCGACCTCCTAATAGTTGTAAAGACATAAGGGTAGTCGGAATGGAATATCGTATGTAGTGTTGAATCCAATCTGAAGCTCTTTCGAACACATCTTCTTCAAGCGACTCAAGCTCACATCGCAGTACATGCCTCCTGCTGGGGAGAAAATATAACTCTTCTTAGGAACTTCATCAAACATCACGCAACTACTAGCATGCTCACAAGAGATGGCCCACCTAGTGTAATTCCATATCGAAATCTTCCAACGAAATAGCCCTAGTTACAACTACCATGAAATCAGTAACCCTATTGAGCCCATGCTCGTGTACCAGTTGTAAGAGTCCATTCATTCCCCATTAGCCTCAACTGAAGGTCCACCTATACGTTCCAAAACTCGAAGTCATGTTGTATCCCAAAATGCTACTCAAGCTTTGACACCCCTCTTCATTCTAAGAAAACACATTTATATCATATTCATACTTCCTCAGTACAGTAGCCACCATCCCAAATGAAGTTCATAGACTTAGTCATTGTCTACCATGGTCCCCAAATCGCTCTAAACTTTCTTAAAGCATGTGGCTATCCTACCACATAATCCATATGCTACTCTGCCACTCCCACTTCAGATAAACCATCTCCTTAAGCAACTACTTGGCCTCTTCTATTCATACTTGACCTTCTAGCAATTCAACCACCGCGAGACACCTCCCACCATGTCCTTCTTCCTCCTTCGCTGCCAAAATGCTGTCTTAGATCATAATCCATCTTTGTAGAACCCGAACAGATAAATTTACACCAACTCTTAGCCTCCGTAAAGATCATCTCTCTCGATTCATTAACATTAGAAACAACGATTCGACCCTGAAGCCGCCATACACTACCATCTCTGATAACCGCCGCTTAGGCGCATTTCCACAACATCCTACCCCGAAGACAAATCAAAGGACACCATAGCACTGATGAGCCTTAATGCATTCCAACAAGGGCGATGACACTACATCATAAATGATAATGCCATTAAGTTAAAAAATATCATGCCTCGCTACTCCGTCAAAAAAGGCCAGATCTTCCATAGTCCCATTGCCTTTCCTCCTCTAGAATTATATGCTGACCCTCTAAACCATGAACTAAGAAATCCTCCTGTTGAGCCATTTACTTCCATGACACATAATAAGCACCATATCACTGCGCGGTAACAATGTATGAACATCATAATACATTGTGCATTGCCTCGAAACCATAGGAAACACTAACATTATGCTGGAATGACAGAACACCCTTCCACAAGGCGACGATAATAGCTCGCCAAAATTGCAGGGAGAAATATCTTGCACCATATCTATAGTACCACAACAACTCTTCGATTCCCAATTGATAACAATTGCTCAACACCATATAGGAATGAGTAGGAAGGAAATGAAGCCATAAGATCCAATGGAATCAAATAACAGAACGAGGAATCAAAAAGGGAAGTGCTCATATTAGCCCTGTAGCCTCTCGAAGATAGGTATAAATGTCTCCGTACCGATCCACAAGACTCTACTAGACATGCTCATGACTCGTGAGACCTAATGAACCTAGAGCTCTAATACTAAGTCGTCATGACCCAAAACCCACTATTGGCCATGATGGCACCCAAATTCACTATTAGGCAAGCCAATGGTGAACCATCTAAATAATTATTCGTTCATTACTTTGAAACCATAAATTATTATTAATAAGGAAACTAATGCATTTGAAATGATAAGTGCATACAATATTAATAAGACATAATTTAAAAGGTGTCATTATTAAAGCAAAACCATTAGCATCAACAAGAACATCCCAAAACCCGGTGTCACAAGTACATGAGCGTCTACTTAAAGAATGCCATAATAATACAACATCTGTCAGGAATATAAATTAAATAGATAAGATGGAGACTTTGTGGGCTGTGGTGCATAACATGGACATCAGCTCACCATAAGGTCCCCTTAGCAGTTATGCCTACGCACCAAGATGACCGCCAAATGAACCTGTCAGATCCTGCACATAAGTGCAGAATCATAGCATGAGTACGTAAATCAACGTGTACCTAGTAAGTATCTAGCCTAACTCTGGAGAAGTAGTGACTAGGGGTTGACATCGACACTTACTAGGGGTCTAATAAATTAATATTATGAATCAAAAACAAGTAAGAAGCATAACAATAATAATGAGGTTAAAGCGGTAACTATTAATATCCTCAAACATTTCTTTTGGCGATATAAATCTCTCAATGTCATATATTATCTCAACATATCAGAATTTCCAAGTGTAATCTCAAACGGATAAGTAATACCATATGAATGACAGGTCTAAACAAAAGGGCGGGGGGATCTCATGAATATCCGGACTGCTAGTGGTATCATGCACGAATTCTGCCGATGTTGTACGACCCAATCTAGAATGGTGTGTACACTACCAATGGTCGACCGACGTAAACTAGAGATGCATCTCAATATACTACCGAGGCGTTCGGCCCGATCCACATGAAACAAAGAAACTTATCGAATTATGAGTCACGTGTTTACAAATAGGTACATGAGCATAAAGCAAACATGACTTTTACTGTTTATAAAATATCTTGCCAAGCAACTCGAGGTGATAAAGCTCGGCCTAATATATTCCCAAATTAATTTCTATTATAAATTCACTTAATTAATCTAGAAAATTGAGTTCAAATAATTCAAATATTACATGATAAAGTCCTAGGTCTACCCGGACATAAACATGCTTTTAGCTATGTAAGGAATCTAGTCACCTCGGGCGTACGTAGAACCCACATCTAGTAGCACATAATAATTTTAACACTTACGGGGTAGTTTCCCCCATACAAAGTTAGACAGGAGACTTACCTTGCTCCGAAGTTCCATAATCGGCTCCAACGCCCCTCTAGCACCTCAAACACAAGCCCATCGATCAGAAACTAGTAAAACAATGTGCAAATCAATCAAAATATACTCCAATGCTTATAATTTAATAATTTATAATAATTTTGAACTTCGCTCAAAAAGCCAACAAGGTCAACCCTCGGGTCCATGTGCCCGAATTCCAAAATGTTTCGAAAATTACCATTACCTATAACACCACGAACTCAAATATATAGCATATCCCTAATTCCATGTCCAATTTCGTGGTCAAAATGCAAAAATATCAAATTCTAGGTTTTCTTCAAAAATCCCACAATTTCTACAAACTTTCATGTTTAAATATATACATAATCCATGTATTTATCTTACAATAAGTGGGAATACTTACCTCATGAAAGATGATGAAAATCCCCCTTCCAAGAGCTAAAAAAATCACCAAACCAAGTTAAAATGAGAGGAAAGTGAGCTAAATTCCGTAGTTAAAACATTTTGCCCGGACCCTTCCCTTTCGTGATCGTGAAGGCCAACAACTAGCTGTCCATAATCCTCAATCACGATCGTGAACTTCCACACGCGATCGTGAAGCTTTACCTCCTAGAACTACGTATTCGCAAACTAAATGTTGTGTTCGCGCAAGGCAAAAATCCAAGCCCATCATACCTTCCTCGCGATCGTGATTTCCAAGTCCTGATCATGTAGCACAAACCCGCAACCCCCAAATTCCTTCTTCACGATCACGTCTGTTACCTAGCAATCACGATGCACAACACCAGCACAAGCAACCACAATAGCGAAGGCATCCAAGCTTAGTCCGAAACCACTCGGAACACCCCGTTCAATCACACCAACAAGTCCCAATACCTTATTAGTGCCTATGCACCTTAAGTGTTTTTGGACGAGGAGGTCAAAAGGCACATTTAGGAGGACGTAGACGGGTTGATGTGGGGAATTTTACACACTAAGAAGCTTATCATAGGAAGAGATTTTAGTGGTCATATTGGGGCATCGTCTAGGGGTTATGATGGTGTTCATGGAAGCTTCGGTCTTGGAGACAGGAATGGAGGAGGAACTTCGCTACTAAAGCCTTTATTTTGGTGGTTGTTAACTCATGTTTTCCAAAGAATGAAGAGCACTTGGTCACATTTCATAGTACAATAGCTAAGACCCTAATTAATTATTTATTTCTCAGAAGGTGCAATTGATGTTTATGCACGAAATATAACATCATCCCAAGTGTGAATCTCACGACCCAACACAATCTATTAGTTATGGACCTGGCGATCATGCGGACACGCAAAAAGAGGGTTGTGTCTGATCTACCTAGGATCAGGTGGGGTGCATTAACTAAGGACAAAGCTCGGGTATTGGGTGAGATTTTTCTATCTATAAGGTCATGGAGGAGTAGAGGGGACTCGAGTTGCATGTGGACCAAGACAACTGACTGTATTAGAGAAGTCGTGAGGGATGTGCTAGGGGTCTCAAAGGGTTTCTTTGATAGTCGCAAAGGGGACTGATTTTAGAATAAGGAGATCCAATGTAAAGTGAAGCCAAGAAAGTGGCATAAAAAGCTAATAGAGAGCATGGACGAGGTGGAGAAGAAGGCCAACTGGGAGTGGTATAAGAAGGCAAAGAAGGAATCAAAGTTAGAGGTCACTGTGACTAGAACTGCGACATTTGGATGTTTGTATGAAGAGCTCTGGGACAGAGTAGTGGTATGAAGCTGGACAGGCTGACCAAAATAAGAGAAAATGATGTCTGTGATATGTATCAAGTGATGTGCATAAAAGACGATGAGGGTAGAGTGCTGATGGATGAGGATCAAATTAGGTGGAGGTGGTAGTCTTACTTCCATAAACTCTTGAATGATAGCGAGAGGGAGGGGAGGATAGGGATATTGTGTTGGGTTATCTGGAGCATGCCGGGAGTCATCATAATTTTGGGTACTATAGGCGATAAGTGTGGGGGAGGTCGAGGGGGCAGTGTGCAGGATGAGGAGGGTGGAGCGACCGGGCCAGATTTGATCCCGATAGAATTCTGGAAGAGTGTGGGTAAGGCATGCCTGGAATGCTCTCTAGGTTGTTCAATGTCATTTTTAGAACATAGTGGATGCCTGAAGAATGAAGGTATAGTACGATGATTCCATTAAACAAGAACGAGGGTGATATCTAGAATTGCAATAACTATAGTGGTATCAAGCTGCTAAGTCATACAATGAAAGTTTGGGAGAGGGTGGTGGAAGGGAGGGTGAGGAGGAGTGTGTCTATTTTCGAGAACCAATTTGATTTCATACTGGGGCGTTTGACTATGGAAGCCATTTATCTGGTGAGGTGATTGGTAGAGAAGTATTGGACAATGTTGAAGGATGTGCATATGGTGCTCATTGACAGAGAGAAAACATATGACAAAGTCCTGAGAGAGGTTCTGTGGAGGTATTTAGAGGCTAAAAGTGTGCTTGTAGCCTACCGTAGAGTGATAAAGGACATGTATGATGAAGCTAAGACACTGCTTAGGACAGCGGGAAGAGACTCAGGACACTTCCTAGTTGTGATGAGGTTGTATCAGGGATAAGCCCTTAGCCCATTTTTGTTATCCTTGGGGATGGACGCATTGATGCGATATATTCAAAGGGAGGTGTTGTGATGTATGTTGTTTACGGATGTGTAATGAACTGACTAGTTGTTTTGAGCATTTGTATCCAGTTCAGTTGTTTGAGGTCATTAGTAGCTTCAGATGGTGTGTGTATCGTTCGTTTTGATTTTCGAATGATTCGAAATTGATTTGAAAGAATGATTCTCCATTCAGAAGCTTTAAGTTAGAAGAGTTAACCAAGTTTGACTTCTGAGTATTTAACTTTGGATCAGAGATTTTATGGTTTTGTTATGTCCGGGGTGGTGATTTTGAACTTGGGCGCATGCCTAGATTGGCATTGGGATGTTTCTAGAAAATTTTCGCACTATTTGGCGAATGTTGGCCATTTGATATTTTGAAATGTTCGTAAGTTTTACCAGGAGTTGACTTTGATAATATCATATTCAGATTGTTGTTAGCAGAGTTGAAATAGGTTGGTTATGTGATTTGGAACTTGTGTGCAATTTGAGGTTATTCCGAGTTGATTTGATATGGTTCGGCCTTAGCTTTGGAAGTTCAAAGTTCATTAAGTTTGATTTGAGGAGTAATTTATGATTTTGATATTGTTATGTATAATTTGAGGCATCAAGTAGGTCTATGTTATGTTTTGGGACTTTTTGGTATGTTCAAACGGGGTCCCGAACGGCACATGTGAGTTTCGAGGTGTTTCCGAATAATTCTGGACAAATGATTTCATTGCTGGTTTCTACTAATTTTTGGGGCCTCAGTTGCTCTTCGAGATCGTGAATATGTAGCCACGATCACATAGGCTAGGTCTGGAGCTGGGCATTTCGTTCTTCGCGTTCGCTCAGTGACATCGTGTTCGTGTAGTGTTGAGTTGGGAGCTGGAGAATTTCTCTTCCTATTCGTGAGGTGAGGGTCATGTATGCATAGTGTTGACATCGGTGGGCATCGAGTTTGCATGGACTGCATTGCGAACCCTTAAGGCATTTGTGTGGCAATGTATTTTGTTCCTCACGAACACAAGACTTCTTTCGCGTTCACAAAAGGGTATACCTGGAGCAGATCTATAAGTACTCTATTTTGGACCTTTGAGTTATGGAGCTCGGATTTGGGTAATATTTGTAGGGGATTTTCACCACAAAGATTGGGGGAAGTATTTTTTATTATGTTTTGATTATATTACATGATCAGATCATTTATATTGGTATTTGATTGATGATTTCAAAAGAGTAAATGTGGGTTTTTGTCTAAACTTTCCAAAAGTGAATTATCGAGTTTTGAACATCGAATGAGAGTCGGATTTGGGTTAAATTAGTATTGTTGGACACGTAATCGAATGGGTAGTCAGAATTTGCGAGTTTTGTCAGGTATTGAGGTACACCCCAAGGTTGCCTTTGATTATTTGATTAAAGATTCGACCTTTATCATTTGGGTTTGATTTATTATGCTTTATTTGACGTTTTTGAGTTGCTTCTGCCTAGTTTTAAGCCGTTCGGAGGTCGATTCGTGCGGGATGGCATTTTTGGAGTATTGTTTGGTTTGCTTGCTATTTGATTTGGCTTGTTCGAGGTAAGTAACACATTTGAACTTAGATTTGAGGGTACTAAACCCTGGGAACTATGATATGTGAGATGTATTGAAGTGACGCACATGCAAGGTGACGGGCGTGTGGGCGTGCACCAGAGTAATCATGATCTGAGTTGACATTAAGACTATTACCAAACTTGTTTTCTATTGTACCCTGTTATATCTGTGTTTTTCCTACTTGTTTGATTATCTGAGTTGTGATTCATGTTGGAAATCATGTTTAGGCTATATGATTATTTGGTTGAGACCTAATGAGGTTATCTTTGTTGTTTTGAGCTATCTGATTTAACTGTAAGTTAGACACTGAAACATGTATCTTTATTTGCATATCGTATCTTAGTCTATGTTCATCATTCGTTGTTATATCACATGTTGTTGTTGTTTTCCCTATGTGGTACTGCTTGGGCTGAGTGATATGAGATTGTGAGCCCTTGAGACTTGAGAGGTTGATGACTGAGGTGGGCCTTAAAGCCATGATGAGAGTGATATTTGTATCGGATTGCACACTGCAATAGACCTTATTGGCTTTATTATTATTTGGATCATATTAAAATGCCGCAACATGCCTTATTGGATTATTGTTATTTGGATCGGGTTGCACGCTGCAGCATGCCATATTGAATTTTGATTAGCGCTTGGGCAGAATCTGCCCCTCCGAAGCCTGACATATCAGCAGTGTGTGCAGGCATATTGATATATTCAAATGCTTTGGTGAGGGACTTTTGAGCCAGGCACTTGTATAGTGCTGAGTGATTGTGTGTGTATGATAGAGTCGAAGAGGAGTCCTTAATCCAGGCACCCTTGAGCATGCTTAGAGTGAGGGTACTTGTTGATATTCACTGTGATGATATTTACTTGACATGAATATTTGAAATATAGGCATAAAGATGCATTTTCCTTACGCTTGACGGTATATGACATTTGATGACTTGACACGTATATTGACATATAGGCATAGAGATGTACTTTTCTCATGCTACTGGTAAACAAAAAGTCTTATATGATGTTGTGAATTTAGGAATAACACAATTATTTGATAAACTCATGCGTAACTAGTTTTAGTGGTAAGATTTAGACTATGACTGTTATACTTGATAAGCATGTCGACTTTCCTGTAACTGTGAACGAGCTGAGCATAATTTCTTTTAAATTACTCACTTTTGCCATTTCATTATATTATTTCGAATTATTATTGGCTATTGGTGGTTGAATCTGGACTTCTTTCGAGCTTGTTACTACTTTCAGTCTGATGCTAGGTTTGTTAGTTATTAAATACATGCGGTCAATTGTTCTCATACTATACATTTGCACCTTATATGCAGATCTTGGAGTTGATACTACTGCACATGGTGGGAATCGACATTGAATATGTACATGTTGTCTGGACATGGCTACCACTTGTTCTTGGTAGTTTTAGAATTGAGTTTTGTTTTTGTATATTCGAACAGATGTTGTAATTATTTTTCACACCAGCTTGTAAATCTGAAGTCTTAGTAGCTCATTATTTGTACTACCAGTCCTCAATTTTTTTTATAAAAGCTCAGTTATTCTACTTATTTACTCGTATTGTTCTAATTTGAGTTATATTGATTGTTACTTGGCTTACCTAACGGATTGGGTTAGGTGTCATTAGGACGAGTTGGATTTTGGATGAATAGTTGATATTAGAGCTCAATGTTCATAGGTTCTACAAGTCATGAGAAACTATCTAGCAGAGTTTTGCGAATCAGTATGATGACGTCCATACCTTTCTTCGAGAGGATACAAGGCATCTAGCATACACTCCCCATCTCATTGAATTCCTTCCACCTAGTTGCTTGTGATGTTCAGTATTTGGTTTTAGCTATGCACCAACGGCTTGCAATTCCATGGTAGAGGTGCGAGATGTGTTTTCTAGGTTTTGTTGATGGGCCAGTCTGGAGGATTTGAGGCCAGGTTTAGACCGCAACTTGGGATCGGTAGTTCTAGGTTTTTAAGCATGTGCTTTTGGACTTATATGTCTAGTAGTGTCCCTAGGAGTGAGATTTATAGCTTGGTGAGTGGTTGAATGGCTATATATTGAGTATGACGTGACTACATGATGTGCTTAGATAGTTTGGGTGTGACAAGAAGAATTTTGCTATAGATTCTTGATTTTTATCTTGATGCATCACGTGGTTTTAAGTTATGAGTGTATTGAGGGACCTTTCAAATGTACATTTGTGGAATGAAGTATATTCTCATGTCTTGTTGGTGAGTTTAAACTCGGGAGGATTTAGCGATTGCATAGTGGTGGCGACCAGGATGAGGTCATAAAGAGTTGCTAGTTTGAGGCTAAGTAGGTGGATTATCACCTATGAAGTAGTCTACGGATGTGTTATTCTTATGAAGGTTTTGCGGAGAGTTTCTTACTACGAGCGGGTTGTATGTGTTTCAATTTGAGTTTGGATCACTTGACGATTCTGGTTTGACTGTCACGAGAATGAATGTAAGGTTAACAGACGATTTGAAGTACCTTATGATTTGTGGTACATGAGCTTATGAAGGATTTGGTGGAGTTACGATGCTGAATTATGGTAGTTATAGAGTAAGGTTACTATGGGTTATCAGATGTTGTGTTCTACGGCTTTGAGCCAAGTAGGGGAGTCAGCTATCGGCGATCACATTGCAGTGTTACGTGTTGTATATGTTTCGGTCTGAGGAACATTTGAAGATCGATTATGACTTGCGGAGGTTGGTTTTGAGGTGGTTTAAGTAGGGAAATTTCTAGATGCATGAGGTATTACACTTTATAGATAAATGGAAATCATGGAAAGGTTTGGGTTTGTTATTCGTGATGGACATAATGTGCTAAGAAAAGGGAGTCACTTTGTTGCATTAAGGTGGGGGCTACTTCTTTGGGTGTTGGTTTGCTAATGGAGCACAGGTCATTCGGCTCGTTTTGGCGGTGCATTTCAGATTAGATCAGAGTGAATAACTCTTGAGAAGATTCTAAGGAGTTCATGATTCATATGTGGAATTTTAGGATTTTTCCGGACTATGTATATAGGTTGGGGTCAGATATTTATTTGTAGGTGGTGTCGAGGCTTGCAATATCTCTGTAATATTTGCGATTCTACATTTCATTGTCAGAGAGGTTAGAGAAATATTTTCAGATTTACAGAAGGTCTTTTCAGGGAGGGTATCTCAGTTGTAGTACTTTCGGGTGTTTAAGAGGGCATAAAATGGCTTATAGGCTTTAGGGCGACATGTTTTCATGCTAGGATCTCTTGTGGTGAGATTTAGGTTAGCGGTCGTAGTGTACTGGCAAGGAGAAGTGTTAACTCAAAGGCAATTCGGAATGGACTCAAAGAATTAGGACAGTTTGGTAGGGGTTTGGATCAACATGGTAATAGGAATAATCAGTTCATTTGATTATTTTGCTGTGGCAAAGCTTTGTAGGTGTGTCATGGTAATACTCTCGGGCTTTGCAATTTTCGTAACTTGGTTGAGTTAGAGGAATTCAGTTATGATGGCTTGGTTATATGCAAATGGATTTTGAAGAATTCTCGATGATTTCAACTATAGTTTGGGGCAGATGTTTTCGACATGAATAATGAGTATGTTGGATGTTGTGATTTCTCTCTAAGATGCGGGATCAAGAGGAAGGTTTCTAGCTGATAGGGTGTCTATCCTACCTGTGACTCGGAGTTGATAATGAGATTCTTGTGCTTTAATATAATGGTGTTGTAGAGGCGGTACATCGTGTGAAATTGAGATTTGCATGCAAGAGTTTGCGATTCAGTTTTAAAGGGGAAGGTGATGAGATTTAGATAGCATGGACGATTTCAAATGCATGTAAGGATGTTGTCACTATCTGATATCAGAAGGATGTTTTGATTTGTGAATGCTTGACTGGTATTACGATAATCACATGGTTGTTCGACCGTTGATTTGAATTTTACTATTTGCCACGAAAGAGTTTTGGAAGTATTTCTCGTGAGATGATTATGCATGAGAGATGTGTCAGTCATCTAGGTGGTCGAGTCAAGATCGGACATGGAGATTTTTGTGCTCTTGTGATTTGGAAACTGGGAGTCTCAGAGGTGGACTATTCCTTGGTCGCGGATTGTGAAGATATAGCCAAAGTTAGGCAGTTTATAGTATGTGTTATGGAAAGGGTATTGTGGACTTTTGGATAGTTATTTATCTATTTGTGGATGGTCGAAGTTGATTTAGGGTCCCATTGGTAGGCCTAATGAGTACGTGTATTTTACATCGAGTCAAATTTCTTGACTCAACACTGTTATTATTGAGGGGTGTGTCAATCGATTATAGTTGAGCTTGTTCTGATATGTTCTATGTGTTACTCCTCTATGCTACGATGAGTTGTGACAAGTGATTATTTGCACACATGATGTGTTTTTGTTTGGGCCTTGTGGCAAAATTAGAGCGAGATAGTTCTTGGATTGTTGAATGGTTGATTGCTCCTTTGTTATGGTCTTTCCTATTTGTAGCATATTATACTATCCATTTATCTATGGTTATGGGCATGCACTTCATGTGTTTGTTGTTGAATTGCGTATGGCTATTTATTTTGGAGCATTGTTCCTCGAGGTATTTTATCTAGACCGACATTTGGATTGGGGTCGCACACTGCGGCAAATTTATGTTGGGTTATGACCCTTTGTGTTAAACTCGTGTGTCTTGGTTCTACGATGTGTGATGGGTATGTTGGTTGAGTACCATGTACTAGATAAGTTGAAGTTATTAGACCTTGAATGAGTGTTATCGGATTCCATCAAGGTATGTTTGGAAGGATAGCGTCATTAGTCCGCTTCGAATTTGGCAATGGTTCTTATCAGGCGAGAGAGCTCCATGACTTGTTAATCTGATGAGTTGTTATGAGTGTTTGTGTGTTTCTTTCATCGTTGGTAGTGAACGATGGTTTATAACAAGATCTTTGCTGAGATGAGGTTATTGGTACCGAGTTTGTTATGGAGCAGCTATGGTGGTCGAAAGTTATTGCTATGAGTATCCAAGTTATGCTATATATCATGTGATTAAATCTGGGTTATGGTTATGGCTTGATACAACTTGTTCAGAGTTGTACAATGTGGATATGGGAGATTTAGGTCTTGTAATGGACTTTGGATGTTGGAGATTTGATTCCAAGGCTTATGGATTAAGGTTAAAGTAAGAACCTTCTATTATGTTGTGTTTTCAGGATTACATGGCTTGGGGAAACGTGGGATCACCCATGGGTATGTGTATGGTGAGTTGATTCAGTGATTTGATGGCTCTGTTACAACTCTTGGCACCTTCGAGGACGAATGTATGTTTAAGTGGGAAAAAATTTAACGACTCGACTGGTCGTTTTGAGCATTTGCATCAAGTTCGATGGTTTGAGGTCGTGAGTAGCTTCATATGATATAATATGACTTATGTGAATCGTCGGTTTTGGTTATCAGATGATTTGGAATCAATTTGCAAGAATGATTCTCAATTCGAAAGCTTTAGGTTGGAAGAGTTAGCCAAGTTTGACTTTTGAGTATTTGGCCTTGGATAGGAGTTTTAATGGTTCCATTAAGCCCGGATGGCGATTTTGGACTTGGGCGTATGCCCGGATTGGCATTTAGATGTTTCTACAAGGTTTCAACACTATTTGGCGAAAGTTATCAATTGAAGGTTTGGAATATTCGTTAGTTTGATCGGGAGTTGACTTTGATGATATCGGGTTCAGATTCTTGTTCCGGGAGTTTGAATTGGTATGTTATGTCATTTGGAACGTGTGCAAATTTTGAGGTCATTCTGAGTTGATTTGATATGGTTCAACACGAGCTTGGAAAGTTGATAGTTCATTAAGTTTAATTTGAGGTGCGATTCATTGTTTTGATGTTGTGACGTGTAATTTGAGGCCTCGAGTAGGTCTGTGTTATGATTATGTACTTGTTGGTATGTTCGGACGGGGTCTCGAGGGGCACGGGTGAGCTTCGGGGTGGTTCCCGATAATTTCGGAGGATGATTTCGTTGCTGGTTTCTGCTGATTTCTGAGGCCTCAATTGTACTTCGCAATCGCAAAGATGTAGCCATGATCGTGTAGACTAAGTATGGAGCTCGGTATTTTCTTCTTCGCGTTAGTGACTGTATGATTGTGTTTGCATAGGTTGTGGGGGGTTTGAGCACCGCATTCATGCCAGTGACATCGGTTCGCGTAGTGCTTAGCAGGGAGCTAGAGAACTTCTCTTTGCGATCGCGAGGTGAGTGTCACATTCATGTAATGTTGCCTTCTGTGGGCATCGCGATCGCGTGGGCAGTGTCGCGAATGCGTAAGGCATTTTTGTGGAAGTGTATTTTGTTCCTCGCGAACGCGAGGCTTCTTCCGCATTCGCGAAGGTTATACCTGGACCAGACCTATAAGTACTCAATTTCGGACCTTTGAGTTATTGTATCACAATTTGAGTTATGGAGCTCGAATTTGCAATTTTATAGAGGATTTTCACCACATGGATTGAGGTAAGTATTTTTGACTTAGTTTTGATTATGTTACATGATTCTATCTTCGATTTGGCATTTTATTGATGATTTCAAAATAGAAATTAGAGGTTTTTATCTAGACTTTCCTTAATGGAATTATTGAGTTTTAAACATCGATTCGAGGTTAGATTTGAGTTAAATTTCTATGGTTGGAATCGTAATTGTGTGGGTTGTCGGAATTTTTGAGTTTTGCCGGGTTCCGAGGTACGGGCCCAGGGTTGACTTAGAGTATTTGATTAAATATTTGAGCTTTATCATTTTGGTTTGATTCCTTAGGCATTATTTGATGTTTTTGAGTTGCTTTTGGCTAGTTTCAAGTCGTTCGGAGGTCGATTCGCATGGGATGGCATTTCTAGAGTGTTTTTTTGGCTTGCTTGGTATTTTATTTTCCTTATTCGAGGTAAGTAGCATATCTAAACTTGGATTTTAGGTTATTAACCATGGGAACTATGCTATGTGAGATGTATTGTGGTGACGCACATGCTAGGTGACGGGAGTGTGGGAGTGCACCGGAGTATCATGATCGGAGTTGACCTTTAGACTGTTATCGGAATTGTTTTGCTATCGTACCCTGTTAAATTTGTGTTTTCCCTATTTCTTTGATTATCGAATTTGTGATTCATGTTAGAAATCATGTTTAGCTTATGTGATTATTTGGTTGAGACCTATGAGGTTATTAATGTTGTTTTGAGCTCTTTAATTTAACTGTAAGCCATACACTTAGTCATGATTCTTCATTTGCATATGTTGCGCCCCCTTTTTCTCGCGAAATCGGGTTTATGACATTTGGAAGGACAACTCCTTCCTTTTGGGAACTGGGTTTTTGCATCTGAAGAGTCGGCACCTAACGATTAAGGTGAATTAAGACACCAAAAGAGATTCAATTCTAAGTTTGTTTAGGTACCCAGAGATTGGGTAAGGGTTTGAAATTATCCCAAGGAGAAAGTGTTAGGCACCCCTCAGGATCCACTAGTGTGGTTCCCGGCCAGACATTATTGTGAATTTGGGGTGCAATTAACATATAAGCAGATAAGGCTCAAATAAAAGGGGATTTCAATGCACGATAGTTTGAAACTAAACAAAGTTTGAAAGAGCAATTAAAAGAGCTGATTTTAAATAAGGAGTTACAATGCTTGAAAAAGAAGGGGGAAATAAAGAAAGGGGGACCTAGGTTTTTAAAAAATATGGATAATATCAATGCAATACCCGGTAATCACTCCTCAAAAGAGGGGTTACACGTGGCATTAGCGCACCGGTCATCATATCTATATCTACCCTTCCTGCTCCGTTATGGTATTACAGCACAGATTGGTCTCCATTACTATTGTATGCTATTACCCGTCCCATTCCTATCAGCCCCGGAGGCACTAGGACTACTATTCCTAAAGAGAGGGGATATTAGGCTGATTGGTTTCAAAGGATAAAAATCTAAGGCGACATACAAGAACAGATAATATGGCGTATAGAGGGTAAGCTTGTAAACAGATAAAAGGCTCATGTATACCTCCTCAAAACAAAAGCACATAACTAGCATGATTTGCACATACTTTTTAGGTTTCATTTAAAGCACATAAAGATGAAGGAAGTTAATTGTTGAGGAAGATTAGTTTATTACATAACTCAGATAAGAAGTCTGAATCAGGTCTGCCTGCTGGTTGTAACAATTAACAAAGGTGGATTCAATTTACAGTTATTACTCTAAATCTTGCCTAAGTGTTTAAATGGGGTCCTATAGGCATGATATCTACTTAATTCAGAAGGTGGTGAAACAGTGATAACTCAAAATGTACTGCTTGAAATCCTATAAGCATGCTTGTTAAACCTTGTTGAAACTAAAGGAATTATTAAACATAGGTTCAGAATAGACGAATTTAAATTAGACTAGTTCCAAATTCTACAGATGATGGTATCTACTATTACTGACTCTAATGCACATGGGCATGATATCTAACATTGAATGTGAATGGAACAACTCAAATTTATTTCAGAACCCCTATAGGTATGATTTCTATGCGTTACTGATTTCAGCATGCTACTGGGTTATAACCAATTGGGCACTAAAAAACATGATATCTAAATGGTGAGAAATGTGCAGAATTTTAGACAATCCATATAGGCAGGTTATCTAGATGTGATGTTGAACAAGTAAGTCTTATAGACATGGTTTCTAAATGTAATATGAATATGCAGAATTGGAGCAGTCCTATAGGCATGTTTTCTAAATGCGATTTGAACAAGTAGAGAATGCAGTCTTATAGGCATGTTTTCTACCCTTGAGCATGCATAATTTCCATCCCTTGTTTCACTAGCCAACCCCAAATATTTATTACAAATTATTACAAACCATGAATAATAAATTACATCAGAAAAAGTGCAAAGAAAAGTTACAACCAGAGGAAGCCTGATTCTTGACTTCCTCTCTGAGTTATGAGATAAACCAAATCAAAATACCATTGATCCAAAGCCTTTCTCAGCCTTGAGTGTGTCAGAGTTCCCTAAGGTCCTTAATAGGACCCCGGGCAATGCTCACACTCAAGTTTCATAACCAGAATAGGGACAAATGTAGTATGGAAATGCCAGCCCTCATGTGTCCAAGTTCAGAGGGAGCTAATGCGTCCCAAGGCAAGACTCACATGAGGGGGGTAGAACTTAAGTCTAAGAAGAGAGTGAATAGTGCAGAAACTGGGTTCCAAGAACAGAAGGAATAAAGGAGAGGGAAAGGGTGAGGGGAGTCAGCCTATAACACTTCAAAGAACTGATAACTTCACACAAAGGGGAAGGGGATTGGGAATCCATTGCAAGGGGGCCTATATACTTAGGCATGGGTTAATTTTAGGCATGCACAGCAATAAGGAGTGTTGTCATGCTTGTAAATTAACCAGAACACATAACATATAAGGGTAACATGGAGGTTATGATCCTAGAAGATCATGTTTGGATCATGCTCAGCAATATTCAATCCTGTCATACCCCAAACTAACCACAAGTATTAATCACATTGGGGTAGGGATTTGGGATTCATAATACATTAATTCAGAATAGGAGAAAATAAATTACAACATGCTAAATAATGGTACTGAATTAAATACAAGCAATAGGCAGACAAGAATGCAAAATTAGTAAGTAAGCATGTTGTTGTTGGCGCTGAAAAACATAATTATAACATACCAGTCAAAGAAGCAAAGTGCAGTAAAGAAAAGTAGAAGGACTTCGAAATATAGCCTTGGCTTTCAGTCGGCTAAACAGGCAGTAGCACAAGTAGTAGTAAAGCAAGAGAGAGTGTTTGAGTGTAAGTGTGAGTTCAAAACTAAAAGTGTTTGTGTTTTTGAAAGAGAAGAAGTAACAGGTATTTATAGTTTTTTGAAAACGAGTCAGAAAGAGATAATAAGCTACAAACATGGAAAAAATCATGATTTAGAATCAATTATACAAGTGATTGCCCTTAATTAATGGGTCACTTGCTTAACGGGCAGTGACAGGTTCGAAATAAGGAAAGCAATCAATTAAAAAGCAGGTTGAAAGTTGCCATAAAAGAAGTAGTAAAATAACAAGTAAGCAATTCTATTCTAGGTACAGAGATACTCTAATTTTGGAAAGGATTCAGTAAGGCAAAACAGGAAAAATCAATTAACCTTAATAGGCGAGTGAAATCAGAATCTCACAAAGGAAAAGTTTTAACTTAGTCACGATTTTGAAAATTAGTCAAAGAAGGAAACTCAGCATATAAATAGGGTGCATAAACATTATACATGCGAGGCTACGCCTGTTGGCAAGAAGAAATAGCACACAACAGTAGCACAAAGATTCAGTAGATAGCAACATTCGAAGCATGACAGTCTAGTAGCTCAAGTAGTGAAGAAAACATAGAACATCAAAAGCATGCGAAGGTCTCACAGTAGCATGTGAGGAAAACCCCTTTAGAAAAATTAGGGTTTCGAGCATATTTGAGTTTTAGAGAAGATAGAAACCCAGCAATCAGATGAATCACACAAAGGGAGCAAAAGATTTCGAAATAAAGAACTTCAAATTGAGTCATGCACTTAAACGAACAGTCTCATACCCAAAACCCCGGGATTTTCAACAATAGGAGAGTTTTAAAAGAGAATAAGCAAACAAATCCGACAAAACTTAGGCAAACAAACATTCGTTTAGTAAACAGTTAAAAAAAATTGGGGGTTTTAACATGCAAACTCAGGTAGAAGAACGATATAAGCAAACATAGCCAAACATGTCAAAGAATCAGAGAAACATTTTGAAATAACTTAATAGAAA
Organism: Nicotiana tabacum; assembly: GCF_000715075.1. NCBI lineage: Eukaryota > Viridiplantae > Streptophyta > Magnoliopsida > Solanales > Solanaceae > Nicotiana > Nicotiana tabacum. The sequence continues at coordinate 138,144,798 of NC_134087.1, forward strand.
CCCTAATCGGAAAGATAAGGGGTTTTGAAAGTAGAGTTTTAAAAGAAAATTTGAGAAAAACACTTAGAAATTCAGAGCAAACATAGATTTGAAACAGATCTAAAAAGAAATCGAAGGAACCTTAAAGGCTAAGGTTTCAGAAGAACCCAAAGTGGTGAGAAAGGCTTTGAAAACAAACGATCTAAGCAGGAGAGTCAAGAGTCTGACTCGAATAGCCATGGCTGGCCGGAGAAAAAGTCGGAGACGACTGGAGAATAGTCATGAACTGCAATCGAACAATCCTGGACCAAGATCTTTCGAGATCTAGCCTCGAGACCATAATAATCGAGCACGTAGAAGACATGGGAAGTGAATATAGGTCTCCGCTAACTTTGGGAACCATAGATTTGGGGAGGTATTAGGGTTGTAGTTGATGGCAGCGGCTATGGTTTGAGAGAGAGTTGAGAAAGAAGGGGATTTAGAGGCGGCGGAATTTGGAAATGAGGCTAGGGTTAGGGGTTGTTTGAATTAAAAAGGCAAGTATGGTTGTTGGCCGTTGATCTGAATGATCAACGGCCTGGATCATAACGAGCGAGTGGGTGGGTTATGAAGATGGGTTTGGGTCGGATTAAATCGGAATTGGGTCGGGGGTTCAAATGGTTTCAATTGAGTTCAATTGGGGTCAGAATTGGGTTATAATCGAAATGAAATTGCGCTAACATTTAAATAGTCAATTTTCCCTTTTTAATTTTTAAAAAATAATAAATTAATTTCTGAAAATAAATTAAAGGTACCAAAATGATTTATAGCACATAATTAACTATTTAAAATTACAAGTCTTAATTTTTATGAATATAAACGTAATCAATCTTAAAAGAGGCTAATGTTGTAATTATATACAATTTAACTTTAAAAATACTAAATGACTTTGTAAAAATATGCAAAAATTATATTACCTATATTTTAGCATAAATATAAGAATTCAATAAAGGAATCATCAAAATGATAATTTTGGGAATAATTATTGGGTTTTTATGGATAAAATAGGGCAATAAATCGATTTAAAAATCTTTAGAAATTAAGGAAAAATAATGAAACATTTGGACATACTTATATATGTATACATATGCTATTTTGAAAGTATTTTGCATATTAAAATATACAGAAAAAAATTGGGTATCAACATACTTCTCTTTACCTGGGAAGGATGAAAGAGTTAGCGGGTAAAGATATGATGGCCAATTTTGACCGAACGAAACAGTTCGAGGAGGTTTAGGCCACGCCCTGGCTTCCGAGCTACCTACATATCCCTACTCTTACAGGAATCAGGCCATATGTAGTTCCGCATCTGTTGGCGGAGTATGCCGATGGAGACTTTTCAAGAACGGACGCAATATCTAGGGTCGGGTGTGTGATAGGTTTGTGGAAATGTTTAGGTTTGATATGGCTGCGGGAACTGGAGTGGAACCGCTACTGCCGAGTTGGTCGTTGCTTGCCGGTTTACCTGCGAATAAGCAATACAAGCATATATTGTGCATAAATTTTAACATGATGCAATTTCCCATCGGACCGTGAGGATTGTCTTCGGACGGTTAGAATGACGTCCTTAGACCATGATGTCTTGGGCCATGAATCATGTAATAAAGGATTTACGGGCCATGAAATGATGCTCTCGGGCTATGAGGATGATGACTCTGAACCATGATGCCTTTGAATAATAATATGCAAAAGATTAGAAGGGGTCCTTAGGCCATGACATGGCCTTCTCGGGCTATGAAAATGGTGCCTCCGAACAATGACGCCTTTGGATAATTTGGCGATCTTTCAGCCCATGAGATGCAGTAGGTGGAAATCTTTCAGCCATGCAAATGTAGAGGTGGCAATCTTTCAGCCCATGCAAATGAAGAGGTGGCAATATTTCAGCCATGCAAATGTAGAGGTGGCGATCTTTCAGCCAGGCAGAATGAAGAGGTGGCGATCTTTTAGCCATACAAATGTAGAGATGGCGATCTTTCAGCCATGCAAATGTAGAGATGACGATCTTTCAGCCATGAAAATGAGAGGTAGTGATCTTTCAGCCATGCAAATGTAGAGGTGCCAATCTTTCAGCCATGTAGAATGAATAGGTGGCGATCTTTCAGCCATGCAAATGTAGAGGTGGCGATCTTACAGCCATGCAAAATGAAGATAAGGAGGCGATCTTTCAGCCATGCAAATTTAGATGGAGACAATGTTTAGTCTCGGAAGGCAGAATGATAGCCTTATGCAATACAGAAAATGCAGATGGAGATGGCGTTTAGTCTCGGAAGGTAGAATGGTAGCCTTATGCAAGAAATAAAGTAGCAAACAGTAAAAGAGCTTTCTTAGCTGATAGTAGGTTGCGATATTGTGACTATTGAGGACATTGTGCCACACAGAATATCACTGGCATGCGTGGATAGCAAATGTTGGCAAGTGCAATAATTCTGAGAATTATATTCCTGAACAGTGTTTGTCTTGTGAGTGTATAGCATGTCTGATGCTTTCGTAATCTAAGTGCCTGTATCCAAAGAAAAATGGTGAGTTTTGTAAAGGGAGGAGGTTAGTTTGTATCCTTGCTGACTCTGCTTGATTTGCTCGACTTTGATATGGTGATACTGTATGTATCATTGGGGTAGCATTGCTAAACAGGGCAATTTCAGTTTTAAACATGCATGATTTTGTAAAATATGACATAAGTATATAATTAAGAAACAACTTTTAGATGAACCGACGACTGTGACGTGGTTCAAGACATTGAAACCTCTCTTGCTATGGAATTTTAAGGGTTCTCCTCAAAATTCTGCCCCAGTTTAATGGGTTGATGTTTCTGACTGTTGCTTGCGATGATTGGCTGAAATCACTTCGAAATTTTGAGGGTCCTTCTCAAAATTCTACCCCAATTTCCAATTGCAGGGGGAAATGAAAATTTTATTGAATTGTGACCGAACCCATAGGGCTACCTACGTATCCCCTCTTAAATGAGAATCAGGTCAGGCGTAGTTCAATTTACATCATATATGAAAGCATAAAGATTACACATAGTAACGCTTGACTGCATCTGAGTTAATAGGCTTTGGCCAGACTTCTCCGTCCATTTCTGCGAGTATGAGGGCTCCTCCTGTTAGAACCCGGTGAACCATGTATGGTCCCTGCCAGTTGGGAGAGAACTTCCATTTGGCTTCATCTTGATAAGGAAAATTTTTCATTAACACCAGCTACCCTGGTGTGAACTGTCTCGGCTTGACTCTTTTGCTGAAGGCTCTATTCTGATAGAGTTGACCATGGCAAACTGTGTTCATTCTCTTTCCATCTATAAGGGCTAGTTGTTCATAATGACTTTTTATCCATTCTACGTTGTCAAGCTCAGCTTCTTGTATGATCCTTAGCGAAGGAATTTCTACCTCAGCGGAATGTCAACCTCTGTACCGTAAACCAGCATATAGGGGGTTGCCTCAATTGATGTGCGGACTGCAGTGCGATAGCCCAGTAGAGAAAATGATAACTTCTTGCACCACTGTCTGTGATTCTCTATCATTTTCCTCATCCATCCAGATCTGATGATAACCAGCGAAGCAATCTACAAATGACTGTAGCTCATGCTTGGCACAATTGTCAATCAGGATGTGTATATTTGGCAAAGGGAAGTCGTCTTTTGGACTGGCCCGGTTGAGATCCCGGTAGTCGACACAGACTTGGACCTTCCCGTCCTTTTTTGGTACCGACACGATGTTGGCTAACCATGTCGGGTATTATACTACCATGAGAACCTTAGTTTTGACTTGCTTAGTGACTTCTTCCTTGATTTTCAAACTCATATAAGGCTTGAACTTTCTGAGTTTTTGCTTTACCGGCAGACATGTCGGATCGGTTAGCAGTTTATAGGCCATAATAGACGTACTCAAACCAGTCATGTCATCATACGACCAGGCGAATATGTCCTCACATTCCTTTAGAAATTTTGTATATTCCTTCTTTTCTGATGGCGATAAGTGAACGCTGATTTGTGTTTCTTTGACGTTTTCTGTATCTCCCAGGTTAACAATTTCTGTCATGTCCAGGTTGGACTTAGGTCTGTTCTCAAAGTTCTCAACTTCTTTGACAATATCCTCTGGTATGTCATCTTCCTTTAAATCAATGTCTGTTTGTTGCGTTGTCTCATTGCATGTCACAGTCATTGGCTCATCAAGATAAGTAATAGTAATATTGTATAAGTAAAGTAATGAGAGAAATAATAATGAGTGTTAATTCATAAGGAAAGTCAAAATGTTTTGATAAATTGCATAATTGTTTTGAACATTGAATATCTTAATGCGGGAATTAAAAATGCGAGAAGAAAGTCATTTAGTAAATAAAAACAGTGCATAATGCCTGTTTTAGCCTTGCTACCCTGAGGCTCGTCGGGCTCTGGTTGTCTTGATGGTCCAGTTATTGAGGTGTGCCCCTCGGCTTACAGCCTGTATGGAAGGGCCTTCCTCCCCCTTCTCCTCGAGAACAACACAACAGTCCATGTCATTTTCTTCTAAGAACATGTTCTTCACCGCTGCCAGTGCTTCCTCTTCATCTGACCCATAGATAACATCAGCTAGTTGGAAAGTCTGCTCTAAATGTGGTATTGGTTTCTCTAGAGGATAATAAGGACCATGCTATGGTGTCGACCAGTTGTTGAATTCTTCCTAAGTGTATTTGTATCCTAGATCGAAAGTGGTGCCGTGTTTCTTGAGTTTTATGGGCTTAGCGATTCCTTGGAGATTCTTTCCGAGTCCTTTGCCAGGTTCGTACCCACTCCAATTCAGTATACTCTCGATCTTGTTATCTCACCATTTGTCTTTGTCAACATCATTTACCCATTCGATGTGATGGTAAGTCTCTCCACCTAGTTTCCTTATTCCCTTAATTATCGGAATGGTCTAGCGATTGTATATAGGGTTGCTACCGTCGACGTGAATGATCACCTCCTAGTGATTCCATTCAAATTTTACCGCCTGATGTAGTGTTGATGCTACGGCCCCAGCAGCATGAATTCATGGCCGTCCCAACAACAGAATGTAAGATGCTGGCACGTCTATCACTTGGAAATCAAAATCGAACCAAGTTGGACCCATTCGTAAACACAGACTAATTTCCCCAATAGTTGACCTTTGGAAACCATCGAAGGCTTTCACATTTATGACTCCATCCTTTATCTCGTGCAGTCCCTTGCCCGATTTCTTGAGTGTTACCCGCGGACAAATGTTGAGACTGGAACCCCTATCGATCAAGATCCTAGTGATAAAGTACTCCTCGCATTGCACAGTGATATGTAGTGCTTTGTTGTGACCCAACCCTTCAGGTGGCAGCTCATCCTCATGAAAAGTAATTTTATGACATTCTAATGCCTATCCTACCATGTTGGCCATTTCCCCGCCAGTGATGTTTCTTGGAACGTACACTTAACTCAGCACCCTCAATAGAGCGTTCTTATGTTCCTCAGAATTTTGTAGCAAAGCAAGGATGGAAATTTGCGCCGGTGTTCTGTTCAACTGGTCGATGACCGAGTATTCCTTGGCCTGTATATTTCTCCAAAGATCGTCTGGACCTGTCTCAATGATGGGTGACCGGTTTGAGGCCTTCTTGCTTGACTCAGCTAGGTGTTCCGGGGTATAGACCCTACCAGTTCTCGTCATACCCTGTGCGGCAACAGTTTCGTCGAACCTAACCTTGCCTTTCCTCCTTGCCTTGGCTGTATAGTCCCATCATATAGCCTTTGTATGGAATGGTGTCGTGGTCGACATCGCCACTGGGATCGGCATGGGTATCTTTACTCCAAACGGAGTGTGTACCTTGGGCGGTAAAACTACAACTTAGAATGGTGTAGGTGTATTTGCTGGAGACACGAATTCGACCTGAATTGGTGCTGGTGTCTTTGCAGATGGCGTTGTTTCAAACTCAAGTAGCACAGACATATTTACCTCAATGTCCCTAGAGGGCTGCATCTAGACTACAATCGGATTAAGAGTAACTATTGGCTTCTTTGGTTCATCACCCTCTGCGATCAACCCGATTGATCCCTTGGGATCCCAATCATCCTCTATTTCAATCATGTGAACACCTCCACCCTTGTGGTCTGGTAGAGGATTATTGTGGACATTCGGAGCGGGTTCCTTCGCCACAATAATCTTGTTGTCAATCAAAGCCTGGATCTTATCCTTCAAAGAGCGACATTCGTCGATGGTGTGTCCTTTCATGCCAGAATGGTATGCACAGGATTTGTTTGGGTTAACCCACTAAGAGGGGTTCTCAATGGGTTTCAGGAGGGATGGGGGTAACATAACTAGCAGCTTCGAGTCTCTCGTACAACTGGTCAATAGGTTCAACAATGGTTGTGTATTGTTTAGGAGGTCTGCGGTCAAAATTTGGTCGAGGTCTAGGGAAGTTTTGGCGTGCGGGAGGTGATTGGTAGTGGGATGGTTGAGTATTGTAGGCTTGGTAAACATGTGCGGGTTGGGAATATCTGGGTGAAGTAGGCTGATATGTGGGAGGCGGAGGTGATTGATAAGTGGGTGGTAGAGTTTGGTAGGAGGGTGAGGGTGCTTGGTAGTTTGGAGTAGACTGATATGTGAGTAGAGGAGTTGGGTAAATTTGGTATATGACAGTAGATTTGGTTCTCTGTGTAACCACTACGGCACCTACGTCCCTTTTCACACGACCAAACTGTAAGGCCTTATTGGTAGCTTGCAAGGCCTCGAAGTTCGTAACCATACCGTTTTGATGCCTTCTTCGATCCTTTCACCTAGCGTGATAATGTCAGAAAATTTATGGCTCTCAATCAATATTAGTCTTTCATAATACTGCGGGTCCCAAGCCCGAACAAAGAATTTGTTCATCTGTTCCTCCTCTAAAGCAGGTCTGACCTTAGCAGCTTCGCACCTCCAGCGAGTAGCATACTCACGAAATGTTTCTGTGGGCTTCTTCTTTAGATTCTGAATGTAGAACACATCCGACGCATTCTCGGTGTTGAACCTGAACCTGTCCATAAAGTCGGATGCCATGCCTACCCAGCTCGACCATTTTTTTTTATCTTGGCTAATATACCAGGACAAAGAATATCCTTTCAGGCTCTTCATGAAAAGTTTCATGCGGATTCACTAGTCTTTCCCTACTCCTACCAGCTTGTCATAGTACGTTCTCAAACGGACCCTTGGATCGCCTGTACCATCAAATATTTCGAACTTCAGAGGTTTTTACCCCTCGAGCAGTTCGACATCGGGCTGTATGCAAAGATCTTCATAGTTCAACCCCTCAATCCCCTTGCTTCCTTCAACGCCTTGAATCCGTCTAGTCAATTTCTTAAGCTCCTCAACCAGGTTCCTGATGAGCGAATCTTTATAATCAGACTCGAGTGTGTTTGGGTTGGGTGGAATGTGGCATAGTCTCCACATAGATGGGGGTGTTATGGTTGGTGTGGAAGTGGTCACTTGTGGAGTTTTAAGGTTCTGAGATGAGCAGCGGGGTGTTGTTTGAGGTATGGCAGGTGTTGTAGTGGTGGTAAGGAGCAGGATGGTTTTGTTGCTTTGGGATGCTCTGTGAAGGTGTAGGGTTCTGAGCGTTTGGGAAATTGATATCTGGAGTGGTGAGGTAAAATGACAATTTTGCCAGATTCTGGACCTGATCAAGTTCTTCTTGAAATTTCAGTAGTTTTTGTTCAAGTTAGGATGCATTTTCCTTAGGGACCAGAGTACCATGACCATGAGTGACCTCTATCCATTCAGTTGAGTTTTCCTTTCTGGCGTTTTTCAAATCTTCCATCTTCCCTTTGTTCTTGTTTTTGACAGGACTAAGAGGAGGAGTGGGTGGAGGGCCCCTGGATATCGTGGAATAAGATGATGTTGCCAGAGTGTATGAACTAACCTTCGGGGAGGGGAATAATAAAAACAAAGACAAAATTAAGAACAAAAGGTAACCAAGTTAGTGAGGATTATAATAAGGGTTGCAATATTTAAACACATAGTGCAAGAATGTAAATCGTGTCCTAATTTGGGGACCTCTTTGTGCCCAAGGAGGGCCTAGCGACAAATTGATTTGGAGAACTTAGAATGCTAAATGCCTTATTTTATTGATAAAAAGTAGACGAACCCCAAATCGACACTAAATAACAGGAAATAAAAGTCACTAATGGCCATTGGCCTTATTATATTTCATAAAAAGAAAAACTCCTATCTACTTGGTCCCAGAAGGACCTTCCCCAGATTCGGCATCCTTGGTTCCGTCTAACAGCTTTCCCAACTCGCAAAGTCCCAGTAACAGGTAGGCTCTGGCTAGATGTCCGCCCTCGTTCCCTTCAGCATTTTGGCAGTCTTCGACCCTTTTGAGAAACTTTCTTTCCAATTCCACTATGCCTCACTCCAAGTATCCCAGTCGTTTGTTGGCACTGACAACCATGTCCTTCCATTCCTCAATCAATTTCTGGTTGGCTTCTTGTATCTCATAGTGCTCGCTTTCGCACTCCCGGATCCTCTTGCGCAGTTGGTTGTATTTGACCTGTGCCTTGGCCCTTTCATCTATGATCATGTGGCCATTAGTAAACCTTGGCTGTCCCAGACCATCATGATTATCTTCCAACCAGCCTAAATAGTAGGGAGCACAACCAGCGTGGTATCTGTCTGGCTCGATGGTATATCTCCCCATGACGATCTTGCAGTGCCACATATTCTGAGCTTGGCACATATAAGGCCTATCATCATCCTGGAAGTCAGCCCGGAAATGACTCATCTTGTCTACCCTAGGTATAACCTACTTCGTACCAGCTCACCTCATAACCCGGAGAGGGACGTAAGGCTATGTTCCTCTCAGACCGATCAATATTAGAAATGGTGCATCCCTGGATCGGGCGATGAATTCCTCGGTCAGAAACCACTCGAACATCCATTGTACCTGACCCTCGGTTAGATTATCAAATAGCTCTACCCATCCCCTGGTGTCTTCCATCTGAGCGAACATGTTGGGCATATAATTAATTCGCCTCGGATTATGGAAGGCTATATGATCATCCCAGTCCCTTCTTTATGAGGCGAAGTAGCAAATTACAGCCTTCGAAGTGTTTGGCTCCCTGTTGACACTTCTCTAGGGCTCTGTATATTTCCGCAATGATCATGGGCACAATGCTGAATGGTTGCCCGCCAATTCCTTCCATTAAGGTCTTAGTTACCATAGCCAGTCTGGTGTGGATTCTTGCTTTCTTCATTGGAAACACGATCAATCCCAGGAAACAAAACATGAATACAACGACCCTTCGGTGAATATGCCCTAATGACGTGATGGCGAACTCGCCAAGATAGGTACAGTAAGATTTGATGTGACCGTACCTCTCATACAAATAGTCAAAAGGGATATATGACTCTTCAGACATGTCAATTCTTGATTCTTCTTCAGACCCATTATTTTGAGGAAACCCCTGCCTTGCGGTTCTCAGGCATTAACAAGCCCAGAGTTTCCCATGCTATACCGGCCAATCCTCCTATCTCTTCTAGCAAGGGTGTCATTTCAATGTCCCTGAAGCGGAATACAGACCTCTCACAATCCCAGAACAGAGTAGAAGCTTCTATGATCTTGTTGTTGGGTTGGATTCCCAGAAGAGAAGGTAGGTTTCCCAAATATTTTCGGACAAGAGTTATATCACTAGAGTGAAGATCCTCCCACCAGCTTAGCAATTTTGGGTGGATGTTGGTGACCATGCCGAATCTGGGGACTTCGTGCCTCATATTTCTGCAAGAAAAATAAGGTTAGGCCCTTACCCCCACCAGGCTCGGCTATTTAATATCAACAATTGGCATAAAGTATTTAGTTCTCCAAATAAATGCACAGAACGTGGTGACATCCGTTTGGGTTCAGGGAAACCTAGTGGACTTTGGACAAGGCTATCTTAAAGAGTCACTATGCGGACAACATAACTGACTAGTTTTACCTCAAATACACCTTTTTCGGATTTAGGGGTGAAAATATCGGAAGAGCGCAACCACTCATTATAAGCATTGCTATGGGATTTGTTTGGCACGAGTGGAATATGATGTTGAGCATGATTATGCAATAATTAAAAACATGTTATCACGTATTTGCACGTTTAAGAAAGCAGTAAATACAACAGTTTCATAATTTTAAAGCAGTAGTAAAGGAAAGAAAAAAAAGACTAGTCATTTTTGCAATCGAAAAGGGGAATTGAATGCTTAAAGGAATTAAACAAGTAATTGCACATAAATTCACAATAATAGTCTGAAATAGTAAAAGCCTAAAAGTCCCTAACAGAGTCGCTATGTTGCCGCGACCCCATTTTCTCGCGAATTTGGGTTTATGACATTTGGAAGGACAACTTGTTCCTTTTGGGAATTGGGTTTTTGCATTGGAAGAGTCGCCACCTAATGATTAAGGTGCATTAGCACACTTATAGAGATTCAATTCTAAGTTTGTTTAGGTAACCAGAGATTGAGTAAGAGCTTGAAATTATCCCAAGGGGAAGGTGTTAGGCACCCCTCAGGATCCACTAATGTGGTTCCTGGCCAGACAGTTATTGTGAATTTGGGGTGCAATTAACATATAAGCAGATAAGCTCAAATAAGAGGGGATTTTAATGCACGATAGTTTGAAAGTAAACAAAGTTTGAAAGAGCAATTAAAAGAGCTGATTTTAAATAAGGAGTTACAATGCTTAAAAAGAAGAAGGGGGAAATAAATAAAGGGGTTCCTAGGTTTACAAAAAATATTGATCACATCAATGCAATACCCGGTAATCACTCTTCAAAAGAGGGGTTAGCACACCGATCATCATATCCATATCTACCCTTTCCATCCCATTAAGGTATTACAGCATAGATTGATCTCGATTACTATTGCATGCTATTACCCGTCCCATTCCTATCAGTCCTAGAGGAACTTAGGACTATTATTCCTAAAGGGAGGGGATATTAGGATGATTGGTTTCAAAGGATAAAAATCTAAGGCGATATACAAGAATAGATAATATGGCGTATAAAGGGTAAGCTTTTAAACAAACAAAAGGCTCATGTATACCTCCTCAAAACAAAAGCACATAACTAGCATGACTTGCAATTACTTTTTAGGTCTGATTTAAAGCACATAAAGACGAGGGAAGTTAATTGTTAAGGCAGATTAGTTTATTACATAACTCAAATAAGATGTTCGAATTAAGCCGGCCTGCTGGTTGTAACAATTAACAAAGGCAAATTCAATTTTACAATTATTACTCTAAATCTTGCCTAAGTGTTTTGACGGGGTCCTATAGGCATGATAGCTACTTAATTCAGAAGGTGGTGAAACAGTGATAACTCAAAATGTACTGCTTGAAATCCTATAGGCATGCTTGTTAAACCTTGTTGAAACTAAAGGAATTATTAAACATAGGTTCAGAAAAGACGAATTTAAATTAGACTAGTTCCAAATTCTGCATATGATGGTATCTACTATTACTGACTCTAATCCACATGGGCATGATATCTAATATTGAATGTGAATGAAACGACTCAAATTTATTTAAGAACCCCTATAGGCATGATTTCTATGCGTTACTGATTTCAGCTTGCTACAGGGTTATAACCAATTGGGCCCTAAAAAAACATGATATCTAAACGGTGACAAATGTGCAGAATTTTAGACAATCCCTGTAGGTAGGTTATCTAGATGTGATGTTGAACAAGTAAGTCCAATATACATGGTTTCTAAATGTAATGTGAATATGCAGAATCGGAGCAGTCTTATAGGCATGTTTTCTAAATGTAATTTGAACAAGTAGAGAATGCAGTCCTATAAGCATGTTTTCTACCTTGAGCATGCATAATTTTCCAACCCTTTTTTCACTAGCCAGCCCCAAATAATCATTACAAATTATTACAAACCAGGAATAATTAATTACATCAGAAAAAGTACAAAGAAAAATTACAACCAGAGGAAGCCTGATTCTTGACTTTCGCTCTGAGTTATGAGATAAACCAACTCAAAATACCATTGATCTAAAGCCTTTCTCACTTTTGAGTGTGTCAGAGTTCCCTAAGGGCCTCAATAGGACCCCGGGCAGTGCTTACACCCAAGTTTCATAATAAGAATAGGGACAAGTGCAGTGTGAAAATGCCAGCCCTCATGTGTCCAAGTTCAGAGGGAGCTCATGGGTCCCAAGGCAAGGCTCACATGAGGCGGGCAGAACTTAAGTCTAAGAAGAGAGTAAAAAGTGCATAAACTGAGTTCTAAGAACTGAGGGAATAAAAGAGAGGGAAAGGGTGAGGGGGGTCAGCCGTTAACACTTCAAAGAATTGATAACTTCACACAAAGGGGCAGGGTATTGGGAATCCATTGCAAGGGGGCCTATATACTTAGGCATGGGTTAATTTTGGGCATGCACAACAATAAGGAGTGTTGTCATGCTTGTAAATCAACCAGAACACACAATATATAAGGGTAACATGGAGGTTATGATCCTAGGAGGATCAAGTTTGGGTCATGCTCAGCAATATTCAATGATGTCATACCACAAACTAACCACAAGTATTAATCACATTGAGGTAGGGATTTGGGATTCATAATATATTGATTCAGAATAAGAGAAAGGAAATTACAACATGCTAAATAATGGTACTGAATTGAATACAAGCAATAGGCAGACAAGAATGCAAAATATGTAAGTAAGCATGTTGTTGTTGGCACTGAAAAACTTAATTAGAACATACTAGTCAAAGAAGTAAAGTGCAGTAAAGAAAAGTAGTGGGACTTCGAAATATAGCCTTGGCTTTCAGCCGGCTAAACAGGCAGTAACACAAGTAGTAGTAGAGCATGAGGGAGTGTCTGAGTGTAAGTGTGAGTTCAAAACTAAAACTTTTCATGTTTTTGAAAGAGAAGAAGTAACGGGTATTTATAGCTTTTTGAAAACGAGTACGAAAGAGGTAATAAGCTACAAACATGGAAACAATCATGATTTATAATAAATTATTCAAGTGATTGCCCTTAATTAAGGGGTCACTTGCTTAACGGGCTGAAAGCAATAAGGAAAGCAATCAATTAAAAAGCAGGCTGAAAGTTTCCATAAAAGAAGTAGTAAAGTAACAAGTAAGCAATTCGAGTCTAGTTACAGAGATACTCTAATTTTGGAAAGGATTCAGTAAGGAAAAACAGGATAGAAATCAATTAACCTTAATAGGCGAGTGAAATCAGAATCTCACAAAGGAAAAGTTTAAACTTAGTCACGAGTTTGAAAATTAGTCAAAGAAGGAGACTCAGCATATAAATAGGGTGAATAAACATTATACATGCGAGGCTACGCCTGTTGGCAAGAAGAAATAGCACACAACAGTAGCACAAAGATTTAGTAGATAGCAACATTCGAAGCATGACAGTCCAGTAGGTCAAGTAGTGAAGAAAACATAGAACATCAAAAGCATGCGAAGGTCTCACAGTAGCAGGTGAGGAAAACCCCTTTAGAAAAATTAGGGTTTCAAGCATATTTGAGTTTTAGAGAAGATAGAAACACATCAATCAGAAGAATCACACAAAGGGAGCAAACGATTTCGAAATAAAGAACTTCAAATCGAGTAATGCACATAAATGAACAGTCTCAGACCCAAAACCCTGGGATTTTCAACAATAGGAGAGTTTTAAAAGAGAACAAGCAAACAAATCGAACAAAACTCAAGCAAACAAACATTTGTTTAGTAAACAGTTAAAAGAAATTGGGGGTTTTAAAAAGAAAACTCAGGTAGAAGAACGATATAAGCAAACATAGCCAAACATGTCAAAGAATCAGAGAAACATTTTGAAATAACTTAATAGAAACCCTAATCGGAAAAATAAGGGGTTTTGAAAGCAGAGTTTTAAAAGAAAATTTGAGAAAAACACTTAGAAGTTTAGAGCAAACATAGATCTGAAACAGATCTAAAAAGAAATCGAAGGAACCTTAAAGGTTATGGTTTCAGAAGAAACCCAAGTGGTGATAAAGGCTTTGAAAACCAACGATCTAAGTAGGAGAGTCAAGAGTCTGACTCTAATAGCCATGGCTGGCCGGAGAAAAAGTCGGAGACGACCGAAGAACAGTCATGAACTGCAATAGAACAAGCCTGGACCAAGCTCTTTCTAGATCTAGCCTCGAGACCATAATAATCGAGCACGTAGAAGCCATGGGAAGTGGATATAGGTCTCCGATGACTTTGGGAACCATAGATTTGGGGAGGTATTAGGGTTATAGTTGATGGCGGCGGCTAGGGTGTGAGAGGATTTGAGAGAGAGTTGAGAAAGAAGGGGATTCAGAGGCAGCGAAATTTGGAAATGAGGCTAGGGTTAGGGGTCGTTTGAATTAAAAAGGCAAGGATAGTTGTTGGTCGTTGATCTGAATGATCAACGACCTGGATCAATACGGGCGAGTGGGCGGGTTATGAAGATGGGTTTGGGTCGGATTAAATTGGAATTGGGTCGGGGGTTCAAATGGTCTCAATTACGTTCAATTGGGGTCAGAATTGGGCTATAATCAAAATGAAATTGGGCTAATATTTAAATAGCTAATTTTCCCTATTTAATTTATAAAAAATTATAAATTAATTTTTGGAAATAAATTAAAGGTACCAAAATAATTTATAGCACATAATTAGCTATTTAAAAATACAAGTCTTAACTTTTATGAATATAAACGCAATCAATCTTCAAAGAGTCTAATGTTGTAATTATATACAATTTAACATTAAAAATACTAAATGACTTTGTAAAAATATGCAAAAATTATATTACCTATATTTTAGAATAAATATGAGAATCCAATAAATGAATCACCAAAATGATAATTTTGGGAATAATTATTGGGTTTTTATGGATAAAATAGGGCAATAAATCAATTTAAAAATCTTTAAAAATTAGGAAAAAATAATAAAATATTTGGACATACTTATATATGCATACATATGATATTATGAAATTATTTTTCATATTAAAATATACAGGAAAAAATTGGGTATCAACAACATATCATATCTCAGTCTCTGTTCATTATTCAGTGTTATATCACACGTTGTTGTTGTTTTTCCTATGTTGTATTGTTTGGGCTGAGTGATATGAGATTGTGAGCCCTTGAGACATGAGAGGTTGATGATTGAGGTGGGCTTTAAAGCTGTGTTGAGAATGATATTTTGATTAGGTTGCACGCCACAACAGGCCTTATTGGCTTTATTATTATTTTGATTGGGTTGCATGTAGCAACATGCCTTATTGTTTTATTAGTATTTGGATCGGGATGCATGCTGCAGCAAGACATATTGGATTTTGATTAGCGCTTGGGCAGGATCTTCCCCTCTGGAGTCTGATATACTAGCAGTGGGCGCAGGTACACTGATATATACACATGCTTTTGTAAGGAGCTTTTGAGCCATGTACTCGTATACTGCTGAGTGATTGTGTGTGGGAGATGGAGTTGGGTGCATTAAGCCAGGAACCTTGAGTGTGCTGAGAGTGAGTGTACTTGATGATATCTGTATGAAAAACATTTAATTGACATGTATATTTGACATATAAGCATATAGATGCATTTTTCTCATGGTAGACGTTATATGACATTTGATGACTTGACATGTATATTGACATGTAGGCATGAAGATGTACTTTCCTCATGCTAGTAGTAAACGAAAAGTCTTGTTTGATGTAGTGAATTGGGAAGAATATAGTTATTTTATAAAATCATGCGTAATTGGTTTCAGTTGTAAGATTTAGACTATGACTATTATACTTGAAAGCATGTCTACTTTCCTGTAACTGTGAACGAGCTGAGCATAATATCTTTTAAGTTACTCAATTTTACTGTTTCATCATATTATTTCTAACTGTTATTGGCTATTGGTATTGGAATTTGACCTTCTTTTGGGCTTGTAACTACTTTCAACCTGAGGTTAGGTTTGTTACTTATTGAGTACATGGAGTCGGTTGTAGTCAGACTATACTACTACATCTTTCATGAAGATCTTGGAGCTGATATTACTGCACATGGCGCGAGTCGGCAATGAAGATGTACCCATTGTCCAGACATGGCTACCACTTGTTCTTGGTAGTTTTAGAATTGACCTCTGTTTATGTATATTCAAATAGATGTTGTAATTATTTTTCATACCAGCATGTAAATCTTATATCTTAGTAGCTCATGACTTGTACTACCAATCCTTGAGATTTTGTATAGAAGTTTAGTTATTTTATGGATTTACTCAATTTGTTATCATTTGAGTAGTATTGACCGTTACTTGGCTTACTTAACATGTTGGGTTAGGTGTCGTCATGACTAATTGTATTTTGGATTGGGACAGGATGATATAGTTTTGATTAATGAGACTGAGGAGGTATTGACGACATAGTACTGGATGGTTAGAGGTAGACTCTTGAGTAAATATTTCAAGATGATCATGACCAAGACGGAGTACTTGGAGTGCATGTTTAGTGAAGTTACACAGGAAGCAGACATGGGTGTGAGGCTTGATACAAAAGTCATCCGGAGGAGAGAAAGTTTCAAGTACCTTGGATCTATAATACAAGGTAACAGGAAGATTGATGACGATGTCACGCACCGTATCGGAGCAGGATGGATGTAGTGGAGGCTCGCTTCCAGTGTCTTGTGTGATAAAAATGTGTCGGTGAGACTTAAAGGTAAGTTCTTCAAGGTAGTAGTTATACCGACTATGTTGTATGGAGCAGAGTGTTGGCCTGTCAAGAACTCTCATATCCTGAAGATGAAAGTAGCTGAGTTGAGGATGTTAAGGTTGATGTTTGGGAATATTAGGTAAGATAAGATTAGGAATGAAGTTATTCGGGATAAAGTGGGAGTGGCCCCTTGGAGAATAAGATGCGGGAGACGAGGTTGAGATGGTTCGGGCATGTTATGTGGAATTGCATAGAGACCCCAGTTTGAAGGTGCAAAAGGTTAGTCTTAGTGGATAGTAGAAGGGGTAGAGGTAGGCCTAAGAAGTCCTGGGGAGAGGTTATTAGGCGGGACATGGCGCAACTAGAGCTGACTGGGGACATGGCACTAGATAGGAGGGTGTGGAGGTTGAAGATTAGGGTAGAAAGCTAGTAACTAGTCGAGCATTTCTCCTTGTCTTACTCAGTTTGCTAACATTAGTCTTAGTATGATATCCTTCTATTCATATATTGCTATTACTACATAGAGTTTATCTGCTTTCTTGGCTTCGATCTTATATTTATCTTGTTGTTATTCCTGCTTGTTGTCATTAATTTTTTCATTTGTTCTCGAGTCGAGGGTCTATCAGAAACAGTCTTTTTGCCCTTCTAAGTTAGGGGTAAGGATACGTACATCATACCCTCCCCAGACCCCACTTGTGGGAAATTACTAGGTTTTTTTTGTTGTATTTAGACTCGGCGGGTTATGGGTCATCGAATTTTGGTATTGGTTTCGAGTTTTAGGCTCGTGGACTCGGGTAGACTTTTGTTGACTTTTCGGAGTTTCTTCAAAGATCGAAGCTTCATGGACTAAGATCGTTTTCTATGGCATTGGTATACTTCCTTGATCGATGTTTGAATAGGCTTGAGTCGGTTAGAGGAGATTTCTCTAGAAATGCAATTTTGGAGCTTCGGACTAGCCCGGTTGAGGTAAGTATTTTGCCTAGCTCGGTTGATGTGAACAACTAATTCTTGACCACATCCAAATTCTATAATATTTTAGTGTAAATGTTTCTTGTAGGTCTAATCTTAATATTTTAAACTTTTATCTTACACTTAATAGAATTATTTTGAAAAACAATAATTAAAAAATACAAAAAATATTCACATTCTTAGAGTATACTCCCTCTGTTCCAGTTTATGTGAACCTATTTCCTTTTTGGTCAATTTCAAAAAGAATGAACCCTTTCTAAATTTGGTTGCAATTTAGCTTAAATTTACAACTCTACCCTTAATGAGAAATTTTTATAACCACACAAACACTCTGGGTCCTATTTGAACTTGTTTAGGACCACAAAATCCAAAAGTCTTCATTTTTTTCTTAAACTTTGTGCTCAATCAAATAGGTTCACATGAATTGGAACGGAGGAAGTAATTTTTATTTCTATTTATGAGAGAAAAGAAAATTTACAAAAAAAAATTTGTAGGTTTATTTTAATTATTATTTTAATAAGTAAGCTATAGATTTTTTTAGTATCATTTATATGTACTATAAATATTTAGTTTTTCTATATTGTAAGAAATGTTGGTTAATCTTCTTTTCTTTATAATTGAATTTGTATTTTAAAATAAAAGACAAAAAAAAATCTGACTTATGATCCCTTTGAAAAAACTCCTTTGCATGTTTTTAAACTCCATCTCCTTAACTTCCTTCTTTTTTTTTTTCCTCAACTCCCCTCTCCCTCGTGTCTCCTACCCATAACCTACACGCACAGCACTCTTCACTGCCCAACCCCCATATCCCCATTTCCTTCACGTACACACACACACACAAGATCCCACGCTTCAAGATCCTCACGATCTTATACTACTACTTCACAAACACTGTTTTTTAGCGCTATACATAGTTCATACGCTTCACAAATAAAGAGAGGAGAACGAGATTTAGAGGGAAGAAAATAATTTGGAAAAAAAAACAATCAGCCACCTTCTCCCTAAAAGAACAAGCCTTAAAATTCCCAGCAATTCAGCCACTAAACTCCACCCAAACAACGACAACTTCATCACCTCAAAACCTCCACTAAAACTCTATTTTTGGACATGGAAGTAACCTGGAAACTCCATGAAAACCTGCTAAATATTCCAGCTCAACTCCCATACCCAAGCAGCCCCGAAACTCAGCATAAATCTCAGCCCAAAACCAGTGCCAAAGCCCCTGTGACAGCAGCTCTTTCGCACAAAAATCAGCAGCAAAACCATCTTCAACAAACACCTGAAACCATTGTGAAACTGCTGCGAAAAACAACGAAAGAAGCAGCTAAAAACTATCCATGAAAGCGGCCTCAAATTACCAGGAAAATGCAGCCGTAAACTTTCCAAAACATAAAAATGCTGTCATCTGAACCCATGAAACCCAGCTCCAAAAATGCCTCAAAACAGCTTGTTTCCACCACTATCACAACCTGGTTGGAGTTCGTAATTGAGAGGTCCGTCCGAGGTCGTAGGAAAAATTTTCGGTCAAGAGTTGCAGAAGTCTTCAAGTTGCTGTAATCTAAGCTGAAAGCTAATAAAAGGTTCAGTTTCTTAATTTTGCTTTTGCCTAGTACTATGTTGATGAATTCGCGTTACTATTGATTTATGAAATTTATGAGATGTGTTCATTAACTGTTTTTGTTTTAATGTTCTTAGAAGATTGATTTTCATTCTTTAACTTCATCATTCTTTTGTTGCTTAATAAGTTGAACGAAGCATAGATACAGTATCTTTAGAAGTTGAGTATTGAAAATGTCTGGCTAATGAGATGTTCTTTTAGTTGATGGATTTGGGTTTGAAATAAGCTTGAATGTTTTTCTTTTCTTTTCTTCCATAACAAAGCTTGTAAATAATCATAAAATCAATTCCGAAAGTATTAAGCCTAATGAAGTCAATAATTCATAGACTTGCACTAATCACAAATTAGAAGGAATAAATCACAAATCGCTAGTAAGATTTAGGCACGCTCTTAATCTAATCATTGTGATTATGTATACGTTCGCGTGACATAATTACGATCTCCAAAATTAAAACCAAGGTATGTGCTCGCGAAACTTTGGGCGACACAATTTTAATAATAATAAAGTGTTATTAATTGTGTACACGTACCAGTGACATGATTTTGACACAACAATTAAAAGCGAATACACACACTTGGTTCGTTTCAAGATAATTCCATAATTATAATAATAAAGTAATTTTAAAAGCGGTAAAATATTCAAATGCACATAGGTTTAAAATACGTAATAATCAGGTAATTAAACTAAGTATAATTGTAAAATGATCGTTCTAAAATCACGAAATCCGGTAGTGCCTCACACCTTCTCTCGGGTTAACAAATTTTCTTACCTGGCCTTCAATATTTTTGCAGACTTAACAGAGTCAATTTTCCTTGAATTTGGAATTTATAAATAAATGGTGACTTGAGACACTGTAAATAATTCCAAGTGGAAACTCTATAAAGTAAAAGAATCCCCTTTCAACAATGTCACTTAAAGTGAAAAAACTTCTTCCCCCCTAAAAAGGAGATGTGACAGCTCTGACGACTCTGCTGGGGACAAGAACCCAGAACTTGAGGTTCAGAGTTAAAATTCTAGCTTGTACTGTGATATATACTCTTATTTATTGATTCAATGTTATTACTGTGTTTGTGGGCATAATGTGCTAAAGGTCGCTTATTTACCGCTTTAATATTATTTGAATTGTATAAGTTGTTTTCTAATGCCTCCCTTCTAAGTCTTCTAAATTTATGGTGCACACGTGAGCGTGTTCCAGTTTTCTGTAAGAGGTCGTATCAATTAGAACGGGTTTGATTCAGTAACTAGGCCAGGTAGACGTTCCTACTCCCGGTACATTGCTTCTACATCGGGTCGAGTTGTCCGCTTGAGTAAGTTTGGTCTAATGTACTCCCACTATGATTTAAACCTAGAATAACACAGCCTTATCTCAGACCCCTAGTAGGTACTTGGTTTGCATTATGTGCATTTGACTATAGAGACTCAACCAAGGGGTTGGGTCCGTCAATGACAAATGTCCCCGAAAATTACAAGACCATCCTGATGCATCTTATTTGCTACCTGTGCATTATGTTTGATTCGATTTGTGAGTATTGACCAGTTTCTAAAAAATAGGAGAAAAATTAAGGGAAACCTAGAAGGAAGAAAATAGGAGAGAGAAAATTTACTTGGTTTTCAAAATATTGCGGTATTTGAAAAATCCAAAACCCTGTCAAAATTATACCCCAAAAAGATTTGTACAAAATAAGCCTAAATTTTTCCAAAAAGTATCATCACATTCCTGAAATATTTACTGGACTACGCGAGTCTGATTCTTATCAGATGTGAGATATGTAGGTAACCTTCATCGGTTCCGGCCCACAATTATCAAAAATTCGAAAATATTTTCTTTTAATTTCTTCTCAAAACTCGAATATATTTTTGTTCTTCTTCACAAGTTTTTCTTTCGAAAATTCAAAATTCAAAATTCAAAAATATTTTCTATTTTCTCTAGAAGTCGTTTCTTTCATAAATTCAAAATAAAAGTTGAAATCCAAAAATAGGGTCTTTCTTTCAAAATTTCACAAAAAAATATTTCTTTCTTATTTAGAAGTATTTCTTTTTAAAATTCCAAAAAAAAATAGAAATCCAAAAAATATTGTTAGGAGCTTTCATGGTTTGAATTGTATAAGAGTATGAGTTAGTTTGTTTAGTTTATTCCTAATCTTCCTGAACTACGTAGTGATTTGATTCATGGTTAAGAAGATACGTAGGAAACCACCAATGAGTTTGATCAAAACTATTTTAAAACCGCAAAACAAAAATGAGGAAAATGATTGAAAAAAGGAGAAAAAAATACGGAAAGAGTGTGTTAATGTCAAGATAAAATAAACCAGTTAGTCGGGATGAAGGATGAAGCCTTTCAAACTCATTTCATAAATGAAAATGGCATTAGGCGCATGACATACAATGTGTGATTAATATATGTAAAATGCCTAACTCTAACATGCTTGTTGTTTTTCATAAAAATAAAGTTAAACAAAGGTGGGTGGTTTATGGGTTAAACTGGCAACTCACCCTTACAACACGAGATCAAACGGAAAAAGTAGAATGCCAAACAACAGTGAGAATGAGTCAGATAATAATGATGCCTAAAGACAATTGGTCGAACATGATTCAGGATTGGTTGAAGAGGTGAGAGTGTTGAAGCAACAATTGGTAGAGATGTTCCAAGCATGGGTGAAGGGACAGGCATCACTCCCACTACCCATAGAGCCTTTGAATAATCTTCACAATGTGTCTGTTGCAACAGAAGTGCCTATATCCATAACAAGTAACCCATTGTACCAACCTGGATTCAGTCCGAACATTAACCTTCCCACTATCCTAGCATATCATTCCATGTGCTCTAACTGCACCCCTTGGAAATAGCCCACCTACTTGTAACGACTCGAGTGGTCATTTTTAAAATTAAAGTCCTGTCCAGTGGCTTAAGGTCTCGAGCAGCTTCATATTATGTATTATGACTTACGTGTGTGGCCGGGTCAATTTCAGTTGACTCGGGATTGAACTGGAAGAACAATTCTTATTTTAGAAGCTTAAGTGAGAAGAGTTGACTTTTGTGGACACGACTCCCGAATGGTGTTTGGATTATTCAATAACTTAGTATGATAATTTTGGACTTAGGTGTGTATCCGGATTCGGATTTGGAATTCCGTAGGTTAAGTTGATGCATATTGGCGAAAGTTGGAAAGTTGATGGTTTGGAAAGTTGAGAGGTTTGACCAGGAGTTGACTTTGTTATATCATGCTCGGATTGCGATTTTGAGAGTTGGAATAGCTCCGTTATGTTATTTGGGACTTGCATGAAAAATTTGAGGTTATTACGGGTTGATTTGATATGTTTCGGCATGAGTTGTAGGAGTTAAAAGTTCATAAGTTCATTAAGTTCGATTTGAGGTACAATTCGTAGTTTTAAAATTATTTTATGTGATTTGAGGCCTCGAGTAGGTCCTCTTTATATTATGGAACTAGTTGGTATGTTCGAACGGGGTCCCGGGTGTATTTCGAACGAGCTTTAGATTATTTTGGATCATGTTGGGTGAGGATGATTTGGTTAGAGATCTGGTGCAGTCGCACCTGCAGACCCCTTGGTGCAGGTGCATTGCTTGCAGGTGCGGAGGAAAGGAGCACATAAGTGTAAGAAGGTCTGGATGAGGAAGGTCGCATAAGCGGATGTTTGGGCGCATCTGCTTAGCCACATAAGCAGAATAGTGAGCGTAGAAGGGCATTCATGGTTGTAGAAGCGACATTGACTCAGGTAAGGTAATTCTGCAGAAGCGGATTAGTAGCCGTAGAAGCGGACGTCGGAGAAGAGAACTTTTGACCGCAAAAGCGAGATCTCTGGGCAGAAGGTATTTATGTCGAGGGTTTGATATTTTTATCATATTTTGAGTTATAGACCTCGGATTTGAGCGATTTTGAGGGGGTTTTCACGTATTGGATTGGGGTAAATGTTCTTTACCCAGATTTGATTTTATTTCTTGATTCCATCTTAATTTTTAATATTAAACTAGTGATTGGAATGGGAGAAAATGGAAATTTTTGTAAGAACTTTCAAAAATATAAAATGACAATTTAAAGGATGATTTGATTTCAGAATTGGATAATTTTTGTATGGTTGGATTCGTATCAGAATGAGTGTTCAGATTTTGTGAGTTTTGTCGGGTTCCGAGGTGCGGGACCGGGGTTGACTTTTTAGTTTTTATTAAATATCAAAGTTTTATTATCTCAAATTGTTTCCTATGGTTTTTATTTCTGATATTAAGTTATTTTGGCTATATTTGAGTTGTCCGGAGATTGTTTCACACGAGAAGGTCATTTTAGAGTATTGGTTTAGCTTATTGGAGGTAAGTATCTTGCCTAACTTTTTGGGGAGGAGGAGGGAGGGAACTACCCCTTAGGATTTGATTTGTTTATGCTATTTGTGTCATGTGAAAGCCGTGTATGCGAGGTGACGAGTATGTACTCGGGCTTATATTTGAAAATTGATCGGTCTAGACTCTTAGGCATATTTTATGTACTTATTTTGAATTTTTAGCACATGTTATATCTTTTATTCGTCATGTCTACTATCACATGCTTTATTTGAAGTTGTCGTTACACGTCACATTCTTCACTTGTCGAGTTTTCTCTTATATGCTTTATTTGGAGTTGTTATCCCTTTTATCATTATGTGATTTCTTTTATCGTAGAGTTGTTGATACCCAATTTTCCCATAATATTTTTAAAACTATACTTTGGCATTAATTAGTATTTTTATATAATTTCTCCATTTTAAAAATATTTTAATTAATTTATCCCAACATTTATTTTATAAAAAAATTACTAATTGCATCACAAATAGTTTTATAATATTTTTTTGTGGCTTAATTTTATTATTTGCATTTGTATCAAGTTTCAATTATTGCACAAATAGCCACATTTGTATTTTTAAAATGCAATTGTAATCTCTTTGCAATTATAGCCTATGCATGTATTATTACATTATTTTACCAGAAAATAGCCTTTTATATTTTTAATATATTAAGTAATTATTTTAAATATTTTCAGGTACAAAAATCATTTTTACAGCCTATTAATTATTTTTAAAAATTGTTTTATCAATTAAAGAGGTATTTAACAAATAGCCCTTTTCTATCCTGGACCCAACCTAATTAACTAGCCCAATTTTAACCCCTTATAAACCAGACCAGAAACCCCAGGCCCAATACCCACCTGCCCGACCCAATACCCAGGCAAATCTTAGCCGTTGATCATTTTGATAAACGGTCCAGATTCTCCCTTACCTAAATTAAACCTAATGACCTCCTCCAAACCCCTCATTTTCTCTCCTCTCTCACGCCGACATCTGATCCCCTCTTCTTTCAAATGCTCTCAAATCCTAACCCTAACTCACCCTCATTGTCGTCCATCTGCTGCCATTCATGGTGGTTCCTCACCACCATCATACCTCTAATGGCCTCTCCTATGTTGGTATTGTCATCTTTAAGGTCCTTGAGGGACCAGGGTTAGTCCACTTACGCCTATGGCCCTTTCTCACCTGTTTCAGGCTATTCCGGTCCGATTTCGAGTGAGATCTTCCTATGTTGCCTTAAATATATGGATTTCTAAGCCTACTTCTTCATCTCTGTGTTGTTCTTCTCGAAACCCTAATTTTTCCCTTTGAACTTCTCAGATATGTGCAAGATCTGAGATGGATCGAACCTATTTCACATGAGTTTTATAAGAACCTTCTGATTTTCGAATGATATTCCATTTTTCTAAACTAGGGTTTCCTGAAAATTTCTTTCTCCAAAACGTTTAATAATTTTGAATGTTTAATCTTCTATTTCTTATGTGTTTTAACCGATTTCGTAAAGGTTTGCTTTAACCCTAACTAGTTTATGCTAAAAACCCCAATTTTTTTGACATTTTTTTTGGTTTTTAAGTTACTTGTGTACTGACTTTGTCCAATGCTTTGGTTCCTGTGATTTTTCTTTAGCTTAATTCCATGTCTTGTGATTTTTTATCCTAATGTGCCTCTGCTAAGGTTCTTGGTTCGACTTTTCTACTGATTCTATATGTTTATATTCATTTTGGCTATTCATGGTAAACCTATATTTTTCTCCTTAAATCAATGTTGTTTTAAATTCTTGATTTACCAATTTGTTTCGTTAAAATCTATGTGTTGAATCCTGACTATTCCTTTCTTGCCTTATTTGAATGGTTTGCGATACTTGCTGACTCTTGACATGATTCTCTCCTTAATTAAATCCTTGACTATTGTATTTTGAAGGTCTTATTTTTGGTTTGATTTGAACTCTTTTCCTTAACAAAACCTCTGACTCTTACTTTTTTACTCGGTTTGATTGAACCTCTTGCCTTAATTATCTCATATCATTACCGTTGGTTTATTTTTCTTAATTAAAGGAGAAGACAATGCTGAATCTTTGTGTGATTGATTCTGAAATTCCCTAATTGCTGATTATTGATTACTTTACCTTATTTGCTCTAGTCTTGAACTACTATATAAACTCTCTTTATTTTAACTTCTCAGACACGAACATTAGTTCATAAACCACTACTTTTACACTCTAAAAAGCTCTTTTTGCTCTCTCTGCTACTTGTTATCTTTGTTATTCTAGCCGGCTGCAAGCCAAGGCTGGAAATTGTGCAACATCTGTCTTACATCATGTGTTTTCTTTCTATAACTGGTATGCTTCTAATTAAATTTTAGAATCCAAACCTATGTGTTTATTTACTGCCTTAGTTCATCAATCCTGAGTTCATTCCTGCTTCTGTTTACTGCTTACCTAGCATACCAAATACTGCCTTATTCTGATATGTAATGTCTCCTCTTTACTTGTCTGTTCACTGTCTTGTTTAACATGTCTTACATATGTAACTGACCTGTTTTACTGACTGCTGCCCATCGGGCATGCCTAAACTTTGCTTTTGTGTAATTAGAATGCCTATACTTGTTAATACTTGCCTAGCATGTCCTTTCCTGTTGTGCCTTACTCCTGCTAAGTTAGCTAATCTCCCTAGAGTGACTCTAGTTGTGTTGTTTATATGTCCTCAACATATTTCTTCTGTGATTTTTGCTTCATGACCTGTATTCTATCTAACTTATTAGTTCTGTAGAACCCCTTGAGAACTCCATGCATCATGTTGTTTATACGCTCCATTAAGGTGTATTGCATGTGTTCCCAACTCCTCTTTCCTTGTGTGGAAACTATTTGCCAAAGTACTTTCTAAAAGTTGTTTGTTCTATGACTTATGTTCTGATTGCAAATTATTTTTCATACTTTCCTCAAACTATTTTATCACTAAATCAGTAATGGTTTTTAGAAATTCTTTTCACTCCTAAGACCTTTCTCTATATTGTTTATCAAACCCTTTAAAACCATTATGCACTCTAACTTACTCTTAGTTACTAAGTCCTGTCCCTCTGGTATGTATACTGCTTAGAGACCCTTGAGATATCTCTAAACTCTGGCATATCAGGGCTGGCACTTTCATAATGCACATAAATCAGTTCTTATTTGAGAAAGGTCTGGGTGTGAGCATTGTCTGGGATCCTTGAGGTCCTTAGGGAACTCTGGCAAACCTAGACATGAAATTGGCTATGACGCTATGGGCATTTGAAATTACTGAAGGCTTCGAAATCACTTTGGGCCTACTTCAGGCTCCCTATAACTTAATTTCTATTCTGTTTATGTAATTTTATTCAATCATTGGTATGTAATAATTAATTGTAAATAGATATTGGGGTGACTAATGAAAAGGGAGGGTAGTTGTAAATTGTGGGTAACGGTTGAGTAGATAACATGCCTATAGGGTTTATTGTTATTTACGTGTGCTGTGTTAGACAACCTACCTATAAGATTTCTTGGTTGAAATAAATTCTACCTGCTCCACTTCTTATAATTAGACATCATGCCTATAGGATCAAAATCAGCTTTAATAATTAGAGATCCTGCCTATAAGATCTCAAATCAGTTTTAGTTAGATCTAAAATCAGTTTAACTTTAGCTCACGCCTGTAAGTTCTAAATTAGATTAACTAAACTACTCGTTTCATTAATAGTCTTCAACACTGCATTAAGTAATATTACTAGAAAGCATGCCTATAGGATCCAAATTTCCCGTTTAAAATTATTTACTAATCTACGGCATTCCTGATTAATGATTGGATACCATGCTCATAGGATATCACTATTACATGCCTAGGCAAGCCTATAGAGCGACTAAAATTCTACAAACTGTAAAACTATGCCTTGTTATTTGTGACTGCGCGTACTCAACATGGTAAAATTAGTATGCAAACGGATAAAATTCTTTTACACTTTGGTCTAAATTCAATACGGCATATTCTCTGCTTACCTAGATATCCTGTTCTAAGGCTTTCTCTTAAATACCTGAAACTGTGTTTAAGACGTGCACTTGCTTGCTCTGTTTGTGGAGGTAAAACTTGAGCCTTTAATTGTTCTCTTTAGTCTAGTCCTAATTGTTTTTATTATCACCTAGATTTTCTCCTTAAAGCATCTTAGGACAGTCTAGAACTACCTAAATTAGAGGTCTTAAATACCTCAGGGCCACAAGAAAGGGACGAGTAGTGCACACATAAGATATCTTTTAAGGTTGCTAGAACGCTTTAGGCTATGACCAAGGGTAGGGAATTGGGTAGTAAGGATATGATGACTGCGCACTAATGTCACGTGTAGCCCCTCATTGAGGAGTGATTACCAGGCATTACATGGGTATGGTCCTGTACGCTAACCAACCTAGGACCCCTCTTTTCCCAATTCTTATGCAGTTTAAATAAACTTCCTTTTTTACGTATATGCATGTTGTGCAAACCTCTACCTTGCTTCCATTACCTGAATCATACATGTGTTTGTAATGTTAAAACATGCCTTTATTTGCTGTATGTATTGAAATTGTTTACTTGTAAAATGACTAATTCACATATTTTAAGTTCGGTCGGGACCTACCGTTGTGGACCGCGAGGGGTGCCTAATACCTTCCCCTCAAGGTTATTTCGAGCCCTTACCCTAATCTTTGATTATGCAAACTGGTTTATGAGTTAATTGCTCTAGGTGCCCTAACGCACCATAATTCTTTAGGTGGCGACTCTTCAAATACTCAATTCCCAAAAAGAAACGATTAATTCCCCCATAAATGTCGAAACCTGGACTTCCCCGTCAAAAAGGGAAAAAAGGGGCGCGACAACATTTCGACTCTGCTGGGGATATCCTTTAGGCTCTTACCATAACAAATATATTTTTATGAATTAGTCCAAGCATGCTCCATCCCACGTACACTTTTCCCTTATTTGAATCTAACTGTCTATTTTTCAAAGCTTTTATGATTCTTTTATTCTTGAAACTAACTTGTCTCTTTGTTTTCTGTTCTGTAACTGTCTTTCAATTATTTAATTACTACATTTATTATTTTCTTACATTCAAATACTTGACACCATGCTATTTATTGTTGTATAAATCATGCTCAACATCATATTACACTCGTGTGTAATTAATCCTATAGCAACGCTTGATGAGTGTTTGCGCTCTTCCTATATATCACCCTTTAAATTCAGAAAGGCGTATTTGCAGTAAAACTAGTCGATCAGCGGTGCGTTCGACGGTTCCATGCCTTTCCCCCTCAAGCTGTCCGCTTGAGGGTCCAAGTCTAGATCTCTATAGCAGCCTTACTTTGATTAAATTGTACATGCATCATGGTCAAACCTAGCTGGGTTAATATATTGTCCACATAATAATCCTTTAACACAAGCCTTGTCCAAAAGTCCATCGGGGTTTCCATAATCCCAACAGATGTAATCATGATTATGTGCATTAATTTGGAGAAATAAGTGCCAATATGCTAATCATTACTGTATAAATAGACGAACATGGAAAGGGAAAGGCCTAACTCTCTCTGTTTTACAGAAAATAAGGCACGACGTCCCCAAATTCGGTATGGGTTGTAGCATACCTTCACTCTTGCTAGATTTGTGGAGGGATTTTCCTTCATGTTATCAAAACCATGTGAAACGAATCTTAGGAAACTTGTCTTCTCTGTTGGACCTTCAGCAAAACAAAATGCTGGTCGAGGGTGCAACTATGTTTTGGGACAAGGAAAGGGCTGTGTTCCGTTTTAGGAACATAGAAATGACTCCCCTTCTAGACGAAATAAGAGTACTTGTTGGGTTGCCTTGGGATAGCCCTAATCTGTTAGCACTTGATAATCACACTGCTAGGGATTTTTGAAGATGATAGGGTTGAAGAAAAATGACAACTTGAAATGCCTAAAGGACTCCTACATACCTTTTGAGTTCCTTTATGAAAGATACGGTCAGAACAGCTCTTTCTGTATTTTTGATGATGAGTTCTCAATCACTTCTTTAGGTTGAATTCATCGTAGGGTCTTCGTGTTTATTATGTGTTTCTTGGGCATGTTGGTATTCCCAATCCAAGGGGATAAAATCCATACTAGGCTGGCCATGGTGACCAAAACTCTGATGGACGAGATCGAGGGGGAAACATGCACTATCGTCCCTATGATCGTTGCAGACATGTACTTGGCTTTGAAGGGATGTCAGAAGGGGTTCATATTCTTCAAGGGTTGCAACTTGTTGTTACATGTCTGGTTGTTGGAACATCTCCAAAAGGGACAATACCATCAAGAATTTCCGTGAAGGCCGTGGAATGATCACATAGCTTTCCATCATCCCAAAAAAGGAACTATATTCCAGACATGTTTGCCCAACCGGAGGACGATATGGGATGGGTACAACTTTTCGAAAATTAGACCAAGGATCAAGTTTAGTAGATGTTCGAGTGGTTCCCGACCTATGAGCTCATCATTATATCAAGAGATTTTCCATAGTTGGTGTTGATTGGGTTGAAGGGAATATACCCTTACGCTCCTCTCAGGGTTGTGAGACAAGAAGGCAGGAGAAAATTCATACCACGGGTAGCTAAAATGTGTCACTTCAGAGTCAATTTCCAAGGTGACACCATCCCGTATAAGAACACATGTGGACCTTGAAGATCATTGTGGAGAAGGATACTATCGATCTAGACCGATATCATGCGGGCCACTCATACCTTTACCCTTCGTGGTTGGAGGACATCATAGCCGGGGTCTTTGAGCCAAGGGTTGGACCAGGAAATAGGGTTATAGACGAGGTTGCCGAAGCAGAGGTGAAGTACAACAAGCTATAGAAAAGAGTTCGAGAATCTGAAGCTGAGCATATGGCACTACATAAGGCTGACATAGAGATGATTAACGAATAGAAAGAAAGAGCTGTTAAATCTAGCAAGAGGCTGGAATATCTGGAGTACAGTCTAATGGAGTTAGAAGGGAAGATGAGAAAAAGGGTCACTGATTGCAAGGACGTTAAGGGAAATGAAGGAGGGCATCTGGCAAGGGCATTCCTGCTGCTAAACCTGCGCGAGCTAGGATAGTTGATCAACAAGAGCATCCAGTCTGAAGAGGGTCCTTCTAGAACCAAGTATTTAGATTTATTTGATTTCCTTTCAAATGTAATAAGGCCAAGGGCCATTAGTGACATTATCTTAATTAATTTCGTTTTGGGTAATTTATTTTTAAAGTAATGAAATGAGGCAATTATTGGCACTAAAGTTCTCCAAATTTATTTGTCGCTAAGACTACCTCGGGCACAATGAGGCTCCCAAATTAGGACGCGAATTTGCATTCCCACAATATGTGTTTAAATATTGCAAACATCTCAGAATCCTTACTGACTTGTTTACCTTTTTGTTTTTCTTTATTACTTATTCATATCCCCTAAGGTTGGTTCGCTTATACTGGCATCGTCAGCATATCACACTAGATCTAAAGGCCCTCCACCTCCTCCTCCTCCAAGTAATACAAAAGGCAAAGGAAAAGCAAAAATGGACGATTTAAGTGGTATTCGAAAGGAGAATGCTAAGAACGCAGAAGCTTCAGATGGTCGGAGTACTCTGACACCAAATTATCTAGTCTTGAGGTTGGAACAAAAGATATTGGAGCTATAGGGAGAGCTTAAGCAGGTCCGCAACTTGGCAAACTTATCACTCACCCTGAATGTCCCCGACATCAACCAACAGAACACAAATAAACCAGCACTTCCCCAAAACACACCAAACCAACATCCCCAAAACCCTCATGTGCCACATCAATACGCAAACCCAGCTCAATATCTCAATCCCCTACCAATACCAACTCCACCACAACATCACCATAAATCAATTCAGTACCCACCAACCGCCACTCATCACACTCCTCAGAACACACCATAACTCATTCATGGTCCTCAAAACTCAACCAATGACCACCATTATACCCAGGCACCTAGAACTCACCAAAACAACCCCATGTACATGGAAACTGTGCCTCACTCTATCCAACCAATCTCTTATACACCAGAATCCTCTGAGAAGGACCTGCTCATTAAAGACATAGTTGAAGAACTCAAAAAGTTTACGAGTCGAGTTCAGGGTGTCGAAGGCGGCAAAGGAATAGAAGGGTTGAACTATGAAGACTTATGCACACAGATGTAGAACTACAGAAAGGTTACAAACCTCCCAAGTTCAAAATGTTTGACGGTATAGGTGATCCCTGGGTTCATCTGAGGACTTATTGTGACAAGCTTGTTGGGGTCCGAAAGGATGAAAGGATCCAGATGAAGCTCTTTATGAGAAGTCTTACGGGAGATGCTTTGTCTTGGTACATCAACCAGGATCCTAAGAAATGGTCCAACTGAGTGAGTATGGCATCTGATTTCATGGACCAATTTAGGTTCAATACAAAAAATGCACCAGATGTTTTCTACATTCAGAACCTTAAGAAGAAGCCCACCGAGACTTTTCGCTAATACATTACTGGTTGAAGGTGAAAACCAGCCAAAGTCAGGCTATCTTTGGACGAGGAACAGATGAACAAGTTCTTCGTCAGGGCACAAGATCCACAATATTATGAAAGGTTGATGGATTTCGAAAATCATAAATTCTCTGATATCATCAAACTCGGAGAAAGAATCGAAAAAGGAATCAATAGCGGGATGGTGACAAATTTGAGGCATTACAAGCCACAAACAAGGCATTACAATCAAGCGACATATCGAAGAAAAGAGACGTTGGGGCAATAATGGTGGCTCAAGGCCCGAAATCTCCACTTACATATCAAATACCTCCACCCACATATCAAACACCTCCACCCACATACCAAGCACTACCACCCACATATCAACCTTCATCTCCCAGATATTCCTAAACGACCACTGCCTATCATACCTATAATTCCCAACCACCTTATTTCCAGTCACCTCCAACTTGCCAAAACTATCTAAGACCACGACCAAACTTTGACCGCAAGCCACCTAGACAATACACTGCTATTGCTGAACCTATCGACCAGCAGTATGAAAGGTTGAAAGCCACTGGTTACGTCATCCCTATCCTTGCTGTGGCATTTGAGAATCCATCCCAATGGGTCAACCCAAACAAAACCTGTGCATTTCATTCCGGTATGAAAGGGCACACCATTGACGAGTTCCAAACATTGAAAGATATGATCCAGATACTGATTGACAACAAGGTCATACAAGCGAAGGAAGCCGCATCCAATGTCCACAACAACCCCTTCCCTTATCATAGGGGTGGCGGGATACATGTGATAGAAATGAATGAGGAATGGGATCTTGAGGGGTCAATCAAGCTTTTTCGAGAAGGAGATGACTTTAAACATGCAGTCACACTTACTCCCATTGTAGTACAAACTCAGTCACCGATCGAAGTTGAGATAGCTGTATTAGTTCCATTTAAGGTAGAGGTAGCTCCACCTGCGGCCACCCCTGTTCCATTTGAAGTAGAAGTGGCCACACCTTTCATGGTGATAGTATCAACCACACCTCCTTTCAACTCAAAAGCAATACCCTGGGATTATGTTGCCGAGGCTAGGCAAAAAGGAAAGGCAAAGGTGGAGGAATCCGATGCTGTGCAAGGAATGAATAGGACAGAGAGAATCTATACATCTGAACACTTGGGAGAATCAAGTAAGGATGCCACTACCAAGCAACCTGTCATTGAAACGGGACACGATGACCCTTGGAGGAAAATACAAGCAAGGGAATATTCCATCATCGATCATTTGAACAAAACCCTAGCTCAGATATCCATACTATCGTTGTTGCAAAATTCAGAGGCACACAAGAATGCTTTGATGAATGTGTTGAGCGAAGCTTACGTATCCAACAATATCAACTGTAGAGAGATGGCCAATATGGTAGGGCAGGTGATAGAAAGCCATAAGATAATCTTCCACGAAGATGAGCTACTGCCTGAAGGGTTGAATCACAACAGAGCATTGCATATCACAGTGCAATTTGAAGACAAATTCATTGCCAGGGTCTTGATTGATGGAGGTTTGAGCCTCAATATTTGTCCGTTGGATACTCTAAAAAGACTGGGCAAAGGTTTCCATGAAATACAAGAAGGGAGCATGAACGTGAAAGCTTTCGATGGGTCCCAAAGGGCCACGATTGGGGAAATTAATCTTTGTCTACAGATGAGGCCCAATTGGTTTGATGTCAAATTTCAGGTGCTTGACATATCAGCCTCATACAATCTGTTGTTGGGCCGACCATGGATACATGCCGCCGGAGCTGTGGCTTCCACACTACATCAAGCCATGAAATTCAAATGGATCCATCAAAAGGTGATCATTCACGGAGATGGGAGTAACCCCATTTACACCAGTCAAACCATCCCGATTATTGGAAACAAAAGAAGTCTAGGAGGGGAAACCTATCATCACATCGAATGTGTCAATGCCATTAAAAAAGACAAATGGTGGAGTAGAAAAATAGAAAGCATACTGCATGGTCTAGAGTATGAACCCGACAAAGGGCTTGGAAAGAATCTCCAGGGTATTACTAAACCGATATAACTGAAGCATCACAGTACTACCTTCGGGCTCAGATATCAGTATACATGGCAGGAGTTTAATGATTGGTCGCCTCCATAGTGCGGACCTTATTACCCTCTCGAGCAACCGGTGCCGCATTTGGATCAGACTTTTCACCAAGCTGATACAATATGGGGAACGATGGAAGAAGAAGCGTTAGTTGGGATGAGAAATCTATTTTTGAAGGATGAAGACATAGACTGCAGTGCAATAATTGAGGAAGAGGAAGAAGGCCTCACTATTTAGACTGTGGAGAAGGGAGCTATTCTCATAAATTGGACTGCCACACCATCCGGGCCCGTCGAGTCCCTGGGTAGCTTGGCAGATTTCATTCCTATAGCCATTCTAGGCATTTAAGATTTAGAGTAATTTTGTTTTTAAGATTCACTTGTTACAAAATAAATGCTCGATCTATCGAGTCGTACTCGTTTGGATGTTTTAAGTATTAATCAAATGAATTGCTCTTTATTATTTATTATTATCTTTCATATTTTCTTTCTACAGCGTTATTATTACTTTTTCTGATGAACCAGTGACTGTGACATATAATGAGGCAACGCAACATGAGAATAGTGATTCAGATGAAGAAGATGAGATACCTGAGGATGTTGTCAGGGAAGTTGAAAACTTTGAGAATAAGTCTAAGTCCAACCTAGATAAAACCGAAGCAGTAAATTTGGGGAACACCGAGACCGTCAAGGAGACTTGCATCAGCATTCACTTGTCACCAATAGAGAAAGAGGAGTACATTCGTTTCTTAAAGGAGTATGAGGACATTTTGACATGTTCATATGATTACATGACCAGGTTGAGCACGTCTATAGTGGCTCACAAGTTGCCTACTAATCCCATGTGTCTGCCAGCAAAGCAAAAACTCAGAAAATTCAAGCCAACTATGAGACTAAAAATCAAGGAGGAGGTTACTAAGCAGATCAAAGCCAAAGTTCTCAAGGTGGTTGAGTATCCAACTTGGTTAGCCAACATCGTACCAGTTCTGAAAAGAGATGGGAAAGTTAGAGTATATGTTAACTATCGAGACTTAAACAGAGCAAGTCCCAAGGATGACTTCCTACTACCAAATATACACGTCCTGATCGACAATTTCACCAAGCATGAACTCCAATCCTTTGAAGATTGATTCGCGGTTTATCACCAGATTTGGATGGGCGAAAAAGATGCAGAAAAAATCGCTTTTATTACACCATGGGGGTATACTGCTACAAGATGATGCCATTTAGTCTAAAAAATGCTGGTGCTACCCTCATGAGAGCCATGAAAACCATCTTTCATGATATGATACATAAAGAAATAGAGGTGTATGTGGACGGTGTCCTTATCAAATCTAAGAGGGACGCAGATCACATAGCGGA
This sequence comes from Nicotiana tabacum, assembly GCF_000715075.1. Lineage (NCBI taxonomy): Eukaryota > Viridiplantae > Streptophyta > Magnoliopsida > Solanales > Solanaceae > Nicotiana > Nicotiana tabacum. The sequence continues at coordinate 138,180,322 of NC_134087.1, forward strand.
CTTGAGAAAGTTCTTTGATAGGCTAAGGAGGTACAACTTGAAACTAAACCCGGCAAAGTGTGCATTCGGGGTTCCCGCAAGAAAGTTACTAGGATTCATTGTCTGTCGTCGAAGGATCGAGTTCGATCTGTCGAAAGTCAAGGCTATTCAGGAATTGCCACCACCTAGGAGCAAAAATGATGTGATGAGCTTCCTAAGACATCTCAACTATATCAGTCGCTCATAGCACAGTCCACAGTCATATGTGAACCCATCTTCAAGATACTGAGGAAAGATGCCGAGACAAGCTGGACCGAGGATTATCAAAAAGCCTTCGACAAAATCAAGGAGTACCTATCAACACCACCAGTTTTGGTCCCATCAGAGCAGGGGCGACCTTTGCTACTCTATCTATCTGTGTTGGATAGAGCCTTCGAATGCATTCTGGGACAACATGATGAGACATGGAGGAAGGAGCAAGCCATATACTACTTGAGTAAGAAGTTCATACCTTACGAAGCACATCACTCTATGCTGGAATGCACTTGATGTGGTTTAACCTGGACTGCCCAGAAGTTAAGGCATTACTTCAGTGCCTATACCACATACCTCATATCCAGGATGGGCCCTTTGAAGTACATATTTTAGAAACCCATGCCAACCAGGAAGTTAGCCAAATGGTAGATACTTTTAAGTGAGTTTGATATCATCTATGTAACTCAAAAGGCGGTTAAAGGACAATCATTGGCAGATCACCTTGCTGAAAATTTTGTGGGAGAAGAATACGAACCCTTGAAAATTTATTTTCCTGACAAAGAGGTGTCATTTGTAGGAGAGGACATTACCGAAGCATACGACGATTAGAGGATGTTCTTCGAAGGAGCTACAAATTTTAAAAGAGTGGGCATCAGAGTAGTTTTGGTATCAGAAACAGGTCAACATTATCCGGTATCTGCAAAACTCAGGTTTCCCTGCATCAACAATATGGCAGAATATGAAGCCTGCATACTAGGACTCAACATGGCAATCGACATGAATATTCAGGAGTTGCTGGTAATCGGTGATTCAGATTTGCTTGTGCACCATGTATAAGCAGAATGGGACACCAAGAATTCCAATATATTTCCATATCTGCACCATGTGCAGGAATTGAGAAAGAGGCTCGCGAAAATAGAGTTCTTACATGTGCCCAGAATTCAGAATGAGTTTGCCGATGCACTGGCCTCTTTGTCATCCATGATACAACATCTAGATAAGAATTTCATTGATCCCATCCTAGTGAGAATGCATAATCAACCAGCTTATTGTGCTCATGTCGAGGAAGAGATGGATGGAAAGCCTTGGTTCCATAGCATCAAAGATTATCTAGCAAAAGGAGAATATCCAGAGCATGCAAACCATACTCATAAACGCACACTCCGAAGATTGTCCAATCACTTCTTCCATAGCGGAGGAAACTTGTACATGAGAACTCTCGATTATGGATTGCTAAGATGTGTCGACGCAAAAGAAGCTTCTAAGCTACTTGAGGAGATACATGTCGGGACCTGCGTCCCGCACATGAATGGTTTTATCTTGTCCAAGAAGATACTTAGGGCCAGTTACTTTTGGATGACCATGGAGACAAATGCTATCAATGTCGAGTACATGCCGATATGATAAAAGTGCCGCCAAATGAGCTCAATGCAACAAGCTCACCTTGGCCATTCGCCGCATGAGGAATGAATGTCATTGGTTCGATTGAGCCCACTGCTTCAAACGGTCATAGGTTTATTCTAGTGGCCATCGATTACTTCATAAAATGGGTAGAGGCTGCATCTTACAAAGTTATAACCATGAAAGTCATCACGAACTTTGTTAAAGATCATATTGTTTGCCGATTCGGAGTTTTCGATTCTATTATCACTGATAATGCAGCTAATCTCAACAGTGATCTGATGAAGGCCATGTGTGAAACATTCTAAATCAAACACAAGAATTCCACAGCCTGTAGACCTCAGATGAATGGAGCCATAGATGCCGCCAACAAAAACATCAAGAAGATACTAAGGAAGATGGTAGAAAACCACAAATAATGGAACCAGAAGCTACCTTTTGCTTTGTTAGGATACCACACTACAGTTCGCACATCAACTGAGGCAACTCCTTATTTGATGTTTATGGTACCGAAGCCGTCATCCTAGCCGAGGTAGAGATTCCTTCTTTAAGGATTATACAGGAAGCCGAACTCAACAATGCAGAATGGATAAGAATCCGCTATGAACAATTGGCCCTTATCAATGGAAAAAGGATGAACGCAGTATGTCCCGGTCAGCTTTATCAGAATAGAATGTATAGAGCTTTCACCAAAAGGGTCAAACCAAGACAATTTGCACCAGGACAGCTGGTGCTGAAGAAGATCTTCCCACATCAAGACAAAGCCAAAGGAAAATTCTCTCCCAACTAGCAAGGTCCTTACATGGTTCACAGGGTGCTAACAGGAGGATCACTCATACTTGCAGAAATGGACGGAGAAATTTGGCCAAAACCAATCAGTCCAGACGCAGTCAAGAGATACTATGTTTAGACTAATTACATTTTCTCATCTGATGTAATTGAACTATGCTTGACCTGATTCCCGTTTAAGACGGGATATGTAGGCAGCCTTATGGGTTCCATCATATCATAATAAAATTTCCATTTTCCCAAAATTAGAAACAGGGGCAGAATTTTGAGGAGGGCCCTCAAAATTCCGGAGCAAGTCTAGCCAACACTATCGCATGCCAGAAAGTCAAATATTGGGGCAGAATTTTGAGAAGGATTTTCAAAATTCCAAAGAATGCTCAACAAGGCTCGTCACTCGCAAATGGTCAAAGGGTCATCTACTAAACTGGGGTAGAATTTTGAGGAGGACCCTCAAAATTCTAACATAAGGAAGCTGCAATGTCTCTGAAATGTGTTACAGTCAGTAGTTCATCTAAAACTACTTGATACTTCAATATGTTTCTAAAATAACTCTATTTCATCAATAATTACATATTTTTGAAAAATCTATTTTCATAACAGTCAGGTGTTACCCGGGGAAACTCAAATGAGGCCTCCAGAATGGAGCAAAGCAAGGCCAGTGAACAAAGGCATAAACCAACCTCCCCTCACAAAACTTACAATTTTTCTTTGAAAGCAGGCACATCTGATGTAGCAATAGCATTCGCGAACATGTATACACAAAGCAATATCACTATCAAACAGGCCATCATACACTGAATATATCTCCAGCTAAGAAATATACTATTCATATTTGCTACTCGTTCTCTGCATGAGGCTAATCCTTGCCTCCATACTTGTATGAGGCTAATCCTTGCCTCCGTATTTGCATGAGGCTAATCCTTGCCTCTATATCTGTATGAGGATAATCCTTGCATTCCTATCTGCATGAGGCCAATCATTGCCTCCATGATCTGCATGAGGCTAATCCTTGCCTCCGTACTTGCATGAGGATAATCCCTGCCTCCGTATCTGCATGAGGCTAATTCTTGCCTCCATATTTGCATGAGGATAATCCTTGCCTCCATATCTAAATGAGGCTAATACTTGCCTCCCTATCTACATGAGGCTAATCCCTGCCTCCATGATCTGCATGAGGCTAATCTTTGCCTCCATATTTTCATGAGACTAATCCCTGCCTCCGTATCTGCATGAGGCTAATCCTTGCCTCCATATTTGCATGAGGCTAATCCTTGCCTCCCTATCTACATGAGGCTAATCCTTGCCTCTATATTTGCATGAGGCTAATCCCTGCCTCCATATTTGCATGAGGCTTATCCTTGTCTCCATATTTGCATGAGGCTAATCCTTGCCTCCCTATCTGCATGAGGCTAATCCCTGCCTCCGTATCTACATGAGGCTAATCCCTGCCTCCGTACCTGCATGAGGCTAATACTTTCCTCCACACTGGCATGAGGCTTATCCTTGCCTCCCTATTTGCAGGAGGCTAATACCTGCCTCCATACTTGCATGAGGCTAATCCCTGCCTCCCTATCTTCATGAGGCTAATCCTGCCTCCATATTTGCATAAGTCTAATCCTTGCCTCCGTATTTTCATGAGGCTAATCCTTGCCTCCATACCTGCTTGAGGCTAATACTTTCCTCCATATCTTCATGAGGCAAATCCTTGCCTCCATATTTGCGTGAGGATATTCCTTGCCTCCACACCTGCATGAGGCTTATCCTTGCCTCCCTATATGCATGAGGCTAATCCTTGCCTCCACATCCGCTGGGGCTAATCCTTGCCTCCACATTTGCATGAGACTAAGCATTGTCCCTCCTTGCATAAATATCATTCTATTCCGGTACTATCTATTTGCTTTTCGATCGGGCTAAGCTCTGCCCTTCATTTCTTAAGACTAATCCTTGTCTTTTCAACATCATATTATTGCATCTCATGGGCTAAAATATCGCCAATCTATCCTTTCACGACCCAAATCGATGGGCCGCGACGGGCACTCGGAACCTTACTCAACCGAGTACCAACGTGATGTATTTTTCTCATTACATCATCATATACACATGACATATGGGCCTAATAGACTAACATGATCATTTATAAACTCAAAACATAGGATGACAAGGCCGTACAATCTTTCACGTACAAAACATATGTCCACAAGCCTCTAAGAGTATATAAATGCCATAAAGGTCGGGACAGAGTCCCGCCATACCAAACAATACACGTCTAAATCGTACTAACCAAACAAGCAACTCCAAAGCAAATGGAGCGCATCAACATCTTCCGCTGAGCTGATAGCCTATTTGAAGGGCTATCGACCTGTCCATCGAGACCTGTGGGCATGAAATGCAGCATCCCCAAGCAAAAGGGACGTCAGTACGAAAAATGTACCGAGTACGTAAGGCACATAAATAAGTACATAACAGACATGGAAGAAATATAGAGTAATTGACTCAACCTGTAAGTCTGGATAACTCTGTAAATCATGAAATACTTTTAGCATCATGCATATGCGTATGAATGTCATGTTGTGCATAGGTACATGTTTTATAACATCATTAGCCTCTGAGGGCATCCCATCATATCATATCGGCCACTGTGGGCAAAATCATCAACGTATACCAGCTGATCAGGTGGTGGTGCATATATAACGCCGTAACATTTTTCCATATCCCATATACGTATAATACACGCGTATATAACTTACATATATATGCGTATATAATGCCATCTGGTCATGGGTCAATGTATATGAATGCAATGCTTGAAAATTACGTTAATAAAATCTTTCGGAATGTCATAAGACCATTTTGTCGTTGAGTAATATCATAAAGTAAACTCTTTTCAGCTTTTGTATTTTTTCCCCTAAGACCCATTAATAGATGATAAAATATTATGACACATGGAAATTCAAGAACATAGATATCTCTAATACTTCTATGAATAGAGTCATTTATGGATTTGTGCTTTTGCACGTTTCGTTCGTATCGTATGGATCATGCCAAAAGAAAGAAGGGATAGCCTTAACATACCCGGAGTAGGGAAAACTCTATATAATATTCCATTGGAGAACCTTGATTGATTGAACTTTGAACTCAAAAGAAATTGAATTTCTGCTTTCTGAATCTTGAACGAAATTGTGCTATGATTTCTTGAAATGTTTGGATGAAATGATTTTTGTTTTTGGTTTTAAACCAAAACAGAAGGTTGCTTGATCCTTCACATGGAATTAATTTCCAACCTTCAAAGTAAGAATTGAAATCCTTTTTTCTTTCTTATTGAATACCAGAAACGTTACTTTTGTGTTCAAGATTTGTACCTGAATTGTTTTGGATAATTACTCACTTTTGTCATTTGATTCAAGTACATCATAGATAGCCACCTAGGAGTTTTAATTTCTTAGTCACTTCATGTGGCAAGCTAGTGTTGCCACATGTCCTTGGAGCATAGTTAATTAAGTTTCATCCACTTATTAGTTAACTGGGTAATGTCCTGTTACCCAGTAATTAATCAATTACCCGCAAAATTGAGAATTATTCCCACTTACGTGAAATATTACTCACTTTTCACATACCTTATACAACTTACTATTATGGTCATGTGGTACCTTGTATGGTACTAGTCCATAAAGATCGAGTATTTTAGCTTGAGCTGTATTTTATCCCAACATGCCAAACTTGGACGATTATTTGTTTTCTTTTACTTGCTCCCCCTTTAACCTTTACTAATCACTTGTGAAATATCTTAATCCTTATAATCTCCAAATAATATTTTACTTGGACTGATGTCAATTATCTTACGACAAATTCAATGTACAATACTTCAGGGTGCAACATCATCGTAACTTAATACTGCAAAGCGTGACATCACCGTAATGTAATACTGCTGGGCGCAACACTATCGTAACTTAATACTGCAAAGTCTACCATCATCATAATGTATTACTGAGCATAACATCGACGTATTACTACGGGGCATAACATTATTCCCCCTTTAGAACGTTCGTCCTCGAATGTTGACTGATGCACCTATCATTTTCATAACTTATATCTTCTAAATACTTTAGAACTTCCCTTGCCATCTAGGCGACTATTCTATGAATAATTCCAAAGTCTAGGGCATTCCCTTTTTAGTCCTCCTTCTCACACTACAGCTTGTAGTCAGAATCCTTCCAATCTCGTAACTATTGCTACCTTTCATCACGCAGCCTGTACAATTTTGACCTTGTATGTGTGCCCAATCTCTAGGATTCATATGTAGAGCTTGATAAGATATGGGCATCTATGAGTATACTGGTGTTCTTCGCTCGGTACTTTGTTGAATTTACGAATATTGATATATCTCATCGCATAGGTCCATTTAGCCATCCGTATGAATTTACTGCTTTAACTCTTACTTTAATTTATCGTTGTCTAGGTCTGCTACCAAATCCCAACTTACTCTTGTTGCATATTCCATATGTATAAATTTAAGTCCTTTAATGCTTCCTCGTTACTGCTCATCTTTAGAATAACGGCCTAATCTCATGTCATACTTTGTGACTTTTGTCCATCCATTGTTGATTCACCTCAATATTGATCTACAATATACCACTGATAACTTGAAACTTCTTACGTAATACTTTGCCACTAGGGCTTACGTTACATCAAGGAATATTCGAAGTAATTTTCCTGATCCACTTAGCGGCGATATTGTACTTCAAATACCGTATTCTATAGCATCCCAAGGTGATTCTAGTATGTGAGTATTTTAATCCCGTACAACTCATGAACCCCCTTTTTTCAAATTATTACTCAATCAAAGGCCCAAAAATCATCATTTATCTATCACAATTACACCCTTAATCTACTATTAGGGCAGCATTCCATCTCTTCTAAATGCTACTTATGAAGAGTAACTCCTTTGAGTCCATTCAGGCTATACTGAGCTTACTATAACATAAAGCCATTAGCTCCCTTGTTTTCATAGGCCTAATCCATTCTTGTCACCTTCTTACTCGCCTTTTCTCGTTCTTACATCCTGTCATAAAACTTTGTCGCTTTACTATACTTTAGTTTGTGACCTATACATATCTATTTATACTAATCACAACTTTCCTTCAACTTGCTTGCACCATAGAATTTTTTTATGTTATTCTGGAATGTCAAGCGATACATCGCATCGTCTTTAACCCTTCTCTACTCTCTTAGCTAGATCTCTCAGTACTTAGAAACATTAGGATGGAAGACATGCCGCTGATAATGTCGCTATCATTCTTGGATATTGAATCCCCGTGCTTATATCCTTCTATCTGAAATATGGACTATTCACGATCTTCTGCCTTTGGGTATCTCGTACGTTGTTCACCTTTACCTTACTTACCTTAAAGTCTCGCAACGTATCTTTTATCTCTTTTATGACCTCCATTCTACCTAGGTGTAATTCACGTCCATAACTTGAACCTCTATTATAATACTCGCACCTCTGGTACATACACAATCCGGTGGGAGCTTCGTACTGACTTCTTATGAGGCTGGTAATTCTTCTAACTAGATTCCTTGTAAAGCCATTATAGATTATGGTTGTTGTGTTATTTCTCTTGAACATCTGATGTTATGAGTGATTCTGTCATGTTCTCAAGCACAACTTCTATAATTTTTCTAGGTCAAATAATCAGACTCCTGATTTACTTGGGTGATGTAATTCTTTAGTTTCCTCTTCCTTCTGATCACCCTTTATGTAGGCTTAAGCTATCTTCCGATCTGTGGCTCATGGTATTACTTATTACCTTAGCCTTTAATGGGCATTATAGAATATCCATGATACAATATCCTAACAATTCAATCCTTTGTCTATGCCCTGGGCTCAATTCTTTCTTTTAACTTATACGGGAGTCTTCTATGGCCGTATGATTGTCAACAAATATGATGCACGGATAATGCTCCAAAATCCTGAGTGTATCCATAACGTACTAACTCTGGATCATTGATCGAATAATTCCTTTCGTTCCATCCCAGCTTTCTTTAAATGTGTGCAATTACTTTTCTTGGTCTTGCTGCCCCTTGTTGCGTGCACACTTAACTCATCCTAGTTCCCACACATGCCAGAATTTTTGTGCAACTCATATAGTCTCGAATATTACCTTCGATCTATCTCCCCGTTCATTAGCCACGGTAGGTGCCACTTTCTTTTGGAGGGTGTACGCGGTGAAATTAGAGGGTCCAATTTCTCATTATCAAAGCACCTCAGAAGACAATCTCAAAGTCTCGAGGCTACAGGGTTATGATCGAGTCTCCTGCCTCGAGGTTCGTCAACGCTCGGTCTTAGGATAATGTTGACCACAACCACGGTAGAAATGGGGAGTTACAAAGGCACGTGGTTAGGACTGACAGAGCCTAGAGAGCTACCCTACGACCCGAGTGAGGTGTCATCTAGTTATCACATCTGCTTCCTTTGTAATTAATGCTTGTTGTACTATGATGGATTCCACTTCTATATCAAGGAGATCCTCCCCATTTTGTAAACTCGGTTGCTTCAGCTACTCCACACGAAATATACAAGAACTTTTGCTTTGCTCTCTAGCATACTCTCTTGATATTATTGCTTTATTTATTATTTTCATACTTGTTTTTCATTATTGCTTATCATTGGCCATAACGAGGCTCCATTGATTTTACTATAACTGTTAGTCACATAGCAACTACCTTCGATAGCTCGTAATCAAGCTCCAAGATCGACCTCGAGGCCCAGAAACGACAAGCCCGAGGCCCCGAACAACTAGCCTATTGGTTTGATTATAGCTCTCTCCTTAACCTTATTTCGTCTCTAAATCTCATATACTTAGCATCAACTACTTAACAAACTAGCATAAAAATAGATCACGTATTTTTAGAGTCTCATCAACAAATTTAATTGTTATTACCATTTTCACGGTAAACAGTTTGGCGTCAACCGTGGGGATAAAAATAATAGTGATTATTTTCTTGCTGGTTTTACTACATAACGCAAGTTATCTTTCACACTTTTTCTTGTCCAAGATCTTCGATTTCAGTTCAAAATGTCTAACTCTATAAATGGGGGCAAAAACAACAATCTTGAGGACCATGGAGAAAACAGTGTGGATGTCCCAGGTATTGGTGTGCCACCACAAAACCTTGGAAACGCGCCAGAACGGATCCCCGTGGATGCGGTCTCACGCGATGCCCAATGGGTCGATATAAGCTCGCATACCGACAGGAGCGTGCGTCAAAGAGATTCACAAGAAGCTCAGAAAACCCCAACTAGGGAAGAATGTGAGGTTATCCTTCATGTTATTTTTGAAATGTTGTAGGAACAACATCTAGCTATTGCTCAGTTGCAAAGACACCAGAAAACTCCTAGCACGGTAGCACCGGGGACAGCCCCCCCAGCCAAATAGGTACCTGAGATATCGAGAAATAACGGGTCGATAGCCGACCCTGTCATTGTAAAAATGCTCAAGGACCTCACCAAAAGGATCGAATCAGGTGAGAAAATGATAGAAGCCAACGACAAAAAGGTCAAAACCTACAACTCTAGGTCGACCAAATTCTAGGAGCGCCCTCGGTCCTGAAAGGTGTGGATTCGAAGAAGTTCATACAAAGGCTGTTCCCCAAGTAAGAGGCCCCGAAACCCATTCCAAAGAAGTTCAGAATGCCAGAACTCCCAAAGTACAACGGGACCTCAGACCCCTACGAACACGTTACTGCCTACATTTGCGTAGTAAAGGGCAACAACATAAAGGATGACGAGATCGAGTCCGTCTTACTAAAGAAGTTCGGGGAAACGCTCTCAAAGGGGTCCATGTTGTGGTATCACAACCTAGCTCCTAACTCCATAGATCATTCGCCATGCTAGTAGACTCGTTCATAAAAGCACACGCCGGAGCCATCAAAGTAACAACGAGGAAATCTGACGTGTTCAAGATCAAGCAAAAGAAGAACGAGATACTGCGAGAATTTGTATCTCGCTTCCAAATGGAATGTATGGTACTACCACCAGTCTCCGACGACTGGGCAGTGCATGCTTTCACTCAAGGTTTGAATGAACGAAGCTCGGTGGCTTTGAAACAGTTGAAATAGAATTTGATCGAATATCCCGCTATGACCTGGTCGGACGTTCACAACCGATACCAGTCGATGATTAGGGCTGAAGAAGACTAGCTGGGAGCCCCCTCAGGCTCAGTATATCCAAGCAGGTTCCCGGCAAAGGAGCCAAAACCAAACAAAGAAGATATCAGCCATACATCGAAGACAGGAGGACTGCCCCGAGGCGCAACCCACCTCGCAATGATCGAAGGATAGACCGAGGACAGGATCCTCAGGGACTCATCAATAGAGCCAGATTTGATAGGAACACAGGGCCAACGGGGGCACCCCACTTATTAGAATACAACTTCAACGTCGATGTATCGGACATCGTGTTCGCCATCAGTAAAATCAGAGACGCCAAGTGGCCCAGGCCTGTACAGTCGGATCCTTCACAAAGGAATCATAACTTAGTGTGCGAGTTTCACAACACACAAGGAAACAGGACTGAGGATTGCCACCACCTCCGGGAATTCCTCAGCGACTGGGCCAAATATCATTTCCTATTAAGAGAGGCGGCCAAGAAGAACGAAACAAATGAGCCACAACATGTCATCCACATGATGTTGGGAGGCGTCGATGCCTCGCAGGAACCCATGATGAGAAGGACAAAAATATCCATCACCAAAGGAAAACGAACCCGGGGATATATACCCGAGGATGCCCTCACATTTAGTGAAGAGGACACTGAGACCTTGTCTCAACCTCACAATGACGCACTAGTAATCTCTTTCCTTGTAAATTCTTTTCAAATAAAACATTTACTCGTGGATCCAGGTAGCTCAGCCAACATTATCAGGTCGAGGGTGATAGCGCAGCTCGGACTGCTTGACCAAATCATGCCCGCCACTCGAGTCTTCAACGGATTCAACATGGCAAGTGAAACAACAAAAGAGGAAATCAACCTCCCAGTCACCGTGGCCGGCACGACCCAAAACACCAAATTCTATGTCATCAAAAGAGACATGAGGTACAACGCCTTATTCGGACGGCCGTGGATACACTGCATGAGAGCAGTACCATCCACCTTACACCAAATGATGATATTCCCAACAAAGGATGGGCTTAAAACCGTCTACGGGGAACAGCATGTGGCAAGGGAAGTGTTCACGGTGCACGACGTGGCACCAGAACCAATACCTCCGCTCGCAAAAGGGCCAAAGGGTAAGCAAGCCACACCTTCGATTAAGCATGATTAAATAAAGAAAATTACTGTACCGCGTCCTCGTCTCGCATAACTAGGACATATCGGTCCTCGAAACATCACCGAAACATCGCCGGCACATCCCACGCTAAGGTATAATCATCTCCTTTTTCATTTCATATTTCATACTAACCCTTATGCAGGCTCCCGATCGAAGCAGTCAAAGCACTAACCCAACTTGAAGACCTTAAGGTTTTAAAGCATCTGTTGCACTCTTTTCCTTCGACCAAGTTTTTATCCCAAGAAGGGTTTTACCGGCAAGGTTTTTAACGAGGAAACACCTGCATGCTACCTAGGGGAAACTCAATAAGTATTCGAGGCTTCCTTTGCAATCAACCTCGAACACTGGGGGCATCCCCCCAGAAGGCCATCAGCTCGAAAAAGACAAGAAACGCCAAATGGGGTCCCAATAGGAAAATGATGTACCGGGCCAAATGGTCGAACAAACCATGTCCGTATAGCCGGGTCCCCGATAGCAAAAAACATGTACACTTGTGCCAAACAATTAAAGAATATTTTTTATCAAAGCATCTCGCAGTCCAAAAGAAGCTCGGCACCTTCGCGAAAATGACTTCTCCGCCAAAAACATCCCAAACACTCGGGGACTGGCGTCAACAATTCAACACCTGAACAACATCCGGGTCGGAACTCCAAGCTCATAAGCCCTCAATCAGGCAACATGAAAATCACGAAACATCTCCAAGGCCGAAAGTTCCCCGAATACTTGGGGACTAGCGTCAAAATCTCAAAAAACACATGACCTCAGGGTCGGGATCTCCAAAATCGTAAGCCCTCGATGAGGCAACGCCAAGTTTGAAAGTAATGGCTCCCAAATCGAGAAACCCTCAATGACTCGGGGACCGACGTCAAGCTCCATCTCCATCGACTTATCAAAATCCAAGGCCCTAAGACCCCGAGCGGGCAAACTCAGTCTCGTAAGACCTACAAAAGGCAACAACTATATCTATAAGACCTCGAGCAAGGCATGAACCACACTTGTACCAAGTGACAATATCTGTAAGACCTCAAGAAAGGCATGAACAATACTTGTACCAAGTATCATAAACTGTAAGACCTTAAAGGCATGAAAAACTTGTAAGACCTTACTAAAGGCATAAACTTGATCTCAAAGTTTCGGCTATATATCGAACTTGTAAGACACCTAAAAAGGCATACTCTCGATATAGATGCCGAAACAACGTCACTCGGGACTCAAAAGGCTTCGGCCAAACACAAGTGACTCCGGTCACACGGCTGTACCAATAAAACTAATGCAACTCGGGGACGCCCGACCGTCGCTACAAAATCACAGGTCATTACTTCGAATATACTTCGAAAAGAACCAGTTAAAGAGGCTACCCTCGGCATAGACAAAGAGCTTCGACCATGTTGGCTCCAAATCACAAGCTTTGAGCTACTCGGCCTCCGAGCCAAACCTCCCGAGGTGCTCGAACATCACCGCAAGTTACTCGAAATCGAGGTTCTTCTCGAACCGATGATGGGTCAGGCAAAAATTACTTCAAAAGTCCTTAACGAGAGGAAAATAAATCCAATAAAAGGTCACTTCGATCCAAAGTGTAAGAGCCATTGTTGTCAACTTACATTAAATGGTCACATCGACCAAGCGCGTAAGAGCCATTGTCGCCAGCCTAATAAGCCTTAGGGCCACACACACAAAAGGTCACATCAACCAAAAGCGTAAGAGCCACTGTCGCTAGCCTGAAATATAAAAACTTGAGGGTCAAAATGAGCTCGAGTCGTAACCCGATTCGGAGACTGGACCCAAAACAGTTAACCAAATATGCCAAAGGGCAAAGGCGTACGAGCCATTGTCGCAATCCCTCATACACTAAAAGGTGGCACCGGCCCAAGGCGTAAGAGTTATTGTCACCATCCCACATACACTAAAAGGTCACATCGACCAAAAGCGTAAGAGCCATTGCCGTCAGCCTAAATTTCGGCCACTCGAAGGTCAAATAAGCTGGAGTCGATGCCCGATTCGGGGACTGAACCCAAAACGGTTAGCCTAAATTCGCCTAAGAATAAAGAGTAAGAGCCTGCGGACAAGTGTAATGTGTCCCAGGGCCACATCACGACTCCAAGGATTCCTACCAATGCCAAAAACCAGCTCGCCTAGTCAAAATCACGACAGAAAAATATATGAAAGAAATAAAGCTGCAAGGTTTTCTTTCATACACATATGCAAAAAAATGCAACCTCCAACTACGAACATGCTTTGAAAATGCCACGTACAAATGGCGAAATCTATGGTCCTCCCCCCACCCGGGGCTACAGCCCGCCGGCCTCATCTTCTCTTTCTTCAGCATCAGGCAAAAGCAATGGGGCATCACGCTCGTCCGCCCTCGCTAGCGCCAATTCTTCCGAGAGGGTGAAACCCCTATCACGGATCTCCTCGAGGGTCTTTCTTCGATACTTGCAACAACCATATTCTTTAATCCTCCCTTCGCAGTCGAGGATCCTTCTCAGCTCAGTTTGAGCATCGGCAACATCCTTTGAATAGATCGCTATCTCTTGGTCAACCTTAGTCCAGCTTACCGCAGCTTCTGCCCGGGCATCAACGATCTCATCCCTAACTTTCAAAAACTCAGACTCAAGTTTCGCAATCATTTTAGTCTGAACCAAAGAATTTTCCTGAGCTAGGCAAAGTTGAGCTTCAAAAGCAGTAACTTTGCCAGAGCATCCTTCCCCTCTAAAGCCTGAGCCTCCGCCCGAGGTTTCTGCTCATCATGCTCATGCCTGGCCCGACCAACTTCATCCCGAAGGCACTCCAGGGCCTCCGTCTTTTTATGCAACTGAAATAAACTAAGTGTTAGCCTCAGGAACCAGGAGGCAGAATGTACACTCACCCGGGACAGAAAACTACATGCTTCTTCAGGTGATTCTCGTAATTCAAGCTCCGACCCACCTAATACTGAAAATGTACCAACTCGACATCTTTTTCATCACAAAAGAGCCTAAAGGATCTCTCCTCATCAAGAGCTTTACCTATCCTAGCTTCACAACGAAGCATCCCAGACTTAAGCTTGTCGAATGCCTGCAAAATAAAACTCAATAAGGAAGAGAAGGCGTGAAGCTCGAAAAAACTATGCCGAAACTCACTGCAAAGTGAAGCTGCTGGGCTTCCTCGAAGGCCGAGCGCACACCTACCAATCCAGTTCCTTCGGCCCTGAAAGAGTCGACTCCGGTTGTAGCACGGTCATTCGGTGTATGCAACCCCGGGTTTCTAGTATCTCCTGAAGTACTATCGACGGAAAAAGAAGGAGACAACAACGGAGAAACCCTTTTTCCAAAACTAGGAACAACGGACACGGTAAGCTCGGTTGATGCTTCTGCTCCGAAGCCCGGATCCCGTTCTACCTTACTTTGAGCGTCATCGCCCTGTAAAAGCATCTCTCGCTTATTGCTATCGCTCTTCAACCCAGGAGATGGCAACCCTCCCCCCTCTCCAGAGGAGCGTGGCCTCGCCTCGAAAGGCTCTTCAATGCCTACAATAGTAAGATTAATACACACAAAGGGAAAATGTTTCTCCATATGAAAAAGGGAAAGGAAAAAAAAATAGCGCAACATGAACCATGATGTTTTGCTTCCCGTCTGCCTCGGGATAAAGCTTGCCACTTTCGCTTATCGCAGGTCGAGTGGGTCGCCAGCTTCCGAACCCATTCCAGCAAATCAGGAAGGTCGCCCGACGCCCATGAAACTACTGTAGTGAAAGAAGAGAAGGCACGGTTATGAAGTCAGTTTTTGCCATGAGCAAAACTAAGAAGGCACAAAATGCACCACTTACGTGTATATTTCCATTCCTAGAGGAATGGCATAAGCTCTGCGGCGATAATGTCATCGGTCCGCACTTAGACGAAGCGACTCATCCACCCCCGGTCTCTATCTTCCTCATCATCAACAACAAAGTGCATGGTCGATCGGCATCACAAGGTTAGCAGACCTCGATGGTGGAAGGGCCGATACAGCCTGATAAGATGACTAAGAGTAAATTCGAGCCCCGCACTCTCCTCGAAAAATCTCACCATCAATATTGTTCGCCAAAATGACAGATGGATCTGCGCCAAGGTAACCCAATACTCTAAGAATAAGTCAAGCACAACCCTATCAAGGGAGCCCAGTGTGAAAGGATACATGTACACATTCAAGAATCCATCGGCACGATCCGTGATGCCCTCACCCAAGGAAAATGCCTTCAACACCACTTTATCCCCCCATCCGCATCCTTTTCTCACTAACTCACGATGCTCTTCTCTTATCAAGGAAGTAGTCCTCAAGGTGTACTCTTGTTGGTCCTAAATGCCGGAGGCGGAGCTCTCCCCTCACTGTCGGGCAGACCCCGACATAGCAGACATGGCTATGACAAAATTGGAAAACTAAAGTGGAAATCTATGCGAGTATGTTAAGTACTAAAATAAAGAAAGGTTTGACGAAAAAAGAAGGACAACTGCTTAAAATGGTAGAACCCCTGAAAGAGCGGAGACAACCCTATATAATATACATGAAAGAAATGGCAACGATCTGCCTACCTCAACGCCGGTTAGAAAGACTGACCGATGCTATCATCGCTAGTCCCGAGGTGGTGCCCGACCTCAAGGACCCCCATCGAAAAGAACTTAGGCTTTAAGAAGTCAACGACACTTTTTCCAGTCCCGAGGTGGTACTTGACCTCGAGGACCCCCATCGAAAAGAAGTTAGGCTTTAAGAAGCCAACAACACTTTCGCCAGTCCCGAGGTGGTACCCGACCTTGAGGACCTCCATCAGAACAAGATTAGGCTCCAAGAAGCCAATAACACTTTTTCCAATCCCGAGGGGGTACCCGACCTCGAGGACCCCCGTCGAAAAGAAGTTAGGCTTTAAGTAGCCAACGATACTTTTGCCAATCCGGAGGTGGTACCCGACCTCGAGGACCTCCATCAGAACAAGGTTAGGCTCCAGGAAGCCAATAACGCCTTCGCAAGTCCCGAGGTGGTACCCGACCTCGAGGACCTCTATCATAACAAGGATAGGCTCCAGGAAGCCAACAACGTCATTGCCAATCCCGAGATAGTACCCGACCTCGAGGATCTCCATCCAAAAGAAGTTATGCTCTAAGAAGCCAACATCATCACCAGTCTTAAGGTGGTACCCAACCTCGAGGACCCCCATAAAAAAAAAGTTAGGTTTTAAGTATCCAACGACACTTTTGCCAGTCCTGAGGTGGTACCCGACCTCGAGGACCTCCATCAGAACAAGATTAGGCTCCAGGAAGCCAATAATGCCTTTTCCAGTCCCGAGGTGGTACCCGACCTCGAGGACCTCTATCAGAACAAGGATAGGCTCCAGAAAGACAATGACGTCATTGCCAATTCCGAGGTGATACCCGACCTCGAGGATCTCCACCCAAAATAAGTTATGCTCTAAGAAGCCAACATCATCACCAGTCCCGAGGTGGTACCCGACCTCGAGGACCTCCATCAATAAGGAGTTATACTCCAAGAAGAATAAGCAGCTCAAGCTCCATCCAAAAGGTTTCGACCTATCTACAGTGCCTTAAAGTTATCTACCCTAAGTTCAAAGCAAGTCTCCAGGTGGTCCGGATCTGTACAAACCTCCATTCGAGGACTGCCCTCGAAAACTAAAAGGCAGTCCCTGTCCGCAGGCCTCCAAGCGAATTTCTTCTCAAAGGTTACCACGGAGCCTAAATGGTAATCCACGGTTTCGAGGCCCAAAGCATTACTCTCATTCTTCTCAAAGTGAAGGCCTCAATGACCAGAGTTTACCGGATCAATCCAGGTTTGGCCTGAGGAACGGCAAAAGACTCCACGAGAAGCTATTTTTATCAACCGAAGGCCAGAAAGAATACTCGCACCCGTTTTTGATATTAGCAACAGCAGGCAGAGTCAGGCATCCAAAATCTCCACAAATGCAAAAAAATATAGCAAGCATCAAAAATAAAAGTTTAGGAAACGTCTTTATATTCATAAACATTCGATTGTAACAGCCCGCGAGGGGTCCTTACATATGATTGCAAAAGCCCACAAGGGGTCTTTACATAGAAACAAAGAAGCGAGAGGGTACACATGTAGTAAAAGCCTAGAAGCTAGTCTACTCTCGAAGGTTTATCTCTGGTAGCAGCATCTCCGAGCACCACCTCCTAGAGCATGCATCCTCGACGGTATTAACTTATACCGCCACCTCTTCTAGATTCCCAGCTCAATCCCACAGAGCAATATCTTCGAGGGCGAAGATGAAGAAGAGGAAAATTGGAAGGCAAAGAAGAAGAAGGTGATGCAGATGAGGTAGAAAAAAGAGACATAGCATGCTAAAGCCAAAGGTTGAAGATTCGGCGGACCTCAACCATACTCGCACGGCTACTCTGAGTCTACCTTCCGATACATCATACCGTGCAACCTTAATGGCCGGTTGCGCCATTTTATCCCTTGGTAAAAAACCCGAGGGATGAAGTGCCACACCAGGCTAGGGTAGAAGAGTGTGCAGCGCTGTATAGTCCGAACACTCTCTAGAGAAGTGGTGTAGAGTCCAAATGTCCTCCTAAGTAGAAACAAGCCGACCCCCTTTATCTCATCACCTCAGTCCAACGACGACAGCAGTGATAGCCGTAACAATAACAACAACAATAACGAGATAGTATAATCTCGCTCGACACGGAAAAGTCCAGGTAGGAGGCCATGACGCGGCTGATAAGAATGCCACCATGAGACCTTAAGGTCAGAAACCCTAAACATGGGGGTAGTAATAGAGAAGGATAATGAGAATGAGAAGAAAGGAATGGAAAGATGTTGGGAAACACTTGGATAAAAAGATAGCATGGAAAGACCCCATTTATAGGGGATGATAGTTTGGCCAACAATGCCATTAATGCCTTTGAAAGACAGATTGACAGGCACAATCAATGCGCCATTGGAAACTGGACCGACAACGATACAGTCACCTTGAGGAATGGGAATCGGCAGCACATTGAATGACACTGAAAAGATAAGTCCATGGGATGTACCGGTTATCGTGAAGGTTTACATCATAAGTATGATATCATCAGCACAATAGCACTGCGGGAAGTTCGAAGAGTTGGATGTCAAAATCATTTCTTATCACTCCTCTCTAAAAAACGTGGGGACTATCTATATGCGATGAAATTCGAGGGTCCAATTTTTCATTATCAAAGCACCTCAGAAGACCATCTCGATGTCTCGAGGCTACAGGGTTATGATCGACTCTCCTCCCTTGAGTTTCGTTGATGCTCGGTCTTAGAATAATATTGACCACGGCCACGGTAGAAACGAGGAGTTCCCAAGGCACGTGGCTAGGACTGACAGATCCTAGAGAGCTACCCTATGACCAGAGTCGGGGTGTCATCTAATTGTCACGTCTGCGTACCTTTGTAATTAATTCTTGTTGTAGTATGATGGGATTCCCCTTCTATACAAAGGGGATCCTCTGCATTTTGTAAACTCCGTTGCTTCAGCTACACCATACGAAATATACAAGAACTTTCTCTTTGCTCTCTAGCATACTCTCTTGATATTATTTCTTTCATTTAATATTTTCATACTTGTTCTTCATTTATTGCTTATCATTGGTCATAAAGAGCCTCCATTTATTTTACTATAACTATTAGTCACATAGCAATTGCCTTCGATAACTTGTAATCGAGCTCCAAGATCGACCGCGAGGACCAAAATCGACAAGCCCGAGGCCCCAAATAACTAGCCTATCATTTTGATTATAGCTCTCCTTAGCCTTATTTTGTCTCTAAATCTCATACACTTAGCATCAACTTCTTAACAAATTAGCATAAAAATAGATCAAGTATTTTTAGAGTCCCATCAACAAATTTAATTGTTATTACCATTTTCACGATAAACAGAGGGTATACAATTTTTGTTGTGAGACTGCTTTTACATGACCATTTCTCACTTCGAGTTACTATGTTTAGGTTGAGGCCTTCTTCCTTATTTCCACAGTTAGTCTTCCATTGTAGTACTTAGGGAGGACCCTATGACTTTTGTAAATATGTGGCTTATTACATTGTATACTCGACGGACCTCCTGATGTCCTTCCTTGCCTATACTTATTTGTAGTTACTTACCTCCATGCCCTGGAGCTTGTGTGTTGCTCCTTAACTGATATTTTGACTATCTTCCCAGTGGCACTCTCTTTTATTTTTGTAGCACTCGTACGGTACCTTTTTAACTTCCCCATATGAATATATCTCATGTATTATAGTGTTATGTTGTGAGGGTGAATTCCCCATGTTAGGGTTCACTCTGTTTATCTTGCATGATCTATTGATTTGTTTGTAACCTCTTGTCTAGTCATGACTAGGCTTTTCCTGAATCAACTACTAATTACTCGTCGGCCTATTATCATATCTATATTCTGCGTAATCTTTCTTGGGTTATTTCCTTGTTTTTAACTTACGTCTCGCACTGGCTCCTTAATTATCAATAACATCTCGGGCAGGAATCCTTAATTCTTCTCCTTGACGTCGCGTTTGCATAATGTTCTATAGTCGTAGCATATCTATAGGATTTGAATAAGTGTAATCTAATCCCTTTCTCATTCAATTTTTTTATCGCATTCTTCCTTTATTATTCTATATTCTCCCCTTTAGAGGAGTGCTAAGACTTGGAGCTATGACGATCTATCTATAGATATTTTAACTCTTCATCTTTGGCATCCTTTCACATCATCGATGACCCTTACTCGCCTTGCGGTAATACTTTCGTACCAAGGATAGCAAAATTCCTTACTCACGAGGGTGAAACTTAGTATAACTGGCACATACAGTCCCTTAAGTTGAACTTTGCTCACCTTGCTTGCTTTAGGGAAGCGTCTCCTTGAAGACCAGTCTCTGAATTCATCATGGGTCTTCTTCTGTTGTCCATTCTATTATTGTCGGAATGCAATCTGAAATTCTCATGATGCTGACTATTAACAAATCACTCAGTTCCTTATTCATGTTTAGTTTTTCTTATTCACCAGTCCATACTGATTTCTATTACTCTAGGGTATAACTTTTCTTTCTGTTAATCACGTTATAGTTGCGAACTTATTTCTCGAAATGAGAAAGTGACTGTATGGCCTATACTCTTTTGTTGTCTTAAGGTGTGTCACTCTCGTCTCTTCCTTCACTTGACTATAGATTTTTAATATTGTCATCTTTTGATCTACCGTTGTAATCCATGTACCACATTTTACTCATAATGCTTCATTAACTATTTTCTTATTTCCCGCTAATATTTATGCCTATCACTTTATTCTGAAAACTTGAACAAGACATTCTTTTGCTTTTAGCTTCCCTTTGCTCCATCTAGTGGCTCTTCAAGATGCTTAATGTTCTCGCTTTACTACGGACGCGAGCCACACTTAGGTAATATTTATCCCTTCAAGGATTATAGTGTATATATTTGTAGTACACATATCTGGTTGCACTATTTCAGTCAACTGACGCAATCAATTCATCCATCATATCTTCTTATACTGCTTTCGTTAACCCCCATAGGGCATATCTGGAATAGGTGCGACCAATTGTATATACCTCTATTACTATTGAATATAACTCAAAAAGCTTATGTTCCAGTGCTTCAATTATAAATGCTGTTAACCTTCATTAACTAGGTACCTCGTACCCTTTTTCACCTTGCTCCTTTTACTTGCTGAAACTTGTATTTATCTTCTTAATCTCTCATTGTCTGTTACCATAGAGATGGATAGACATTCTTGCCTTAAGTCTTCTTATCAGGAAGCATACACCTTTCAGTATGCCCATGATCTACTAAAGACCTCACATTTACTGGTCGTATGCATCTTACAAAAATCCAATTCCTCTAGCTCAACTCTTCCACAACTATCACTCTTTCCAATCCTTCTTTCCGGATGTAGGTATTGTCTTATTACGAATAAAAAAAGAATTTCTAAATTTGAATTCTTATAAGTGAGCTCTACCACACAATCTAGAATAAGAACAAAGAGTGATAATCCTAAATTCCCGGTAGCCTCCTGCTTATAAGTGTTGTGCACGACACACCCATAAACAAGGCTCTACTAGACATTGCTTGTAGACTCCCTAGGACAGAACTGCTCTGATACCATTTTTTGTCACTACCCAAACCGATGGGTCGTGATGGGCACCCGGTACCTTACTCAACCGAGTACCAACATGATGTATCTTTCTTATTACATCATCATATACGCGTGACATATGGGCCTAATAGGACAACATTATCATTTATAAACTCAAAACATAGTCCGATAAGGTCGTACAAATTTTCACGTACACGACATATTTCCACAAGCCTCTAATGGCACATAAATGCCAAAAAGGTCGGGACAGAGCCCTGCCATACCAAACAATACACATCTAAATCATACTAACCAAACAAGCAACTCCAAAGAAAATGGAGCGCACCAACATCTTCCGCTAAGCTGATAGCCTACTCGGAGAGCTCTCAACCTGTCTAACGGGACGTGCGGGTATGAAACGCAGCGTCCCCAGGCAAAAGGGATGTCAGTACGAAAAATGTACCAAGTATGTAAGGCACATAAATAAGTACATAACAGACATGGAAGAAATATAGAGTAATTGACTCAACTTGTAAGTGTAGAAACTCTGTAAATCATGAAATACTTTTAGTGTCATGCATATGCGTATGAATATCTTATCGTGCATAGGTACATGTTTCATAGCATCATTAGCCTCTGAGGGCATCCCATCATATCATATCAGCCACTGTGGCAAAATCATCAAAGTATACCAGCTGATCAGGTGGTGGTGGGTATATAACACTATAACCTTTCCCATATCCCATATACATACATATATACACGTATATAATGTCATCTGGTCATGGGTCAATATACATGAATGCAATGCATGAAAATTACGTTAATAAAATCATTCAGAATGTCATAAGACCATTTTGTCGTTGAGTAATATCATAAAGTAAACTCTTTTCAACTTTCGTATTTTTTTCTAAGACCCGTAAACAGATGATAAAATATTATGACACATGGAAATTTAAGAACATATATATCTCTAATACTTCTATGAATAGAGTCATTTATGGAATTTGTGCATTTGCATGTTTCGGTCGTATCGTATAGATCATGCCAAAAGAAAGAAGGAATAGCATTAACATACCTAGAGTAGGGAAAACTCTGTATAATATTCCGTTGGATAACCTTTAATGATTGAACTTAGAACTCAAAAGAATTCAAATTTCTGCTTTCTGAATCTTGAACGAAATTGTGCTATGATTTCTTGAAATATTTGGACGAAATGGTTTCTGGTTTTGGTTTTAAACCAAAATAGAAGGTTTCTAGAGCCTTCACAAGGAATTAATTTCCAACCTTTCAAAGTAAGAATGGAAATACTTCTTGCTTTCTTATTGAATACCAGAAACGTTACTTTTGTGTTCAAGATTTGTACCTGAATTGTTTTGGATAATTACTCATTTTTGTCATTTGATTCAAGTACAACATAGATAGCCACCTAGGAGTTTTAATTGCTTAGTCACATCATGTGGTAAGCTAGTGCTGCCATATGTCCTTGGAGCATAATTAATTAAATTTTATCCACTTATTAGTTAACTGGGTAATGTCCCGTTACCCGGTAATTAATCAATTACCCGCAAAATTGAGAATTATTCCCACTTACTTGAAATATTACTCGCGTTTTACATACCTTATACACCTTACAATTATGGTCATCTGGTACCTTGTATGGTACTAGTCCATAAATATCGAGTATCTTAGCTTGAGCCATATTTTATCCCAACATGCCAAACATGGACAAAAATTTGGTTTTTTTGACTTGCTCCCCCTTTCACCTTTACTAATCACTTGTGAAATAGCATAATCCTTATAATCTCCAAATAATCTTTTACTTGGACTGATGTCAATTACCTTACGAAAAATTTAATGTACAATACTTCAGGGTGCAACATCGTCGTAACTTAATATTGTGAAGCGTAACATCACCGTAATGTAATATTGCAAGGCATAACACTGTCGTAACTTAATACTGCGAAGCATAACATCACCGTAATGTATTACTGATGGGTGCAATACTGTCGTAACTTAATACTGTGAAGCGTACCATCATCGTAATGTATTAATGCAGAGCATAACATCGACATAATACTGCGGGGCTATCACGCCCCAACCTCGGGAGGCACGACCGGCGCTCAATCGAGTGAACCCAACTGATCAAGCCTTATCGAACACTTTCTACCCGACTCAAAATGATTAAGGAAATAATGCTCTCATTATTTAGACAATAGGAAGGATTTTACATTCAACATTGTTAGTTCATTTTATATCACAACCTTAACCCGTAGGTAAGTTCCAAGATTCCATACAATTACACTTTATAGAGGCAAGAGTTAAAGATTAGAACCTAGTTTATAGACCCATCCAAAACCTGTACATAACCCACACAAACGTTTATGGAGCCTCTAAGGATACAAAAGACAAGTATGACAACGCCGGTAACAAGGCCCCGGCTATACCTCAAAAGTGGATATCTATAACAAAAGATGTACAACATAACCCCTTGAAGGAGAAACGGGCTCACCAAGACTTTGAGATGAGGATACTCTGCTACGCGCGATCGGCACTATCCGCTATGGAGCCACCTACATTCATTTAAAAATGTAGCGCCCCACGCAAAAGGGATGCTAGTACCATGGAATAGTACTAGTATGTATAACTAAAAACCATTTTATCAGAAAGAACTATCATGCAAGAACAAGGAAATCACAAGAGATAATTAAAGGTTTTAACCGGACAACACATCATCAAATACAAGAATCATATAATTGTTCACATAATTTCCATAACTTTAGTTTGGGGAATTTCTTTTATACGTTCATCATTGTTCTCAATACCACCGCTATCTTGAACAGAGTCCGATCACGACTCGATCGGCTAGGTTACCTCATTTGAGACATATACCTCAGTCACCATTTCATTTCCCTTTTCCGGAATTCAATACCAGTACATTACCACCATGTGTGCGGCATGGTGTCCAATCACGACCCGATCGGCTAGGCCACCCTACCTAGGCGTTGTTCCTTCTCATTAATCATCTCATTTGAATCTTTATTTCACATATATCATATCAATTCATTGGCACTTAGGGCCACAATTGTCACATCATTTCCACTTTTAATGTCAACCTTGCAATTTATGATCATAGGCACATACAAAAGCAATTCAAGTTGGAAGCATAGGAAAGATTTCACATAATTATCATGACAATCTCAGTTTTAATCTTAGCTTATAGCCTAGGCATTTCAACACATGATTCGTATTCTTCGCACATCTCTAAATATCAAGAATAGTACATTACACACATTGAGGCACACCTTTCATGTATATATATATACACACCTTTCATGTATATATATAATTGCAAACCAATTCATGTGAAATAACAGTCAATACATCAACCAATTCTAGTCTTACCACATTTGCGTAAATGCCAACAGAGCTCAATTTCTAATAAAAGGGGGTTTTAGCCATACATACATCAATAAAGCTTTCCTTAATTTCTTACAAAATTCTAGGACTCTTAGCACATCAATCTATTTTATGAAATTTACAAATCGAATCAAGAATTAGAGACATGATTAAGATTCTAGATAATTTAAGTAAATTATAAAGCACTAAGTGTGCAATGTGATTTTAGGATCCTTTTATGAGAGATTTCTATCATTTTACACCCCAATTGATGTCTTTTTAGTTCACAATCTCCCAATACCTTATTATCTTTTATGCATGCAAGAAATCCATTCTTATACCCATGAACCCACAAGTTACTTACCCATTCTAGTGTGAATTTCGAAACTAAAGGTTAGGGCTCAAGTTCTTACCTCTTGGGCTGAAAGCCTAGAAAATTTTGCTTGAAAGTCTTCAAAGATTAGGCAAGGATTGAGAGTTAGTTTCTCTCTCTAGAGCTCCCTTTCTCATTTTATTTGCAGTGAAAATATCATAAGAGAGGTCTAATGGGTCTTTTAAATGGTATGGTGTCGGGTTTTAAAAATTAGAAAATAGTAGTTCCGACACAATCTGTGATCGCTTATGCGATCGCATAATGGACATGCGGCCCGCAAAATGGACTGCAAAAATAGTCCCAAAACATGAACAAACTGTCTGGGTGTGCGACAGAAATGCGGTCCACATACCTATTATACGGTCGTATAATGCACTGCAGAACTGCCCTTCACAAGAATTCCAAGGGGATTTGATGACTATGCAGCCCGCATATTGATTATGCCATCGCATAATTTGCCGCATAGTTGACCTCAATTTTAACCTTCACACTATCTGACTCTGCGGCGACTATGCGGTCTGTATATCTATTATGCGACTGCATAATGGACCGCAAAATGCTCTTCTCTAGAAAATATTATTCTTTTAACTTTTTAATGCACATATCAATCCAAAGGATCCAAACCGCGGCGAGATTGCGAGCCGCAAAGAATTTTATGAATTTCTAACACATGATCCTAACTTGGCACTATGATATTCGGGATTTTGAGTAGAAATTTTCATGGGTCCTTATAGGGGTGTAACATATCCAAAGGCGTCATAGTCTAAAAGGCATCATCCTTAAAGCCGGAAGACACCATGCCATGGCCTGAGGATCTCTCAAATCTGCATATCAATATTCAGAGGCGTCATGGTTCGGAGGCACCATTTTTATGAACCGAGAGCATCATTTCATGGCCTGCGAATCCCTCACTAAATAATTCATGGCCCAGGACACCATGGTCCGAGGACGTCATCCTTAACCATCCGAAGACAATTTTCATGGTCCAAAGGGAATCTGCATCATGTTTAAATTTTCGCACAAATACACGTTTGTAGCATCTCTTCATTTGCAGGTGACTGGTAAGCAACTGTTATCCTAGCAGGAGCGACCTCACTCCAGTTCCTTCAACTATCTTAAACCTGGACCATTCACCATAACCACTCTTGCATCTATTCTGAAATCTCGTGTTTGTTCTTGCAATGACTTCATCGGTATATTTCGTCAATGAATCCAGAACTATACGTGGCCTGATTCTTGTAAAACTAGGGATATATAGGCAGCTCAAAGACCAGGGTCCGATCTCTGTCTTTCAAAACATCCCATCTGGTCAAAATTGGCCATCATTTCTTTACCCGAAAACTCTTTCATTCTTCCCAGGTAAAGAGGGGCAATTGTTGATACCCAATTTTTCCCATAGTATTTTCAAAACTATGCTTTGGCATCAATTAGTGTTTTATACAATTTCTGCATTTTTAAATATTTAGATTAATTTATCCCAACATTTATTTTATAAAACAATCACTAATTGCATCACAAATTATTTTATAATATTTTTTGTGGCTTAATTTTATTATTTGCATTCGTACCAAGTTTCAATTATTGCACAAATAGCCACATTTTTATTTTTAGAATGCAATTGTAATCACTTTGCAATTATAGCCTATGCATGCATTATTACATTATTTTACCGAAAAATATCCATTTATATTTTTAAAATATTAAGTAATTATTTTAAAATATTTCCAGGAATAAAAATAATTTTTTATAGCCTATTAATTATTTTTAAAAATTATTTTATCAATTAAAGAGATATTTAACAAATAGCCCTTTACTATCCTGGACCCAACCTAATTAACTAGCCTAATTTTAACCACTTATAAACCAGCCACCCCAGACCTAATACCCACCTGCCCGACCCAATACCAGGGCAAATCCTGGTCGTTGATCATTTTGATCAACGGTCCAGATTCTCCCTAACCTAAATTAAACTAATGACCTCCCCTAAAACCCTCATTTCCTCTCCTCTCTCACGCCGACATCTGATCCCATCTTCTCTTAAATGCTCTCAAGTCCTAACCCTAACTCACCCTCATCGTCGTCTATCTGCTACCATTCGTGGTGGTTCCTCACCATCATCATATCTCTAATGGCCTCTCCTATGTTGGTATTGTCATCTCTAAGGTCCTCGAGAGACCATGGTTAGTCCACTTATGCCTATGGCCCTTTTTCACCTGTTTCAGGCTGTTCCGGTTTGATTTCGAGTAAGATCTTCCTATATCGCCTTAGATCTATGAATTTCTAAGCCTAGTTCTTCATCTCTATGCTGTTCTTCTTGAAACCCTAATTTTTCCCTTTGAACTTTTTAGACCTGTGCAAGATCTGAGATGGATCGAACCTATTTCACATGAATTTTACAAGAACCTTCTAATTTTCGTATGACTTTCCATTTTCCTAAACTAGGGTTTCCCGAAAATTTCTTTCTCCAAAATGTTTGATAGTTTGAGTATGTAATCTTCAATTTCTTATGTGTTTTAACCGATTTTGTAAAGGTTTGATTTAACCCTAACTAGTTTATGTTAAAAATCCCAAATATTTGACATTTTGTTTGGTTTCTGAGTTACTTGTGTACTGACTTTGTCCTATGCTTTGGTTCCTGTGATTTATCTTTAGCTTAATTCAATGTCTTGTGATTTTTTATCCTAATGTGCCTCTACTAAGATTCTTGGTTCGACTTTTCTACTGATTCTATATGTCTATATTCATTCTGGCTATTCATGGTAAACTTATATTTTTCTCCTTAAATCAGTGTTGTTTTGAATTCTTGATTTACCAATTTGTTTCGTTAAAATCTATGTGTTGAAAACTGACTATTCCTTTCTTGCTTATTTGAATTGTCTGCGATATTTGGTGACTCTTTACATGATTCTCTCCTTAATTAAATCCTTGACTATTGTATTCTAAAGGTCTTATTTTTGATTTGATTTGAACTCTTTTCCTTAACAAAACCTCTGATTCTTACTTCTTTACTCAGTTTGATTGAACTTCTTTTCTTAATTAGCTCATGTCATTGTTGGTTGATTTTCCTTAATTAAAGGAGAAGACTATGATGAATCTTTGTGTTATTGATTCTGAAAATCCCTAATTGCTGAGTATTGATTACTTTACCTTATTTGCTCTAGTCTTGAACTACAATATAAACTCTCTTTATTTTAACTTCTCAGACATGAACATTAGTTCATAAACCACTACTTTTACACTCTAAAAAGCTCTTTGTGCTCTCTTTTCTACTTGTGATCTTTGTTATTCTAGCCGACTGCAAGCCAAGGCTGGAAATTGTGCAACATCTGTCTTACATCTTGTGTTTTCTTTCTCTAACTGGCATGCTTCTAATAAAATTTTAGAATCCAAACCTATGTGTTTATTTACTGCCTTAGTTCATCAATCCTGAGTTTGTTCCTGCTTCTGTTTACTACTTACCTAGCATGCCAAATACTGCCTTATTCAAATATGTAATGTCTCCTCTATACTTGTCTGTTCACTGTCTTGTTTAACATGTCTTACATATGTAACTAGTCTGTTTGACTGACTGTTGCCCATCTGGCATACCTAAACTTTGCTTTTGTGTAATTAGCATGCCTATACTTGTTAATACTTGCCTAGCATGTCCTTGTCTATTCTGCCTTACTCCTGCTAAGTTAGTTAATCTCCCTAGAGTGACTCTAGTTGTGTTGTTTATATGTCCTCAACATATTTCTGCTATGATCTTTGCTTCATGACCTGCATTCTATCTAACCTATTAGTTCTGTAGAACCCCTTGAGAACTCCATGCATTCTGTTATTTATGTGCTCCATTAAGGTGTATTCCATGTGTTCCCAACCCCTCTTTCCTTATGTGGAAACTGTTTGCCAAAGTACTTTCTAAAAGCTGTTTGTTCTATGATTTATGTTCTGATTGCAAATTGTTTTTCATATATTCCTCAAACTGTTTTATTACTAAATCAGTACTGGTTTTTAGAAATTCTTTTCACTCCTGAGACCTTTCTCTATACTGTTTATCAAACTCTTTCAAACCATTATGCACTCTTACTTACTCTTAGATTACTAAGTCCTGCCCCTCTGGTATGTATACTGCTTAGAGACCCTTGAGATCTCTTTGAACTCTGGAATATCAGGGCTGGCACTTCCACACTGCACATAAATCAGTCCTTATTTAAGAAAGATCTGGGCGTGAGCACTGTCTGGGATCCTTGAGGTCTATAGGGAACTCTGACACACCTAGACATGAAATTGGCTATGAAGCTTTGGGCATTTGAAACTACTAAAGGCTTGAAAATCACTTTGGGCCTACTTCAAGCTTCCTATAGCTTAATTTGTATTCTATTAATGTAATTTTATTCAATCATTGGTCTGTAATAATTAATTGTAAACAGATATTGGGGTGACTAGTGAAAAAGGAGGGTAGTTGTAAATTGTGGGTAAAGTTGGGTAGATAACATGCTTATAGGGTTTATTGTGATTTACATGTGCTATGTTAGACAACCTGCCTATAAGATTTCTTGGTTGAAATAAATTCTACCTGCTCCACTTCATATAATTAGACACCATGCCTATAGGAATAAAGTAAGTTTTAATAATTAGAGATCCTGCCTATAAGATCTCAAATCAGTTTTAGTTAGATCTAAATTCAGTTTAACTTTAGCTCACGCCTGTAAGTTCTGAATTAGATTAACTAAACTACTTGTTTCATTAATAGTCTTCAACACTGCATTAAGTAATATTACTAGAAAGCATGCCTATAGGATCCAAATTTCCAGTTTAAAATTATTTACTAATCTACTGCATTCCTGATTAATGATTGGATACCATGCTCATAGGATATCACTATTACATGCCTAGGCAAGCCTATAGGGCGACTAAAATTCTACAAACTGTAAAACTATGCCTTGTTATTTGTGACTGTGCGTACTCAACATGGTAAAATTAGTATGCAAATGGATAAAATTCTTTTACACTTTGGTGTAAATTCAATACGGCACATTCTCTGCTCACCTAGATATCCTGTTCTAAGGCTTTCTCTTAAATACCTGAAACTGTGTTTAAGACGTGCACTTGCTTGCTCTGTTTGTGGAGGTAAAACTTGAGCCTTTAATAGTTCTCTTTAGTCTAGTCCTAATTGTTTTGATTGTCGTCTAGATTTTCTCTTTTAAGCATCTTAGGAAAGTCTAGAACTACCTAAATTATAGGTCCTAAATACCTCAGGGCCACAAGGAAGGGACGGGTAGTGCATGTATAGGATATCGTTTAAGGTTGCTAAAACGCTTTAGGCTATGACCAAGGGGAGGGAATTGGATAATAAGGATATGATGACCGCGCGCTAATGTCACGTGTATCCCCTCATTGAGGAGTGATTATCGGGCATTACATGGGTATGATCCTGTAGGTTAACCAACCTAGGACCCTTCTTTTCCCAATTCCTATGTGTTTTACAAGAACTTCCTTTTTTACGTATATGCAAGTTTTTCAAACCTTTTCCTTGCTTACATTACCTGAATCATACATGTGTTTAGAATGTGAAAACATGCATTTATTTGCGAGTATGTATTGAAATTTTTTACTTGTAAAATGACTAATTCACATAGTTTAAGTTTGGTCGGGACCCACCGTTGTGGACCGCGAGGGGTGCCTAGCACCTTCCCCTCAAGGTTATTTCGAGCCCTTACCCTAATATCTAGTAATGCAAACTGGTTCATGAGTTAATTGCTCTAGGTGCCCTAACGCACCATAATCCGTTAGGTGGAAAATCTTCAAATATCCAATTCCCAAAAGGAAACGAGTTATTCCCCCATGAATGTCGAAACCCGGACGCCCCCATCAAAAAGGGAAAAAGGGGGCGCGACAGGAGCTACTCTTAGTTAAAATTGTTGTCACATGATATTCTTTAGTCGTAGTACTAGTTCATGCCATCTCCTTCATTGTTGGCCTAATTCATACACTAGAGTCCGAAGTTTGCCATTTTATGGAAGTACTTTCACTATCGAGGTTATCCTTAAGCAATTAACTGGAATTGCAGTTATTGAGACTCATTAATCTATTTTAGTGGAATTGTGTTTAAAGGGGGTGTTGTTCCTTGTTGAGATACTTATCCGTTCATTTTGTTGCTATTGAGACCCTATATACGTTGTTGTTGAGCCATGGGCTATTGGTTGTGAAAATATTGTGTTGCTCTTGTTTTTTATGCTTCGGCGTTGTTTCTTCAAACATAAATGGCACCACAATAAGTAAATGAATCGTTAGATCCGTCTCTTCAACCATTAGATATGTATCGTCATTACGGAGCCATAACAAAAATGATTTGTCAAATTCGGAGTTCGTATATGAGAGTTAAGCTCATTTCCATGTCAGGGAGACTGCTGGTTTCTGGTGTGGTCCCAATTGGGAACATTTTATCGCAATTGTGATGCCCAGTTCGCAATTGCGACATTTTCCAACCATGTTCTTGTTCAGAATTGCGAAGGCTTCTTTGCTTTTGCAAGGTTTCGCAATTGCGAACCCTGGATCGCAAATACAACATTTGCATATTTTTTTCAGCTGTGTAATTCGGGGTTTTGCTTCATTTTGTGATATTTTTGCACCCTAGGTCTGACAGTGGGCGATTTTGAGAGAGGAATTTCATCTACAATTGTTGGGTAACTGCCCTTGTTCAAGTTCTATGTATACTTCATGATTTTATTTGAGTTTGAGTATCGAAATAGTGAGAATCAATTTGAAAAATTGGGAAATTTGTAAAAAAATTCAAAAATGAATAATAGGGATTTGGAGGGCGATTCGTTATTGGAATTTAATAATTTTAGTATGGTTGAACTCGTATCGGAATGGGTGTTTTGGTTTTATGAATTTTATCGGGTTCTGATGTGCGGGCTTGGGGGTTGCGTTTTGGGTTCACTTTTTAGTTTTATGAAAGATTGAAGCTTTATTATCTGAAATTATTTCCTATGAGTTTTACTTATGAATTGAAGTCATTTTGGCTAGATTTGAGCTGTCCGAAGGTTGTTTCACTCGAGCAGGTCATTTTAGAGTAATGGTCTAGCTTCTTTGAGGTAAGTATCTTGCCTAACTTTGTGTGGGGGAAATACCCCTTAGGATTTGAGTCTTTGGTGCTAATTGTGTAATGTGATGTCCGTTTACGCGAGGTGACGAGTACGCGCGCGGGATTAATGGGATTAATTGTGGAAATTTTACCATTTAGGGCTCTTATGTTCTTATGTTCATTAGATATGAAGTTGTTAAATTCCCCGTCTAATAAATTGACCTTATGTGTCTCAATTGGAATTAAGTGCTCCATGTTTTACCCTTATTTCTGATTAAACTCTTATGTGCATTAACTGAAGTTGTTTCTTCTTTTATTGCCGTGCTATCTTTTCCGTAATTGTTTATCCTTAATTGAAGTAATTATTATCTTTTCCATAATCTGCTTATCCTTAATTGAATTTGCTGAATCTCTTCCATAATTGCTCCACCCTAAGAGTAGACTTGTTATCCCTTATCAATGTTGACTTACCCTTAATTGGAGTCATTGATTCATGTCATCCCTCCTATCGTTGAATTGTACATATGTGGGATCATTGCTACATAGTATCTCTTCCCTGTTCAGCTATTTCTATGTTGTACCATTATCTCCAGTTGTGTCTTTCCTTGTGAATTCATTCTTCTGTCTCTTTTGTGTTCGGGAGTTCCTGAGTTGATTTACTTGTTGTATTCTTATGTTATTATCGTTGTTGTTGTGGTATTCAGTGTTGTGTCACGAGGTTTCTGAAGTAAGGATGTTATTGTGGCACAAGGTTTCTGTCGTGCGGTCGTTATTGTGGCACGAGGTTTCTGTTGTGCGGATGTTCTTGTGGCATGAGGTTTCTGTCAGTCGGGTTGTTATTGTGGCATGAGGTTTCTACCATGCGATTGTTATTTTGGTATGAGGTTTCTGCCATGTAGTCGTTATTGTGGCACGAGGTTTCTACCGTGCGGATATTATTATGGCACGAGGTTTCTACCGTGCAGTTGTTATTGTTTGCACAAGGTTTCTATCGTGCCGTTGTTATTCATTTTATTGTTTGAGACTACGAGGCGGTACCTTGGGAGGGCTCTATTGTCATTTCCTCTTTTCTGTGCACTTGTCTTTGATTGTTGGTTTTCCTTAGCAGACAACTAATTTTTTTCCTCCGTGTTGCTCTATTTGCTCAATTCTATGAAGCTAATCTTCTTGTGCTTATCGTTACGTCCACTTCATTGTTGCCTTATTTATATTGTATATTTTGCGGTGATCATTTCTTATGTGCCATTCCTTATCCCCACTCTTAATTGTGGACTTGAACTGTGGTAGAGCACTTGTACAGGCATACATGTAGATGAATTACCCATATCGGTTTATGGAGATGAGTCCTAACGTCATTGACCATTACATGTACTCTTGTCTACTTGCCTTCTGTGTGAGAGTTGTCCTCTTGGCACGTGAGTCGTCCATGCGGTTATGGATTGAAATGTGGGCGCAAGGTGCCAAGTGATTAGGGTTCAAGAATTGGGACCCGTGAGTTGTAATTATGAGGTTCGGTACCTAATGGAATTGCTTGAACAAATTTGGTGTGAAAGTGGTTGTCCTTATTGAGTTGTTGTTGGTTTTCTTTTATTTGGTTTCACTAACTTAGACCATGTTCAGTTTACTCTCTAGTATTATTTCCTCACTATTTCCTATAAGATATTATTGCTACTAGTGTATCATTGCAAGTATTGTTTTGAATTCTTTATTCCGCTTAGCTTTATGTTGATATTGTTCTCTGTTAGTTCGCCTTCACACTTGTTTAGGTTGTTTAGTATGGTAGGTGACTTTACTGTCCCTCATCACTACTCCTCCGAGGTTATTCTTCATACTTACTGGGTACCGTTGTGGTGTACTCATACTACACTTCTGCACATTTTTGTGTAGATCCAGGTGCCAAAGTTCTTGTTGATTATTAGCTGGTTGGTCGAGCTATGGAGACTGAAGGTAAACCTACCATCGCGTTCGCAGGCCTTAGAATCACCTTCTGATATTTTCATTGTACTTTTAATTGTATTCCGAATAGTTGTGTTTAGGGAATTTCTAGTAAACTCAGTTGAGCTCATGATTTGTACTGCTGGTTTTGGAAATTTTAATTGCGTATAAGATTTTATCTCATATTCTTCATTTGATGGTTGATTTCTTCTATTAATTCAGCAAGTGTCAGGCTTACCTAGTTAGATACTATGTGCCGTCACGACATCCTATGAAGGGAAATTGGGGTCGTGACATGTTGGTATTAGAGTACTAGGTTCATAGGTAATACGAGTCATAAGCATGTTTAGTAGAGTCTTGCGGATCGGTATGGACACCTCTGTACTTATGTTTGAGAGGCTACGAAAATATTAGGGCACTTTCACCTTCTTCTTTCCTATCATGCGAGCTTATTGATCTCAAAGTTTGAACCTTTTCATTCTATTCTCTCACAAATGGTGAGGACACGAGGTGTAGTTACCGACAACGCTGCACCCAAAGCCGGTGTTGCTAGGGACTGAGTCAGAACCAGAGGCTGAGGAGGAGCACATGCTACAGCTAGAGCACCTGTCAGAGTAGCTGTTGAGGAGCTGCCAGTAGCTTCGGTTGGGGGACAGGTAGCGGAGGCACCTGTTGTTACCCCACGACTTCAGGAGACTTTAGCACAGTTCCTGAGCATGTTTGGTAAATTGGCTCCAGTGGGGTTGATTTCGGTTGCACCAGCTACACTGAACGGGGGAGGATCTCAAACTCCTACTGCCCATACTCTAGAGCAGTGAGTCCACATTGGTCAGGTTTTAGGTGTCTTGACGATACAGCTTGTTGTTCCAGTTCAGCCCGTGGTCAGGGCAGCAGCATTTGAGGAAGAGCAACTTAGACTTGCAAGGTTCAAGAAATATGACCCTCCTACATTCAGGGGTTTGGCTTCAGAGGGTGTACATGGGTTTCTAGGGGAGTGCTACTGTATTCTCTGCACTATGGATATTATGGAGACAAGTGGGGCTACTTTTACTATGGTCCAGCTTGAGGGAGCAGCATATCAGTGGTAGTGTTCGCATGAGTTGGGTAGTCTGGTGGATGTAGCTTAAATTTTATGGGTCCAATTTTCATAGGTGTTCTTGAGAAAGGTCGTTCCCCAGACCATTCGGGATGCACTACGCGTAGAGTTGAGCAGCTGTTACGACACTGTGTTAGTGTTAGAGCATGTCATTATATTCAGTGATTTGTCCAGGAATGCGCCTACTTTGGTTTTTAAAGTTAGGGAGTGAGTCCGTAGATTCATTGAGGGACTAAGTCATGATATCCAGTTCAACGTGGCTCGAAAGTTGGAGTTGGATCTTCCATTTTAGCAGGTGGTAGAGATCGCACGCTGATTAGAGGGAATGCAAGGTCAGGAGGTAGAGGGCAGGGAGGCTAAGAGTCCTCGTAGACCAGAGAGGCCTATTAGTTCCTATTTCTGATGCAGGGTACGACATGGTAAAAGTTTTGTGGGTCAGCCAGCTCAGTTTGCACTTTAGCCTTCGCACAGTGTTTTAGGTACCCATGGGTCTCAGGGTACGCGGGCCGAATAGCTTCCATAGCCACGTCACTAGAGAGGTTTCTTTGAGTGTGGAGATATAAGCCACATGGTGAGAGATTATTCCAAACTCCGAGCGGATGTGTCACAATGGGGTAATCAGGCTATGAGTTTTGGT